>NC_090026.1:112984751-114188501 GCF_037176765.1 Anolis sagrei | reverse complement strand
TCAGCAGATGTTGACTTTCACATTTCAGAATTTTTAATCATAGGATTGGCCTTCCTGTGAGCTGATGTCCATCATCATCTGGGGACGCAATCTGGAAGCCATTGACTCAGATAGCATACTTTCCATTTCCCACAAAGTCCAGGGATGCTTAGCTCTTAAGATTTGATTGTTGCACTGCCTCACTTGTGAAATATCATAGAGGTGGATCAAGACATCAACCTCTTCTGCTTGAAACATCCACATTTTCCCATTGTTGTGTGCCTTCAATTCTGACTTACAGTGATCAGAAAACAAACCTATTATGGGGTTTTCTAGGGCTAAGAGTGTAAGTCACCCCAGGTTACCCTAGTGCAGTGTTTCTCAGCCTGGGGGTCAGGACCCCTGAAGGGGTCACGAGGAGGTATCAGAGGGGTCGCCAAAGACCATTAGAAAAAATAGTATTTAATGTTGGTCATGGGGGTTCTGTGTGGGAAGTTTGGCCCAATTCTATCATTGGTGGGGTTCAGAATGCCCTTGATTGTAAGTGAACTATAAATCCCAGCAACTACAACCCCCAAATGTGAAGGTCTATTTTCCCCAAACTCCACCAGTGTGCACATTTGGGCATATTGAGTATTTGTGCCAAGTTTGGTCCAGATCCATCATTGTTTGAGTCCACAGTGCTCTCTGGATGTAGCTGAACTACAACTCCAAAACTCAAGGTCAATGCCCACAAAACCCTTCCAGTACTTTTTGTTGCACATGGGAGTTCTGTGTACCAAGTTTGGTTCAATTCCAACGTAGGTGGAGTTCAGAATGCTCTTTGATTGTAGGTGAACTATAAATCCCAGCAACTACAACTCCCAAATGACAAAATCAATCCCTTCCAACACCACCAGTATTCAAATTTGGGCATATTGGGTATTTGTGCCAAATTCGGTCCAGGGCGGCTTACAAATAAGGCAGGATTTGATGCCTACACAAGATATACATACATACAAAATAGCAGTTAAAACAGTTAACGAATTAAAATAATCAGTACATAACACAATCAGTAAAACTAATCTCATGTTCAGCATTCAAAGTTCCATAGTTCCATTTTGTTTTGTCAATTCCTGTCCATCGTCAAGTCTTTCTTTAGCTGCCAGAATATCCAAATGCCTGGTCCCAAATCCAAGTTTTCAATTTTTTCCTAAACAAAAGGAGGGATGTTAATGGGTCACGGGCCAAATTTTGGCTCTGCAGAACTCAGAGTAGGTTAAAGTGCTATTCCTGGCAGCAACTGGAAATCACGTTTGGATTCTTTTGGACTCCTGGTTGATTTTTGTTCTTTTGGGGGACTTCATGGCCAAACCCATACCCACACAGATGGTTTCTGTCTTTGCAGTGTTTGGCACATTGCTAAAAGTGCCAAGGTGTATGAAGGGCACACCAGAAAAGACCACATGAGATACTCAGGCCACAAGATTCTTACTCTTGCCTTAAACTCAACTATGGTTATTTCCATGTTTGCTCAATAGAATACTAGACCTTCCAACTAAGAATAAATTTGGCTCCCTCTGGTGGCTTTAACCGGCATCGGTGACTGTTTTTAACCTAATATATATGCCTTCAAGTTATCTGGGATGGCACAATGGGTAAAACACTTGTGCTGGCTGAACTGCTGACCTGAAGGTCGGTGGTTGGAATCCGCGAGATGGGGTGAGCTCCCATCTGTCACCTCCAGCTTCCCAATCGGGGCCTTGAGAAAAGCCTCCCACAGGAAGGTAAAACATCTGGGCTTCCCCTGGGCAAAGTCCCTGCAGACAGCCAATTCTCTCACACCAGAAGTTACTTGCAGCTTCTCAGGTTGCTTCTGACATGATTTAAAATATCTGCCAACTTATGGCAACCCTATGAATTTTGAGTAAATACACTACACATGACTGAAGTTGGATTGCAATGCAAAGAGGAACATTAAGTGTGTGGACTATCTACAGACGTCACATGCAACTTCTGGAACTATTCCATCAGTGCTGCCTCCAAAACATCCTGCAAATCTCTTGGGGAGACAAGCGGACAAATGTCAGCGTGCTGGAAGAAGCAAAGACCACCAGCATTGAAGCGATTGTCCTCCGCCATCCACTCCACTGGACCAGCCACGTTGTCCGGACGCCCAACCACCATCTCCCAAAGCAGTTACTCTACTCAGAACGCAAGAACAGAAAATGGAATGTTGGTGGGCAGGAAAAGAGATTTAAAGATGGGCTCAAAGCCAACCTTAAAAACTCTGGCATAAACACTGAGAACTGGGAAGTCCTGACCCTTGAGCGCTCCAGATGGAGGTCAGCTGTGATCAGCAGTGCTGTAGAATTTGAAGAGGTAAGAATGGAGGGTGAAAGAGAGAAATGTGCCAAGAGGAAGGCACGTCAAGCCAACCCCGACTGAGACCTCCTTCCACCTGGAAACCAATGCCCTCACTGCGGGAGAAGATGCAGGTCAAGAATAGGGCTCCACAATCACCTACGGACCCACCAGTACACTGATCTTGGAAGACTATCCTACTCAGACAATGAGGGATCACCTAAGTAAAAGTAAGTAAGTACATCGACAAGTGTTTCAGATAACAAAAAACATTCTAATAGTAAGTTAACACATGTAGTGTGATAAGAATGTGTTGCCTTGTTCAAAGATTATGGTCACACAGTTTAAACCCTGATTCAAGCATATTTCTCATAAACTGCAATTGAGTAACCTTCCTTTCTCTAATCTCTTCTCAGTTTATTAACTGCTTTAAAGTAAGTGAAAAAGCACTGTAGGGAACGGCGGTGTTCTCCCGCTAGTTTCTGAATACTGTCCTATCTGATGTGAGCTATGCAGCCATTTATTCTTCTAGGAATTGACCTGCTTGCCCTATGCTGTAGACAGAAAGGCACTGCTGTCAGGAGATGGCATATGTCACTGCCACTAAAAATGGTGGTCTGTGAACTGAAGCTGGCCCGCAAGCTGTCGGCTGCTCATCCACGGCCAGTTTTCAGGAATGAAATAAACAGTTGTTACCCAGTGGGGACAAATATAATTTCAGTCCCTGGCACATTACAGTCAGTCAATTTTCTGGTTCCCGCATCAACTAACCTTAGCAACACTGGTATATATCCCACTGAATCCCTAATATTGTGGACAATCGTAAGTCCTATTATAGTGTCACCACAGCAGATATGAGGACAAAGTGTGGTTTATAACCAGTTCTGATCCCTGTATCTGGATCCTTGTGTGAAATGGAGCTACTTCAGCTGCAGCTGGGCCTCTGAAAAGTAAATATAAACTTACAAGACATGTGCAATTCCTCCCTGCCCATATCCCTTTTATATACAGAAACAGAATAACACATCTTGAAATGTGTGAGCGAAATGTCATTGTCCCAAATGGGTTGTAATACACAGATGACATATTGGAGAGGCATCACCTGATAACTATAGGTGACAGCAAATACTATTATTTTGCTTTTTCTGTTAGGCCTGTGCTGAAGTAAACCAGTTCTAAATATCAATTTGGCCTGGTCTGTCCGATAAAATTCTTTTTAAGGTTGTGTAATTTGACAAATCCCTGTTGAAAATCTTTGAGTCTTTGTCAAACAGCTTTTAAGAGATATGGTTGAATCATGCAGCTTGGCTGTAAATTATGAATTCAGTTCTATGTAAGTATGTGCAGCAATCAGTAGGGGATTTATTTTTTTTACTATAAGGTGGTGCTTACATGTTGGGATTGCCACATTGAGTCCCTTACTCTTGGACATATTAATTATTCTTGTTTGCATGCTTATGCAAATCTAACACATTATGTCATTTCGTAGGATCATAGAAATCACAAAAGTCATCCAGCCCAGCCCTGTCATGCAGGAATACACAGTAAAAGCACTCCCTACCTATAGCCATCCAGCCTCTGTTTAAAACTCCCACTCCTCTGCACACAAAAACAGGATACTCCATTGTCACCCTGCTCTCATCATCAAGAAGTTTTTATTGTTTGGGTGATATATTGTCCTGAACTTTGCTCCATGTTTTAGTCTCTGTAGCAGCAGAAAACAAGCTTTCTCTCTCCACAACATGGCATCCCTTTAAATATGGCAATCATGTATCTTTTTAATCTCTTCTCCAGGCTAAACATACTCAGTTCCTAAGCTGCTCCCCAAAGATCTCTTACCATTTTGTTTACCCTTCTCTGGACATGTTTTAGCTTGACAATATCCTTCTTGGATTGCTTTGTCCAGTACTGGACACAGCATTATTCCAGATGAGGTCTGACCAAAGCAGAATAGGCTGGTATTGTTACTTCCCACAATAAACACTATACTCCTATTGATGCAGCCTAGAATCACATTGGCTATTCTGGTAAATTTATTACAACTCCATCTAACAGTAACATTGTCTAGCATCTAGACCACATCTTACAAGATTGTTTATAAGGATATTGTGGGAACCTTGCCAAAGACCTTATTGAAACTAAGATATACTACATCCACAACATTCCCTTCATCTACCAAACCTTTAACTTTGTCAGAGAAAGAGGGGAGGGAGGTAAGATTAGTCTGTTAGCCAAGCTCCTCCTATTTGTTGAGCTCCAGGGACTGGGGCTGCATCTATTTAGAGCAGTGGTTCTCAACCTGTGCGCCACAGCCCACTGAGCAAAAATCCAGTCCACAAACCTCCTTCCTCTATATTTATTTTATTTCCACTTTTTTCCACAGAGCTAACCAATCCCGCCCCTATTAGTACTAATGTTGGAGAGTAGTCACTGGTCAAGTGGTCCCTGCTCAAAGTGGTCCATGGTTAAGTGGTCCCTGCTCATGTAGTCCTTGGTTAAGTGAGCCCTGGTCAAAAAATGGTTGGGAACCATTGATTTAGAGAGCTAGTGGTTGCCAATTCTCCTCCAACCAAGTCTCCAACTCACTTCTTTCTTTCAATATTGTTCAATCTTTTGTTTGAATCAGTATGCAGTAATGTTTCAAGTGTTAGTCGTGAAACAGGGAAACCCAAGTTCGAATCTCCGTTTATAACGTTTAAGATAGCAGCCAGACTGCTATCTTTAACCAGGGAAGGCTAAATTGATTGTATGGACCTTTGATCAACGACCATTGCCATATTTGATTGATTCTAGTGCTCTTGTTAATTTTATACGCGTGGTTTTAAATGTGTTATTGGTTTTAGTGTTAATATATTGTATTTGCATGCTGTACAGTCCTATTGTGTGCTATTTGTAAGCTGCCCCGAGTCCCTGTGGGAGATGGTAGCACAATGTAACATAAGTGGCACAATGGTACCTGGCATTTTGGGCCAATCCACAACACCCTTGGTTAAAGCTTATTAAACTAACAGTAAGGAAACTTCCAACCACAATTGCCACATCCTGGCAAATGGAACTAAAAGTACATTTCTGTGCTTAACAGATTTCTTCAATTACTTCATAACCTGTCAACATGTAAATGTGCATGCATACACACATACATAGATGTTTTGTTTTTTTTAAAAAAAACACCTGATTTTTTAAAATGTAAAATGTTTTGGTTATATAGCTAGCATTTTCAGACTCTCTTAATTCCACAAACAGGATTGTGGATTTGGGAATTTTTATTATGGACCAATATGACCTGATTATGATCATTTTAGCATGTTACAGAAATATCCTTAGAAAATGAGAGGTTGCTTACCTGTAACCGTAGTTTCCCTAGTGTTGTGCTGTGAATTCGCACTAATGGTACTCTCTCTGCGCATGCGCAGTCTCATCCGGAATCTTCAGTTGAAATTTAAAAGAAAAAGCGGTTGGCCCCGCGCACACTCCCCAAGATAGCATAAATAGCCCGCGGCAGGCCAACCGCCTCCAGATCTCTTCCGCCGCCAAAGCAGCCAGAAGGAGGAGGCATGACAAACTGCGGGGAGGATGGGCGGGGCCGTGCGAATTCACAGCACAACACTAGGGAAACTACGGTTACAGGTAAGCAACCTCTCATTTTCCCTACGTGTTTGTGCTGTGAATGCGCACTAATGGTATAAGACTAGCGAGCTACCCACCTTGGATGGCGGGAGTCATGCCACCGCAGAAAAAAGCACTGCTCGACCGAACGCCGCATCCTTCTTCGCCATCAAATCAAGCTTATAATGTGAAACAAAAGTCAGCGGCGTCGACCATGTGGCAGCTCGACAAATGGCGTCCAAGGGCACACCCTTCCAAAATGCTGCCGTAGTAGATACTGCTCTTGTGGAATGTCCTTTCACTGCAGATGGAATCTCACGTCCAGATTTTTGGTAAGCCAACTTGATTGCAGAAACTATCCATGAGGATAGACGCTGCGATGACACAGGAGAACCGCAAGAGTCTTTCCTATACTTCACAAATAACTTAGGAGTTTTTCTTATGTCTTTAGTTCTACTAAGGTAGAACGCCAACGCCCTTCGGACATCAAGCAAATGGAGACTACGCTCCAAAGGGGAGTCTGGGTTCTGGAAGAAGGATGGCAAAACAATCTCCTGTGACATATGAAAATGTGATGTTACCTTGGGAAGAAAGGCAATGTCTGTACGGAGCACTACCTTATCCCTGTGGAATCGGAGATATGGTTCATCTGATCTAAGTGCGCAAAGTTCGCAAAGTTTTCCAGGAGAGATGAGAGATATCACACGTGGCCATAGGCTCGTAAGGCGCACTTTGAAGAGATGATAGCACGATCTCCAAACTCCATGAGGGAATAACAGGGGAAACTGCTGGTTTGACATTCCCGTAGCCTTTGAGGAAAAGTTTAACTAAATATTCCCCAAAAAGGGAAGGCAGCCCTTCTTTCCTTCTGTACCATGAGATGGCTGCGAGGTAACACTTTAATGATGAGATAGACAAACCTAAGTCAGATAATGTAATCAAAAAGTCTAACACTATTGAAACTGGAGCTCTAACAGGGTCGCAGCCCCTACTTAACATATACTTTGTGTAACGAGCCCACTTATAAACATAAGAACGTTTAGTAGACGGTTTTTGTGCCGCATCTAAAATAGCCCTAACTGGACTAGACAAACCTAAGGTAAAATCTAATGATCTGGGGCAATCCTCCAGGCAGTGAGCCTCAGCACGTGAACGTCCGGGTAGCAAACCCTTCCGTCCTGTAAGGTCAGGAGGTCTGTCCTGCTCGACAGACGTCTGTACTTCCCGTTGGACATTCCGAGAAGAACTGAGAACCATGGTTGACGAGGCCACCATGGTGTCACTAGAATACAGTTCCCTCTGTCTCTCCTTAACTTCGAAAGGACCTTCGCTAACAGGGGAAACGGAGGAAACGCGTAAAGGAAATCTCCTGACCACTTGAGAAGGAATGCATCCCCCAGACATCCCTGCGCTAGATTGGCTCTTCTGCGTGCACAAAAGAGGGGACATTTCGCGTTCTCCCTCGACGCGAACAGGTCTATTTTCGGGACCCCCCAGATCCCGAAGATCATATTGAGTTCCTCTTGACTGAGAGACCACTCGTGGCTCGAAATGGGTGTCCTGCTTAGCGTGTCCGCCAAAACATTCTCCTCCCCTGGGAGGTGAACGGCCATCAGATGGATCTCTCTCGCTATGCACCAGTCCCAGATACGCATTGTCAGTCTTGACAGAGTCTGGGACCGTGTTCCCCCTTGCTTGTTTATATAGAACATTGTCGTAGTGTTGTCCGTTATCACCTGCACTACCTCGCCCAACAATTCCATCTCGAAAGATTTTAGTGCCTTTTCCACTGCTAGCAGTTCCAGTACGTTTATATGGAACTTGGCCTCCTCTGGAGTCCAAAGACCTCGGGCAGTGAGACCATTGCAATGCGCTCCCCACCCTCTTAATGACGAATCCGTCGTGACAACTTTCGACGGTTCAGGAGGCTGAAAAGGCAGGCCTACAGTAACATTGGTCGGTTCTGTCCACCACAATAGGGAGGTTCGCACTTCCTCTGGCACGCGAAACCGCACATGGGGGTCGTCTATGCCAGGACGGAACACTGACAGGAACCAGTTCTGGATGGTTCTGAAACGCAATCGGGCATATGGCGTGACCGCTGTTGTAGAGGCCATATGCCCTAGTAGTACTTGAATTGTCTTTGCCGACACTTCCCCTGAACATAGGACTTGCACAACCAGGGACTTGAGTGACTCGAAGCGCTCCTCCGGTAGAAACGCCTTCTGGTAAGTTGAATCCAAGACGGCTCCAATAAACTGAATTCTGCGGGCAGGTACTAGATGGGACTTTTCCCTGTTCACCACAAGACCTATAGACTGGAGAAGAGAGAGAACTGTGTCAACATGAACACGCAGACGGTCACATGAGCTCGCTACTAACAGCCAGTCATCTATATACGGATAAACCGTAATGCCCCTAGTCCTGAGGTGGGCAGCGACCACCGCCATGCATTTTGTGAAGACTCTAGGAGCCGTAGTAAGGCCGAATGGCAAGACGTTAAAATTAAAGGCCCTTTCTCCAACCATGAAAGCAAGATATTTTCGGTGGTGTTCAGCTATGGAAATGTGAAAATATGCGTCCTTTAAATCAATTGATGCGAACCAATCATCTTTATTTAAAAAGGGAAGGATCATAGGGAGAGAAATCATACGAAACTTTCTCGAATCAATATACATGTTCACTCCCCTCAGATCTAGTATTGGACGCAAACCTCCACCTTTCTTGGTTACCAAAAAATAACGAGAAAAATAACACCTGTTGAACATTGAAGAGTGAACGCGCGAAATCGCGCCCTTACTCAATAACTTCTCAATCTCTTCCAGCAGTGCTGGGGATTCAGGAGTAACTTTTAACTTTCCCAACGGGGGTCGAGATTTAAATTCTATTGAATAACCATACTCAACAATTTGGAGGACCCAACTATCGGTCGTTATTGCGGCCCAAGACCGTGCAAACGGCCTAAGCCTATCCTTAAATAGAGAACACTCAACTAGTTCTGAAGGCTCAGGTTGAAAAGAGCCTAACTGTTGCGGGACAGAAACAGATGGATCGTCAAAGACGACGCCTGGGATTTCCCGCAGTCTTAGCCTTATTCTGGTTATATGGTTGGTACCTAGGCTTTGCAGCAAAGCTCTGCCTACGATTATATTGGAATTTTGTTGAAGCATTCCGATTGTTCTGGGTTGCACTGTATCCGCTATAATTGGACTTACGATAAAAGGGGGCTGATTGCTGCCAACGGGGCTTCTGCGGGCTACCTGGCTGCCAAGAGTAAGAATATGGATAGGGATATTTGGCCGCCTGCATAACCTCACGCGAATGCTTAATTTTCTCATCCGTTGCTGGATCAAAAAGACCTTCCTCATGCATTGGAAGGTCTTCTGCCAACAACCTACTCTCCTCTGATAACGAAGAAGCACGCAACCACGCATGACGACGTATGGCTGTGGCCGTGGCGAAGAGCTTTCCAGATGTCTCTGCCATATGTTTGGCAAAAGTTTTTTGAAATTTGGAAAGAATAAGGGCTTCTTCTTGATAAGCCTTAGGAAGACGGCGGTCTTCAGCAGGCAGGAGATGAATAAAAGGTAGTACTTTGTTCCAGAGAAAACTCTGGTATCCGCTCATAAAGGTGGCGTAATGCGCCATCCTGGCGAATAGCCCCGCAGCTATATGCACTTTCTTCCCGAGGGAATCAATCTTTTTGCCTTCCTTGTCTGGTGGTGACACAGAAAATTTTTTAGGCCTTCTAGACCTAGCTGCTTCCGCCACTACCGTATTAGGAGCAGTGGGGCGGGCAATCCAATTTGCTGATGAAAGGTCTACTTTGTAGAAAAGGTCAACCCGCTTAGGAATTGCTGGGGCAATTGACGGGGAAATGTCAGGGACCTTTGTCAACTTAAGCAAATATGGCAATGTTGGGAGTAGTGTAGGAGAGGAAGTGTCTTGTTCCTCAGGAGTAAACATATGGTCTTCTACAGTAGAAACAGGTTTGGGAGCAGGAATGCTTAATGCAGTTATCATTCTCCCAATCATTTGCACAAATTTATTAAAGTCATCCAGACGGTCCCCATTAAGCTCCTTATCATTGTCTATATTAGGGGCCTCCATCATCTCCACAGAAGCATCTGAGTCAATAATGTCATTTGGATGGTGATCCTCACAGACAGATGGCAACGGTGTGCCCCTTTGGGAATAATAACATCCCTGGCGCTCATCTCTCATGCACCCAGGGATTGTCTCTTGTTCTGGTAATTGTCTGCCAAGTCTATAGTCCTCATTACGACACCTAGGAGGACGTAAGTTCTCTTGAGTAGGAGGCATAGGTGGTGGTGGTCCACAATAGATGAATCTCCCTTGAGCTGTGATCTCATAAAACCCTGGGTGAGGAAGGGGAAGCTCTCTATCATTCCGACGGGAAAGCCTTGAAGAGGAGGCTTTCTTCACTTTCTTTGCTCGTGCCTGCCTGCGGATCCTAGCAGAGCAGGAACTGGAAGATGAAGAGGAGGAGGAGGAGGAGTCACTGGAACTGGAGCGATCCCGACGCCTTCTCTTGCCCTTGCTCCTACGGGATGGAGCGCGAGCACGGCGCCGACTCGGGGCCCCAGCGCCTGGCATCCCCGATGTGGAAGGCTGCACAGAGCTCGCGCGGTGTCGATTCAAATCCCCAGCACTCGCGCCAGCTGATAGGAGGAGCCCTTCATAGGCTGCATGCCTTGGCTCCTCCTCTGAGGCAGTCCCTTGGGCAGTGGGAGGAGCCGGCGCCGAGAGCGTCGGCATCGGAGGCGTGACGCCGGTCTCCTCCCGCGCACGCGCGGGGCGTGCTGCAGCCGATCTCGGCTCTCTTTCATTTTCAATATCCTCCTGTGCTCGCACGAGGCGAGCGGAGGCTCCTGCCGGCTCCTCTACATTGGCAAAGCCACGTGGAGGAGTCTCTTCTCCCCTCTCAGCTAAAGGGGCCAGCTGAGGGGCTGCGGCCATGGCTCCTGCCGCTTGCTTTGGGAGCCTCGCGGCTGTTTTGCCCTCAATATTTTTTGTTTTCTTCATTTTCTTCGCCGGCTTTTCTTGGGACGCCAGACCAGGTAAGTTTCTCTTTTTTGGCTCAGTAGACTTAGCTATTACAGGGAGAAGAGCCCTTTCATAAAAGGCAGCCTTTAAACGAATTTCCCTATTTTTTCTTGTCTGCGGGGTGAAGGACTGGCATATGGAGCAGGCCTGAGATAAATGTCCTTCACCCAAACAGGCGATGCACAGCGAATGTGCATCATTGTCTGGGAAATTACTCTGACAGGCAGAGCAACGCTTAAATCCCTTTGTAAGGGACATCGCAACAATAGTAATTAATAATTAGCAGATCTGAGCAATAGGAAGATCCGGACTTGCTGCTGTGAGCGCGGATGAAGAGATCTGGAGGCGGTTGGCCTGCCGCGGGCTATTTATGCTATCTTGGGGAGTGTGCGCGGGGCCAACCGCTTTTTCTTTTAAATTTCAACTGAAGATTCCGGATGAGACTGCGCATGCGCAGAGAGAGTACCATTAGTGTGCATTCACAGCACAAACACGTAGGGAAAGTCATATTTTTAAACTCTACCCCTCTACCTCCTAATAGCCCATTTTTGTCAGTGATTTGAGATCTCTCTGACCACAAGATGGCATGGCATAGCAGCCTCAGAAACTATCTCTCAAGCTGTTCTCAGAAAGCTATGGATATTGATGGGATATCATTATCCTATTATTCAGAAGAAAATTTATCACAGTATAAAAGAAACATATGTCATTAAAAACATCTTAAACTTACCAAGAATAGTGGGCTTTCAGTTTACTTCAGTCTCTAAACATCCAATCTACTTATAAGATGAACAGGTCACTTTTGGAGTGAGAGAATCAGCCATCTACCAAGACACTGCCCGAAACCTCAAGCCATGGTTGATGCCAAATGAGAGACTCCCTCCTAGGCACACAGAAGACTGGGCGACTTGGAAGGTACTGAACAGACTGTACTCTGGCACCACGAGATGCAGAGCCAAGCTTAAAAAATGAGGCCACAAAGTGGAGACCACAAAATACAACTGTGGAGAAGAGCAAACCACAGACCACCTATTACAATGCCATCTGAGCCCTGCCACATGCACAATGGAGGACCTTCTTAAAGCAACACCAGAGGCACTCCAAGTGGCCAGCTACTAGTCAAAGGACATTTAATATAATGCCAAGTTTTTAAGCTGTGTGCTTTTTAAATACAACTGTACCCTCGGTTTGCTACTGATACAATAAATAAATAGAAGCAGAATTGTTCCATGGTAAGTATGGCAAGATAAAGTACTAACCCTTGAGCAGTCATCAAAAAGTTATATGCTAATAACTACATTTACTAACATGGATCTCAAGACCGACTTCTTCATCGATACATAGAATGTCTCATACCAGAGTTTACCAACTATGTTTATTTATACATCAGTTATTTCAGTGAAACACTTTAATCTTCTGTCGCAGTTGCTCTGCTATTCTGTTGTTGCTGTCTTCATGCTGAGAAATGTAGCAATAGCACTCCAAAATCACTGTGTACTTATGGACAATGGCCTAGGCAACCTTCAAAGAAAACATTGACTAGAAACACATAGTTAGTTAGTTAACACATATAGCTATTCCAGAACTATTTGCATTTATCTCAGAATCAGAGGGAGAAAAAACACAAAACTGAGGTTTCAGAAAAAAACTCTTTTGCTGTAGTCCACAAGGCCAAAATGTTGCCCATCCCAGCTGCAGGACATTATATGGGCAAGTGATGTTAGCATAAGGTTGGAGATCAGTCACTACCCTCTTTTTCTAATAGATCCTTGAGAAATTCAGTCAAGCAGAAAAGACTGAACTCTGTTAGGTAGTCCAACAGTTGACATGCCTATCGAATATTACCTGATGTTAATAAAACAGGTCACAATTTATTTTGGGATCTTAAGCTCCCATTTTCTAAAAGCCACCAGAATAATAAATAATAATACAAAAAAGGACAAGATTTTTTTAAAAAGTTTAGATGAAAATGTCAACAAAAGATACAAAGGAGGGCAAAGTGAAGAGAACATGGACAGAGATTTTTTTTTCTTTCAAGACAATAAATACTATTTTCAGGCAAATATATAAACTCTCAGGACTTAAAGAGGAAACATATTCATGAAAGGTACAAGAGAACAGACAAAGAAATTCAGTACAGGTTGAGAATCCCTTAACTGGAATGCCAAAATACTCCTAAATCTGAAATTATCTATGACTTGATGACATAGTGACATCTTTGCTTTCTGATACCTCAGTGTATGAAAACTTTGTTTCTTACACAATAAAATTATCAAAAAATATTGTAAAAATGACCTTTAGGTTATTGTGTGTATTAATTGTGTATGAAACATAAATGAACGTAATGTCTAGACTTGGGATGCCCTTACCAAGGCATCTCACTATCATCATCATTAGCATTCACTCGTGTCTGAGTCCACAAGATGACTGTAGGGACCTCTTATTGACTTCTGCAGTGAGGACATTGATTTCCAGGTGATCCGGGTCAGGGTTTGCTTGATGTGCCTTCTTTCTCTTAACACATTTCTCCCTTTCACTCTCTATTTGTGCCTCTTTGAATTCCACAGCACTGTTGGTCACACCTGACCTCCAGTTAGAACGCTTGGAAGCCAGAGCTTCCCAATTCTGTGTCTATGACACAGTTTTGAAGGTTGGTTTTAAGCCCATCTTTAAATTTCGTTTGCTGCCCACCAACATTTTGTTTTCCATTCTTGAATTGGGAGTATCGTAACTGCTTTGGGAGGCAGTGATCAGTCATTCGAACAATGTGGCCAGTCCAGCGAAATTGATGGCAGAGGATTATCACTTCAATGTTGATGGTCTTTGCTTCTTCCAGAATGCTGACATTTATCCACCTGTCTTCCCAAGAGATTTGCAGGATTTTTCAGAGGCAATGCTGACGGAATCGTTCCAGAAATTGGATGTGATGTCTGCAGATGGTCCACGTTTTGTAGGTATATAACAGGGTTGCGAGGACAATAGCTTTATAAACAAGCATCTTGGTATCTCTATGAATGTCCCAACCCTCAAACACGCTGTCTTATTCAGAAAAAATGCTACACTTGCAGAGCTCAGACGGTGTTGTATTTCAGTGTCAGTGCTGACTTTTGTGGAGAGATGGCTGCCAAGTTTGCAGAAATGGACAACATTTTCTAATCTCACTACGTATATGCAAATACAGATATTCAAAGATCTAAAAGAATCTGATATCCAAAACACTTCTGATCCCAAACATTTTGGATAAGAGATAGCCAACATGTATGATTATAATCAGTTGGAAAAAGATAATACTAGGATACTGGTCTAGTATTCATTGTTTGGGGCTCCTAGGTGCATTTGTTTGGCCTTTGTGGAGAGAGCACTAGAGACCTGATGGGATTTTGGGCCTAATCTATCAGGTATTTTATTGCATAAAAGCAGCAGACCTATTATTGCAAATTAATTCTTATATAGTGATCAAAAACATCATCAAACCATTTTTAATGTTTTAAAAATTTTGGTGATACAGAATACTCCAATACAATAAAATTCTCCAGCTTTAAACCTCAGCTGTATTTTTAAGAGTCTACAGTATTTTGTCATTACATTGGAGTAATGCCCATCCAAGCTACATAAACTGTACTGGCTTTTTTGTATAAAACCACAGGGGTATTTTGAATATGCACCTAATTTTAGCATGCTTACTGCATATCTTCTCAAGTCAAAGGTGCACTCTCCCACTAAGTGAAATGTTCTGCTCATCTAGAAACTTAAACACATAACCATATGCACACACAAATATTGTGAATACATCTGGCAAATGTTTTTGATCTGGCAAAGCCTGCTCACAGTAAAGAAGGCCAACCTCAGAATGCACCACAACAAGGTTTCAGATTTGTGACTACAATAAAACTTACCAGACTTCCAGCTGTAATAACCAACAAAGCAACACAATAAATTGGCTGAAAAACAAAGAGTGACATCAGTAATGTAACCACTATTGTCTTGGGATAACCACATCAAACTCCATTCAAGCATTCATGAAAAGGGCAGGAAAAGCCCCAGCAAGCAAGAGCATTTCCTTTCCCTTGTTGATGGTACTAGATTTTTAAAGAGACCTCAAGATGCAGTTAACATGGTTCAATAAAACCTTCATTAATCTGCATGGTTCATAATTTCCTGATAGTAGCAGCCATGTTAGTCTAAGATAAGCAATACTTGGGGACTAGGTAAGCAAATTTAAAACCCTGTAACTAAAGGTTGGGAAAATTCATTTTTGTTTTTGTTGTTGCTTTGTTTTTGGATTACAGAGCATGCCAGAAAGGAAATTCTGATGTAATCCACAAATAAATACATAGCATCTTGTAATTATTCAAATAATGAGGTTAGGCACTAGTCAGCTACAGAAACGCAATTATACATCATCCTATATTATAAAGATATGGTTGTCTTGAGGCTACCTATTATCTTTCATTGGCAGAATTAGATTTACAATTTAAAATGTTGATCTGAGAGATTACATGGCAAAGGCAAGCCAGAAGAAAAAAAAAAAAAAAGAAAAAAAAAACAGTGATCAGTAGAAAGCTACTGAAGAGAAAAGACAAGCAACTGGGGAAAAAAACAAGATGACTAAAATGAAATCAAGTTTCTCATATATTTTTACCAAATGTAAAAGAACACAAGCCATTTGAATGTCTGTGAAAGATGTAAGAAAAGTGGAGTCAACTGGCCATACCACCTTAATCATAATTTCTGTCCTTCCATATTTGTGCAGCACAATTTTGCAAAGATGAGAATCTCTTCAGTTTGTAGTGGCTCCACATCCAATTTTAAACTAGGGCTACTGTCGTATGAGCAAATGGACTCTCAGATTAATTTCTGAGAGTGCTATTTCTAAATATGCAGGTAAAGATGGTGACGCAGTAGAAACAAACACAATACTTTAGTATTACCTATGAATACTTTTATCAGTGATATTCAGAAGGTAATGAAACTCAATAACTAGTTACTTAGCTTTTTGTAAACCAATACATCTGTCTTCTTAAATTGTGTTTGACTATGTACAGTTTAATAGAATTGTTTATTTGCTTTTTAAAACCATGCTTAAAATTAAAAAATTGCTCAACTTTTATCTGAAATAATTATAACCCACTTTGCAGAGCCCCGATGGCGCAGCGAGTTAAACTGCTGAGCTGCTGAACTTGTGAACTGAAAGGTCAGAGGTTCGAATCTGGGGAGGGGGGTGAGCTCCTGTTGTTAGCCCCAGCTTCTGCCAACCTAGCAGTTCAAAAACATGCAAATGTGAGTAGATCAATAGGTACCGCTTCAGTAGGATGGTAATGGCACTCCATGCAGTCATGCTAGCCACATGACCTTGGAGGCGTTTACAGACAACCTTTTATATGAATGTGTGCAATATAATCCGATGTCAACTTGGGATGCATCTGCATTGTAGAATTAATGTAGATTGACACAACTTTAACTGCCATGGTTCAGTGCTATTATTTACATCACTTATATTCCGCCCTTATCAGCCCGCAGGTGACTCAGTGCTATGGGATCATTGTAGTCTTGCAAAGCCTGTGGCCTTCTCTGGCAAAGAGGTGCTAGTACCTTGCCAAACTACACCTCCCAGGATTCCACAGCATAGAACCAAGGCCATTAAAGTGCTGTCAAACTGCAATAATTCTACGGTGCAGATACATCCTTGGTTTGACCTCTCACCAAAACCACTTCATATATACATTAAAACATTAAAAGGAGGAGGTTGCTGTGAGTTTTCCGGGCTGTATGGCCATGTTCCAAAATCTGGCTACCAGTATTAAAGAACTCTAAAATCAAGACAGTAAATAAAGAGCAACACTCAAACAGGGGAATTCCAGTCAAGAATCTATTAGGGCCAGCTGATTGATTCTTCAAAGGATTCCCCCAGGCAGCAACCAGCCGGGCTCTGAAGCTGCATGGCCTTTCAATGCTAATTAAGATGGCCAATTGCGACATTCACAAGAGTTCTTTCTGCCACCCTGGACATTCCACAGATATGTAAACCTCACTTGCCTAGTTGCGAAACGTCAGGAGAGAATGCTTTCTGGAGCACAGCCATACAGTCTGGAAAACTCAAAGCAACCCAGTAATTGCGGCCATGAAAACCTTTGACAACACATTAAAAACACTGTTTTTGTCAAATGAAGTCTCTTCAATATGTATTTCTATTTTCCACTACTCACTAAAAGCAACCAGTACCCAACAAGAGCAGATCTTCTCAGCAGGTTCATCCAATGATAAATAAATCTGTAGAATCAGCGCCCATTATTTACTTTTTGTAGTAGTTTCTAAAAGGAACGAATTAACATTAACCCATTTTAAATTACATAACACACATGGGCCATTTTCAGTTTTAGTATGCTATTCCTCATGAATAAGGCAATCCATCAGAGTCTTCATTTGCTGAACTTTCTGCAACGTTTCTAGTGTCAGTTGAACTGCAAGAGTTAAGCAAGGCCCAAGGAAATGTCACAGTGCTGTCCCAGAGAAAGGAAACATGACAATTACCCAACAGGAAATCCTCTTCATACCTAGAGGCTGAAAACCATTATGATTTCCTTGGCATTAGTATCTGCCCTGTATCGTTGTCTCTCTATTTCAATGCTCCAGATCAACAGTACATAATAGTAGAGTTGATTTTGTTAAATGTGCAGAATATATACTTTTTAATAAATACTAATCACCAGTTTTCACTGGGACAACAATGCATAGAAGGCAAAATTTCAAGACTGCTTTCCTTGCTGTAGTCCCAATAGAGGCAACCCCAGGTCTACAATCAGTCTTAGAAAGTAAACTTTGCTTGGCCATGAATTGAGGCTACAGTATACTAAAGAATACAAACCTTGAAGAAGCTGCAAAACAAGATAGCTACATGGAACAAGAAAAAAATCAGTTCTATAAATGTAGTGGCAAAATATTTTGCACATGGATTCTTGTAATTAAAGGGAGTTGAACTAGATCAGGTATGGGCGAACTTTCTAATTTGGGGGCCGTGTGGTGGGCCTGAGCAAGGTGGACAGGCTGGGAGGGAGGGGGGCTCCCCAAGCCCCCTCCCTGCCCTGTCCTCCCTTTCCTCGTCTCTTTCAGAGGAAGAATGTGAAGTGGAGATGGGAAATATTTGAATTGCAGTAGGGTTAGCCTTTGTCAGAATGGACAGGAATTGGACAGGAGAGAAGGTAATGGCAGGAGGAAAGAGAGAAGGAAGGAAAGACAAAAGGGAAGAAAGGAAGAAGAAAGGAGGGAGGAAAGAGGGAGGGAGGAAGGACAAAAGCGTGGAAGGGAAAGAAGGAGGGAGGGAGAAAGAGGGAGGAAAGGAGGGGGGAAAGAGAGAAGGAAGGAAGGATGCGATGGTGAGAGAGGAGGGCCAAAGAAAAGAGGCCAAGGGGCTGCATTCGACTCTCAGGCCTGGGTTTGCCCATGCGTGAACTAGATAGTCCTTAGATCCATTCTATGATGCCAAGTCATATAGTTACAATACAAAGATATGTTATAAAATTTCCAGAGAAAGTTACCACAAACTGTGTTTGTAGATATATGCAATTTCTGGAAGCAGACAGTCTAAATTGTTAGAAAACCACAAGAAATTATCTGCATCATACATAATTCTAAGCCCATGTTATTTGCAAAAGGTTAAGGGGAAAACGTTGAGAATTTATGTGAGCCGATTTAAGATTTTTCCATGACAATTCTGTAAGCTGTTCACAAATATAAAAAGCCCTAAATTAAACTGTTGATGTTGCTTCACAAAATGAACAATTCTTTTTTAAAAAAATAGTTGGACCAGATGTTCAAATAAATACCAAACACTACAAAGTTTAACCAACATGGTTCTATTTAAAAACTAGTTTCAACCATGGCACTCAGTGACAGCAATACAATACTTTTTTCACAAAGCGATGAATATAAAAATATGCCATAAATTCATTTGTAAACTAGTATTCTAATACACGTATGCCATTACAACATACTTTTCATATAACTCTTTCCTGAGATACTTTGGATGTATTTCTTTTATTTTTACTGTGTTAAATGCATTATTTTTGATCACTTTAAAATACTGGTGCAAGTGGGATACAACCAAAATTATACATTTAAAGTAAGTAATGCAAATATTGGGCAGGGGAGCAACTCTTACACACGTTGCATTTTGAGAATATTGGACACACACTGCCTTAGACATTTGACTCTTTCTGGGTAAGAAAAAGACACCTGAAGTTTCAACTAAGAATCTACAAAAATGCAGCAAAGTGTTTCAGGAATGTTAGGCTGGAGTAGAAGACAAATGATACAAAGGAAAAGTCATAATTCTTGTTGACTAGACATTGCCTGCAGAAGCTTCTGTACATGCTGTAGCCAGTTCACAGTTTCAGTATTGACACTAGTTTGTCTTGGAAGAGCAAATGTCTTTTAAGGTTTCTAGCTCTTCTATAAGTTTCTTGTTTTGAACTTCTAACATCGCAACACGACTTTCCAGACATTTCACATATTCTTTCTTCCGCCGTCGACATTCTTTTGCAGCTTCCCTGAAAAAAGCAGAAGTAGAAAGGGCAAACAAAAACACCTTTTGGCATGCTACTGGATGGGAAGGGAGGGCAGGAAGGGGGAGATGCAATGAGGCAGGTCTATATAGTATTGAGGCTGTGATGCTTCCCGATGTTTGGAACAACGTCCAAAACTTTTAGAAAACACCTAAGAAAAACGCAGATCACAAGAGCCAGACACTGTCCCCTCCTCAAGGGTCACATGGCAATCTGTAGAATTGCTTCATCTCATGCCTTGATTAGCATTCAAAGCCAAAAGGTCCACGGCTAAGAGCCCATTACTCTGCTTTATGGCAATAAAGATCTTTGAGAGCCTTGAGTTCCTCAATAAGAGTCTTGTTTTGGTTTTCAAGCACAGCCACACGATTTTCAAGACATTTGACATACTCCTTCTTCTTCCTGCGACACTCACGAGCAGCTTCCCTGGAACCAACACAAGGCAAATGACTACAGGAGCAGTCACAACACTGTAAAAACTTGGACAAGATAAAACACCTCCAACACTAGGAAAGTTGAAAGAAATGAACATTCCAAGTCAGTAAACCACACAACAAACACATCACAAAACCAAGCTACAATGAACAACACAAAACTGAGTGATGACACATGACAATAGACACAACATCACCTTAGGAGGTAAGTGGGAGAACACTGTTGCAACGATGACCAGATAAGCATACTATCTTATATTAACGAAGTACCTCCAGCTATCTCCCAAGCTTGCACTGAAATAACAGCACAATATGTACAACCTATACATCATCTGTGTCCATAGCATATTTACATGCTGAAAAAAAAAGATGAAGCATCTTAGCCAAAGCCTGCAAAAGGTGATCAAATGGAACACTTTGAAAAGATAAATGTCAGGTTCTCTCATCAGATTGAAATCTAGACACTAATTTGAAATATTGACCCTCAAAACTAAATTTTGTGAAAACAAAGTGTCATTTTTTAAAAAATGGGACCAAATGCTGTTTTTGTTTTTTTGTCTGTAGACACCTTCAAGGTCATGTGGCCAGTATGGAGCACTGTTACCTGATCTACTCACATTTGCATGTTTTCAAACTGCTAGGTTGGAAGAAGCTGGACCTAACAGCAGGAGCTCACCCTGCTCCCTGGATTCAAACTGCTGACCTTTTGGTCAGCAAGTTCAGCATCTCAGCGGTTTAACCCACTGCACCACCATATGTGTGTGTATATGCTTTTAAAAATAACAGTAACAAAACTTCTGCATCTGTAGTTCAGAAATAGAGACTCTAGTAGGTTGAGATAAAAATTTCTTCTAGTAACAATCTTCTAGTAACAATCTCTGAATGTGTACTGCTCCAGAGGCACAAAGGTGAAAACCTTGTTTGTGTGAACAGCCTTTCTGCATATGCTGAATTCATGATCCCAGGCATGATATAGCTATATAGAAAGAGCTAGTGGGTTTTTAAAACAACTGACACCTTGTTATGTGAATTTTACAATAATTGGCACTCTAGATTGAATCTGAAGAGAGAAGACTAAGCAGAGAGAAAAACAAAACTCTGGATTCAGAGGCATGATTTTTTTTCTGGATGAGCAATTTAAACAAAAGGCATGAGAAAAAGCAATACCATGCAAGCAGCAAGCAACGTCAAGGTTAATCACAGACAAATCAACTTTTCTCCAGAAACTGCTTGTTAATAATGTCTGGCAATACTTCAGACAGACATGCATCAACATTAGTAAGAAGATACATAGGAAGCAAGAACAAGCAAAGGGTTAAAGACTCCCGCACAACAAAGAACCAAGCAAAGCAAAGAACACATAAATACAATTTTAAAATGACACCAAAATGTCACATAGACATACCCACAAAGCGTTCTGGCACAAATAAATTCTATTCCACAGCAAGTATATTTTGTGGTAATAGACATAGCTGAAAATTAACAAAGCCCTTCTAAAATTCAAGCAAATTGCTTTCACCAGTTCTTTAAGAAACAGGTGATTACAACTGACTCCCTCAAATCAATGTATGTATGTAAATACATGCATATTTTTGAAAATTGATTATAAGACAACTTTACACAGAAAATGTAATAATACTTCATTATTTGCAGATGTTTTAGTGCAAGAGATTACTTAACATTCCTCATAGAACAGCAGATTGTAAGACGAGGTGGGGAACTCTATAGAGAACAGTTAAAAATATTTGCCAAATATCACCTTAATAATTCCCAGCAGATAATGTATAAATAGGTATCATAACCTTTATATTAATTTACACGTTTTTCATGATGCATAGAATCATTTATATCTCCCTGGCAACTGAGGGAATGAGACATTTTTTCTATATAAGTATTGTCAGTAGGATGGCAAATCTGTATTTCTGTTCACCACATAACAGGAAACCGCATGGATGTCATCAATGGTTGTCCCCAGTGTGGGATCACTATCATGTAGCAGAAGGAATTAGAGCCAGTTATTACCCCTAAGTGGTAGAGGTTGAACTGTCTGATCTTTAGTCAACAGTTGTTCTAAAGGCTAAAACAACCCAGAAATGCAACTGCTAATGGTACTTTTAAAATATATGTCTGAGTCTCTAACTCAGTAGTTCTCTACCTGTGGGGTACCCAGATGTTTTGGCCTTCAACTCCCAGAAATCCTAACAGCTGGTAAACAAAGCAGTCGAGAACCACTGCTTTAACTAGTCAGTGGTTAGACTTATGCAGAGACACAACACTGCCTTTACACCTAGCAATGCGATGAAAAATTACTCTGTCTTATATTTGAAAATCTACTGCATAGTTTATTTATGGCAAAGTCTTTTTAACAAGTTCACCACCCACTCTGTCCATAACCCAACCTGTCATTTGGTTTTGAAAGAAAATCGCAACTTTGAGTTTCTCCTAAGTACCTATTTTTCATAAGCCGTAGCTCTCTTTTACGTGTTGCTTCTTCTGCTAGCTGCTGTGGGCTGTGCAATGTTCCTGGGGACGCTGCCATGACGACCCCCTGAGGTAAGGCGGTGGTTGGAGTTCGGATCTGGTAAGTTGGCATGTCACCAGTAGCAGCTGTAAGAAAACACAGACATAAGAAGATAATTTTAATTGAAAACATGACACAACTGATAACAAACCAAAGACTGATGAAGAAGCCAATGGAGGCTCAAAAATATCATCTCCAAGTTAAACAATGAAGTTGATAAGATAAAGCTACAAAAATTAATCCTGTAAATGATTCCCTAGTCAATCAATGCTACACAGAATCAGTGGTGTAAACTATATGATCAAAACAGTATTCTTCAGGTGATTTCACACAGGTTCACTGATGTATGCACATCAATCAGAAAATATATTTGAAGACAATTTTTTTCCACTTAGAATATCTATTCTAAGATGGTTTTATGAAAAGCAATAGGATCCTGCCTGCTTAATCAGGGGCACCTTTGAATTAGTGGGGGTTTTTTTTGGTTAATTTAATCAATGATATAAAATCCTATTTTAGGGAGAAAGGTGGGATTTAAGCCAAATAAACAAATAAATCGGTCAACAAAACTCTTCAACTCTACTAAAATTCTAATGGAAACAATACATTTATTTGGTCAGCTGCTTCCAAATACAGTAAATGTTTAAATGTCCTATCTATGCTTCTGTGGGCTTTATTTTGTTTAGTAAAAACCAGTCTCAGCACAAATGATGATGCCATTTGTTCACTCATCACTTTCATTTTAGGCTTCAGAGAAAACAGTTTTACTTACCATGATGGAGTCAGGAACAGAATGCATGCACTAATGAGAAGGCATATATCTTAGCTCTGTCTGGCTTTATATAAATAACCTGATATTCCACTCCTCCTCAGCATCATTCAGAGGAGACAGCAATATTGTGTAATAGGCAAAGGATGCTCTGGAGAATAAATGGTTCCTCTTGACCAGGCCTGCACAACCTGTAGCCCTTCAGATGTTTTGGACTTCAATTCTCAGAAGGAGTAGAATTCTGGGACTTGGAGACCCAAACACCTGGAGGGCCAAAGGTTGTGCAGGTCTGCTCTTGGCTCATGAAATAAGGCAACCAGTGTGTATTCTTAATTTTTTTTCCTTGTCAGGAACGACTTGGGAAAAGTTGCTTTTGGTGTGCATTCTTAATGAAGCAAGGGAAAGTCTTTGATCAAAGACAAGTCAGGGCCATTTCTCTCACTGGCCTGAGTGTTCCTCCACAGTCGAGGTGACTACAGAGCAGTGGTTCTCAACCTGGGGTCCCCAGATGTTTTGGCCTTCAACTCCCAGAAATCCTAACAGCTGGTAAACTGGCTAGGATTTCTGAGAGTTGTAAGGCAAAACATTTGGAGGCTCACAGGTTGAGAACCACTGCTACAGAGCATTTTGTGGAAGACCTGGTTTTCCAGTGTATGCCATCTACAATTGCATATGATGGATAGCAACTTAAATAATAAATTACAGAGCTGGAAAGGTCTTCTAATCCTAGCCTAACCACCTGCTCAATGTAGCAAATGCAGTAGAGCAGTGGTTCTCAACCTTGGGTCCCCAGATGTTTTTGGCCTACAACTCCCAGAAATCCCAGTCAGTTTACCAGTTGTTAGGATTTCTGGGAATTGTAGGCCAAAAACATCTGGGGACCCCAAGTTGAGAACCACTGCAGTAGAGCATTCTCAATGGACAGATGATCACCTTTTTCTTCAATGTCTCCAGTGCAAAAGAGTCTAGCCGCCCATTGCGTAATTAGTTACATTACTGAGCTGTCCTTGACATTATAACCTACCTTATAACATCTAGTTTCCTGTATTTCCTGTAACTTAACCTTATGAGATCCAACCTGGTCCTACACAAGTCTTTATCTTCATGTTTATGCCTTGCCTTCAGGTAGCTGAAGAATGTGTATCTGATCACCCCATTTTCTGTTCTCTAGCTGAGTATACCAAATTCCTTCATTTTTTCTCTTAGTGCTACTTTCTGAATTAATTATTATCTTTACGGCCCTCTTTTGATTCTATTTCAATGTGTAATATCCTTTTAAAATGTGGCAAGCACCTTCTACTGTCTCCCCACTCTACTATGGCAACAATGCTTCCTACCAAAAAGCCCAAGATCATGTGCTTTTTAAAACAATAAGTATCAAAATTAAAAGTAAATTGCAGTTACAACAAGCCAAATATGCTCACACTCAACCCACAGAGTTGAGTGTGAGCAGCTGTGTGAAAATATATACATTTATATTTGTTGTGTGTGACTTACAAATCAACTTTGACTTATAATGATCCTAGCAAGGAATTTTCTTAGCAAAATTTATTTATCTGGGGCGTCCTTGAACCTCAGAGGGTATGGCTTACCTAAGAGAGCCCAGTGGATATCAATAGCTGAGCAATGTCTCCTGGAGTCCTAGTCTAACTATATTAACTGTCTGTATAACCACTTGATTTGACTGTTCTGAATCATATTCACACGTTTCTCATCTACTTGACACTATGTTTACAGAATGGGAAAAACTCTGCTGGATCATACAACATGTTCATTTAATCCAACACAATTTTCTAGGAGTGGTTATGTTTCTAGGAAGCCCAAAAGGAGCACAAAGGTCACAGTCCTGGCCTAGTTTGGCTCCCAATGTCAAAACATAAAGTTCACTATCTGTTTAATCAAACTTTGCTTTCAGCTGGAAACACATTTTTGCTAAAGACAGAGGAGGAAAAGAGTGGGGGGAGAGAGATTGATTGCCTTATTTCCAGGAATACATGTATCTCCTTTGTATGGGATATAACTACTATTTGAGAAACTAGGAGACTTCCTGGAAAGCCACTGAATTTTTAAACTAAGCAAGTGTTAGAAAAGTGCATCTCAGTGTCTGGATTCTTTTTTTAAATGTTTTTAAAATAAAATGAAAAATAACTATTTGAGATTGGATTAATTTTTTAGAAGAAAAAAACCACAAAGGGTTTGTTATTACTCCGCTCATTGTTCTCAATGTTGATTGCTACATGAAAGCTAATTTACGCAACTGTAATAAGAATACTTGTGTATTCAAACCACAATATAAGCAAGATAATTGGAAATCATTGTCTCAATACAAAATGAATTGCCTTGACTAAAGCCATACTTCAAACCAAGCACAAAGCATTATTTTGTACATTACAAGATTATGTCTCCTTCTATAAGAAGGTAGTTTGAAGCATCCAAACTGGAAGAATGTACCACTGTGTCTAATGCTCCTGTAAGCCATGGGCAGAAAATGGGAAACTGGCTTGTCATACCAACTAGGAACTAATGCTACAGTAGCTTTTTTCTATTCAGGTAAAGGTCTTTTACCATAGTATCCCAGCTGGGAATACAGACACAGTTCTTGGCATTTTTTGACAATGGAGTTTAGCTGTGAGAAAGAAAACCCTTCTTGCTGCAACCATAGTGCTCCTCACCCAGAGTTCTGGTGGGTTTAAAATGTTGCAGTGATGGAGACATACAGCTACTTCAAAACTGTTTCTGTTGCCCTTGGTCCCTCCCCAGACAACCCCTCCACCCCTAAAACATTTTCTGCCTCTCCTGGAAACTTCGAATAGTAGCAATTCACCTTTAATGTGTTTTTTTTCCAACCCAAAGTGGATTCTTGGCCACTTCTGGGATTTTTCCCCCCTTTGGGTATTTTATTTTATTTTATTAACATTTTTTGACAATCTGTCTGGCTCTGTCAGTCATAATTTGCTGCAGTTGCCAATCCTGGTACAGAGGAAATGCCATTTTGCAAAAGTAATGTTTCTCCATTTTAGTGATTGAGAGCTTGGATGAATCTAAGAGTCTGCAGAGTATACACAAGGTTCATATTTCTTCACTAGTATGCATTAAATGATGCACAATAGCAAGAAGAAAATGCATGCAAAAACCTATACACATTACAGACCATGTTGTCATCTGTCAGAACAATCTACCAAGCTGAACATTGCCCATTACCTAACACAGAAAGAATGTTTATTAGAGTGGGTTGGCATTGCATAAACGAAAGCACGAACTTTTTAGTTCCTGCCATTACTTCATACATCTGTTGGGATACATGTGGACCCAAAACGTGTTCAAATGTGAGGCTGTATTACTGCTTTAAGCCTTAAAATCTCCTCCAACTGCTCTAAAAACCCATTTAACAACAACAACAATAAGGGAAAGCAAAGATTAGAGTAGGGGGTTAGCAAAAACCGACTGGAATATCATGGTGGCTGAATGGGATTACTGAGGAACTTTATGATGGATCAAAGGGGTGCATGCCTGTTGTATGAAAATGGGGTGGGGGCTGGGGATCTGAGTGTTAACAAAAGGAATATTTGGGGAATCTGTAGAATTAAGGAGACATACAAAGAGTGGGCATGTGCTATGTATCTGGGTGACAATCTGGAATGAATGATAGGTAAAGTGGGGAGACTTCGCTAGCGAAGTGTGCATTGCTGAATTCAGACTTAACAGAGTTAACTTCTTTGGGTAAAAAAGATGAGTGGATTGACTTTATATAATTTGGAGAAAACCTCCTATTGATTTGGAACATTAATTTATCATAGAGGAGTCTGTAAATATTTTGTTGCATCAGAAAACAATCCCTTTAAAAGAATGGTGTTGCATTCAGATCTATCTTGGGCAAGATAGTAGTCCTTCTGCTGTACCAGACTGTCTTAACTATGAAATGTGTTTGGAGACTGACTATAGCCATTGTGATAGCCATTTGATAAATGGGGATTGTGCTGTTGTCAGCATTGTGTGAGCACAAACATTTTCCAAACATTTTAACACATGCTCATATCCTCCAATGGTTCAAGATGTCCCAGCTGACAAGGAACTTTCAGCTTCCTGAGTCCTGTGTTCCGCAGAATTCTTGCCCCTTCTTTAAAAACAGATTAGATATAGAAAATTTACTCATCAAACAGAGGAGAATTACAGCTGCAGAATCCTACAGAAACCTAGAATGTTATGTAAATGGATGCTTTCATTATCTTGTATGGCTGAAAGACATAAAATATTATGGCCTATTGACTATCTAAATTTCCTGGGCTGAAACTCACTACTGTTGAACATAATTAATTAAGATATAAATATAAAAATGAAGGTTTTAACCATACGTGTCATTATTACAGCAACCAGTAAATCTGCATTCTGTGGTCAGGTCTGCCATGGCTGAATCATTTCCAAACACAACACCATTAATTTTTACAAAGTATATCCAGATGCCATGGAATTATATGCTTCCTTTCCTGTATTAAAATTACTATATGAATCATCACCATTCCAATTAAAAACCAGTTCAATAATGAGTGGCTCATAAGTTGTTATTCACACTCAGTTAAATTCCTAAATATTCCACCTCATTCACTCCTGATCTTCTTGACAACTTTGGTCTCCTAATTATGCCATTTCCAACATTATGTAGATTAACAGCAAACTTTTACTTCAATTGAAAACAAATTGGGAGTAGGAAATCTGTTCTATCTGGTACTATTCATGAAGTCTTCTGGATCTCCATGAGGTTTAAATGCAACTGGGTAGTTTTGCATCAACAAGGTTAAAGTTCTAGAAAGCAGCACACTCCTCCCCACTCCAAGCCATGTATGATACAAGGTTTCTACACATTCAATATTAAAAATTCAATACAGACATATATACCCGAGGCTTCAATATTATACTCTATCAATAGATTTGAGGTAGTCCACAAGGCTATCTGCTCAAATAAATAATTTTAAGTTAGAAGACTCACCGACCCTTTTTAATATACAGAAATTGATAAACATGACTAGTACATTGATTACTGATCCCAACTGTCTTAAAGTATAATAAAAGCTGCTTCAAATCTGAAAGAAACATATGTAGCACTCCTGGGTGTTAAGACATGCAAATTTGAGATTCAGTCCAAGATATCACAAACACATGGAACAATAAGCACTGTTGTTCCAACACCTCTTAATGAAACTCATTTGACACTTAGAATAGTATAATCTCAACACGCTTGTAAGTAGTTCTTATTTTTCCATCTCACAATTATCAGAAACTGGAAGCCATTGGGTTTTTAAAAAAATCTTTGGGCAACTCTCCCAGCCCTCCTTCCCTTTTTCCCCCCTTTTTGCTCTTTTGCAGACTCAAGAATTTCTGAAGAAATCATAGGGGTAAATGCATGTGTCAGTTAAAACCAGATAGGTTAACTTTTGTATAAGTTCTTTTACCCAATGGATCTACTTTAGCTGAGACTAATGATAGGGTTTGAACCCCTCAGTCAGGCTTAATAAAGGTCTACCCTTAAGGTAGTTTCTGGATCTTTCCCCCGCATGGAACAATGTGACTATTTATGCATAATACGGTTTGTGAGTTTGTTTGTTGCTATAGAAACCAAAAAAGGCAAAAACCAAGAATGAATCCAGCTTCCATGCACTTTCTAAGTAATTTATAAAACATCAACAGGAGTTATCTACCAAAGCCCTATGATAAAAAACAAGTGTGGTGCTCCTGTAAAAAATTCTGATTTGTGATCCCACCAAGAAATTGCTTATTTAATAAAGAATCTTCTAGTGAGTACTGGAAAGCAAAACCAGAAAAACTACATAATAGGAAAGAAGAGGTCTCCCCACCACCCTTGCCCCCTTTCTAAGGCATGTGCCTTACCAGAAGGATTATAAACTTTACTTGCGTCTTCCGAACAGTTCCTACTTCATTGCTCCTATGAGCCTGAGATCTTTAAGCACAGCAAAAGAGAAGAGATTGTTAGATAAACCACAAATAAAGCAGGCAAACCAGATTTACTTAACTCAAGCGACAGAATGCAGGCTATTGAATAACACTATAAAATTGGCCAGCAGTACGAGATGAAGCCGAAAGGAACTGACTAAATCACAGCATGACTTGCAGCTGACGTCAATGTGTATGCTGTTTGTAGAGTTTTAAGTTTTCCAGCCCTATTACTGAAACCCGATTCCAGGAAATCTCGTGACGTCAGCCTTTTGAAGTCTATTAGCTGTGGAACAAACCATTTTTTATGTGCAGGAGGCACAAAATAATAAAATATCAGAACATCTGCTGGTCCTTTTGGTTTGATTTCTTTTTGCATTTGACTGATTACACAATTTAACATATACCACAACTATATTTCCCTTGCTAAAAGATAAGGATGCATATCTTACATATGCTTTTAGAGCAAACAGGTTGCTTGTTTTTACTGCCAAAGTGAAGGCAAACTTCAGTGCTCAGACTAGCAAGAGAAATCATTAACCAATCCCCTCCAAATCCTGCCTCAGCTAAGGAAATATTAAATCATTTCACAGTTGAAGAAAGACAACAAAGTGCTACAGAACAACACAGCTGTTACTAGAAGTTCCAGCAAAATGCAGCAATTCCAATCCTTTCTGAAGTTAGATGCTTAAATCTCACTGGAGTAAATGGGATTTAAGCAGCCGAGCTGGAGACAAGGCGACCGTCTGAATTTCCTCTTTTGAAAAGGAGCTGACAAAATTGCCTACCAGTTTCATCTCTCGTCACAGCCATGGCTAGCATCCGCTCACAGTCTGCTCCTCCGCCACCACCAGCTGAACATGAAATGTTCCAAACAAGCAAGCATGTGCAGGATTACGAGCCTCGGCACTGACATCATAATGACCTCACTAGCCTACCCCGTCATTAATGTGCTTTCTCACTGGAACAGCTTGTTGAAACAGGAGCCCAGAGAAAAACCTTTTCTAGCAAACAAATCACTCCAGCTTTTTATACACCATCGCTTTCCTCAGCCTCCAAAACAAAAGCACACACACACACACACACACACAAAGGAGAACAATAAATCAAGGTGCTCCACAGACGCAATTACAGCAAAGGCAAAAACTTTCCCCTGCCAACGCTTTTCAAAACAAATAGTCCAAAATCTACCCTTTATTCAATAGTGAGACTTTACAATCATCCCTATGTTTATTTCTGTGACACCCCTGACTTTCACAGGGGTCACAAAAGTCCAATTAACTAGGACCAAATGCCCATTGAGTCCAACGTCCTATTTGCTACAGTAGCCAACCAGATGTTTATGGGAAAAATACAAATGAAAAATAAAAAAACAACAGTCTTCCTTCAGTTGTTTTTCAGATAAATATTCAGAGATATGCTATCACTAATCCTGGGGATATACATGCAGCCCCCAGGATTAGTAGTTATTAATATCCTATCCTTATCTTGCATGAATTTGTCTAAATATCTTTAAAAATCAGGCTATAAAGTATACATGTAATACTGCAATCATATGCCTGCTTACCTAAAATCAGTAGTCACTGAACTTAATGAAACTCACTCATGAGTAGAAATGTCTTATATTGTATTGTAAGTGCACTCTCTCTCTCTCTCTCTCTCTCTATATATATATATATACACACACACACACATACATATATATACATATAATTTATCTATTTATTTTATTTATTTACCACATTTGCATTCTGTCCTTCCCAACCCCAAAGGGGACTCAGAGTGGCTTTACACATTGGCAATAATTCAATGCCATAAAAACAATATACAATTAAATAAGCATTTAGGTTCAAACCAAAAATTGAAACATCTAAACTATTACATCAATTATTAAAATCACATTATTAAAATCACACCATTCATGATCATAATCCAGAGCCATTCCAACTGTCATTGCACAGATTCCACATTTATTTATTGCACTGCATTTACTCTCCGCAAGCTTGGTCCCTTAGCCTTGTTTTAACTTTCTTTCTAAAGGCTAAGAGGGAAGGAGCTGATTGAATATCACTGGGGAGGGAGTTCCATAGACAAGGGGCCACTACCGAAGAATGCCCTGTCTCTCGTCCCCACGAACCGTGTCTGACAAGGAGGTGGGACTGAGAGCAGGGCCTTCTCAGAATATTTTAATCTCTGTGATGGTTCATCTATCAATTACACCCGACATATACTCACGTTGACCAGGTAAAAACACCATGGTTCCATGAAACTATTTCTTGACTATTAGCATCTTTCACTTCATTTTAAAGACTCAGAAATAATATCATGGAACCATGGTGTTTTATATAGTGCTTTATTTTCCTCAAACCCATTCATTTATTCTAAACTCTCACGGAAAGCTTTCTTCTTCATCTTCATCATTGCCATCATCACCACTACCACCGGTATAACTGCTACTACTACTACTACTACTACTACTACCTTGCAGCTGGTGTTGAGATTTGGTAGTTAGGGTTTTATTTGCTTAACAATACTACCATTATATATCTCTATAACCAATAGAGGAATTATTGATACTTATCACTTGCTCTAATCACAAAGAAATCATTGCAGAATGCTAAGAATTCAAGACAACTTCTATAATGCTCACTCTTAAGCTATGTAACACCACTCATACATATCTCCAGCTACACAGATTTGTCACCACACACTTTTTCAGCCTTCAGTGTGTTTATACACTGGCATTTGATAACATGTTTACAACTGCTGGTTTATTTCTATTCTTGCTTTGCTCAAATGAGAGCACTGACATTTCCTAGAAATTCCTAGAAATTTGAAACACTGCCTTGAACATAAAGACTCAAAAGAAAGATTTCACAATAAAAGTAAAAACTCTAAAAGTCCATTTGCTTTGCTTTTATTTTATTTTATATTGGCATCACACTGGAGTCTTATGATATATTTCCAGCTGATCGCGAATCCAGAAATAATCAAATTATTCCAAGGCAGCAAATGGTTTGTTACAGCAAGTACCAGTTAAGAATTGAGGAGAATAACAGATTGCTCACTATGACAATTTTAACAGATGTTTTGCATATAAAGATACCCCTGTCTGCTCTGACTTAGATATGATGGTTGCACTAGTTCTTAATGATACTCATCTGCTATCTACTTCTCCAGTTATCTTGGGCATGTCAGTTTGCACCGAACGTGAATGTAGATACGATCTTTGGTAGTGTGAGATCAAACACTTGGATGTGAGCCTTGCCCTTGAATGATGAAGACAATGATGCAGGTAGACTTCTTGATCTCTGAACTGAAAAAATACTGCACAGGTATTTTTCATTGTATTTTCTAAGTGTATAATTTTATGTTGTGTTGTGGTTTCAGAATGATGGTTTTAGACTGAGATATTGCAATGGTTAAAACGTTGGACTAGGACATGGAAATGGTAGTTCAGAATCTCCACTCAGTCATAAAGATCATGGGCTACTTATCTCAAGGGATTGTTGTGAAATGAAAATTGTATATACCACTTTGAGATCCTTGGATGCAAAGTGGGGTGAAAATGTAGCAAATAAATAAAGGGATAAATTTGTTCTGATGTGCTTTCAATGGGGTGTAGGCACCAGAAGGTGGAGTATAAATGTCTATACATATAAATAAACAAAGTCAGTATCTTCAGAGAAGCCTGTATTCTGACAGGAGACTTATTAATGTATTGCCAAAACTATGTAAAACTAAGACACAGATAGTTCATGCCCATGCCACCATGCCCTGTAACCCTATGCATAACTGAGGTATACATACAGTACTTAACATCCAATATTGCTAAGATTCATGGCCCTAATATTTCTGGAAGATTTTCCAAAGGTGCAGCCGTATCAGCCTTTGGCAGCAAAACCACTCTGTGGCATAATATGCACTAATAAATTTAATACAGCAGAAACATAGTTCATGAAAAGTAACAATGCAGTGTAAGGTACCAAATTTAAAGAAGCACTGGCAAGTCTTTAAAGGAACAGTAAGTTGCCACTGCTTCATTTAACAACATGTGTTATATTTTTAGACATGATGGCTTCTTCCCAGAAATTATTTAAGTCACGGTAGCGCCTGAATCTAGTAAGGCATACTTAAGAGTTTTCTGGTGTTTGTCCACATGATATCTAATTTATTATATTTATATCCCTCCTTTCTCACACTATGAGACCCAGGATGGATTAAAGCACATGTTCAAATAAAATTTGGACAAGATAATTAAACATACAAAGGGGTTTTTAAAAATTACATAATTAGGTCTATAAAATGAATTTAAAACAGTTTTAAATCATGTAAAACATAGGTACAGCATTCCCCATTCGAAGACTCTCTGCAATATCCATTTAAAAGTCAATGCCATGTCTACATAAAATATTATCTGCCTAAAAGTAGAACCTTCTACTATTACATTCTACACAAAGTACTATAAAACAGAAATAAAACTTGCATACCTTGTCATTTTTTAAATCTCACATAACCATTGAAACAGAAATAAAATCTTTATAAACTAAAATATTTTTCTCTATAAGACCTTCCCTAAACTCTACAAACTGTTTTAAACACACTCTTCTGTCTCAATGAAGAGGAAAAAATGAAGCAGGTAATGGATCACAAAGCAGATGATGGGTGACAGGGCTATTTCAGTGGTTCCACTCCATTTATGTAACATCCCCCTCATAGTACAGAAGAAACATAGAGATGTCCTTTGGGCAAATCAATCGAGTCTTTTCATTCTTTAAAACTTTAAGTGACTTATGTATTGGTTGCTTTTACCCATGTAGTTATTTAATAATGATTTGGAAACCACTTCATTAAATCCAAGAAATCAATTTAAGGCATAAACAAGTGAGGTATGAATGTTTTAGACAAGGATACATTTTAAGGGAATTATCCCATCTAAAACAAAACATAAGAAAAAGGAACACACCTTGGACAACAACTTGACTCCCAGGTACAAAGAACTGTTGTGTGCCATCAGGTGTTTGAGCTGCATATTGTACAATCGTAGCACCAGGCTGAGGAGCTCCTGAATTTGTCATTGTTAAGGTCTGCAACCCCTGGACGCCATCAGAAGTTGGGTTAGAAATCTGGATTGCTCCACCCTGGGCTATAGCAACTGAACAAAAAAAAAACCAGCTTTGTTAGACACCAAAAGCATGAGTGTTTGAAATCATACCCAAAGAGCATAATAATAATAATCATCATCATCATCATCATCATCATCTTTATTTATACCTAGCCACCATCTCTCCCAATGGGGACTCGGGGCGGCTTACATGAGGCCAAGCCCAAGCAACAATCACAATAAAATAAAACACAGACACACACAACAACGCAATAAAATACAAAAAATATATAAGAATACAGTAACCAATACAAAATATAAAATACAATTTCTACAATTACAATGACATTGAGAATATTAGGCATTTCAGTGTGACTTTTGAAATGTGCCACTATGCCTTAGGAAATCAGGTGTAAGAATTAAATTACGATGTACCACCATACGTATATAGTATTGTGAGACCTACAGGATGAAAGGAATTTCTGTTTAGGTCTTAAAGAGGGGAAAGAGAGGCAGCCTCAGCTAGGGTTGCTATATATGCAACACACACGTCAAAAACAAAACAGCGTATGCAACTTTTTAAAAGTCAATAATTTTTGAAGATTAGGGAGAGGACCTCAGATTTTGATGCATATGGAATTAGGACTTGTGGGCTTTATGCATCCCATGGAACCTCCACTCTCCAGCCCAAAGCAGAGCAATGAAAAGTGGGCGGAAGGGGTTATCTGTCCTTCCAGTAAAAGGTTTGGGCTACTCACCCCAACCTTATGCCAGGAGAAGGAAGAGGGAGGTAGCGTTTTAAAGGGCTCCACAGCACTTCCAGACACTGCCTGCCTTCCTGGCTCAGGCTATTCCCTTGGTAGAAAGAGGGGATGATCCCCTCCTTCTGCTGAGAGAATGGCAAAGCAGGAAGGCACTGGCTGAAATGGCAGCTGAGCCATTTCAGCTCGTGGCTCCCTTCCTTGGACCAAGAGCTCTCTCTCGGCAACACCTGTCCTTCCCTCTGCTCTCCTTCCAGGCTGAGGATGTGGAGGCCTGCAGAGTTCCCAGGCTTAACAGAGGAGGAGGAGACATCCCTTACCAAGAGAGAGCTCTCGACAACAGCCTATTCTTCCCCTGCTCTCCTTCCAGCCTGGGGAGGTAGTGGCTGGAGGAGGAGACAGGTTGTTGCTAGAAATCTCTCCAGCAGTGGCCCAGCTTCCCCGAGCTTAGAGGAGGGGGACAAACATGCCACTGTTAAGCACACTTGAAAGTGGCATGTTTATCTCTGTGGCTCTTCTCTGAGCCCCGGGAAGCCATCAGTTCACCTTCTCTGGGACCAGGGAAGGGAGACAAACACACCACTGTCAAGAATTGTCAGCAGCAGCGTGTTTATCTCCCCAGCTCTTCTCTGAGCCCTGAGAAGGCAAAGGCCTGGCTTTCCCAGTCCCAGAGGAGGGAGACAAGCATGCCACTGCCAAGCATTCTCCAAAGAGTACTTGGCAGCAGCGTGTCTCTGCCTCAGCCCTCCTCTCAGCCTGGGGATTCAGCGGGCTGCTGTGTCCACATACTGAAAGGAGGGCCAAAGCAGACAGGGGCTAGGACATAGAGCCCAAAGGGCTGTGTACGACCCATGGGCCTGGGTTTGCCCATGCCTGCTCTGTAAACCCACTTTAGAACAATGCATTTATTTATTGCATTGCCAAACTGAACCCCTGTACATTTCCTCTAAAAGAGAGAAGGCAACTGTCTCTGGTTTCAATGATGAATTTTCCTTTTTCTCTTTCCCATGCCTCAATATCTGTACTTTATGGTGGGTTTTACTCTCCATTTTGCTTTCATAAACAATAGTTAAGTACTCTCTCAAATGTTACAAAGTACATACTGTATTGTCCAGTGCTGGTCTGGTAAAGGCTGGTTGGCACTGCCATGGCAGGGATACCAGATGCTGTTCCTTCTTCCTCTGGCTTTGCTTCTTCAATCTTCGTGACACCAGGTGCATCAGAAGAAAGTTCATTCAGAATTTTTCTGATAAAAATATACACATTTAAAGAAATGGACAATGAAATGAAGTAATGAGATGTTTTAAATATAAAAACATTATTATTACTACAACTATCAATAACAGTAATAATCATTCTTACCGATACGAAGGCCTCCTTGAAAGGATCTCCCTCCTCTTCTGAGAATCAATTACAACATCTGATTCTGTAGATTCATCTGCACTTGTAGCTGATCCTACCTAAAATAGCACATAAGCACTGAAGTTATAGTAGACATCTATAATCAATAGTAGGTTACTACACAACCAGTGAATTGCAACTGTACTAGGTCAGTGGTCTAGGATTTTGCAATGTTGTCAACATATGCAAAACACAAAATTCACACTGCACAAAATGTAATACTAACAATCTGCTTCATGGAATTGTGATAAAAGTATTTTACAATATGCCATTGCTTTGTAAACCATAAACAGCAGTTATTTTGGCTCTTAATCTGAAACAAAGTCATGGCTGCAAAATTAGAGAGTTCAATATAGCTGCCAAGTTCTACCCATAGTGTGTCTTTCCATTCTTACCACTAAACAATATCGAACATAAATATATACAGTAATATTCATTTTCATTAACAGAAAAAGTATCTAATATTTGGTGCTACTTGCAAGATGTTGCACAAAATACAGAAGGAGCACAGTGAGTACAAATGGCATGGAATGAGAAAAGTAAATAACACAAGAGAAGTTTGTGCAGATTGCCCTGGATACTTAAAGAAACATATTAACAGTAGCAAATGCCTCTACACGAGGAACAGAGAAAGAGAAAGCAATCTCCATGTGGACATTTCATACCATGCATGGAAGAAAGGAACAAAGGGGGAATAAGACGGTCACATTCTCTCAGCGTCCAAGGAAAGCAAAGGCAATGTTTATTATACGTACAATTTCACAACACACGTATATCCCCACCCTATGTGGATGACCTTGCAGTATTGCGGTCTTGCTTAATGGGGAAAGAGCCTTACATAACGGAGCCATCTTTTATATGTGATAATCTGGCTGTCCTGTTTGGCATAAGTCTGCCCACGCAAAACAGGTGAACATAGCATTGAACAAAACATGCAGAATAATCACAGGATGTCTTAAACCTACACCTGCTGATAAACTCTACAACCTAGCTGGCATTGCCCCCCCCCCCCCTGATGTGCGACAGGAAGTTGCTGCTAAATGTGAGAGAAATAAGGTTGAACACTGTGAAAGCCATCCACTACATGGCTATCAGCCTCCTCCCAGCAGACTCAAATCAAGGAAAAGCTTTATGAGAACTACCACTCCTCTTGGCGTCCCCCCAGCAACAGCAAGGGTATCCCTCTCGGCAGCTAAACCAGAAAATCCCAACTGGATGCCCCCCCCCCCCCGCGAGGGTCTTCCTCCAGGGGCAAACCAAGAACGGGCAACTTGGAAGTCCTGAAATAGACTCAGAAGCAGAGTGGGCAGATCAAAAGACAACCTGGCAAAATGGCACTACCTAAAAGAATCCTCCCCCTTGTGTGACTGTGGAGCCGAACAGACAACTCCACCTCTGTATGCTTGTCCACTATGCCCTGCCTCATGTACAGAGGAGGAATTGTTGGAGACTACAGACAATGCCATTGCTGTTGCCCATTTTTGGTCAAAAGATATTTAGCTGCTTGTGCACCTTCTATTTTTATCAGTTTTATACTAATTTCTGTAATGCTTTTGATACAAAATAAATAAATAAATAAATAAATAAATAAATCTGTCTGGAAGTAAAGAGTAATTAAAATTGTAAACAGCTGAATGGCATTAATATGGTACATCCAGTAAGTGTCTGTGTGTGTTTTCAAGTCACCATCTGATTTATGGGGACCCCATTAATTTCATAGGGTTATCTTAGGCAAGGTATGTTCAGATATGGTTACCAGCTCCTTCCCCTAAAATATCGCCAACGTTGCCTGTTATTCATTGGTAACAAAAGCAAAATATTAATCGGTCAGCAGTCAACTTGTCATATTAAGTACATAGAAGTTCTCCTGTCCACTATTTGCACAAAAATGAGAAGTCCAAGATGCAAGTGAAAGTTAAGCAAAACCTAATGCAAAACAAAGGGACACTACTAACCTGAACAGATTGCAACTGTGGTGACTGAATAACTGAAGGCTGGGTGGTTTGAATCACTCCTTGTACATGGACAGTTTGACCAGAAGGCAATTGAACTACAGTTACTGAGGGAGATCCTCTTCCTGTTGTTGATCCTGCCACGGAAACCTATGACATTCGTGAGAAACAGTGTGAAGACATTAGTCAATGTATGTGCCCTGACATCAGTGCTGGCAAAAAAACAACCCAGATGTAGTAGTAATCTGTCACTTTTGAAATACAAAACGCAGTTTTCTGAGGATCATTCATACTTGTGCTTCTCAATTCAGAATATAACATCAACACATTGCTTGAAATGAAAGATGCAATCTGTGTAGAAGGGGGGGGGGGGGGAGGGGGGCTCAACAGTACAACTAGATTGCCTACTTCTACCAAAACGAACGCAACGATAGTTATACCCTGCTGTTGCTATTGTTGTTATTACTTTCATTGTCATCATCGTTTGTATTCCACCTTTCTCCCATGAATGGGACTCATGATGGTGAACAAACTACACTATGTAACAAAGTTTTTGTTTCTGGCTTATAAATGTCATTTCCTAATTAGTTCCATCATAAAAACACGGAAAAGGTTTATTAAACTGCAAAATTTGCAGGACATCTTGCAATACTTTTTGCTATAATTTTTCAATGAATATCTCATTGAGTCTCAACCAACTCAACATAGTTTGAGACAGCCACAAAAATGAAGTTTCTGGAGTATAACAACTACTTTCAAAGTAAGTACTGCACAATTAAATAGGAAATAACACTTTCAAACCAGAAACATTTTTTTCAAATTTTGTTACAGTGTTGTTTTAAACAATGCATGCTAAATATAAATATCAAATAAAATCTTTAAAACAGCATTAAAAGGCCAACCTTGTCAGTTTATGAAAGGCTGGTGGCACAAAAAATATTTTGACTGGACAGCAGAAGGATGGCAAGGAAGAGGTCATCCTGGCCTCTTTAGGGAGGGAGCCCCAAAGTCTGGGAACACCCACCGAGAAGGGCCTTTCCCTTGTTGCCACCAAATGAGCCTGCAAGTGGTGGAAAAGAGAGAAGGGCTTCTTCAGATGATCTTAGAACTCTACAGGGCTCATACAGGATGATACAATCCTTCAAATAACCTGGAACCAAGCTATATAGAGCCCGGAACATCAAAACCAACACACCAATTTGTGTCTAGAAATGGAAGGGTAATCAATGGAGCAGTTGCAACAAGGGAGTTGTGTGCTCCCTATAGTCAGCCTCAGTTAACTACCTGAGTGTACTTCTTTGGGCCAACTTAAGTTTCTGAGCATGTTTCTAAGGCAGCTCCACATCCAGAAGTATCCCCAAATTGCAAACTTGTGTAACCACATCTAACACAAGCTGAGTCCCTATTTCCAGATCTTTTTTCAACTAACTGATACCTCTGTCTTGTCAGGATTAAGCTATTGTTTGCCCTCATCCAGTCCATTACAGTTGCTAGGCACCAGTTTAGCAGAGGAACAGCTTCCTTGGAATTAGGTGGAAAGGAATAGTAGAACTGATTGTCATCAGCATACCAAGGACACTTCACCCCAAAACTCCAGAAGACCTCTCTCAGTGGTTTCATGCAGATTAAATAGCATAGGAAATAACTGAATCCTAAGGGATTTCACAAGTCAATGGTCGTATGCTTATTTTATAGAAGAACAGAAGGCAGAACACAAGCAAAGGGCAGCTTGAATAGCCATTATTTAATTGCAACATGAAACAAAATATTCTCTATTTTAAGTCAATATTTCATCAATTGAAGCCAAATAGCTATTATATATTATTGTTCTAAGCAATTATTTATACATAATTTTTTTATTACACTGGCAATGATTATGTTTTTAGATGTCAATCTATATATGGTATAAGACAAAGTAGATTGGTGACAAGATGGCCATTACATTAAAAACAAGGTATTCTAAAAATACATTTTTCAAATTAATAAAATAGCTGACTGCATTCTAGTCTAACTTAAATGTAATTATTTGAAAATTTAGAAACTGACTCCAAAGGACCCTAGATCTCTTTCCAACATTATATTTATTTCAGAATTTAGATTACCTCTCTCTTTTGAAAGTATTTAAACTTGTCAAAAATATCTGAGGAATATATTTGCTTCTTTCTATCTTAAAAATTGCAGCACTGCAAAACCTACACCTTTTTCTACTACCTAGATAACTAAACCTTTCTCCGCATTCACAAATGTTTGCTGAATTAGTCATGTGAAGATAGCAGCAGTTCTGGAAATGCTGACGTCAATAAGGAGGAGAACTAACTACAGCACTGGCATTTGAGTGCTTACACAGATTCTCTATTACTGAAAGCAGATGGCTTGCAAGACAATTTTAGCAAATTGGAAAATAAAGTTTTTTAGCATGGAACAGAATATTTCAAGAAACTATCAGACACAGAGAGAACCAGCTTCTTTTAGATAAAGTTTATTGCAAATAAATAGGCATGCAGGTATAAAGGTATTCTGCAACTCCAGCTTTATGCTCAGGATTTTATATTTGCTGGAAACTATATTTAAGTAAACACCACTACACATATTAGAGCAGGTATGACAATCAGCATATGATGTGGGGAGAATTTTCCCTCCACACCTGAAAGCTACACTGGAAATAACATATCATTTCCATGTTGTTGTTGTTTTTAACCATTTTCACCATTTTTGGTCAGTTCTCAAAAATTTTACTTTGGGGATATTGTAAATATTTGGGAGGTGAGTGAATGTTATTTTGGTCATTTGGGGCGAGGGCAAATAATTACCCAAAAACTGACTCAAATGGGGAAAAACTGGGGTGGGGAAGTCAGGAGCTCTGGACGGAAAATAATTACCCAAAAGCTGACCCAAATGGGGAAAAAACTGCGGGAGTGTTAGGAGTTTTGGTGATGCTCTGGAGGGCCCTCATGTGCCAAAAAGTGAAGATTGGGGACCAAATGGTTTAAAGTAAAGTTGGTGTTGTAGCCCAGCTGCCTACTTGAGCCCTTTTGCACCACACAGATGAACAAGAATAGTAAGTTTATTAAGAAAATAGTATCTAATATATAAACAGTTTCAAAATACATCCATGACCTAGAAGCTTAACAAAAAGCAATGGCCAGCTCTGAATAGGAATTCCAAAAACTACTTAAAACAGAAGTGAGAAAGTATAATCCAAGGGTTGTTGCACCTAAACTAGAATTATATCCCAAGGGTTAAAAGCATGATACATGAACTTGACTATAATCCCAAAATCTTGAAACTTGAAACAAGATTTGTAATCCAAAAAGGAGGCATGGAACTTAAATAGGAAAACAGGATACAGACCCAAGAACAGAACTCCTAACTCAGAGCTCCCAGGACAGGCAACTTGACACGTGAAAGCCAATGCTGATCTCCCCACCAAACACTGACTCCAATTTCTTAAGAATACTCCCTCTGGCCCATGACATCACTCTTTCTCACACCTGAGTTCCCTTTGTTTATCTTTCAGTCTCTGGGAATGCTGGATTTGTCTCTGTTTCATACTATCCCACCTGATCTGTAAACAATGGGTTATCTGTAACCCTCCTGTTTCCTCCATGTTATTTTCAGAGTCAATCCCTGGTTGATTCTCATGAGTATCACTGTCTGTTTCTCCAACAACAGATCTACCCAAAACATTTCCACCATCTCAAAAAACACTTTTCCTTTCCCCACAGAAACACCAGGCTCAACCAGAAAATCCTTGTCCTCATCCTCAGAGGCTTCACATGTCTCAACACTTGGGTCCATATGCAATACTGCTACTTCAAGAGAGGAACAGGGCAATAACCTTATACTCTTTATAAAAGGGATGGGCAGCTTTGGGCAGTCACTCAAAAGCATCTTCGGTCAGTTGTGTGCATAAGTGCACACAATGCCCCAAAACCAGTGGAAACATGGATGGGAAACATGGAGCCCTCCAGATGTTGTTGAACTGCAATAAATGGCTGCTTGTGGCTCATGTGCCCCCACAAGCAATATGTCATATTCTGGATCAACAGACTAAGGGAGATAAATCGGAGTCCCACTGAAATCACTTAAAACTTTAATAGGCCACGTTTAAAATGTTCTATGTACATTATTTCAATAATCTTTCCAATGGTTGGAAAAATTCTATATTTACCTTCACGTTGTTACCTTGGGACTGAATTGAACAGTATCTTGTGCAATTCTCCCTCAACATGTTCACTAGACATTTTAAACTGAGTCTTTATGCCACATAAAGTGCTTAGCCTCTGCATTGTGCCAAGGTCCCAAGATGTTACAAGGACATAGTAATAAGTGTATCCCAAACTGAAGTGTGTGCTGCCACCTAAGAATGAATGATTCTATATACAAGAAATTCTTATGCAGAAAAACCAGTCTTTCCTTCAGATTAGAGGAAGAGGTAATTATAAGGAGTGGGTCAAGAAGGTAGTAATTGAATTGTCTCGCTATATATCAGCCCAACTGACCTTCTTTTGTTCAACAGGACACAAGAATTAAACTGATATTGAAAAGAAACACATATGATGGATATTTGCTCTATAAAGTCAATGCTCATAATCTCACAAGAAAGCTTCCCATGTCAAATATGTTCTAAGGTAGATTAAGTATGAGAGCAGCCACTTAAAAGAGCTCTGCTAATCTTCAGCAATGACAGAGACCATGTCCATCAGGTTTCCTTGTGGAGAGAAAAAGTGAGGTATAAATAAACATAAACATAATAATAATAATAATAATAATTTATGTACATGAATAGCTACTACTACAGTTGTCATTCAGCACTGCTTGAGGGTACTGGGTCTTGGAAGGCTGGTATAACTAGAGAGCTTAATCAAAATTTAATAACACCTACCAAACCCAGTTGGGACTGGAGCTCCAACTTGAAAATAAATATTCTTGCCATTTTAAGTTTCAAATTGCTGATGCAAAACTACATATGCTCTTAAGGAGGATAAGGCCTATTGACATGATTTCTTTCACATCTTCCCACCTTTTATTCCAAAATGCCAATGAAAGTATACCTCAGATTATCCTGTTGCACTTAAATAATATCTGTGGATCTATTAGAGTGAATGGTGCGGGTGTTTCAAAGATAGAGAAGATTCCATGGTCAATGTACAATCTTGCTCCAGGAAACCATACCATCTGTATGATTGTAACCCTGCAAGCAGGAATAATATTATCTGCAATGTCCTATTAGGTAGGGTTTTTCGAATAAACAAAACATTTCAAATTACCTGAGCTATAGTGGACATCTGATTTTGGCCAGGTGGAGACTGTATATCAGCAGAATCACTTTCGGCAACACAGTCTCCTGTACTGCCATCTTGTTGTGATTCACCTGTTTCCATGGTCATTTGTCTAAAAACAAAAGAAAAATAGAGAGAAGCCGGGGTGGGGGTGGGGGTGGGGAAGACAGAGAGGAAACTAATGAAAGAGAAAAGTCTGTATAAAGCATTTCACATATATTGCTTCAACATCCCCCCCCCCCCATTTCATATTTTGCAATAGAGAATACCACATAGGTTGATGATCCCTTATCCAAAATACTTAGGTCCAAAAGTATTTTGAGGTTTTGAATTTGTTTAGATCTGGAACTATTTGCATATGCATAATGAGATATCTTTTAGATGAGACCCAGGTCTAAACATGGAATTCATTTATGTTTCATATATACATTATACACCCCGTCTGAAAGTAATTTCATACACCCTTTTAAATAATTTTGTGCTTGAAATCAAGTTTTGTTACACTGAACCATCAGAAAGCAAGGGTATCACTATTTCAGCCACCCACGTGGGCACTTTTGGAATATTTTGAAATATTTTGGAATTTTGTATAAGGGAAACTGAATTTGTAACATCAAATTCCAACATAAGTTAAAACCCAACTGGTACCCTTGATGTAAGGAGAAAAATATCTTTCATGGCTCTACTAGTGGGATATTGAAGTAATTCAGAAAATGGGAGGGGATTTTTTTTAAAGGAAAGCCTTACGGATTGCTATCTGGATCCCTTGTAACACAAGGAATCTCTATTACAATGTAATGGTGACACTGCAGAGCAATTTGAATGCAAATGTGTATTGAAAATTGGCCTTTTTTTTCACCCACAAACTGTTTTGTGTTATCATTCAGAGTGCCAGACCTGTTCTTTGGTGGTTTTAAAGATCAAAGCAACAGATAGGTGTCAACGGAATATATAATACATTTATGAAAAATGTCAATATTCACCTTGTTTAGAAGTCTGTTAGCCACATTGGTTTGCTAAAATCTATTATACGCTATTATATACTACTGGGGGGGGGGGTCTATTGAGTAGCTGGTACTCAAGTTCATAATGCTTGGAAAATCTTGATCCCAATTCATCTAATAAATTCATTGACTAGGGAATTTCCACATTCCAGACCTTTTCAGCTAAGCCCTGTTCCTTGTAGTTTCCCCCATATTGTTTTAAAGCATACTTTAGAACATTTTCACACTGTCATCTGAATATCTAAGGATCATAATCCCATCATTAAATATCATATCTGTCCCCTCTGAACTTAAGCAGACTGCACTGCTATTTGGGAAAACAAGAGGCAATGTCCAAGTTTGTTAACTTCAGGGCATTATGTCCTGGAATCCAAAACTGACTCCCAAAAATATTTGAATTGATGGGCTTGGAGGGATCAGGGACTGTAAGAAACCATTCAGATGTATATGGCCCTTCAACAAAGGAAACTTTGTATAAGAAAGGTAGATGGATCCCAGTACAATGAGTTTATATATATATATTTGGACCACCTACTCCTGGCATGAAAAAGCTTCCACATACTAGTTACAGTTAATTATTCTGCATTTCCCAGAAAGTTATCCTGCCTCCCAAGGAATGAATATAAATGGCATCTTGATTTTAAACATCAATCATACTGTTCATTGGGACAAACTGTGGGCAAGAACTCTTTTATTACATACATATCTTCTCCTCCGCCAATCCTGTGAAGATCTATGCATGTGCTTGCTTATTTTTCAGTTTATCAGCCATTCCTGTTAATGCGAGTCATGCCTGTAGTGCAGAAATATGTTTTAATCATAACTAAATACACAACGGCTACCTTATATTAATTCTTGCATGCTGCTTTTTGCCACACTTGCTCATTGTGATTGTTTTGAAAAGGAGACTTCTTTCTTCTTCAGACCACGCTTCCTTCTACTGAACCTGGCAGTGGAGTTATGTTCCACTTGTGAGGTCACAATTATTACCATGGCAACGAACATTCACGCTGTTACAAACACAGCATGCAAGGTTTACTTGAAAATCAAGTAGAAATATTTGGGCACAGTGAAAAAGATTTTGGTTAATCACACACACAGGAGATTTGCTAAGTGTTGTGGAGCACTTCTCTTCAAGCCAGGAGAGAAAAGTATATAAAAGCATATTAATTATGCAGTATGTCTAAATATGTAGTTGAATGTTTTTGTATTTGGCATAAGGTTTTGCTACCCTGTAAAAGTTTACGTATATATCAATGTGTAAGTCAACCTCATGTACAAGACGAGGGCAGGTTTTGGGGCGAAAATTATGGGTTTTGATATGACCCATGGATGAGTCGATGGTCATTCCACTGAGATTGGAAAATACCAATGCTAACTTGGGGCCAGCCACTTCTGACTGCCACCACCAGGCATTCAATAGGTCCGTAATGGCACCATGGTGAAGAGATTTGAATGGATCAGTGCTTTTTTAAAGATCCTCCCAGGATAGACTAAGCTCTTGCCTCTCACCACTCTATTCAGAGACTGGGATTAATTCTTTTTTTGATAAGTTTATGTATAATAATAATACTTGTCCGTTTGTAAGCCGACTCAGGGTTTTTTTGAGAGGGTGGGGTGCTGACTAAAAGTTCTAAACTTATACATGAGTATATAGAGTAATTATTGGAAGCCTCACAATCTCCCAGTAGCTTTCAAATTTTCTACTGCAATTTTTGTCTTTGTGTCTGAACAATGCCCACTCTGTTGCCAATAACTCCTCCAAACTGCAAGACATTCTGGGACATATTCCAGAGCATATGTTCAACGGACATAGTATATTTGATATCAGGTTTCACTGTTACCCCATATGGCTTGAGGACACCAAGTCAAACATTCAACCATCGCAATGCATGATGGTAACACAAAGATGAGCAGCCTCAAGCTTGGAAAATGAACTTTTATTTTTTAGAATAAAACCTACAGATTTGGGGGATGGGGGGGTGGAGAGAGATATCAGCAAAACTGGCATACAAATTAGTGCTTTATAGAAATCAGAATACATACATGGAATCATATTTAATATGCTAGTAAGCAGAATGGGTTGTAAACATTTAATCATGAATGCAGCTGCATAACTAAATACTAAGTTAGTAACATCAATACTTTATAAAGTTTCATTTTATTTTACAGTATTTTTTGTAAACTGAAAAAGGAAAAAATAAATCACATTCAGTTTTTTGATATAAAGATAAATACTGAGGCAAGGTGTTTCTTTACGTATCTGTGGCCAGGCACCAAGAAATAGCTGAATTGAGATGTACTCACAAATTCCAATGCAGAAGCAAACATTATAAACAGAGATAATGGTTTGGTTTCTTGATACATTGCATGCTTTATTAATAGACAAGTCACATCAGTTGACATATGTAACAAGGATTTTTCTCCAGAAAATTTCCTACTTCAAGGCAACATACTTTTGGATAAGCAGGCTGTACTGTTTTCACGCTTCCAAGATTTGCTTGAGAGACCTGTTTCATTTTATACAACTCTGATGAGCTATGACCATTGTCACAGTTTGTACCATTCCATGTCCTATTACACTTTGTCGCAGATTCCCTAACTGTATAATTGCTTACATATCAGTGTCATTAATACTATACTCCAAACAGTACATCTGAAATCAATGAAAGTCCATGCTAATTTAATTCGTCCTCCCTATCCTACCCACCACTATCAGTCTGACAGATAGTAGCTATACAATTTAGCATTTAAACACATCGTAGCTTTATGATGCCACAAGACTCTGTTGCTTTGACGGAATGGACAAATACGGCAAAATACCCATTTATAGCATAAAATTGATATTTCTCCCGAACCTCACCATTCCTTGTGATTAATGTGGAAGAGGATCATTTGCCCTATGATTTAGAAGTACCAGTTGCAAGTGTTCTATAAATAGCAGCAATAAAGCTATACTTTAGTAAGAGTTATGTAACTTAAAATCTTGTTTACAGTTTCATGCTTTTGTAACATTATTTTGAGTGGACTAGTTCAATTTTTCTCTGTTTATTATTACAAGCAAACAACAACAGATTACAAAACTTTCATATTTCAACAGTGATATGAATTTAATTGTATGAGATGCTTAGTAAAGCATTACAATATATAGCACATTGTTTAAATAAAACCTATAATAAGTGAATGTCAGAACACATCTAGTGAAAAAAATGTAAATATTGTATCAACTTGATTGAAACCCAAAGTTGTTGGAAACAAAAGGGGTAGTTGAAATATGCCAAGCTTTCCAAACACTGCAAGGAAATTATATGGCCTACAACATACAAAGTGCCCTCTCGCACAAGTGTTTAAACAGACTGGATACATAGCAGTTAAGAAGACTGGACAGATCCTTGCACATGATCTTGTCCTCTCTTTTCTAGTCTTTGCTGCCCTATCACACAGCCCGTTCATTCCTAACAGAAATTTCTTTTTCACTTCAAGATCACATATTAACTTCTTGCACAACTTTCTTCCCTCGGCCTTATTGGTAACAAAGTGCCCTCAGTTCCCTAGCATTTTCTTCAGAATTTGTGGCAATTTTTTCAAGTATCGATGGGCAGTCAGGCAAACCATATGTTGTGCAGGCCTGCTGTTTTACTGTATTCACTCAAATCTAATGCTCACCTTTTTGGCTAAATTACCTTCCCAAATTTAGGGTGCACATTAGATTCACATAATGGAGGTAATCTTAGTGCTAAGCCAAAGCAAAAGGGGCAACTATCTTCAGGAGCTCCTATTAAAGTTAAAGTGGATTCATTCTATAGCATAGATGCACCCCAAGGTTTTCTTTTCAATTGTGAAAGCTTTGGTGTGTTAACACTTTTATTTTTAAATAAGAAATTATAGGCATGCAGCCACTGTAATTCTCACCTTTTTAATCCAAATTACAAAGAGTGCACTTTTTGGCGCTGCACATTACATTTGCCAGCGAATACTTTTTTTGATTTCAGGGTTTTGAAAATTGAGGTGTGCATTAGATTCAATGGCGCAAGTAAATACAGGTATATTATGCAAAATTTACAACTGTAGACAATAAAGAAAATGCATGCAGCCCCCATGTTCCACTGGACTACATTTTTTCTAGTTTATTTTTTAAGCACTCTGCCTTTCCAGAATGCTTATGGTGACTGACTTTTTAAATAAGTTTCCCTTCCCTTTTAATATACTAAAATGGCAGTTTTTCAAAAGCTTTCCATTTCTGTGCTTTGGTTGTCCATGCAGCCACTAAGGTTTGTGGAGCAACAAACCAGCCTGTAAACCTACTGAAGCCTTTAAACCGCAACACCCCAAACAGTTAAAAATAAGCTTCTGCAATAAATTGCTTCTATAATAAAGCAATGTCTCCTTTCCCCTTCATACACAAAACCCCTCTCTTGGATATTAGGACTATTTGTGTTTTCTAAGATTGTTCTTTTATAATTTTAGTACTTTAAACTGTGAAAGATTTCATAGTCTGTATATCAAAAAATAAGAATAGTAAAACATTTTATTATTTTATTTTCCTTTCAAATAGAGGCATTACTCAAGGTCAGACAGCAAGACCTTAGGAACAGTGTAGCCAGAACTAGATCCATCAAGATCCAAAATTTTGTCTTGTATCACAATGTTTTATATCAATTCCACTCATTCTTTTTCACAACATACATACAACCATTAAACAATTTGTTCCATTCACTCCATTGCAACGCATGACTTTATTTATTTTTTTGCCCTTTCTGACCTACCCTAATGGTAGATCTAGCCCCATTCAAGTCTTCAATTTCCCTGACAACAAAATGAAAACATTGGAGTGTAATGAAGATTTTTAAGAAAACAAAACAAATGAGAATGAATCCTTATCAGCTAAGCATGAAATAGGTCTGGAATGGGCTGCCTTTGGAAAAGACTTTCATTGCAAGGTAAGAAGAGATAACAAAAGTTCAGGGCCATACATTCACTCCTTGCATTCCAGAGCACGGTTTATTCCCTATAACTTATCCAGATTCACCCCTATGTAATGTTTATTCCACTACAAAAAGAGATTCCAATCTGAAAGGGAGTCCTATTGATCACAGTGGGCCTCTTTTTAAGTACACATGAAGGATTGGTCTGCATAATCTAACTGAGAAACTTCTATCTACTAACCAGATGTAAAAGCATACTGGGTCTTCCTCCTGAGAAAAGATGTCAGTGTTTTTAATGTTTGAGTGACAACAGCATTTAGTTTAAACTGCATGTGAAGAGAAGTTACAATAGTTTGTGAGTTAATGCAATAGAGGGGAGTAACACTGAAGGAATGCAAGCTACATAGTTTCCAATATCAAATGGAAGAGAAGACGAAAGTGTGTAGTTCTTTTGCTATGATATGACCGAGATCAGACATGCTTTTAAGGTTGTGCTGTATATACTTTGTAAATAAAGCAAAACGAACAGCTCTTTTTGGAAGCAGACTTTTGGAGTCTCTTTGAAGTGATTTACGAAACCTTCTGCCTTTAAGAACACAGTTACTTTGAAGGACGCGAAGAGGAGATACAGCCGTTTGAGTTATGATTGCTTTATCTCAATTTCCTGACAAAAGACATGTAAAATTGCACCATATTTACTACTGGTTTTACTGCTACTCTTATCCTTTAAAATAAACCTGCACCTCTATCTATCTATCTATCTATCTATCTATCTATATGCCACATGGATCTTGTTCAAAAGGAAGTTATTCTAAATGAAAAGCTGCATGTACCTAACCTGGAAGATAACAGTTAGATCCATTGTATCACTGTACTCAAAAATACAATTTAAACAACAATGATGAGTTGATAAACTATGCAAAGCAACTATATTAATAAACAATACAGTGTAAAGTGTTTTGGTTATGTATTTTCTACGTATTTATATTGTTTTAACTTGTTATTATTGTTTCTTGTGTGATTTGTATGGTTTTTGAATGTTGCAGTTAAACATAAAAAAACCAAGATTATGGCAACCAGACGGACTGATAACTGGCAAATAGAGGGAGAAAACGTGGAGGAAGTGACAGACTTTTATTTCGAAGTGCAAATAATACTGCAGACACAGACTGCAGCCAGGAAATCAGATGTTTACTTCTTGGGAGGAGAACAATGACCAATTTCAATAAAATAGTTAAGAGTAGCGACATCACACTGGCAACAAATATCTGCATAGTTAAAGCAATGGTATCCCCTATAGTAACCTATTAATGCGAGAACTGGACCATAAGGAAGGCTGAGCTAAGGAAGATAGACACTTTTGAACTATGGTGTTGGAGGAAAATTCTGAGAATGCCTTAGATCACAAGAAGATTAAACCAGTCCATACTCCAGGAAATAATGTCCTGCTGCTCACTGGAGGTAAGGATATCAGAGGCAAAGAAAAAGTACCACATAATGAGAAGACAGGAAAGCTTGGAGAAGATAAGGATGCTGGGAACATCAAAGGAAAAAGGAAGAGGGGCCGGCCAAGGGCAAGATGGATGGATGTTATCCTTAAAATGACTGGCTTGACCTTGAAGGAGATGAAGATGGCCACAGCCGACAAGGAGCTCTGCCGTGGCTTGGTCCATGAGGTCAAGAAGAGTCGGAAGCGACTGAATTAATAAACAACAAGGAAAAGCATGCTGTACAGAAGCCATTCAATTCCACTGGACTTTCACTATCTGATTTTTAAAAATATATTATTGTATTTTTATGGCATTGAATATTTGCCTTTTATGTTGTGAGTGGCCCTGAGTCCCTTGGGGAAATAAGTTGTTGTTGTTGTTGTTGTTTATTCGTTCAGTTGCTTCAGACTCTTCGTGCCTCATGGACCAGCCCATGCCAGAGCTCCCTGTCGACCGTCATCACCCCCAGCTCCTTCAGAGTCAAGCCAGTCACTTCAAGGATACCAAGCAATGCACGGAAGTGGAAAAAGACCACAGAATAGGAAGGACAAGACACCTCTTCCAGAAAATTAGAAACATGGGAGATAAACTTCAGGTGGAAATGGGCATGATAAAAAACAAAGATGGCAACGACCTAAAAGTAGCTGAAGAGATCAAGAGGAGGTGGCTCAACTATACAGAAGATCTATATAGGAAGGATATTAATATTGAGGATAGTTTTGATGGTGTGGTGAGTGAATTAGAACCAGACATCCTGAGGAGTGAGGTTGAATGGGCCTTAAGAAGCATTGCTAATAACACGGCAGCAGGAGACGACGGGATCCCAGCTGAACTGTTTAAAAAAAAATTAAATGATTTTTATTGCAAATTAGGTAATAAAAAAATAAAAGATAAATTATTAAAGAAGGTTGCACTGAAAGTGGGGGAACAGTGCAGAGAAAGTAGGAAAAATGGGGAAGTAAGGAAGGGAAAGAGGGGGGAGGGAAAAAAAGAGGAACAGTAGATGAAGAAATATATGTTTAAATTACATAGGGAGTTTGCTTCCAGGTTCAACCTTGCTGAAAAACCATTTATGTTTAAAGTTCTTTTGGCCTCTTTTTCTAGGTCCTTGAGTTTCCTTTAATTCCTTTTTATATGTATTCCTGTATTTTCCTTTTTTATGAAGTCCCTAAATTTCTCCCAGTCTGTTCTCTGATTTTGCAAGTTGTTCTGTGTAAGTTTTTGGGCGAGGAGATCCATATTCATAATGTCCATCACTTTCAAAATCCATTTTAAAATCTTGAGAGGATGCTGTCAAGGGTTTTTTTTTTCCGTGTCAGGAGCAACCTGAGAAACTACAAATCGCTTCTGGTGTGAGAGAATTGGCCGTCTGCAAGGACGTTGCCCAGGGGACGCCCGGATGATTTGATGTTTTATCATCCTTGTGGGAGGCTTCTCTCATGTCCCCGCATGAGGAGCTGGAGCTGATAGAGGGAGCTCATCTGCCTCTCCCCTGATTCGGACCTGTGACCTTTCGATCTTCAGTCCTGCCGGCCCAGGGGTTTAACCCACTGCGCCATCGGGGGCTCCTATATTGTCAAGGTGATGCATGCCATATGCCAGCAAATATGGAAAACACAAGAATGACCGTCTGACTGGGAAAAAATCCACTTATATCCACATACCAAAAAAGGGAAAAGCTAAAGAATGCTCCAACTGTATTGTCGAAGGCTTTCATGGCTGGAATCACTAGGTTCTTGTGGGTTTTTTCGGGCTATATGGCCATGTTCTAGAGGCATTTTCTCCTGACGTTTCGCCTGCATCTATGGCAAGCATCCTCAGAGGTAGTGAGGTCTGTTGGAATTAGGAATATGGGTTTATATATCTGTGGAATGACTGGGGTGGGGCAAAGAGCTCTTCTCTTTAACACCAGCACAATTCAAAGTGCTGGTGTTAACCTATAAAGCCCTAAACGACTCCGGCCCTGTTTACCTCTCCGAACGTATTCTCCCCTATGAACCATCAAGATTATTAAGATCGTCTGGAGAGGCCCTGCTCTCGGTCCCACCGGCCTCGCAAGCGCGTCTGGTGGGGACGAGGGACAGGGCCTTCTCGGTGGTGGCCCCTCGACTCTGGAACTCTCTCCCACCGGAGATCAGAACCGCCCCTTCTATCCTGACATTCAGGAAGCAGGTGAAGACGTGGTTATGGAGACAGGCATTCGATGAGTGAGCCAACACCCCAAGATATGGATGGAGGATGATGAACATCAAATTTAGTGGGACGACTGACTATTGTAGTGTATTTATTGAATGTAATTGCTGTTTTTAATGTTTTAATGTTTTATTGCAATATGAAGTATGATGTTTTATTGACTGTATATGATATTATGGTTGGAAACCGGTCTGAGTCCGTCAAGAGAGGTGAGAAGGTCGGTATATAAAACTTTTAAATAAATAAAATAAAATAAAATAAATTATCTGCTGGAGCTAGGTGTGAATGTTTCAACTGACCACCTTCATTAGCATTTGAAGGCCTGGCTGAGCCTGGGGGAATCTTTTGTTGAGAGGTGTTAAGGTGTGCCTGGTTGTTTCCTCCCTTGCTCCAACTTTCGTATGGTGGCACTTATTTCACATGCCAGTAAGGTAATGCTCAAGATCCTGCAAGGAAGACTCCAGCAATACATGGAAACAGAGTTGCCAGATGTACAAACTGGGAGATAAGGCAGGATAGAAATAAAGTTTTACTATATCTATTTATCTAATATAGTCATTGTGTATATGGCTGGAGTTATTATTTAAAGATGTACCTGCTTCGACTTATATACCCATTTGAGGTCATAACAAACGTACAGAACCCATCTGGGGACTGCCTGTATAGTGAATTAAGGGAACGCTACTCTGCGCATGCGCAGAGGCACTCTGGACGTGCCTGGCTTCCCCATCCATCACAAGGGAGGAAAAGGTCGTTGGCGGTGCTCCTTCCCGCCTCTGTCCCCGCCCCCTCCGGCGACTCACCCGAGGACGTGGCGCCCCCGTCACAGGGGGGAAAAGGAGCGATTGGGCCGGCCGAGGCCGCGCGTCGCCCCCACGTCAGCGCCGATGATGACGACGAGGCCGCCGCGCCGTCTCCACGGGAACCAGGCGGAGGGAGGAGGAGGGAGAATGGCGGCCTTTCCCTCGCTCACCTGCAGGGACGCTCACGCAGGAGCCGGGGGCGGGGCTAACGCCGCTCTTCTCTCCCCCCTCCTTCCCTCCCAAAGACAACGCTCATTGGCTGCTAGGCAAAAGGCCCCCCTCAACGGCTGGAGCTCGCGCTAACCGCCGCGGCCTCCTGATTGGCTGAGCGGGAAGCCAATCAGGAGGGGAGAAGGAAGCTAAAGCGAGGTTGAAATATTTAGGATGCATCAATGTTAGGAATTGTGGGAGTTAGAATCCAAAACACTCGGAGGGCCGGAGTTTGCCCATGCCTGAGGTAAATGGTAGCCAAGGCAGAGACACGGAGAGGAGGGACTTCCATTAATCTCACTGCCATGTGATCCCGTTTATCTCCTTTGAGTCTGCACAGGATTATTGGGGCCTACTCCGCTATATCATCCAATTCAACGACTTAAATCCAGACATAGTTTTCTAAGATCTACAGAGACACTCGCTGGAACACCTCAGCAAGCGAGAGTCCAAAAGTGGCAGGCTCAATTATTATTATTATTATTATTTATTTAGAGGTTTTCTATACCGGCCTTCTCAACCTCGACGAGGGACTCAGGTCGGTTTACAGCATATATAAAGTACAATCATACAAAAGAACAACAGGTACAAATCATTACATATTAAAATAGTACAACACAGTACAATAAAAACATCATCATTACAGTTTCCTACGCCAAATCGTCAATCCAGTCAAAGTCATAGTCATGCTCGTAGTCACAGTTCCTCATAATTCATCACAGGGAAAGGTTCTAGGTTCAGTCCTCGAATGCCACATTCCAGAGCCAGGGTTTTAGTGATTTCCTGAACATCAGGAGGGAGGGGGCAGATCTAACCTCTAGTGGGAGGGAGTTCCAAAGCCGGGGAGCCACCACCGAGAAGGCCCTTCTCGTCCCCACCAACTGTGATTGTGAGGGTGGTGGGACAGAGAACAGCCCCCCCCCCCCCCCGGAAGATCTTAATAGCCTTGATGGTTCATAGGGGAGAATCCGTTCGGACAGGTAAACTGGGCCAGAGCCGTTTAGGGCTTTATAGGTCAAAACCAGCATTTTGAATTGTGCCCGGAAGCTGATCGGCAGCCAGTGGAGCTGGCGTAACAGAGGGGTCGTATGGTCTCTGTACCTCGCCCCTGTTAGCAGTCTGGCTGCCGCAGGTTCTCAAACCCAGAACCTCAACCAATGGCTGATACCAAATGAGAAACTCCCCCCTGGGCACACAGAGAACTGGGCGACTTGGAAGGCGCTGAACAGACTGCGCTCTGGCACCACAAGATGCAGAGCCAACCTTCAGAAATGGAGCTACAAAGTGGGATCCTTGACATGCAAGTGCGGAGAGGAGCAAACCACTGAACACCTGCTGCAATGCAACCTGAGCCCAGCCACATGCACAATGGAGGACCTTCTTGCAGCAACACCAGAAGCACTCCAAGTGGCCAGATACTGGTCAAAGGACATTTAGACAACTACCAAACTCACACATTTTGTATTTTCTCTGTTTCATAGAATCATAGAATCAAAGAGTTGGAAGAGACCTCATGGGCCATCCAGTCCAACCCCCTGCCAAGAAGCAGGAATATTGCATTCAAATCACCCCTGACAAATGGCCATCCAGCCTCTGCTTAAAAGCTTCCAAAGAAGGAGCCTCCACCACACTCCGGGGCAGAGAGTTCCACTGCTGAACGGCTCTCACAGTCAGGAAGTTCTTCCTAATGTTCAGATGGAATCTCCTCTCTTGTAGTTTGAAGCCATTGTTCCGCGTCCTAGTCTCCAAGGAAGCAGAAAACAAGCTTGCTCCCTCCTCCCTGTGGCTTCCTCTCACATATTTATACATGGCTATCATATCTCCTCTCAGCCTTCTCTTCTTCAGGCTAAACATGCCCAGTTCCCTAAGCCGCTCCTCATAGGGCTTGTTCTCCAGACTCTTGATCATTTTAGTCGCCCTCCTCTGGACACATTCCAGCTTGTCAATATCTCTCTTGAATTGTGGTGCCCAGAATTGGACACAGTATTCCAGATGTGGTCTAACCAAAGCAGAATAGAGGGGTAGCATTACTTCCTTAGATCTAGACACTATGCTCCTATTGATGCAGGCCAAAATCCCATTGGCTTTTTTTGCTGCCACATCACATTGTTGGCTCATGTTTAACTTGTTGTCCACGAGGACTCCAAGATCTTTTTCACACGTACTGCTCTCGAGCCAGGCGTCCCCCATTCTGTATCTTTGCATTTCATTTTTTCTGCCAAAGTGGAGTATCTTGCATTTGTCACTGTTGAACTTCATTTTGTTAGTTTTGGCCCATCTCTCTAATCTGTCAAGATCGTTTTGAATTCTGCTCCTGTCCTCTGGACTATTGGCTATCCCTCCCAATTTGGTGTCATCTGCAAACTTGATGATCATGCCTTCTAGCCCTTCATCTAAGTCATTAATAAAGATGTTGAACAGGACCGGGCCCAGGACGGAACCCTGCGGCACTCCGCTCGTCACTTCTTTCCAAGATGAAGAGGAAGCATTAGTGAGCACTCTCTGTGTTCGTCCACTTAACCAATTACAGATCCACCTCACCGTAGTTTTGCCTAGCCCACATTGGACTAGTTTTCTTGCCAGAAGGTCATGGGGGACCTTGTCGAAGGCCTTACTGAAATCCAGGTACGCTACATCCACGGCATTCCCCGCATCTACCCAGCTTGTAGCTCTATCGAAGAAAGAGATCAGATTAGTCTGGCATGACTTGTTTTTGATAAATCCATGTTGACTATTAGCGATGACTGCATTTGTTTCTAAGTGTTTGCAGACCGCTTCCTTAACAATCTTTTCCAGAATCTTGCCCGGTATCGACGTGAGGCTGACCGGACGGTAGTTGTTTGGGTCGTCCTTTTTTCCCTTCTTGAAGATTGGGACCACATTGGCCCTCCTCCAATCTGCTGGAACTTCTCCCGTTCTCCAAGAACTCTCAAAGATGGTTGCCAATGGTTCCGAAATGACTTCCGCTAGTTCCTTCAGTACTCTTGGGTGTAGTTGATCTGGCCCTGGGGACTTGAACTCATTAAGAGCGGTCAGGTATTCCTGGACGACTTCTTTCCCAATTTGGGGTTGGATGTCCTCCAATCCCTCATCCACTCCATCTTGCTGAGATTGAAGACTCTCTTTTTGTGAGAAGACCGAGGCAAAGAAGGCATTAAGTAGTTCTGCCTTTTCCCTGTCCCCTGTCAGCATTGCCCCATCTTCTCCTCGAAGAGGTCCTATCGCCTCCTTGTTTTTCCTTTTTCTACTGACATAAGAATAGAAGCCCTTTTTATTGTTTTTAATGTCCCTGGCAAGTCTGAGCTCGTTTTTTGCTTTAGCTTTGCGGACCTTTTCCCTACAGGTGTTGGCTATTTGTTTGAATTCTTCTTTGGTGATTTCTCCCTTTTTCCACTTCTTGTGCATGTCTCTTTTGTGTCTTAGCACAGTTAGAAGTTCTTTGGACATCCATTCTGGCTTCTTTGCACTTGTCTTATTTTTTCTCTTTGTTGGCACGGTTTGTTTGCTTTGTTCTGTTAGAAATGTCATATAATTGACTGGCTGCCCTGACACGAGAAATAAATAAAATCCAGTTCAAAGCAGATAATCTGGGGCCCACTTTAACTGAATTGTCTCCTAAATAAGGCAGAACTAAGGTAGCATATACACTGAGGAATTAATGCAGCTTGACACCCCACTTTTAATTGCTGTGGCTCAGTGCTATGAAGCCAGAATAGCTTTGTCACTAGCCGTTCCCTGCCACGCGATGCTGTGGCCCAGTCTATGTATATGTGTTTTCATAGAATCATAGAGTTGAAAGAGACTTCATGGGCCATCCAGTCCAACCCCCTGCCAAGAAGCAGGAATATTGCATTCAAATCACCCCTGACAGATGGCCATCCAGCCTCTTTAAAAGCTTCCAAAGAAGGAGTCTCCACCACACTCCGGGGCAGAGAGTTCCACTGTCGAACGGCTCTCACAGTCAGGAAGTTCTTCCTCATGTTCAGATGGAATCTCCTTTTGTGTGTGTATATGTCTGTGTTTTTGGTTATTGCTAGACTGATATTTTAGATTATGTCTTGAATCTAAAAGAACTTGTGCTTTCTATGTTGTACATTGCTGTGAGTCGCCCCCGGGCTGAGAACAGCGGTATATAAGCAAAGTAAATAAATAAATAAATAAATAAATACATATTTGTGTATATGTGTATATATGTTGTTTTGTGCATGCGTTGTAATGTAATTTTTGTCTTTCAGCTTTTTAAGTCTCTTCTGTATTTTTCAGTGTTTTTATGCGTGATGGTCACTTGTTGGCCTCATAGGTGTATTGTGTCCAAATTTGGTGTCAATTTGTCCAGCAGTTTTTGAGTTACGTTAATCCCACAAACAGACATTACATTTTTATTAATATCGACTAGCCGTCCCCTGCCACGCATTGCTCTGGCCCAGTCTGTGTATATATATTTGTGTATATGTGTGTTTTGTGTGTATATATATATTTGTGTATACGTGTATATATGTGTGTTTGCGTATATATGTGTGTTTTGTGTGTATATATATTTGTGTATATGTGTATATATGTGTGTTTGCGTATATATGTGTGTGTGTGTGTGTGTGGTGTTGTGCATGTGTTGTAATGTATTTTTTATTTTTTGGCTTTTTAAGTCTCTTCTGCTGTGTTTTTCTGAATGATGGTCATTTGTTGGCCTGAGAGGTGTATTGTGTCCAAATTTGGTGTCAATTTGTCCAGTGGTTTTTGAGTTATGTTAATCCCACAAACGAACATTACCTGTTTATTTATATAGATGGTCACTCGTTGGCCTGATAGGTGTATTGTGTCCAAATTTGGTGTCAATTCATCCAGTGGTTTTTGAGTTATGTTAATCCAACAACAGACATTATATTTTTATTAATACAGATTGTGCTATTTATTTATTTATTTACGACATTTATATGCCGCCCTTCTCAGAGCAGACTATTGTACAACCAAATTACACACCTTTCCCCACGCACACCACAGAACAACAAACCACCAATGTAGGGGCTGAGGTCTGAAAATGGATAATAGGAGAGGTAATCCTGAAAGGAAAAGAGCAGATGCAGCAGTTTTAGAAAAGTAGCTCCCTCCCGAATTCTTTGTATGGGAAACTAAAAGATAACCCTAGTGTTGGCTGCTGCTCAACTAGTCAGGGTCAGTGCAAGAGGCATGAAGTTCCAGTAGGTTTCCATCTTAAGCAGGTTCTGTGTATAGAATAGAGAACCAATTAGGACAGTGTTTCTCAACCTTCCTAATGCTGCGACCCCTTAATACAGTTCCTCATTGTGGTGACCCCCAAACATAAAATTATTTTCATTGCTATTTCATAACTGTAATTTTGCTACTGTTATGAATCATAATATAAATATCTGATATGCAGGATGTATTTTCATTCACCGGACCAAATTTGGCAACATATATCTGATATGCCCAAATTTGAATGCTGGTAGGTTTGGGGGGACTGATTTTGTCATTTGGGAGTTGTTGCTGGGATTTATAGTTCACCTACTATCAAAGAGTATTCTGAAACCCACTAACAATAGAATTGGGCCAAACTCCCCACACAGAACTCACATGACCAACAGAAAATACTGGAAGGGTTTGGTGGGCATTGCTTTAAGTTTTGGAGTTGTTGTTCACTCACATCCAGGGAGCACTGTGGACTCAAATAATGATGGATCTGGACCAAACTTGGCACAAACACTGAATATGCCCAAATGTGAACACTGGTCGAGTTTGGGGGAAAAAACCTTGACATTTGGGAGTTGCAGTTGCTGGGATTTATAGTTCACCTACTATCAAAGAGTATTCTGAACTCCACCGATAGAATTGAGCCAAAATTCCCACACAGAAATTCCATTGCCAACAGAAAATACTGTGTTTTCTGATGGTCTTTGGCGAACCCTCTGACACCCCCTTGCGACCTCCTCAGGGGTCCTGACCCCCAGGTTGAGAAATTATGACGACCTAAGAATAAGCCAATGGAAAAGACAAAATGTAGAACACCATTCAAAATTGTGTTGTTTGATCCCTGTGAAATGATAAAAGACCATGACTCCATCTTTGGGGTGCAGCAGTCCTTTACACTTCAAGCCACTGTCTGTCATTTGCTGGGCCAGCAAATAAAACCTTTTTCACTGACTCAGCTCATCCATGAATCCATCTCTGTGCCACCCCCTTGAAAGCAGAAGACAAGGGGACCTCTGAATGTGCAGAGTTCCCCTTTCACCACCAGTCCCTAATGTCTCATCAATGCAAAACCACGGTGTTCAACATAGCCACAGCTCTGGAATCACAGGAGTTGTGGTTTAACAACCTCTTTAGTCTTTGTGCAAAAGTGCTGCTGTCTCACCAAACTTCATTTACCATGATTCCATAACATTGAGCCATGGCAATTAAAAGAGTCAAAAACAGTTCTACAGTGTAGATGCACCTTCAAACAGAATCCACACTGTACTTTGGTTCTGCTTTAGTTGCCATGGTTCCAATGCAATGTGGCAATGTGTTGTCTGTTCTCCTGTTACTTTGAACTATATAGCTTTAGAGGTCTCTGGGAAAGAAGTCTAAATATCTCACCAAACTAAACAAAAAACAAAACCTTGCAGGGAGCCAGGAGGAATGGAGTGGCATGGAGCTGATAAAAATGTGTAGTGTGGACATTGCCTGAGGAAGTTTGCCTTGGCATATCCTTCCTGATTGTGTCACTATAGGGTTGCTATTAAGTCAGAACTCATTATAGGTTTACCTTAATGTCAGCATAAATTGGAAATGACATTCCTGTAAATAATGAATTGGGATTTGCATGTGAAAAAGGATATATTGTGCAAAAGATGACGCTGCTGGTAAGTACCATGAGGTCAAGTGTGTCATGAGACAGTTCTCTCAACGCAAAAATCAAAATTAACTGTTACTGCTGGGTAATAGTTGCTTACAGTTTTGTAGTCTCTTCACATTTAGTGGATTAAATGGCTTACTTTCACAACTGTAGCTTGAGATTTTAAAAAAATCAAAATAGGGACAAATCAAGAGCGATCTGTTTTGGCCTTTGATTTGTGCCTATTGCCATTCATTTTTTAAAAAAATCTGACTCTCCTGGGCACAATACAAGCAGTTTTTTCAGTCCAGTTCAGTCTCAAGACACAGGATGCACCTATACTGTAGAATTAATGCTGTTTGAGAAATCATAACTGCCATGGCTTAATTTTGTGGAATCCTGGGAGATGTAGTTTGGTTAAATACACACTCTTTGGCAGGGAAGGCTAAAAACCTTGAATCATCCTCTCAAAATGTGGCAGGGGTGCAACTTTCGAATAAATAAAGACTATGGGAGCATTTACACTGTAGAATTCATGCAGTCTGACACAAATGTAAGTGTCATGGCTCAATGCCAAACAACGCCAAGAATACTATAGAAACCAGCCTAAGAAAGACTATAGTTTTGTCACTGCCCTACATTTTCTATACTTTTTTAATCTCAAGAACACTTAGTTTTCTCACTTCTGAAATGCAGTGGATTTCCAAAAGATTGGAAACTAATTTGCTGATATTGAGGAACAAGATTTCCTGTGTTGAGGACTGATTTTTAAAGGAGTTAGAGTTGTATAGAAGGTGTGTTAGGTTGCCACCTAGTGGTATTTTTGTTTTGACTCCTTTAAAAGTATTTTCGCGATTGCCTTCTTGGACGTAATACTTTCTAGACATGTAGGACTACAAATCCCAATCCAACAACTAAGGAATATGGGAGGTATAGTCCAATGCTTCTGGAAAATGCTACCTTGGGAAAGGCTAAACTGAAGCATAGATTTGTTTGGGAAAGGTGAATAAAGAATAGTTCATTTGTTCCAGAAAAAAGAGTTTTTGTTGACTAATAATAATAATGGTGCTCCATGCAGTCATGCTGGCCACATGACCTTTGAGGGTGTCTGTGGACAACTCCAGCTCTTCAGCTTCGAAATGGAGATGAACACCACCACCCGGAGTCAGACATGACTTGACTTAATGTCAGGAGAAACCTTTACCTAATAGTAACAATGTGGCTACGAGAATCCAGTGGTGAATATTAAGTGCAGAATTCTTTATTTATCTGTATGAGGACACAAAGAAGGATGCAGAAAAAAAGAATGTAAAAAAATTCTTCTTGTGTCTACAATTTTGACTATATTCAATTTTCAACAACATTTATTAAACCAAGCTTTTGAAGTTACAGATGTTCTTAGTCTTAAGATTCTGAGAAGGTCCTTTCTTGCCTCTGAAGAATCAAATGTTCTAGACATTAGAACCATATTCTTCAATATCAGTTTGAAACGGCATTAAATGGTAAGTGCAGATGGCCCCTTAGTGAGGACTCCAACCCACCCAGTAGTCAGATACTCAGAAGGCTTTCTTACGACAAAATCAGATATGGGACAGCTGCGGTAGCATAGTGGTCTGCATGTTGGACTAGGACACTGGCAGACCAGGGTTTGAATCTATTGTGAGAATCCCATAACCCGCCCTGCTAGACAAAAATGGCCTTATTAAGCCAGAAGCTCGCTGGACCCTACCCTGCCCCATTGACATCAGCGCTAGCATTGCACATGGTGGGTTTGAAACAAGTTCCTACTGATAAGAACTAGACAAAAGGAGGGTGCAGAGTAGAGGATACAGACCTTGATGTGAAATTGCCTGATTGTCTTAACCAACTCAGTCTGACAGTGATGGAGAGAAGCCCCAAAAGGGTGGCACAACCCTGTGAAACTATAAAAGCAAATGAACTATCACTGCTTGGGATATTGCCATTTTGGAGGCAACACTGGGAAAGTGAAAAGGAGAAACGCACCAAGAGGAAGGTGAGTCAAGTCAAGTAAACCTTTGTTCTGACTGCTTTCCATCTGGAAACCCATATCCTCAATGTGAAAGACTGTGTGGATTCAGAAAAGTTCACAGTCATTTATGGACCCACTTCCAAGACTCTTCATCTGGAAAACAATCGGTCAGGATGGATAATAATTTAATAATAATTTCTTACCCGCAAACCACAGACCACCTATTTAAATGCAGCCTAAGCCCTGCCACATTCACAATGGAGCATCTTTTTATAGCAACACCAGAGGACTGCAAGTGGCCAGCTACTAGTCAATGGACATTTAATAGAATGCCAAGTTTTTAAAACTTTGCCTTCAAAATGACGGTACCCCAAGCAGTGAAAGTTCATTTGCTTTCTCAAATACATTGGTTCGCTCCTGATACGATAAATAAATACCCACCTCTCCTCATGGCTCAAGGCAGGTTACAAAACAATTAAAATACATAAATGCAGCAAAACACTACAAATACACACAATAAAATGTACCTCCATAAAAGTTGCTTATGATGGTTTCATGAAGATATTATTATTATTATTATTGTTATTAATAATAATATCTTCATGAAACCATCATGAAACCATCTTCATGAAACCTTCATGAAACTGCCAAAATAGAATGGGGCTGCATTTCATCTAGGGCCTACCTTTACTATGAACTATCCCTCCACCGTCCCCAAAGCAACACGAGGCCTTCTGAATCTTGCTATAAATGCATATGAGCCTAGCCATACAGATTAATAAGGCATTTTACCTCCCTCCTGAAGGCATCAGATCCCTTCCGATATTGGAAACTGAGCAGGGCCAATCTTCATAACTATGTTGATAGGACAGGGTTTTTTTTCTGTGTCCTGAGCAACTTGAGAATTTGCAAGTGAGAGAATTGGCCGTCTGCAAGGACATTGCCCAGGGGACACCTGGATGTTTTGATGTTTTACCATCCATGTGGGAGGGTACTCTCATGTCCCCACATTGAGAGCTGGAGCTGATAGAGGGAACTCAACCTGCTCTCCCTGGATTTGAACCTCCAACCTGTCGGTCTTCAGTCCTGCCGGCACAAGAGTTTAACCCATTGTACTCCCAGGGGCTTCATGGGACAGGGTATATTTTGGAGAAAAGAAGTGACAGCAAAAGTATGATAGCTGGGACTCAACGCTACCCTAGTTACATAACACGGCTCTGAATTAAGGAAGGGAAGAGGTGCACAAGACAGCAGAGCGAGTGAGAGACGCAGCTGCGTCAGAGTCCTGGGAACTTTGCTCGCCAGAAAGGCGGAGAGGAAACATTTCTACCCCGTTTACCATCTTCGTAAGCCATTGTTTATAATTTAACAGTAAATAACTCTAAGGTACTTCACTCGCCTTAAGCAGTATGCTTGGCTGTTTGTTGTCCCCCACCCATCTTTTCTGACCCGCTTTGTGCATGTCTTCCCTTCATTAATTCTGCCCCGCATTGCGCAACCAGCGAAGGTTTCCAACTACTACTGTAGAATCCCAGCTGTCATACTTTTGCCGGTGACAATCTTTTCTTGCATAGGAGCTTCAGGGAGCTGTAGTAGGCTGTTAGGAATGGTGGGAGTTGAAGTCCAAAACACCTGGAGGGCCCAAGTTTGCTCATGCCTACCCTATAGACCATAAATAAAGTATTATTATTATTATTATAGGAAAACTCACAATTTAAATTCATGGGAATTTATTTGTCGTGTCAGAGCAGCCAGTCCATTATATTACATTTCTAACAGAACAAAGCAAACAAACAGAAAAATACACAACTTGTGAGTTTGGTAGCTGGTTAAATGTCCTTTGACCAGTATCTGGCCACTTGGAGTGCTTCTGGTGTTGCTGCAAGAAGGTCCTCCATTGTGCATGTGGCTGGGCTCAGGTTGCATTGCAGCAGGTGGTCAGTGGTTTGCTCTTCTCCACACTCGCATGTCGAGGATTCTACTTTGTAGCTCCATTTCTGAAGGTTGGCTCTGCATCTCGTGGTGCCAGAGCGCAGTCTGTTCAATGCCTTCCAAGTCGCCCAGTCGCCCAATCCCATGAATTGCTGGTCGCTTCTGGCCACAGATGCGACCAGCAATTCATGGGAATGCCATACGCCGACACAACCCCCTGAAGACACAACCAATAAAGAACAACACCCACAAAACAGGGAATTCCAGACAGGAAACATTCAGGGCCAGCTAACACCTCCCAACAAAGGATCCCCCAGGCTTTGAAGCTGCAATGCTATTCAATACTAATCAAGGTGGACAATTGCAACATTCACACTTGCCTCAAGCAGACAAGAGTTTTCTTCCATCCTGGACATCCCACAGATAGATAATCCTCACTTGCCTAGTTTCCAACAGACTTCACACCCTCTGAGGATGCCTGCCATAGATGTGGGCGAAACGTCAGGAGAGAATGTTTCTGCGACATGGCCAGACAGTCCTGAAAACTGACAGCCACCCAGTGATTCCGGCCATGAAATCCTTCGACCACACAGGCCATTCGGGGAAGCCTAAGGGCTGCGGCCTCTCCTCTCCCTCTCAGTCCCTCCTCGTGTCTTCAAAGGCCTCTCCTCCATCCTCCTCGCTCCCTTCGACGTCGACAAACCTCCACATTTCACCTCCATTCAATAACAATCTTCTCCGTCTCCCGTTACATTGAGAAAGCCGAAGAAGCCTTCAGCGCATGCGCACTCCCCTCCCCTTTCCATCCGAAGGAAGCTCTCACTTATTTATTTAATTTGCCGGAGCGGAAGTGGGCCAGCAGGTTGGCCCTCGGCGCTTTCCGTAGTTCAGGAAGTACCAATTCTCTTCATGCTCGGCGGGGGAGGAAGGCCAAGGCGTGCACCTCTTCTCACGGAGCCTGACCTAGTCGACTTAGATGGAGGCTGTGGCGCGTCCAGAATAGAAGTCTTGAGAGGGAGAGAAGGAGAGAAGGCCGGCTCCTTGTCGGCTGCCAGAACTCCCGCCTTCCCTCCCTCTTTTCCTCGCCTGCTTCGCGGTTGCGCCGGGCTGCTGGGAAGGCAGTGGGCGGGGTCAACGGGCAGCCGTGGCGGCTGGGTAATGGCAGCCCAGTGAAGAGGCTTCGGGGCGGCCAGAGAGAGAGAGACAGAGAGAGAGACGGCGGAGGGGGAGGACGGGGAGACGACGCGGGCCCGGGCCTCTCCTGTTGCCAGGTAACCCCGCGAAGGAAGGAAGGAGGGGAGGGACCCCGCCTTCTGACCCCCCCTCCCTCCCTCCCCACACCCCTTGGCCGCCTCTTCCTCCTCCTCTGGGGCGCCCCGTGCATTCTTTCCCTGCAACACCATGGCCCGACTTTGGCCTCCTCCCCCTCTCACTATATCTCTCTACTATAGTAGATCTGGGCAAACTTGGGCCCTCCAGGTGTTTTGGACTTCAACTCCCACCATTCCTAACAGCCTACTACAGCTCCCAGAAGCCTCCAGCCTGCCAGGGGCTTCTGGGAGCTGTAGTAGGCTGTTAGGAATGGTGGGAGTTGAAGTCCAAAATACCCAAGTTTGCCCAGGCCTACCCTATAGACCAGTGGTTCTCAACCTAGGGGTTGCGGGGGTGGGGGGTGGGGGGGTTGTCAGAGGAGTCGCCAAAGACCTTCAGAAAACACAGTATTTTCTGTAGGTCGAGGGGGTTCTGCATGGGAAGTTTGGGCCAATTGTATCGTTGGTGGGGTTCAGAATTCTCTTTGATTGTAGGTGAACTATAAACCCCAGCAACTGCAGACAAGGGTTCTTTCTCCCACCCTGGACATTCCACAGATATATAAACACCACTTGTCTATTATATATTATTATTTATTAACTTTATTTGTACCCCGCTAGCATCTCCCGAAGGACTCGATGCGGCTTACATAGGCCAAGGCCTCAAAACTCAACATAACAATACAACACCTAAAGCAAATTAAAAACAGTTAAAGCAATATTAACAACAAGCAATAAACAATACATCAAGACACTATAAAACTGGGCCGGGCCAGAGTAATGGGTACAAGATTAAAAGTGCTGATGTGACAGGAGGTATGTGGGATTATAGGGTAAGTGCAGTGTGCAGCAATCTTAGTTCTACTAAAGTGCTTCTGGGACTTCGTATTGGAGATTTCTAATCTGGAAAGGCACATCGGAACAGCCAGGTCTTCAAGTTCTTTCTAAAGACTGCCAATGTAGGGGCCTGTCTAAGATCTTTTGAAAGGGTGTTCCACAGTTGGGGGGCCACCCAAACTTGTCTAGTTTCCAACAAACCTCACAAACTTTGAGGATGCTTTATTGTGTATTATTTTGATATGTTTTACTCACTTGAGGCATTGAATGCTTGCCTTTTTGTATGTATAAACTTTATGATGAGAGGGTAGTCTAGAAATAAAGGTTTGATTATTATTATTATAGATGTGGGTGAAACATCAGGAGAGAATGCTTCTGGAACATGGCCATGCATCCTGGAAAACTCACAGCAATCCTTTGCTCTTCTTTTCTCTCTCTGTGTTGCTTGTTGCCTGTCAAAATACTTATAGGTAATACGTTTCATGCACTTTCTTTGCATCGCTGCAGGTTGGGTTCAGACAAAGTTAGGCTCCATTGAAACCAGTGAAACTTCAAAGCTCATCTAGCTTAGTCTGGATTCAGCCTTATGAGTCCAGGCATTTATGAAAATAACTTAGATGTGTTGTAGTCAAGTAGGCTCCTTGTTCTCGCTTCAGAAACCACAAGAAGTCTGTAGTATATATCACTGAACGACTGGAGGAAGGGATGATGCTGTTCAATCCACCATTTCTGGTTTGCTTTCATTTCAGGTCATAAAATGAGATAAAAAGTGATGGTTATAGGAATCCTGGGAGTAGGAAGTACAACTTACTTGTGACCCCATAGCAAACTCATTCAGGTTTGTTCTCTGATACCGTTGAACATAGGACCAGGTTTAAATGGTTTGAAGGTAGGAGAATAGATTTTCATTGAACATTAGAAAAAAGTTCTTAAGAGCTGTCCAGGACTGGAATAATCTACCTAGAAATATGATGGAATCTGTTTCTCTGGGAATCTTCAGAAAGAGACTGGACAAGCTACCTGCTAGAGATGGGAGTTGGTTAGATGCCGTGACTTATGGAGCCCTTCTAGTTCTAATGATTCATTACATTATCTCAGCAAAACAATATAGATGTTTTGCTCTTCAAAACAACTAGCTGCCATTTATTTACAGTTTGTATCTATAATTTGGAACCTTAAAACATCCATAGCATATTTGTTTAATTCAGAGCTCTTTTTGCTTCAAAAAAGAAAATCTACAGAAATTATCTGTAGAGGCCTGAATTAAAGGTATGAACAGCTGTAGCAAACATAATTATTGTATCACCTGTGTGTATTCTAGGTCAGTTCTTCTCAAGAATCCTGGCATGGAAAATCAGCAGTTTTTCCTAGGGGACTGGTATCCTATGTGTGTCCATTAGCTACAATTATGTCTCTCTGTCTTTCTTTCAAATTCACCAAAGACCAGCATTCAGTGACTCAAAATGGCACAAGTACTATCACTTTGAGCTATGCTGTTCTAGGAAACCTCTTTTAGAAAGGCTCTTGGAATGATGTACATACAAAAAGGGGGGGGGGGGGATTCTGACTGCTACATATCATAAGTCAGGAGTGCAATACCTTTATTCCCAGTCACCAACTGGAAACTGTAGTAACAACAACAAAAGTTAAGTTTGTCGCATTATCTTTAACTCTAGGTATTACTCCTTTTAGATTTTGAAATATCTCCATGAACTGAAATTATTGCTAGATGTAAACTGAAAATACTGTATCACTTTTCTTTTGAATGTTTTTCAAAGTCTCTTGTTGAGTAAGTGTCGCTTTCTGCGGCGTCTTTTGCATCTTCTTGTTTCCTTCCATTTATCATTTTGGCCTAGTTCCTCACCTAAAATATCTCTCTCTCACTGCTTAGGGAAGAAGTTGTAACTGTAACCCGAATTATGCTTTTCTCATTTCAGTTCCATCTCTCTCTCTCTCTCTCTCTCTCTCTTTTTGTTATCCTTGGCTTTCTTTATAAGCCTTTTTTTTAGATATGGTTCCCAAGTAGTTATTTGAATAAAAATAATTATGTTATGTAGTGGAATCTAACTTACCAAAAAAAGCTAAATCTGGCAGTTCTTTAAGCTAATGTTTGCTCTGCTGTTAAATTGTTCTAGATAGCAGGCTACTTCATCTGGTTTATTAAAGTAGTAGAGTTGCATACACAGCTGAATATAATTAATTATTGATGCTTTCCAGTCTTGATAAACATTGTATTATCTAAACACCATTTTTATATTATATTTACATATAACTTGTAAGCTGCACTGAGTCCCCTTCGCGTTGAGAAAGGCGTATATAAATGCCGTAAATAAATAAGTAAATAATCAACCATTAATATTTTCCTGATTGCATACATCTGAGTGTCTTCCGTTAATTTCTTTCTTTCCTTCTCCACTTTCTGAAAATAGTTACTTATACTGTGTTGCTCCAAAAAGTTGCAAAGAATGCTGAGTTGAATCCAGGTATAGCCACACGCTCAGTAGATTGTAACAAATAGGACCTAAGGATTTAAAGCCAACCTTCTAATATCAGAAAATTGGTTTTCAAAGAGGAGCAGCAAATGTGCATTTATCAGCTGTCACCAAGTTCTTAACTACCAGGAAGGGAGAGCCGGTGTTGCCTCTAAAGGAGTGCCATTTTTTTAACAGAGATGCTGACTGTACTCCCTTAAATATAGTTTTTTTGAAGTTAATGTACAAACAACTACGAGTAATCATTAAGTTGACTAGTAGAGTGTTGCTGTTATATAAAGGAAATACTATAAAACAGACTTTTGATATCAAATATTACCAAAGAGCACCAGCAACAGTCTGCTGTTTGAAAGACGCACTCTATCTAATTATAAATAAATATTCAAAGGAAAAAAGTTGAATTTTAGGACTGTTCTTACAAGTAGTATTAGTCTGATGTCAAATTAAAAGCCTGGATTTTTCTCTTTACAGATTTTAATACTAACACCCCACAATGTCCTTGAAACCACGAGTAGTTGATTTTGATGAAACATGGAGCAAGCTTCTTACAACAATTAAAGCTGTTGTGATGTTGGATTATGTAGAAAGAGCGACATGGAATGACCGCTTCTCGTATCCTTTTATTAGAAGGGGGAATGAATGGTTATACAGTCTTGGTATCGATTTGACATTAGCCAATACTCATATTTATATTTGCCTCCATGTAAAGCCAGCTGAAATAAGATATTATTAATGATTGATTTTAGCTAGCTCAGTAAAAGTGGGGGCCTGTTCTTTCCTCTCAATAAAACAATTATTAGTCAAACACACTATATACAATTGGATTTGTATTGATTGATTTTTTAAAAAAATATAGGATGTGGGTTAATTGTACCGTTTATCTTAAAAGACACTGAATTCCGTATATAGCTTTGTGGTTTTTGGTCTGACAACAGAGAGGTTGGGGAGTACTTCGATTTAAATGAAGGGCTGTTGATTTCTCTGCTATCTCCTTGTTTTCATAAGTTCTGTCACCTTTACCCCCACCAATAGTTTTGCTAAATCCCTGCTTGTTGAGTATTTATAATGAAGAGGTAATTGTAAACTGTATCACATATTCATATGTGTACATTATGATTTTGTAAATTTCATTATGTGTTTGTCAGAATAGGGATAGGAAAAGCAACATTTCATTGATACGAAAATCAGCCTACCTAACTTGTTATGTAGTTTGAAGCCTGGTGCCCATCCAGGAAAAAAATACTCTTTTATTTACACATGATTTAGAAATATTCCTGTCTTGACCATTTCTGCTTCTTTTTTCAATTGGAACGTGATTGCTTCAATCTTCATAGAAAAGTTTAATTCAGTTTTTAATTAATACACATCCTTCTTGAGACTAAGAGGAGGGTAAATACATCAGGACACTGTGCCCCAGGATAGAATCAAGCTGTCTTGAAAGGAGCAATGGAAAGTCACATGATAATTTTATTTAAAGCATTGGCTCACTTTCTGTTACCTTTTGACCTTCAGATCTTCTCTCCCTGAATCCCTGCAGAAATGAAATATTTCTGGCACTGCTCTGTTGTGTCCCCCTGAAAAGCAGGAGTGACACATCTTAAGCCTGTTACTAGAAATAATTGAATGGTTTATTACTGTGTTTGGAAGTTAGTTTTGCAATAATGAAAATATAAAACATTTCAAAGCTTTTTCCCCAAAAGATTTTTTAACATAGTAAACAAACTTTCTCTATTCTTAATTCTTAGCATCTGTTGTGAAATCCTCCCCCCCCCCCCTTTAAAGGGATAATTGGTTGATTTTTCACAAGATTGCATAGAATTTTCTTTTTGTGTGTGTCAGGCGTGACTTGAGAAACCGCAAGTCGCTTCTGGTGTGAGAGATTTGGCCATCTGCAAGGAAGCTGCCCAGGTAACAACTGGATGTTTGATGTTTTACCATCCTTGTGGGAGACTTCTCTCATATCCCCGCATGGGGAGCTGGAGCTGACAGATGGGAACTCAACCCTCTGTCCCCGGATTTAAACCGCTGACCTGTCGGTCAGCAGTCCTGTTGGCACAAGGGTTTAACCCATTGCGCCACCAGGGGCTCCTTATGACTAACATAACACTACACTCTGTGGAATCTGGACACCAGTAATTTATACAATTTGGAACTAATGTGGGTTTGATGTAAACAGACAACCTTCCAGCTCAGGGGTTAGTAGTGCACACACAGCGTGCAAGGGGTCACAGTCTGCTGAAATGCATTGACGGCTGTCGCAGTTTCTACAATTGCAGTTGGTCTCTGTAGTACAGGGAGTTGTCAAAGAGGCTGAGAGTCTCTTCCAAGCACAACATTTTGGAAACATGTTTCTAGTCATGATGGTATGTGAGATAGCAGGGAGCAAAAATGACTGAGGCATTGCATGAGTCTCATGAGCTTCAAGTTGCCCCTCATAATGTAAATACGAGAGCAAGAACAATCTCTTAAACATTTTGCTTTGCCAAATGCTTGTTTTACCTTTCCCTGCAGCAGGAATATACAGCCAAGGGGTAAACCCACAGGATGAGCAACAAGGCCCAAAGGAAAGTGGAATTTGAACTGGTGTTATGTAGTAATGAAAAACACAACTTGGATCATTTTGTATCTCCAGGGAAAGCAGAAGCCAGTCCCTCAAATACAGATTCAGGGCATTTCACAATGCAACATTCCAGCCTGAAAGTATATGTTGAGATGCTGTTAAATAGTTTCTGGCTGTCTTCCTGGCTTCTCCATTGGGGATCTTTTCAAAGATGTAGTGGATAAGGAACCCCTCAGCCCTCCCACCAAATTTAGGTAACCTGTCCTCTATTTCGTGTCCCCCTCTTTTGAAGAGCACCCTGTTAAATTCTGTGCCCTGCAGACGCTGAGGCCACAAAGCAAATGATAGTGATGTTTTTAAAGCTTAACATTACAGGGCAACATAAATGTAGGTCTTATAAGTTCTAAACTGTAAAAATGAATCAAGTGAGTTCTTCCACTTTCAGAGGCTTTGTTCAAAGTTTTATTTAAATATATGCATTAATGATTTTTTAAAGTTCACATTTGCTTTTTAAGAATGATTTGATTACAGTAGTTCTGCCACATTTGGATAAGTTAGGGACACAGTTGTTCCCACAAAAGCGGGAAAACTTCAGATATAAATAAAAAACAGAAACTTTATTTTTACCTGCGAGAACATTTCTCTAGGCATTTGTAGACCATTACCACAAAGTTTCACACATAATTGTGCTGGAAGACCTACAGATGTCTAGAGAAAAAATATATTATTGGTCACATGTAGGGCAGCAGTGGAGGTGGCATTAAATGTAGCAAACCAAATTAAATCAACGAATGCTTAACCCACAAATGTGGAGGCATGGCCCACATGATATTCAGATACTTATTTTCACAGCAACCTGCACCCAGAAGAGAAAGACATCAGAAGCATTGTTAGTGAATGCACAGAGGTCATTGAAACTTACAATTTTAAAAAAACTGATAGAATTTTACTTGATTTTATAAAATATGTTTCAGCCTTGACTTCAAACCCAGTGACATTTATGCTTTATGTGTGGCTTATCCTGAACCTTTGGGGGAGAGACTTTATATGGAAACTAAGAATTTTTTGGAAAATCATGTACGCCTTTTGCACAAGGTAACTACCAAGTGTACAAAACACACATTTTATATTTCTGTATATCATATTCTGTATTATGAGTTTATTGTTTGGCTGTTAAAAGAATATAAGAATATATTTTTATTAAATGGAAATACCAAGGAAATACCTATGGTGTCTCCAAAACATATTGGAATCGTTTTACGAAACAGAATTTGATAGAAAGTAAGTTCTTGCTATGTATAATTCACCAGATTTGATTGAACGTTGTGAATTACCATGTAATGATTAGAGCAATAATTGAATTTGTGTGTTTTTCTCCTCATAGAGAGTTCTGGACTCTGAAGAACAAATCCTGGTAATGTATCATAGATACTGGGAAGAATACAGTAGAGGGGCAGACTATATGGACTGTTTATACAGGTAAATTATGGAGATATTCAAAGTATAATTTATGCACATAAAAAGAGAGAAGCGAACAGAACAAGTCTAAACCTATTAGAAGACTGAAACCTGTACAATTTACTTTGGAAAGTTATTGAGAAAGAAACTATGTCTTGCCATATGTGACAAGTTTACAGCTGTCAGCATTTTCTAATTCATGACTTTGCTACTTATAATGGTTCAATCCAGATTTAATCATACTCCGAGTACATCCATTATTACAAACAGATCTTTAATGTTTTAATGAGTCATCCTAAGAGTTTTTAAATGTTTTGGGTAATACCCAGATTTACGAATGAATCATTTGCCCCTATGTTACTCTACGAAAGTATGACTAAGTCTGGATTTTCCCTAATTGCATATATACTTTCTTTTTTATTTATTTTTTAAACACACATAGAAACTTTGTGAATTGTGTGATGCTCTGTTATGCTTTCTTGTTGCATGTACAGGTTAGATATCCCTTATTTGGAAATTCAAACTACCCTACAATTGTTAACAGCAGGGGCTGCTTTCTTGATGGTTTAATATACACAAACTTTGTGTAAAGAGCAAATGTATTTTTGCTTTTTGTTTGCTCAGTGTAAACAAACTTTGATTCATAATGTGTATTAGTGTGTATAAAGTTACCTTTTAGCTATGTGTATTAAGTGTACAGTATATGTCTACGAGACCAGTATCTTAGTTAAAAGGAACACAAGCAACCAAAACTCTGAAGCAATAAGCAGACCTGGGGACCCACAAGTTGAGAACCTCTGTAATATGTTGAACACCTATTGAATTGTCCTTTATGTTCTACATCATTTAATTAATATAACAGCTACAGTTGAATAAATATTAACAATGCACACTGAAGAATCAATTTAAAAGAAATTGTTTCCCTACTTTTGGTGAGACGATTTTGTTTTCTATGTAGACGAGTTGACTTGTAGAGGGGAAATCAATGGAAACAGGACCAAAACTGGATCGGAAGAAGGGCATCTCTTACATGTTATCAAAACCTCAGCAGACAGTTATGAAAAAATATACAGCAGACTCTCAATTAACTACCACCCATGGAGATTGGGGGATGCTGGATAAATATATACTACTCATTGCTTCAGAGTTTTGGTTGCTTGTGTTCCTTTTAACTAAGAGGCTACTGTAGTATTTTGTGCTTTTCAGACCCAAGCTTTTTAGAACAGGTCTTAAATGCATGAGCAAATTTTAAATGAAGAGGTAAAAATACCATACAATTATAATGCAGTGTAAAAAATTATGACAACAATTTGAAACGCAACAAGTAACTTTACAAACTAGTTTGTAGAATAAATGTTTATAAGATGCAAAAATGTTTATAAGAGACAAAAGAGAAAAACATTATTTCCACTCTGTGGTAAAGTTCCGAATTGCAACATTATTGTGTGAGAAGAGTTACAAAATAATGAATGACACAAAATACAAAATAACTTACTGCCTAACCCAAAACATTTGTACTGCATGCTGCTTGCTTTAATATTCCAAAGCCAATGAAGCAAATGAAAGGGGGTTTTCATTAAAAAAATAATAATTTAATTGTGTGTTTTGCAATGAAGGCTAATGTAGTTGCTGTGTATCCTTCCTACTAAAAGAGCATTTTTCATTATGTTTCCAGAAGGATGCATTTGAAGGTTCCTCTTATGTCCAATAATGTCTTATAATATCCAGTAAAGTCAAAGACATCTACTGTATCATTTGAATTTATGAATTTAAGCTTCAGCTTGCATGATGTATAGGCCTTAGTCAGCCCTTTCCTTGTTTGGATTTAGTCCTAAAATAATACTTTGGCACACCCTAGAAGTGAAAAAAAACTCAAGAGCCTATCCATACCCATGGGAAAAACTGTTTACATCAAGGAATTCCAGACAGTCCTCCCCATTCCTGAGGCACAGGAACTCTATGAAAGTGAAAAACCACAAATATAGAAAATGCCCTTATTTTAACCTGAGAGAATACCTCCCTATGTATTAGTTTCTTATAGAAGGAGGCCATAGAATCACACTGGAGGACCTAGAGATGTCTAGAAACAACATTTCAATTAAATCTGCAGAAGTAAAAAAAAACAACCCACAAATGTTGTTTGTAACCTTTGCCTTCTACCTATGGCTGGTCTGGGAATATTGTTGGCACTTGTAATTTGTTGCTTGGCTTTAATACCTGCATCCATGTCTATTTCTCAAGATACCATCAAATCCCGCCACTCCAAGTTGCTTAATCCCAGGGACTGCACACAACTGACACATGTCTTGGCCACTTTGACTTCCGTTATCAGGTTGACCTACTCGGGCAACTTCTCCTCCTACTAGAAAGCAAGGCAAATGAGCCTGGGCAATTCTAGCACTCAGCGCCCCTTAATGCATCTTTCTTCTTTATTTTCTCCTGGGACTGCTCACCACCACCTGCATGAAAGAGGACACCCACACATGAACTACTTCTTGACGGCCACATATGAACTATCCCAACCATGCATTTTTAATGGCTCCTAAGCACTCATCCATATTTCTGTGGGCCTGCCTTCTTCTCTTGGAGAGTATTCCTTGACACAACAGAAGAGAAGCAGAAAGAAGACAGCAGTGATGACCATTAAGCATCATAGCCAACCCAGCGGTTGTTCATTGTTGGAACGGGCAAAGCTATCACAGAAAACTAGTCCTTGGAGTGATGATTCCTCACCCCAATTAAAAAGCATAGTCAGCACTAATTTCAGTTAGGCTTCATATGCAATAGCTTAGATTGGTTAAAACTTGAAGAAGAAACCTCTGGTTTCCTCACAGTTGTGTTACCACAGTGGTTCTGCATACTGGCTGTGTTTCATGTCTGTTGACATGATTTGCTTTCTCTTAATCCAAATGTGAATTGTATTTTTACTGGTCTAGACAAGCTGTGGAAAGCATCTGAATAGAAATATTTTATGTTTTTTTTGTAGATACCTCAATACCCAGTTTATTAAAAAGAACAAATTGACCGAAGCTGATCTCCAGTATGGTTATGGAGGTGTTGATATGAGTGAACCACTGATGGAGATTGGAGAGGTATGTACTTGGCAGAAGGACCTTCAAGAGATAAAGATGAAGTTAATGTAAAAAAAATGTAGCCTGCCTTTTCAGCCATGGTATATCTATGTTTTAAGAGAAGCATCAACCCATCCTATTGTGTCAGTATAATAATAGGTTTTTTCTGTATCTTACTGCCTTTTTAAGGGGCTTTTATGGATACGTTCAAGCTGTTTTGTACAATTATCATTAATGTGATGGTAGATTAACAGTATTTACTATGTGTTCTTTATTTGATTTAATTTCTGATGTTATGTACTTTAAAGGTATGGCTATCCTACTTGCCATCAATACTGTTGAGCAGCTTTTTAAAAACTGAATAAGTTAATAATTTGTGTCTCACGTGTTTCTGTTCCACATTTGTCATGACAGCTAGCACTTGATATGTGGAGGAGATTAATGATTGAGCCCTTACAGGCCATCCTCATTCGAATGCTCCTCCGTGAAATCAAAAAGTGAGTACATTCTTTAGACATTATTGGGATTGGGGGGTAGTGTCTGTGTATAGCCATAACTAATGTGAGAGTTTTGCATGTCTGATTTAAGACACCATTGTATGTGAGGCTGTTCTGACTTATAGAATCATAGAATCAAAGAGTTGGAAGAGACCTCATGGGCCATCCAGTCCAACCCCCTGCCAAGAAGCAGGAATATTGCATTCAATTTGCATTCAAATAACCCCTGACAGATTTTCTATATGAACATTTGTGAGTTCATATAGAAAAGCAGAAAGTGTGACACAGCACATAGAAAATTTTCTATAGTGGTAGTCAGTGCTTATTTATGGTTTTGCTGAGTAACATTCTGTGAGGTTCTGAAATCTCTGTTCTGTCAGTAGCATTTGAATTTGAAGACAACATGTCTATGTTGGTAGGGCATGGAGGGAATTACAGTAAAACATGCTCTGTAGGGTGCTATGTAAGGAACACTGCCCTACTGCTTTTCACTCTTGTCTAAAACATTGGTATTGTTCCATTAATACATGGATCTGATTTTAAAATCTCTATATTTTAAAATTAGGTATTGTAGAGTATTGTATAAATGTAAAAAAAAGACTGACCTTAGATCCAGAACTCTTTCTGAAATTCTGAATGTATTACAGAGCTCATCAGCAATACAAGCTTCAGCCACTTCTGTCAGTCAGCTTTGTTTCAGGGTAAGGCTCTGATTGCAAGCAATGTAAAACCTTGCTTTTTCTATAGCACCTCAGCAAAGGCATAGAAAGGGAAAAACACCTAGACAACCTGACAGTCTTGCCAACAGTGATTTTTTTCTTAGTAATCTTGTTTTTTCCTCCCCTGAATCTGCCAGCAGGTGGCATAGGATTCTCAGAGTTATAAAGAGCAGCCAGGACAAAACACACAATTAAGTGTGAGAGTCCAACATGCCCTTGATGTTTGTATCCACTCTCATTTACAAAATCCATCTCAGAGCAGCACTGTTTCAAGTTTTAGCTGCTGATTAAAGGCAGATGCAGTTAATCCAAGATATCCTTCTTAGAAATAGTTTCAACACTTACTGAAATAAATAAGCCAGTGTGGTGTAGTGGTATGAGCATTGCACTATGATTCTGGAGACCAGTGTTCGAATCCCTTCTCAGCTATGGAAGCCCACTGGACGATCTTGAGGAAGTCTTATCCTCAGAGGAAGGCAATGGCAAAATCCACCAGATAAATCTTTCTAAGACAACCCCATGATATTGATGTCATAAGTCAACAATTGGGAGCATATTGGAGCAATATATATATATTTAAAAAATACTTTTGGGTGTTCTAATGTGTTTTTCCTAATACACACTTAGAAACACGGGCATCATTTTTTCTTAAGGTCATTGTGTCAAAATGCAGCAGAAATAGATATGATGCAGCATATTTGAGTTCAAAACATCAAAAACAAGTTTATCTTAGCCTTTCTAGTGTTTTTTACATTTTGAAATTTTTTGACATCATTTTCTGTCTGTCAAAAAACTACCTTCTGTTTTTTCACTACCTATTTGGGAAGAATTGAAAGAAATTGTCATTTGTTTCATACCAGCTATGGGGTCAGATTTATACCCTTTAATTTCTGTTCAGTTTAGAGTACAGAATGTCTGCTGTGGTGGTAGCATGAGTTCCAGACTTTAATCTCTTGGCATCAATAACAATGTAGGATTAGTATTCGTTGCCTGTTATTAAATATCACAACCATCCTTTCCCCTCTGCCTGTTCTTCACAGAATAACATGCTGATGGAATGAAATCGCCTTGCTCTTGGCTCCTTTTCCTGCTGGTGTGCACTCATTTTTGGCCTCAGATAACAGTCATACGACTCTTTAACCCCAAACTCTGACATGAGACTCTGTTGCAATTCCAATTCTGCTCTGTTTTCTTGATCTACTTTTTCTCTCCTTCTATCTCCTCTTAAAAAATATCTGAAAGAGAAAAAGTAGGGATGCTACTCTGAAACCACATCTTAGGCCAGGGTGTAATTCAGGGCCGTTCCAGACAAGGCCCTCTATCCCAGAATCTGATCCCAGGTTTTCTGTTTATCCAGATTATCTGGCAATGTGGACTCATATAATCCAGTTTAAAGCAGAAAACCTGGAATTAGATCCTGGGATATAGGACCTGTCTGGAAGGACCCACAGTTGAGGAACACTATAGGGTTCCATGGGTATGCTTTGTCCTTTGAGGACACCCAGAAACCTAAAATAGAACCTTCTGCTAATAAGTCAGGCTAATATTTTTGGACTAGTTTTGGTGTCACAGTAGAAGTCCAGTGTTCCACCAATCTGGTCACCCACCATTTTCAGTTCTGGCAAAGAGGTACAAAAGTGACTTAGAGAACATTTTACACCTAATTTTAATGAAAGGGGGGGGGGAGGCTCATTTTCCCATGCAATATGCATGAACAGTAGAGACATCAATCCACTTTTGCAGGGTTTACAGGCACAGCCTTCCCCCTTCAAGATGAATGAATATTTTAATATCTGGGGGGCGGGGGGGGGAGTTGAGTGGTCTGGGGAGGGACTACTTGTCATAATTCCAGGAGGAAGATAAGGAAGAGCATGTGTCGTTTACCACTTCACTTGCTCAGTGCATCCCAGCTCCTTTCATTCTTCCTGTGTGCTGTGAGTGACTACTCAAATAATCAAAACTGAAAGTGTGAAACCCACCAAAAGTGGAGGGACATCTGCATTGCCCATGGAAGTGGAAGGACAACTGTAACAATAAACATATTGTTATAAAATTTAAATACATTTTATGTAAACATAATAAATATAAGTTGCTTTATCGTTTGACTCTTGATTGACTGCTATATGCAGAAAAGGCTTTCTGCTGCACAGTATATAGGGATTGACTTGCAGATCCGAATATCCCCTTCCTCCCTTCCACATACTGTGTGTCCATTTTTTTTAGAAGTATGTCTTCTAAAGAGAGGTGGTGTTTGCACATTACAAAAAAATCAACTGCCCAGTCACGGAAAAGTGGTTTAAACCATTCGTCTCATTGATGTTGTAGCCAGGGCTGTACAGAAATAACATATATGTTAAATCTTTCATGGACTGTTTCATTCCCTTTTTTTCTTTTTCTCCATCTTTCAGTGATCGTTGTGGAGAAGATCCAAATCAGAAAGTAATCCATGGGGTTATTAACTCCTTTGTTCATGTTGAACAGTATAAGAAAAAATTTCCCCTAAAGGTAAAAAAACCCAAAACCCAGTGATTTTTTTTTCATGGTTAATTGTGATGACTGATTATTTCATGTCTTACCCTATTTGTACTTGATCAGAATCTTTCAATTTTAGTTTTATCAGGAAATATTTGAGTGTCCTTTTCTGAATGAAACTGGGGAGTATTATAAACAAGAAGCTTCAAATCTAATGCAAGAATCAAACTGCTCACAGTATATGGAAAAGGTAAGTAGCTTTTATTTATGCCGATTGTGCCTAAAAGGATCATGGAACTGTTACTCTTTGAATCCCCTGAGTATCATGGTAGGATGTCTCTTAGCTCTTGATTTCCCAGTCCAAGAACAAAGGAAAGAAAGAACAATGTCTGTGGTAATGGAATGGAATCACCTTTAGGAATAGGATGCAGGCATTAGTTCCTACATTCCTATTTAAATGTCATTCTAGGGAAATACATTGCTGATCCAAGGCTTAGGAGCTATATCCAGAGAATTCACAACTACTCTTGCAATACAGCTGTGCCTGCTTGCCTCCTGTGATTTCTGAAGAAAGACTTTACAATATCAGCTTATGCGTCACCTTCAAATACCAGCACTCCACCAGGCTAATGGGCTCCACACAGTTTTCTGCATTCCTGTCTAGATATTAAAATAAACATTATTGCTTGGTTTTGAATTTGTTGGATTTGAATTATCTTGCCACTTCATTACACTAGAGAAAAAAATTCACTTAAAATCCAGTTTCTGCCTCCTGAAGAATTTTAGTAAGGCTGTTAAAGGCTTCTCCCTAAACTACAAACCCCAGAATTCTGCAGGAGACAGAAACCAGATTTTAATTGGATTTTTTATCTAGTGTGATGAGGAAGTTGATTGTATTCAGACTGTATACCATCTCTCTTGGCAGAGCATGTTCTATGTAAATGAAATTGAGCTTTTCAATAATGTCATAAGTTAGCATTTTGAAGGTCTTTCCACACAGCCATATAACCCAGAATATCAAGGCAGAAAATCCCACAATATTTGCTTTGAATTGGGTTATGTGAGTTCACACTGCCATATATTCCAGTTCAAAGCAGAAAATGTGGGATTTTATTCAGCTGTGTGGTAGGGGCTTAAGTGACTTTCTGGTGTTATACCAAGGCTTCTAATTGATTATCTTGAATCTTGACTGCAGCTATATCCCATCCCATTTGCTTTCTCTAGGTCACTTTGGTTTTGTTCTTATTGTTATATAAGCCACTTCTCTTCCCCCCCCCCCCCATTTTTGGCAATAAAAAACAAAATAGACAGCAAAAGTAAATAAAGATGTATGATATGAATGGACAACAAAAAGTTGCTTTGGACTTGATTGTCTTTGAAGGGGGGATTTAGGCTAATTTGGCTGCTCCTGTTTAGCAAGCCCAGAACAAAATTTGGCCTAAATGCTTCCACTTCACTATTCCATTCACATCATTTTGCTACCTTGTTTAGTTTAAGCTTTAGTTCTCCATTATATCCAAAACAAAAAGCTATGATTTAACGGTCTATTAACCACAATCTTAAACTGCCGTTACAGAATCCATACCCTTCAAGTGAACATGAGCTGGTTTCTTCCCGCGAAAATAGTTGCCCTTATTTATAGGATGCAGTATAGTCTTTCACCTGTAGCAGATGATCATGAATGGGTTATCTGGAATCTTGTTGGCCATATCCTCTTCAATTTTTATTAAAATTCCAATAATGCACCAATATATACTAAATGTATAAAATGGAATATAGTTTTGATGTCTGAAAACATCATTAATATTATGCTAAGTGATTCTGAGTAGATTTTGTTACTTAAATCACGTAGCAACTTCTTCTTGGTCAGTCAAATGCTAACTTAATACACACATCAGATCATCTTTGGCCTTTAAGCTACACCAAAAGAATGAAATTATATCCACAGGTATATGATTTGAGAAAGGTATCCATTACACTAAATTGTTGCCTTAATCTTCATTTTACTGTGTTTTTTAAACCTTGAATGTTCTTTCAGTTCCTAGTTTCTCAATAGTTTATCATATTTCTATATCTTGAAAATTGCTCTTAGGTTTTAAGTAGATTAAAAGATGAAGAAATGAGATGTCGAAAATACTTGCACCCCAGCTCCTATGGCAAAGTAATTAATGAATGCCAACTACGAATGGTAGCAGAACACTTACAGTTCCTTCACGCAGAATGCCATAGCATCATCCGACAAGAAAAACGAAATGGTAAATGGATATATTGTGATAAAAGCTTGAATCCACATGAATCCAAAGTAAAAGTACTCTGTATTAAAATGCTTTTAGTGTATGCCACTTTGAGTCTCCATGTGAAGAGAAAAACCAGGGTATAAACAAACATAACAACAACAACATGCTAAATACAGTATTTTATTGGAACAGATTTATGTACATCTGCATTTTTTTCTAATTTAAATAAATGTACTGTGATCTAGAACAGGATATTTTCATGTATATCTGATATGGATGTGCCTCACAGTTGATCACTTATAGTAAACCTTTTAGTGCAGTTGGATTGAGACCAAAATGTTTACAGAGACTGAATGAACACCTCTTTCTCTTCATCTTAGGGTCTTCTTGTGACTTATCTTCATAGTCTTTAATTTATTACTACATTAATCCCCACGTGAAAATGAAATGTCATAGCTATGAATCTATAGAAACATAAAGATATATCAATAGAGATATGTTGGTTCCAGCAACACTCTTTTGCTTCCAATTTGAATAAAGTCAGTCCCCAAGTTGCTAATAAGATATGTTCTGTAGGTTCGTTTTGAAGTTGAATTTGTTTGTAAGTTGGAACAGGTATATTTTAAGTGTAACTCCAGCCATAAAGATATATATTTTAGCTTTGGATAGCATAGGGAAGGGTGAACAACACCCCTGTAGTGTTTGTTTTGCTGTCTGTGCCCCTCTCCAGAAGATTGCATGTCGCTTTGTGTTCCCGTGATAATTGGGTTTTGAAAATTTGGCTTGTTGTGGAAACAAGGATTCGTGTTAAGTCTTCAGTGGAGACTCCTTTCCCTCATGATAGCTCTTTCAGGAGTGAATTCCCTTCTGAGAGGGAGATTTATCTCACTTTTTGTTGTGTCACCTCCATACTTAACTAAGAGTCATTTGTAAGTTAGATGTTTGTAACTTAGGGACTACCTGTACTGTCCTATCTATCTGACTGTGAAGATATTATATAGATGATATATTGCCCAGGATTTCAAAACCAGGATTCATAAACTGTTAACAAACCCAAATTTGAGGCTGGTTTCTGTTTCTGTTTTGAGCACAATCAACTGCAATACCTATCTTGCAATGTAATGCAAGGCATTCTCTTTACTCTCTTTACTCATCTGGTAAAGTGAGTAGTAAAGTGTAGTTATTATGATTTAATAAGCCAAAATCTCTGGCTTACAGCTGTTTGGTTGAATCTTTAGGTGCAAAAGTTGTGGATATAACCAATTGCAATGCATTAAAATATCTTTAAACCAAGATCTTCCCCACTTTTTGCAGATATGGCAAATATGTACACATTGCTTCATGCCGTGCCAAGTGGTTTACCTCATATGATTCAGGAACTACAAAACCATATCCATGATGAGGGCCTTAGAGCAACCAGCAATCTTTCTCAGGAAAATGTGAGTTTATTTTTCAACTTATTTTTATTGATCTTGCTATGGTTTTATATTATATGTTAATGTTTTTAATTGTATTTTATGGTTTTGGGGGCATTGAATTGTTGCCGACTGTAAACCTCCCTGAGTCGCCTGCGGGCTGAGAAAGGCAGTATATAAATATAGTAAATAAATAAACACGAAAGGAAATATTTTCTTGGTAGTTCAGAACTTAAAATACTTTACTGGAAAATTGTTTTGCCTCTTTGTACATTTCCATATGCTTGTGATAATTTCACTAACACCATCCACTAAGTGATTTGTACATTTTTGTTTTGGCTTTGTTATACCTTTGAATAAAACAGTGATTGACTTGAATCGGTTGCAATCCAGTATTCTCTTAATACAGCTCTCACCAACTGTCTGCCATATTTTAGTGAATTTCAATTCCTATTGTCATAAGGAGTATTACTTTATAGACTACATTATTATAGGCAAACACCCTGAGAGGGCAAAGAAGGGTACTTTGAATATGTGGACATGTGATTAGTATAAAGAGACGCAATGTGATGTCGCGTAAACAGTACATATATAATGCTCCATACTGTTATCCGTGAGAATCAGTACAAGTTGACTTTCCTATATTTAATGTTCCCTGGATGTTACCCTTTTCCAAACTGTTTCTGTTTACCTCTTCAAACTTTCTTTCAGACAGTTAATGAGATAAAAACTGTGCATCAAAATGTGTGTTTGTAGTATTACTTTCTTACTGCAATTTAAAATCTGTCATTCTGTCCTTAGATGCCCACGCAGTTTGTGGAATCAGTGTTGGAAGTCCACGGTAAATTTGTTCAGCTCATCAACACAGTTTTGAATGGAGATCAGCGTTTTATGAGTGCACTTGACAAGGTAATTCCAGCACAATTGTTATATTTACTCATCATAAGCAACATAAGACTAGATCCGAAGTAGCCATGCTTAGATTTTATCATGTATGTGTCTTTGTGCCTTCAAGTCACCTTTTGACTTACAGAGTCCCATCACAGTATTTCCTTATGCAAAGAATACTCAGTTAGTTTTGCCAGTTCCTTCTTCTGAAACACAGCCTACAAAACCTGGTATTCATTAATCGTTTCTCATCCAAATACTACCCAGGGCTGACTCAGCTTAGCTTTCAAGATCAGATGGGATCTGGGTGCCTTTAAGGAGTTTAAGTCAGTTAGAATAAAGTAGTTGAATTAAAATGGATGCTTAAGTTCATCATGACTTTTTGGACCACCTACACTGGCCATTTAATGCAGCTTCAAACTGATATTTAAGAAATCTTAGAAGCAGTTTGAGGACCAGGTGGTGAACCATGGAGCACTGATGTGCATTAAGGGGTTTTATTTGCACACTTTTGAGGGTGTTTGCTGTTGTCTGGCTGACACAATTTGAAGCTAGATTCAATCTGCATTAAATGATAAATGCAGATGCTCCCTAGTGAGATTAGATTAGTCCCCAAATCTCCAAACCTTAAGTTCGAGCCTAAAAACATGGCTATTTATACGGGCCTTTCACCTGGAGTAATGTACTATGGTCCTGTGATGACGTCGACCATTGTTATTCAGCATTTTTGTTCATGTTTGAAGAAACCAAATGACCCACAGGTATTACTGTGTTTTAGAATTTTTTAATTTTTTAATTTTATTGATTGACATTGCTCATTGTTTGTATTTAGTCAAATGGTATATTGGTTTGGTGATATGTAATTCTGTTTTATGTGTGGCCCCTTGAGTTCTTTGTTAGCCACCCCAAGTCCCTTCAGGGAGATGGTGGTGGGGTACAAATAATAATAATAATAAAATTATTATTATTATTATTATTATTATTATTATTATTTATGGTGTTTAAGTCTCCTTAACTTGATTTGGTCTCCCCTTATCCATCCCATGTTGGTGAAGAATTTAAGGAGTAAGTTGAGTAGGGTAATAGTACTAAATAGCAATAGTGAATTTGACTTTGCTTATCACTATTTAAATTATTATCATTGATTTTTATTTGTAATTAAAACAGTCAAGTAGTTGGGGAAAGGGGATGACCCAATATTTTCAATTCACTTTAGGAAGTGTGGGAGTTGAAGTCCAAAACACCCGGAGTTTGGGCCAAAGTTTTCCCATGCCAGGTTTAAACTATACATAAGAAATTGGTAAAATGGGATTTATTCTTTAAAATTAGAATTAGTTGCTGTATTTATGTTAGCATGCTCTATGAACCTCTTCATTGTGCTAGAGGTGAGTAGTGTCAGCAAGCCTCCATGAAAATTGTTTTCTTTGTGTTCTTTTATAGGCTTTGACATCAGTAGTGAACTATAGGGAACCAAAGTCTATCTGCAAAGCTCCTGAGCTGGTAAGCATCTCATACTTGTTCATGTGTCCATATTGTAAGCATGACATCTCTTCTGATAACATTAAGTCCCAAACACATTTTAATTGATGTATTGTATTAAAACAATGGACTTAAACGTTTTTTTAAATTTGGCTCAACTTGGAAGAGACTTGTATAGGTTAATAAAAGTGGATACATACTGTGACTCAGATCCAACATTGGAGTAGACCCAATGAAACCAGTAGCACTTAAGTTCTGACTAATTTATTTCACACAATTTTTATTTTCAGGAGGTTGAAAACTGGTGCTTTTCTATGTTTTTTGTTTGTTAGTAGGTCAAAAAATAATTCAAATTTGTTACTCAAGTTTTTTGCAGAAGTTTGGGCTACTGCCTCAAAAAGTTTGGAAAAAAATTGAGACTTAGGCTAGCTTTGGATGCAAAAAGGCCACTTTTGACTCATGATATGCACTTTCCCCACTCCTTTTTTTTTAAAAAAAAATCTTTTATTAAATTTTCCAAGTATAAAACATACATACATATCTTCATTACATACCTTAGCGATAAAGAACATGGAAAAGAAAGAAGGGGGGGGGGGTAGGTGTGTAAATCTATAAACCCACTCATACATTCACTCATCCATACTTACTCCACAGTACTCGCATCCAGTCATCCCTAAAAAGAAGTGGGGGGGGGGGGGTGAGGGGGAAGAGGGGGGTAGTGGTTTGTCATTTATACAGAATTAAAAGATTGACTTCCGTTTTGAGTCCAGACTGTGTTAGTATTTGCAAATTATAGTCTCCCAATTTCCCCTCGTCTGTTCGAGAGTGGGATCCTAATTTTCTTTTGACCCTTTATTACTGATGTTTTATTAATTTTGCCTTATCTTTATAGTTCCTAAGCAGTTCTTTCTTCAGCTCTTTTCCCCACTTCTGATCTAGTTTAATAAACACTCTTTCTTTTTTCACTTGAGCTGGCCAAGTATTGTGACAACCTACTGAAAAAATCAGCAAAAGGCATGACGGAAAATGAAGTAGAAGACAAACTTACTAGTTTCATTACAGTTTTCAAGTACATTGATGATAAAGATGTTTTCCAAAAGGTAACCACATTTTTTTAAAAAATACGTTAGTTAATTCATATTTTCCCCCTCTTCTGAAATGTTATATATATGAAATACAAAGAAACTGAACTCTTGCTTTTCTTTAATATAGTTCTATGCCAGAATGTTGGCAAAACGGCTTATACATGGTTTATCCATGTCCATGGACTCTGAAGAAGCTATGATTAACAAACTGAAGGTAATTACAAGTTTAATGGCTTGGGAGAATCAAGTCTAGCATAAACCAGATCAGTTCCCAAGGAAATTATCTAAATATCCTTCATAAAGGGTCAGGACAGTTGTTAAATGTGCTCATTGTAAAAATGCAATCCTTTGAGAAGTTTTGATGAGTTTCCCCCTTTTTAAAGCATTATTAGCTGGTTAAAAGTTATTGTAAAATAGAGCCAGCAGAGGGTGCCAAAATGATGCAAGCTGGCAAGTTCCAGTCCTTGCTGTTAGAAGACTGTGTGCATAGAAAGAGTTCTTCAGACACTGTAAAGTGGTGTCTTCATTGCTTCAGTATACAAATCCATTTTTCGTCAGACCATACTGTCTGGTGAATTGGTTCTGCATATTTCCACACATGTCATCTGGTATCTGGGAGAACTCTAAATTAGCTCCCAACTGCACAGGTAGTATTGCTTCATTCAGTGTGTGTTTGGTTGTCATGGATACTAGTTGAGTACCTGTGGCACCACTGGAGTGGAATGACACCATTCCTCCTGCCCCGCCCACCCTCACCTCAGTTTGGAAAGTTTCACTTACTATTGTGAAGGGTGTGAGCATATCCACTATAATGAAGTAACATTTGAAAAAGAAATGCAATGGCAACAATCATGTCACTGCCCCTCAACCCATGCTAGAGCAACGTAGAAACTAGGTGAATAAATTGTTCATCGTTATTGCACAAAAATTGGGACAATGCTGCTCTCCAGACACGTTTGAACTGTAATATTAATCAGCCATGGCTAGAATAGTAAATTATGATAGAAGTTCAGTCCAGGAGCATCTGGTGAGCCACACGACTCCATGCCAATGTATTCCTTTAAAGAGAGAGAGAGAGAGAGAGAGACGTATTGTTCACTCACCAACATTTACCATTTGTTTATACTGTATAATAATAATAATAGTAGTAGTAGTAGTAGTAGTAATAACAACAACTACTACTTTATTTCTAGACCCCCCTCTCTCCCGTGAAGGACTCGGTGCAGGTTACAAGTAAAAAGGCAAACATTCAATGCCTAACAGCACTCCATGCAGTCATGCTAGCCACATGACCTTGGAGGTGTCTATGGACAACGCCTGCTCTTCGGCTTACAAATGGAGATGAGCACCCCCCGCCCCCCGAGGCGGACCTGACTAGACTTAATGTCAAGGGAAATCTTTATTTGTACCTTTCAATGCCTCAAAATAGAATCATAGAATCAAAGAGTTGGAAGAGACCTCATGGGCCATCCAGTCCAACCCCCTGCCAAGAAGTAGGAATATTGCATTCAAATCACCCCTGACAGATGGCCATCCAGCCTCTGCTTAAAAGCCTCCAAAGAAGGAGCCTCCACCACACTCCGGGGCAGAGAGGTACCGACACATCAAATAATACAGAATAATGAAGAGTAACATCAGAAAACTTAAAGGAATTAAGCATCAAAATAAAATAAATACAAAAGCAATCCATTAAGACATAAAAATGGAAAATAAATAAACATTACAATGTACACCCTAAAAACAAATTGAGACATTACATTAAAAATGGCTGGCAACGATTTTTAATCTAAGATGTATCATAAGAGACAGCTTATGTGTGCCTTATCTACCAATCTTATGCGTGTGGTTGTGTTTTCCAGCAAGCCTGTGGTTATGAGTTTACTAGCAAGTTGCATCGAATGTATACCGACATGAGTGTGAGTGCAGACCTTAACAACAAGTTCAACAACTTCATCAAAAATCAAGACACTGTCGTAGATTTGGGAATTAGTTTTCAGATATATGTTCTTCAGGTAATAAGGCGCATGTATGTGTTTTGAATCATGTAATGCGTATTGCATATGTGTAATGGAGTTAGTGCAGGTGTTTACACTCAACTATGATGATTCTTTTCAGTGATTCTGTGTTCAGCTACATAACCATCAAAAATCACCACCTACAGTATAGGTGATATTATGATACCCTGGATTATTTGAACACGTCATGTATCTCAGTAATTCCTATTTGTAAGCAAACGTGTGAAATATGAAAGTATATTCTGGCATGCCTCCTATTTTGTTCAAGGACTAAATGCTAAATCATACTGACACACTTCTACAAAAGAGATGCATAACGCAGAAGTACATCCTATCATATGGACAAATTAGCTTGAACACTTAGTTGGAATTCCGTATTGTTGCCTATGCTCTGTGATTCATCAGGAACATATTAGAATTGAAACTATATTCTGTTTTGCATAGGACTGTATGTGTTTGGGGCTTGATTCACTTCTGTAACCCTCACGCTTTCCCCAGTGGTTCTCTTCACTTCTGTCCAGTTGAGGAACCCTCAGCAGATAAGCACAATAGAACAGACAAAGGAAAAGATGCCATAGAATAGTGTATCCCCATAATACTAATAGGTCCATTAGAACAACTTCCTTTGTCCATTAAAGCAACCCACATTAACCCATATACAGATTCTTTCTCAAACCAAGAACTCCAACCATATATGTTGACGCTAGAAAAGGAAACAGGGACAAAAATGATATGTGGGATCATATAGAAGGTGTCTCAAACTGGCTGTTTCTCCTCCTAAGAAGAAGATGGCCAGTGCTGGGCTGCATTAGGACGAGCAATAGGGAGAAATGTTGTTGCTACAAGATAGCATTGTAAGTGCACAACGTGGCTTTCCTTGTATCCCACTTGCTAGCTTGCTACCATTCACCTGTACCAAAGTAAAATCCCTACGCTAATTTGGCCAGTTTCTTTATTGGAGCTGGTGGGCTACCATCTTGTCTTTTGTCTCGTCTACGGCATCTTGTCCTGGCTGTTTTTGGGTATTATTTCTGTGTTAGCCCACTCCTTGCTTGTATATTAGATGCAAATAAACTTTTATCCTGCAGAAGAAACAAGACTGGTTCCCTTAACCGCTGGCTTGTGCAGTCAGGAAAGCAGGGGTTTCCTTCTTCCACACTACATTTATTAATCAGTGGGGAACAAAATTTTGGTATTTTTAAAAGAGGTTTTCTGGAATTTCATGGGCTGTGTCATTATTTCAAGTGAGGTTGCTATTAATAGCACTAATTCTCACTCACCTATCATAGTTTTGGATTCATTTTTAGAAATAACAGCTGCTTTATCTTTCTTTGTAAAACTAGGTTCTGTGACCAATAATTATTTAATGTTTTCCATTTTCAGGCTGGAGCATGGCCTTTGACTCAGGCGCCTTCATCTACATTTGCAATTCCTCAGGAACTGGAAAAAAGTGTACAGATGGTAGGTTAGTAGGAGATTTCTTGCAGATTAATAGCAAGTGGTATTAAGATGGGGCTTGGAAAACTTAATCAGTCTTACCATAGAAGTCATCTACATTATGTTTAAATCATGCAACCTTGTTAAGTTTTGGGGTCTTCCCAGACTCCTCTTTGCTGGTTCTATATGCTTTAATGAGAAGGTGATTCTAGTGTGGTGTGTTTCTAATACTGCCATCAAAATCTCTTATCCTGGAATGTTTGGAGGATATTGTTTTGAAGAAGGTGAGACGGTTAACATTTTCATGTAGGCTTGTATTTTAGAAAGTTCACAGGCCTCTTTAAATCCTGTTTGAATTGTAGTGCTACCCAATATGAAATATAACATCCAGTAATTCAAGGAATGAAAAATTGCTACATCATATGATGAGAATATTCTGCCTTCCAGGCACTGTTTGGTGAATGGTATTCTACCATACATTTCATGGAATATATTCATTTCATAGACATGTGCTTATCAGTGTACATTGAAAGAAACTTGTTGAATCACAATGGTGCCAGACTACAGCGGCAGTGTTGTGATTCAGTGTAATCTACCACTTAGTGATGAAGTCACACAGCATTTGTCATCAGAAAGTTCTTAATGTTCAGTTGGATTTTCCTTTCTTATAATTTAAACTCATTCTTTCAGCTCCTATATTCAAGAGCTTGCTTTGTCTTTCATGTGAAGCCTTTATTTCGAGACAACTATCATACCACTCCTGTCTTCTCTCTTCTAGACTAAACAGATATGGGGAGGGTGACCAAGATGATAAAAAGCTTGGCTTGCCACATCCTGTTCTATGTGGGTCACCCTCCAACTTACTTGTTGCCTCTGCTTTCTTCCGTCTCCCTTCAAGATAGATACATAGCTGCTTAAATTGTTTTGGGCTTATGTCATAGGGGTGCACAAAGTTTAGCAAGAAGAGTTCAGCCATGAGCATCTGGCTGTCATTAATGATGAATAGATAAACAGAGCTTTAACAGTCAGAAGAAATTGATTTGTTGTAAGCATTGTTGACGTTTTTAATAAACAGGCTGCCTCATGAATGCCAATAAGGTCACTGGATGACATGTTGGATTTCAAAGTAGTTTAGTTCGGTGTAGCTGTATTTTATATATCTGACTAGCATTCAGAGCCAGTATGGCATCGCGGTTTGAGTGTTGGATTAGGGTTCAAATCCCTGCTTGGCAAGTTACATTCTCTCAGCCTCAGTGGAAGGCAAAGGAAAATGTATCTGAGCAAATCTTGCAAAGAAATTGTCATGATAGGGTTACCTTAAGGTCACCATAAGTTGGAAATGGCTTTAACAACAACAACAACAACAACAACAACAACAACAACAAGCATAATTCAGATACTCCTTGCTAATTTTACTATTTGCAAAACATTGTAACTCCTTTTTATAAAACAATGATGGTAAACACTTTGCTTTCCAGACGACCTGGACTTTCACCTTCTAGAACAGTTATCCCAACCTGTGGTCCATGGACCACCAGCAGTCCACAAGAACGAAAACATGGTCTGCGGCCTCCCCATTACTACACTGTTGCCTCAAAACTACATGACAACGAGAGCGACTGGTCTCACGAAACTCTCTTATAGTGCTGAGGCAACAGGGATGTTGGGAAGGGAGAGGCTGACTAGCCACAAAAGATTACTACTACCAAATCAGCTGTAGATTATTAAACATGGTTTTCTGTGGGCAAGCAGATGGTGACTACTGGATTGCATATGTTCTGTATCAGAAACTAGAGCTGATGTGGTCTGTCCAATGCAATTTTCTGAATCAGCACCCCAAATAACCAAATCGAATCTAAAGTTGACCAAACCCTGATTTGTAACCCTTTTGGTACTAATGTTGGAGAGTGGTCCCTGGTCAAAGTGGTCCTTGATCATATGGTTCCTTGTTAAAAAAAAATGGGGACCACTGTTCTAGAAGCATCTTACTGAACATGGCCGGTTGTAATAAAAATATTGGAAGTAGAAGTAAAAAACAGGCAGCCCAAAATGTTTCTCACCCCAGTGCCTAGGAAGGTACCTTGCAATACAGCATTCAGGTCCCTGTCTTCTGTAATATCTGGCCCTAAATTTTGAAAGACCTACATCACTGCTGCTTTATGTTTCTCTCCTTTGAACCCTTTCCATTCCTTACAAAGTATGGCCCTCTTTGTATACATTTGTGTGTGAGAGAGATAGGGAGAGCTTCAGAGAAAATCATTTTCTCCGTATGATAAACCTTTCCCTGGAAACATCATCTACATTCTTAATAATAAGAATGGAAAGAGCCCGATATTGGGAGACAAATCCCAAAAAATTGGACCTAATATGCCTGTGTGTTGTGTTGTTACGTACAAATAAATCTATAGTAATGATAATAATAATTTTATTTCTTACCCTCCTCTCCTCGAAACGGGTTACAGAATAATTAAAACACATAAACATTTAATAATTGCCACAAATACATATATTAAAATGTATTCATATAAAAGATACATATCAAACATTTTTCTATAAAATACATAGTAAACTACACAAAACAGATTAAACAAAGGACACGAGATTATCTTTGTTAGACTACCATCACCTTTCGTTTTCACCACAGAACTCCAGTACAAGAGTGCTTCCTTCTATTTCATTTCATGCACAATTGACTTTAGTGATGACAAATGTCATCTTCATGCCTTTTTTTTTTTTGGGGGGGGGGGTGACCCAGAATGTTTGGTTAATAATTTTGTTCCTTTTATTAGAAATCACAATATGTTTTTTTTTTTTTGTTTTTTGTGTACAACTTGCATATTAGGCAAGGATTTCTTGTTCCTGGTCCCTTTTTGCTTTAGGCCAATTTTTGGGGGGAAAAATGCCCCAAAATGTGCCATTCATCTTTAAATAAAATGTTGTTTGTGGTGTGCTCTGTATTAGCGATTTATTACCCGGTTCTCTCAAGAACTTCTTGAGATTTTAACTCAAGTGAGTCTCTTAATTCATATCAGTGACATCAAGGGAAGAAGCCCCTCTGTTTCCAAATGACAAGTTAAATGAAAAGAATGTAGTCAGTTTTGTGCTTTTTCGGTTCTTATATATTTTGCCTGAGGACTTCCTCTCATATCTCTAAAGAAATCTATCTGTCTTTAGTCTTAAAATTCCTTGCACTGTTGACAGTGCAGAAAAATTCTCCAGTGAAATTAATTAGAAATATTTCTGCTGGAGAAGCTATTCTGTCTCCAGAGAAATTTAGAAACAGTTTAACTTTCCCCTTCACTAAAGACACCTTTATCATTTTCTCTCTCTTTTTTTCCTAGAAGCATCAAGATTTGTAGGTTAGGCATAGTTCGCTAATAGAGCCATCCTCCAGTCTTTAAGTCTCTGTTGGTCAATGTTGGTGTTAAATGTGGATTCTTTTATAGTTCGCAAGAATCTCCCAAGAGTTCAGAGTGCTCTCTGCCTTCATAGACTGGCATCTGATATCAAAACATGTGAAATTTCCATTTGCCTTAGTTGCAAGTCCAAAACATTTGAGCAGTGGCAGGCATGACAGATTTAAATGAGAAGGTCTATTGAGACGTGGTGAAAAAAGTGACCATATATCTGTAGCATTGAATTTCTCAAGAAGTCTCCTTCTAAATATGCTTCCTGAACTCTAGCATTGTTAGCTAAAATTGTAACTTGAAATATCCTTGAGTTTTCTGCTTTAGGGTTGCTTCTTTTTTTCTCATAGTATCTACTGCCATGTGAGTATTTGTTTGTGGAGCAGGGAAGCAGTTGCAGCTTTGACTTTTTACTATGGCAAAAGGTATTTTTGCAGTGGTAAAAATACAATATTTACAAGTTATAAGACAATATAGCAGATTAAGGTTGGTTGTTTTAGTGCTTGGAAAATCTACTTTTCAGTGAATATCATAGGGTTTTCTTAGGTAAGGAATACTCAGGGATGGTTTTGTGTGTTCTTTCCCCTGAAATATAGCCTACAGCACCTGGTATTCACTGATTGTCACTCATCCAAATACTAACCAAGGTTGCTCTTGCTTAGCTTCCAAAGTCAGATGGAATCTGGTGTCTTTAAAGCTCCACCACCACCATAACTATTTAGCTACATTTCAGTTACTAGAATGTCAACAGGTGATAGCAACTAGATGCTTTTCCAATCTCCTAGTGAATATAATGCAGAAGGGAACAGGGATCTAGGCAAGAAAGCAAGCTGCATGTAGACTATAAAAAAGGTTTATACCAAGGATGATTGTGATTGAAAGTTGTAAACAAAATCTTGAAGTCGACTGCTTTGCTCTTTTTCATGTAGGGAGGGGATAGAGGTCTATGTTGTAAGAGGAAAATTAGTGTGCTTCCAGACAGGACTAAAATCTACACCATGCAGTGCCACCCCCCAAAAAGCAGTCTTTCCTGGAGGGAGGGGTTACATGCCATCCTGATTAAAATCTCTGAAGCCCCCCAGTTTACCCGTAAAAATAAAGTAAAAACTACCTGGCTGCCATAAGTTCCCTCCTGGCACCAAGACATTTGGGAGGGGGGGCGAGGAGGAAAACTACCTCTCCCCCCCCCCCTTTCCTGGTTTGTCATTTCCTCAGCTTGTTCCAAAAATAATTTGGTTTTACTGGAGGTGTCATTTGGATGCCTCCATAAAACAGACACAGGTCCCAGGATATAGGCCTGTCTGGTAGAGCCCTTAGTTGTATACGTTTGACTGAAATATATTACATGCAGACTCTGGAAATAGTTTTGAAAGTTTGTAAGGAATGTCAGTTTACCTAAATCAGTGGTTCTCAACCTGGGGTCCCCAGATGTTTTTGGCCTACAACTCCCAGAAATCCCAGCCAGTTTACCAGCTGTTAGGATTTCTGGGAGTTGAAGGCCAAAAACATCTGGGGACCCCAGGTTGAGAACTACTGACCTAAATGCTTATAGATAGATAGATAGATAGATAGATAGATAGAAAACAGTTCTATCCTATACCTTGGGTTATATAGTAGAAAATTAAAAGAGATTATGTCTATACAATTATAGAGTTATAACAGACCACAAGGGCCTTCTAGTCTAATTCTCTGACATGAAAGAATAACACAAATCACTCATACACCTTCTCTTTTTTTAAAAAAAAACCCTCTAAAGAAGGAGATTCCACCCCATTACTAGGCAGTGTATGCCACCATTTAATAGCTTTTACCACCAGGATGATCTTTCCAATGTTTAGGTGGAATCTCCTTTCCTGTAGTATGACTCTATTGACCTGTGTCTAGTCTCTGAAACAGCAGAAAACAAGCTAGCTCCATCTTCAATATGGCATTCTGTTTAAGTATTATTACCATCCATATAAATTGGCACAAGTAACACCTATCCTGTTTCAGTGAGATAGTCAAGACCTTGCTCAAACTGAATTAAAGTATTGGGATTGACATCTGCACACAATGAAAGCGGTCAAAACCCCTATGCTCGTTGAGTGATACCATTGGATATAAGACAGAGAACAATGTGACTCATTCACAGATTGCAGCCTAAATGTGAAAGTAATTGTTTAAATTAAGAATTTTAAGCTTTTCACAATCAGACTGAATTTTGCTCCAGATGTTGTTTGTCCTTGTTAAGCCTTCTAATGAAGCAGTGTGGGATCCATATGTTACCAGCATAATACCACCGGACATTCTAGAGCAGGCTTTGATGAATTTCAAGGAATGTGACTTAGGTTTTTGTGTACTCCCCTGGGGCTAGATGAAGCCACATAATGAATGGTAACGAGGAACTGATGAGCAACTTGTTATTTGACATCAGCTTTCTTGCAGATTTTGCCGAATTGAAATGTTAGCCACAGTCTTAATAAGGGCTTAACATGGTGCTATTTAAAATGTCATTTTAATCAGTGATTTGCTTTCTAAATCCTGCTTTCTAATTTATTTGATCAGTGGAAATTAACTAATGTACTTAGAATTTAGATAGAATTTGCCCTTTTTTCTGAGCTCATTTCAAACAATCTTCAAAGAAAAAAAGGAGACTCTGAAATTGAAAGTCTGCTAAGCTTTTTCTCCTTTCAAACCCCCTGTTAGCAGTGGGAGATGGCCCCAATAAATTACAACCCCCCGAGGACCGAGAATTAAATTAGACCTAGTTTTTGATGTTTCAGTAATCTTCACTGTAGGTATCAATTTTATTTAATGAGTCATTAATGTAATTAATAGATGATAAATATATCTGAATGTGAAAGATTTGAAACACATTTTTGAGCTCTAGGGCTAAAACCGTCAATTAAGATGTATGTGTTACACTTAACTGGGATCAAACACTAGACATTTGTAAAGTAAATGTATTTAAATATTGTAGAATTAATGAATAATGAGATTTATCTTACACAATCAGCATAGCTAGAACCCATTTTCTTTTAAAAATTACAATATCCTAAGTAATAGAGCGCTCTTAGCCACAGAGGCAAACCCCCTTAGAAAATCCCATGCTGGATTCATCATTGGGTCGCCATAAGTTGGGGAACAAATTAAAGGCACACAACAACATCAAGTGTGGCAGTTACGATATAGATAATAATCTTATGGAACACACACTTCTGTCCTTAATGTACTTTGCTTATAAGTTGATATTTGTAGTTACGTGGATAACAGGTTCCCTTGTGCCGGCAGGACACAAAGGGGAAAAAAAGGGTTCCCAAAGACCTGTAACAAATTAATGTTTGTTATATTTTTGAATGTTGTTCTGAATTAGCCAAAATTACTTATCTTGAGATATTTGGCTGAAGACTTGATGTCTTAAAATCTTTGTCCTAAAGAATGATTTTGTTTTACAGTTTGAATTATTTTACAGTCAACATTTCAGCGGGAGGAAGCTTACCTGGTTACACTATCTTTGTACAGGTAAATAGAACATTCATGTTTTCATCTTCTGAAACTTTTTATGCAGTGCTCATTTATATCAGGCAAATGAGCTTTCCTTAATGCAACGGTTCCCAGCCTGGGGTCCATGGGCCACCAGTGGTCCTCAAAAACTAAAATATGGTCTGCGGCCTCACCTTTACTACACTATTGCAATGAGAATGACTGGTCTCGCAAAACCCTTTTATAGTGCTAAGGCTTATTAAATACGTTTTTCTGTGGGCAAGCAGATGGTGGCTTCTGATATGTTCTGTATCAGAAACTAGAGCTGATGTTATCTATCCTATGAAATTTTCTGAATCAGCACCCAAATAACCAAACCGAATCTAAAGTTGACCAAAAATTGATTTGTAACCCTTTTGGTACTAATGTTGGTTCCTGGTCAAAAAAAGGTTGGGAATAAGTGCCTTAGTGAAACCTATATGACCTTAACTTAAAGAGACCTTTAAATTACTTTCCCTGAAACAGTTAATAGTGTTTATCGTTTTCTGTCAACTTTTTGCCTATATGTTTTATTATTTAGCCTCTTTATATTATAGAAGAATATTTTTCAAAAAAGAGTTATTTTTAATTATCACCATTTGAAAAATACTGATATAATATTTAGCTTGAAGAAAGGTTAAATGCAATAACATTCAGGTAGAGAATGCAGGCTCGGCATAATTAAATGCTAAATAATGATTTGGCTGCCAACATTAGATAGGCCTTGTGAAGAAAGAAGTTTGAAAATGTCAGGTAGAAGGATCCCAGGGAAAGTCTTGTGGAAAAAAGGAAAGTAATGAAGGATTACAGAAGAGTGAAATTGAAGGTGCTTGTTTCAGGTATTACTATACAAAGTAGTTGAGCACAGCTCCTATAGTACACACAATCCATGGCTTGTTCCAAAATAATAATTGCTTTTAAATTGCCTCTTGGTATAATGGTTCTGGCCCAGCTTACCTGTCCAAACATATCTCCCGCTATGAACCATCTCAGAGGTTAAGATTGTCTGGGGAGGCCCTGCTCTAAGTCCCACCTCCTTCGCAGATGTGGTTGGTGAAGACAAGAGACAGGGCCTTCTCAGTGGACCCTTGGCTGTGGAACTCCCTTCCTAGCAAAATCCAGTCAGCTCCCTCCCTCCTGACCTTTAGGAAGAAATTAAAAACGTGACTGTGGGACCAAACCATTGGATGATAATGCAATGCAATAAGTGAAGTTGGAATATGTGCAGTAATGACTGGAACAGCTCCTGAAACATGATTGCGTGATTTTAATAATTGTTTTTAATATTTATATGTTTTAATTCTATGTTTTAATCTATATGTTTATTTGTTTACATGTTTGTTTTATATAGGTAAAGATAAAGGTAGTCCCCTGACATTAAGTCCAGTCATGTCTGACTCTGGGGTGTGGTGCTCATCTCCATTTCTAAGCCGAAGAGCCAGCGTTGTCCGTAGACACCTCCAAAGTCATGTGGCCGGCATGACTGCATGGAACGTCGTTACCTTCCCGCCGGAGCGGTACCTATTGATCTACTCACATTTGCATGTTTTCGAACTGCTAGGTTGGCAGAAGCTAGGGCTGACAGCGGTAGCTCACGCCACTCCCCGGAATCGAACCTGCGACCTTTCGATCAACAAGCTCAGCAGCTCAGTGCTTTAACCCACTGCGCCACCTGGGCATTGAATTATTGTCCACTGTAAAGCTGCTCTGAGTCCCCTTTGGGGTGAAAAGGGTGAGGTGTAAATACAATAAATAAATAAATAAAATTCAGTAATGCATTCTAACTGTAGTATATTTCAGTTATTAGAATGCTTTACTTCTCTTGGCCCCCCTGGTGGCGCAGCAAGTAAAACTGCTGAGCTGCTGAACTTGCTGACCGAAAGGCTGGTGGTTTGAATCCAAGGAGCGGGGTGAGGTCCTGCTGTTAGTCCCAGGTTCTGCCAACCTAGCAGTTCAAAGACATGCAAATGTGAGTAGATCAATAGATACCTCCTTGGCAGGAAGGTGCTCCACGCAGTCATGCTGGCCGCGTGACCTTGGAGGTGTCTACAGACAATGCCGGCTCTCCGGCTTAGAAATTGAGATGAGCACCACCCCCCAGAGTCAGACATGACTAGACTTAATGTCAGGGGAAAGCTTTACCTTTACTTATCTTACCTGAGTTTTCTTCACAATAGTTTTACAAAGTAGGTTTGTTTACTAAATCAGAAAAGGTCTGAATCTAAGGCCAGGTTTTGGACTGGTTGATGTTTCCCTTTAAACTACTAAAACAGAAGAAGCAATGCCACATTTTATATGTAATATCGTAAGCTGTGTATTAAAATAATGCATAAAATGTGTAACTGATTTGCAGGTGAAGTCAAAATGAATTATTTGTGCAAACCATATGTAGCCATGGTGACGACCTACCAAATGGCAGTGCTGCTTGCTTTCAACAATAGTGAAACAGTGAGTTACAAAGATCTTCAAGACAGCACTCAGATGAATGAGAAGGAACTGACAAAAACGATCAAGTCCTTACTTGATGTCAAAATGATCAACCATGATTCAGAAAAGGTATGTCAAAGAAAAGGGCACTGAATTTATTTGTTGAAATATCTTTGTTTCTCTTATTTGCATTTCTAACCTTTTGGGGGGCGGGGCGGTGGGGTTGGAGTATCAAAGCATATTGGCAGAGACTTTTTTTGGAACTGCTTGATACAGATACAGTTATTCAGAGCCTGCATAGAAAAAAGATATCCATTCACCACATCCCATATGTCTGTTAATGAAAACTGCAAAGGTAGTACACAGTCCTGAAACATATTTTGAGTTATGATTCTCAAACACCAGATCCTACACAGGAAGCAAATGGGTTTGGATGTTCAGGGATGGCTTTACATTGAACACAGTGAAGTGGCTGCTCCTAAAGTCTGTTCCTGAGGGAGAGGGATCAAAGTCAGGTTTGGGGAGAGAGCTGTGGATGCTACATGGCCTAGCACACATTCCCTAAACCAGTGGTGTCAGACATTTAGTCCTCCAGGTGTTTTGGACTTCAGCTCCCAGAATTCCTTATTATTGGACAAGCTGGCTAGAGTTTCTGGAAGTTAGAGGCCCAAACATCTGGAGGGCCATAAGCCATATTTGCCATAAATTAACCCATCACCCTTGGTGCCAAGGAGAATTTGTCCTTTTGCCATCATTAAGGTAACACACAACTCTCAGTTTGGAATGAGGAGGGGTCCCATGTTCTCCCTTTTTTTTGTAAAATAATTTTATTATTATGAACAAAGTATAAAAAGTATTTTAAAAAGATAAAAATAAAGTATAGGAGAAAGAACATTTAAAGTGGGGGAACATTGTAATTAAAGAAAAGTAGGAAATTGCAAAAAAGCTTTAAGCAAGTCCTTAAAGCTACATCTTCCTCATAGGTTGAAGAGGGATTTTTTGCAAGGAAAGATACATCTCTTCCATAACCTCTTTAAGTGCAACTTTAGAAATACTTTTTCTCTAGAACTATTTCTTTCATGTGAAAATTAAATAGGACATGGATATTTTCCTGAAGATTGGCAGCCACGTTTCTAACTGGGGCACCCTTCAGGGAGTGAACAACTCCTCTGCAGCTCCACTGGCTGCCGGTCTGCTTCTGGGCTAAATACAAAGTGCTGGTTATGACCTATAAAGCCCTAAACGGTTTGGGCCCAAACTATTTGAGAACCTGCTTCCTGACTTACAATTCCATTCGGCCACTGCGATCATCTGAGGAGGCCCTCCTCTCAGTCCCACATCTGGTAGGCACAAGAGAGAGGGCCTTCTCTGTGGTTGCTCCGGCTCTCTGGAACACCCTCCCTATTGAAGTGGGAACAGCCCCTTCCCTTCCCTCCTTTAAAACTCATCTATGCTCCGTAGCCTATAGAGGAGCAGATGAATATTGGAAAAAAACCAGCCTTCTCCTTACTGCTTTTTTACTAAGGGATAACACACTGTAGGCCCACTTCATACATATAGGTATGAAGTGGCCCTACAGTGTGTTATCCCTTAGTAATTCCATCTGAATAGTACTTTAGGAGTACTATAGTACTTTAGCACTTTAGGAGTCCCAAACGTCACCTCTCCCATAGCAATTATTTTATATATGCTTTTAATTATGATCTGTATTTTATTGTTTAATTGTGTTATGTTTTTTATGTATACAGTAGAGTAGAGTCTCACTTATCTGATATACAGTAGAGTCTCACTTATCTGATATAAACGTACCTGCAGAACATTGGATAAATGAAAATGTCTGATAGTACGGAGTCTCCTACTGTTACCCGTCTGACACCGCGCTAGACACTTAGAATATTAACGACGGGGACTTAAAGGTTTAAGGCAAGGCAATGCCTCAGGGCTACAGCGGCCCAGCAGGAAGTTCCCAGATGCGCAAGAGGAGGGAGAAATCACACAGAAGGAGGGAGGATGCTTCCACTTCCAATCCTGCCTATTGTCCTCCCTCCTCCTCCTTGTCTCGACTTTTTCATTTATTGGGAGTGGAAAGAGAGTTGGGAAGCGCTCCTTTGATTGAAAGGGGAATGCTGGAGGAAAAGGGGGGCATCAGATAAAGAGTGTTGGATAAGACAGAAAATTCAGATAAGCGAGACTACTATATTTGCTTCTGTTTTTATGATTGTATATGGCATTGAATATTTGCCTTTTGTATGTGTAAACTGCCCCGAGTCTCTTCGGGGAGAGAGGGTAGATTAGCAATAAATTATTATTATTATTATTATTATCATTATTATTATTATTAAACATTTTACTTGGATTGTAATAATTGTCTAACAATTTGAAGAAGGATTGGTGTTCATTTTAGGACACCAGTACACTTGGATTCATTTCAAAACCAATGATATCTATAAAAGATATGTTTGAGTTTGTTGTTTTGTGCCACGCTGTGCTCCATAGGGAAGTTAAATAATTCAAACCTGCCAACTTGAAGTAGTAGTAATGTGTCTGCATTTCAGCAGAGGAGATGTGAGCCATATGTAACTGTTGTTGTTTTCAAGCAAGCCATTCTTGGGGAAACATATGAACTGTTAATGTGTTTGCCACCCATGTGCTTGTGTGTATATATGTCTGGGAGAGTGTGAAATGACTCATGCCTTTCTCGTTGCAGGAGGACATAGAGGCAGAATCTACTTTTTCATTAAATATGAACTTCAGCAGTAAACGAACAAAATTTAAAATCACTACATCAATGCAGAAAGATACACCACAGGCAAGTATTGTTAACAGCTTTCCTTTGATCTGACTCCCAATGTGAGGAAGGGCATGGAACTGTAACATTCTAAAAACCAATGAAAATATTTTGGTGTTGGGAAAAGAAGGAATGATGACAGCGAATAAAACAAATAGGGCAAATACATAAATATGAGCACCAAGATACTTTCAAATTGCCATGTCTAAACCTTTCAGGTTATAAACACATCACAGCAATATCATGTCTCGCATAAATTCTACGGACTTGAGTCGAATTTAGCTAAATATGAGCAAGTCTCGATTCAACATTTTCATATTTACCAGAATCTAATAAAATAGATTACAACAGCTGCATAAAACAGCTATATATGAGTTCCTTGGAGGAATAAACGAGAATCATAGAATCAAAGAGTTGGAAGAGACCTCATGGGCCATCCAGTCCAACCCCCTGCCAAGAAGCAGGAATATTGCATTCAAATCACCCCTGACAGATGGCCATCCAGCCTCTGCTTAAAAGCTTCCAAAGAAGAAATATTCCTAAATCCAGAAAAAGTAATGCTTTCATTAGAAACAGTTGTACAATTTTCTGTCATGTTTCTTCTTGATGTTTTTAGTTTATTTATTTGCAACATTTATATCCTACCCTTTTCACCACGAAGGGGACTCAGGGCACTTACATAAGTGGCATTATTCCATGTCCAAACAACTATTAAAAGCAATTAAACAATAATTTAAAACAACATTAAAACAACATATGTAAACATTAGATGACTATTGTGCATATATCCTAAGTCAGATAATCATGTTCATCAATCCAAAGGCAGTTCCAACTGTATTGCACAGATAATTATGCCAAATGCTTGCTCCCAAAGCCAAGTTTTCACTTGTTTGCAAAATGGCAGGAGGGAAGGGGGTGATCTAATCTCAGCAGGGAGAGAGTTCCACAGCCAAGGGGCCACCACTAAGAAGTCTCTGTCTCTCATTCCCACCAGTTGCACGCAGAAGGAGAGTTCATAGAGGGAGATGAATTCAAACAGGTAATTTGGGCCAGGGTTGTTCAGGGCTTTATCGGCCAAAGCCTGCACCTTGAGCTGGTGCAACAGAGGGGTTGTGTGCTCCCTTTATGTCACTCCCGTTAGCAATCTGGCTGCCACATGTTGGACTAGTTGAAACTTCCAAACAGTCTTCAAAGGTAGCCCCACTGACAGAACATGAAACTTTTTTCTAAAGCATGTATGATATCATCAAGTGACTCTTTTCTCAGAAGGCCCACTATGTTCAGTGAGGTATACTTCCCAATAAAAGTGTTTAAGATGGCAGATGGAGGCCTAACTCCTGTTGTTCATCCCAAATAGAGTAAATCTGGCTAATGAGTGTGATTTATCTCTATTGAGTGAGTAGTCACCAAGCACTTTAACGGCTTTACCAATAGGAGTGCCAATAGGTTTCCAGACATTGTTTCAATGTCTGATCTCATTTATCATCTGAAAATCCTTCTTCATATTTACTCAGTGTGTACTACTTTCACACACACTATAAATTTTGTGTAACACTGTTTTTCAGTACAAAGAAATGCCTGATATTTTTCAAGAAACATTTCATGGTACTTGTTACTTTATATTCTGGACATACACTAGATTAGAGCCCCTGGTGGCACAGTGGGTTAAAGCGCTGAGCTGCTGAACTTGTTGACCGAAAGGTCGCAGGTTCGAATGCGGGGAGTGGCGTGAGCTTCCGCTGTCAGCCCCAGCTTCTGCCAGCCTAGCAGTTCGAAAACATGCAAATGTGAGTAGATCAATAGGTACCGCTTCGGCGAGAAGGTAACAGCGCTTCATGCAGTCATGCCGGCCACATGACCTTGGAGGTGTCTACGGACAATGCCGGCTCTTCAGTTTAGAAATGGAGATGAGCACCACACCCCAGAGTCGGACACGACTAGACTTCATGTCAGGGGAAAACTTTTACCTTTACCTTAACACTAGATTACGAAAAGTGCCACATTATTAGCATTACAAACATTTATTACGGTGTCCAGAAAAACATTGCTCTGCTACATACTTACACATGGTGTGATGGTTTGAACATTGGACTTCAACTCTGAAGACCAGGCTTTGATTCCCCGCTTAGCCATGGAAACACAATGGTTGACTTTGGAAAAGTCACATTCTCTCAGCCTCAGAAGGCAAAGGCAAAGTCCCTGTAAACAAATTTTACCAAGAAAATCCTGTGATAGATTTAGCTTAGAATCACCATAAGTCTGAAGTGAATTGAAGACACACAACAACAGATACTTACATCACTATGTAGTAGCTGGTCCTGTTACAGTAACAGATTATATAGAAAATAGTAAAAATGATGGCAGAGCCCCACACACTATTTAAAAGAGATGCTGTTTGTCTTCAGACAGTGCACTTCCCACTTGAAATAAGATATTTTAAGTTCTAATTTCAATAAATGCACACTCACATAATTTACATTATCTATCAACTATCCTCCAAGTAACCTACAAGAAAAGGGAGAAAAGAATTCCCAAATTGCAGTATGGATCTCAATCTCATCAGTTCAGTGTTAGCTAGCAGTTGGTTGTTTCAACATGTTAATAATTACAGCTTCCAAAAGTACAAGGTTTCTGCTTGGAATGTCATTCCTTTCAACCATGTGTCATAACAAATGTCTAGATAAGCTAAAAAATTAATGCCTCCCGAATCTCCTGTTTCATAATGGGCTAAACCTTATCACATTGTACTTGTTACTCCACTGATCCCAAAAAAAGTCCCTGGCAGTACAAAACTGAATGTGCTTATTATAGTCGGGAGTAAAGCTCATCAAGTTCACAAGGAGTCACTTTTTAAAATTGTATTACTCAGAAGTAGGTTAACTTTGTATTGTCTTTGAATGTACACAGAAAGCCTATTTTTAGATAGCTCTGGCATACTGTGAGTTATATCAACTCAATTCTGTATGTTAGAATTCTCAGAAATGTCTAGTTCATTGTTCAAAGGAAATGCAATAAGCTACATCGGCTTATTACATCAGCCTTGGTGGCGCAGCGGGTTAAACTGCTGATTTGCAGAACTTGCTGACTGAAAGGTTGGCAGTTCGAATCCGGGGAGCAGGGTGAGCTCCTGCTGTTAGCCCCAGCTTCTACCAACCTAGCAGTTCGAAAACATGCAAATGCAAGTAAATCAATCAGTCCTGCTGCTTCGGGAAGGTAACAATGCTCTATGCAGTCATGTTGGCCACATGACCTTGGATTGTCTACGGACAATGCCGTCTCTTCAGCTTAGAAATGAAGATGAGCACCAACCTCCAGAGTTGGGCACAACGACTTAATGTCAGAGGAAATCTGTACCTTTACTACATCTGCTTTAGGTTCTGTTCAAAATATCAGAAATGTTCATTTTTCAGTGCTCTTTGTCTCTTTGTCTGTTAGTTATTCACATTAAGCCACATTTTATTTTGGTACATGTACATTGAACTGTTATGGCTGAAAACTGATTCATTCATTCTCAATGAATTTGTTAAAGTCTTTGGTTTCCATTTATTTATTTATTTATTTACAGTATTTATATTCCACCCTTAGGTATATAATTAGGATTATATACCTCTCTTGCTTCATTTTCCAGAGCATTCGCTTCCCTCAGATTAACTAGCCAAAAGCATAGCTCTAGCTCAGCTCAAGTTCTAGAGGTACACAAATGCCTGTGGTCATTGCATTGTTGTTTCTTTAGCAGTTGTTGCTTGTTTGTATATTGCAGGAGATGGAGCAAACCAGAAGTGCTGTAGATGAAGATAGAAAAATGTACCTTCAAGCTGCTATAGTCCGTATCATGAAAGCACGAAAACTGCTGCGGCACAATGCTCTTATTCAGGAGGTAAGAGAGGATGTGATTTGACATGGTAGGCTTCCTCATAAGAATATTCAGGTGGTAAGAGATTGTGTTGAGGGAGAGAAGGATTCACTGTAGGGTATCCTGTGATGTTTTGAGTACATTGGAGTTCTGGGTTTTGTAATACATACTATCTTGTACAAATGCCATGGTGGGCACTCTGAAAGCTGTGAACCAGTCAATGTCAGGTATTGTGGCATATCTAAAAGACTTTTAGGCTTTTTAAAATGCTGGTAGCCAGATTTTGTTCATTTTCATGGTTTCCTCCTTTCTGTTGAAATGGTCCACATGCTTGTGGATTTCAAAGACTACCAGTATTAAAAATATCTAAAATCAGGACAATTAACCAAGAGCCACACTCAAAAAACAGGGGAAATCCAGACAAGAATCAATTAGGGCCAGCTAATCACCTCCCAACAAAGGATCCCCCCAGCAGCAACCAGTCAGGCTTTGAAGCTACAGGGCTATTAAATGCTAATCAAAATGACCAACTTCAACATTCACACTTGCCTCAAGCAGACAAGAGTTCTTTCTCCCACCCTGACATTCCACAGATATATAAACCTAATTTGCCTAGTTTCCAACTGACCTCACAACCTCTGAGGTTGCCTGTCATAGATGTGGGTGAAATATCAGGAGAGAATGCTTCTGGAACATGGCTATACAGCATGGGAAACTCACAGTAACCCAATATATAGTCTCTTCATAGTGATTTACATATTGTAACATGTGGCTCACTTGATACTGCAGATGGTTATATAAAGTATGTGTCTTCCTCTTTTGCACAGGTCATTAGCCAATCAAGAGCTAGGTTTAACCCAAGTATCAGCATGATTAAGAAGTGTATTGAAGTTCTGATTGACAAACAGTACATTGAACGGAGCCAGGCCTCAGCGGATGAGTACAGCTATGTAGCATGAAGTTAATATCCTGCAGATCTGGTTGTACGGAGATCATTGCTGTCACTGCTTGGTGTGTCCTGTGGGGGAAAAAAGCAGGCCTGTTGTGCCTCCATAATTGGTCACTTGGCAGCCCCTGTTTTTTCTGCTGTTTACAACATCACCAGTGCCACGTCATGAGCGTCAATGAAAAACAAGCCTATAGATATCCCAAGCCCATGTCATGACATTTCTTGAAACTTTACTAAAAGAGAGAGTGAATGAAGTCTTGCTGACATGTGGAAATTTTGGTTGGATACCATGCTTCCCCCTTCACTCCCTCCATCCTCCCAGCCCCCCCACGTTTGCAGTTGATGTTTTTTAATGTATCTTAAAAGACAAATGTTAAAACAGACTAAATATTGTAATATGGCAGATAACATAATAATTGTATCTACATTAAAATGTAAAAAGATGATGATACCGCTGCTTGTCAAATAAATAAATGAAATGGAATATCACGTGTGACTTGACTTTGATTCAGAAACAAAGGCTCTTTCGAGGACTACTTCTACATTATTTACTTTCCTTGTACACAACTACACCCAAGATATACAAGTTTTAATTCAGAAGCAAGGCATATTTTACCCAACACTTCATGGAGGTGGATTTGGATGTAAATCTTTATTCTGTTAACTGATGCTACTTCTGGCTTACATTGTTTTGGACAGAAGTAACTTGGTCTCTTTTTAAGTAATTTTACATGGTGTTAAAATATTTGGTACCTGAATGTGACTCAGATATAATCTGTGATCTGATTTCTGTCACAAGCAAGGTGCAATCGGTGTTACAGAAAATGGTAGATCTCTGTGAGTTTATACATAGAATTGCCTGTAAGCCCTAGAAAATTCCTAGAGAGGCCAATGTTGAATGCAGGTTGATGAAACTGCGGATACTGGTCCCATGGGTTGGACTGTATAAAACAATGTTCAGAGCAGAATGTGTGTGTGTGTGTGTGTGTGTTTATGTGCTTTTCACTGTACAGACCTGTCTTTAAAAATAATGGTGACAAGATACCACTTTCTGGATTTTCCATTTAAAAAACAAAATAATGTCAAGTAATCTCATTTGTGTCATGTGACTTCAAGTCATTTCTGGCATGGAGGGTTTTCTTAGCATGATTTGTTCAGAGGAGGCTTCTAAGGCTGAGAGAGGTTACCATATGAGTTAGCATGGTTGAGCAGGGATTCGAACCCTGGTCTCCAAAGTTATGCTCAAACCACTACATCAGTGGTTCCCAACCTGTGGTCCATGGACCACCAGTGGTCCCTAAGAACTAAAATATGGTCCATGGTCTCACCGTTACTACACCGTTGCAACAAGAGTGACTGGTCTCGCAAAACCCTCTTATAGTACCGAGGCAACAAGGATGTCAGGAGGGGAGAAGCTGACTACCCACTAAAGGCGTGACAACAAGCCTCCTGATGGATGCTTCCCCTCCCTCCCCTGAGCAGAGCCGTTCCATGTGGCACCGTTCCATGTGGCCTTTATGTCTTCATTTTTAGCTCTGTTCCAGGGGTTATATTTTGGAGCCCCTGGTGGCGCAGTGGGTAAAACCGCTTAGCTGCTAAACTTGTTGACTGAAAGGTTGCAGATTCAAATCTGGGGAGTGGTGTGAGCTTCTGCTGCTAACCCCAGCTTCTGCCAACCTAGCAGTTCAAAAATATGCAAATGTGAGTAGATCAATAAATACTGCTCCGGCGGGAAGGTAACACTGCTCCATGCAGTCATGACCTTAGAGATGTCTACGGACAACGCTGGCTCTTCAGCTTAGAAATGGAGATGAGCACCAACCCACAGAGTCGGGCACAGCTGGACTTAATGTCAGGGGAAAACCTTTACCTTTACCTCTTTCAGGGGTTATTTGGTGTGCTGATTCAGAAAATTGCATCGGATAGTCAGCTCGAGGTTATTAAATATGGTTTTCTGTGGGCAAGAGGATGGCAGCTACTGGATGACATATGTCATGTATCAGAAACTAGAGTTGATGTGGTCTATCCAACGCAATTTTCTGAATCAGCACAGCAAATAACCAAATCAAATCTAAAGTTGACCAAAAAATGATCTGTAACCCTTTTGGTATTAATGTTGGAGAATGGTCCCTGGTCAAAGTGGTCCCAGGTCAAAGAAAGATTGGGAACCACTACACTATGCCATGCTGGACCTCACTTATTGATATGTAGGCTACTCTATAACCACTTTTTTAAAATAACCCTGGCGTAGATATTGGAGGAGAGCACACAATGGGGACATAGTACCCTAATAGGACTCCTGCCTTCCAATGAAAAGTTCTTTCATCAAATTTCTAGCATTGCAAAGAAATTAGTAACTTAAAACTCCTAGAATTTTGATATTTGCTGTGTTTGTATTCCCTTAGTCACTTTGCCTGCCCTTTTTTCAAAATTGTAGTTTCAACTGCTCAATTGAAGTGTTAAGTTGCTGCAATGCTGAGTATTTGAGAGTTAAATAGATATTTCATTGGGGAAGGTGGCATAATTCTTCTTTGAAGGGGCAATGCCCTCATTCTCTCTTCTCCGCAGCTATACCCCTGTATGTTCAAAAGTGTTTTTGTTGTTGTTTTTACTAACATTCTTTTTTTTCTGTTCACATCCAGGCTGGTTAGAAAATTTCAGTTTAATGCTCATTACTTGTCTTTTATTGCCTTTGATTTACCATTCCTCCACTTTGATGTTCAGTTCTTCAGTGCCACCTTCTCACCGCCCCCAAATGCATTGAAATAGTGCGAGTATCAACTTCCTGTTAGATTAGATGAGAATTAGATTAAACGCATTCTATTTAAGGAGAATGGATGTCATTTTTTTTCCATTTCAGGAGGTGCCACTTGAAACATTTATGTAATGTAGTGCGCAGCCACTTTCCCTTCCCTGTGTAGAATTATATTATAAAGAAATGGAAGAAAATGCAAAGTCAAAACAGGCATTTTATGTTCCAATCAAACAAAAACTCCAGAATGCCTAATGGAATTTGTTGCCACAGAGTGCAGTGATGGTCACTAACTTGGAGAGCTTTAGAAAAGGATTTGGCATACTCTGAAACGAAAAAGAATTTGTCTAAATGTATGCGGCACTGAGGCAGATTAAGAAAGATTGATTCAGTTGCCTATATAATTATATATCTTCATCTACTCCCTTCTTCCTCTCCCAGTGCTTTCTGGGCTAGTTTAACTGCAATTCTAACATCAACCTCATAGTTATGCAGTTTCCTGGAAAGCTCTCTGTCTTGGAATAGAAGTCCTATTTCCTGGAATTACCACTTTGTACCCTTTTACAGATGAAAACTGGGAAATGTGAACAGTCAACATAAGAGTCTACTCAAGATGGCAAAAGTTATCAATGGGAAAAGCAGTGAAGCTCTAACAGGCTGCAGCAGCTTGCTTTTGCCTGATCATACTGGAAAGACAGAAGTCCGCCATCTCTTATTTCTTCTATTGAATTAGTTGAGTCTGAACCCAGTTTGCAGCAATGGAAGTAAGTTGTTTTCAAAGAGCGGAAGTGATAGGAGGAACAAGAAACTAGGACTGCTGTTTTGCATCTAGCATCACAAGGGGTATATATAACGTCTGAACAGTTTTGAAAGTTTCACACTCAACAAAACCAGAAATGTAGGAATTGCATTTCCTCATAGATACACTTCTGACTCAAACTGCAGTGCATTACTTACTAGCTTGGGGACCCGGCAATGCCCAGGATATTTGAGAAAGGCATTGTTTGTTTTGCGAAGTTTGGTAATATCTCTGGATGCAGAGTGAACTACAACTCTCGCACGAGCAAGTCATTCCCCCCACCCCCCAAACCTCTCTAATACATTGGCTGGGGATTAAATGAGAGGCAGTAGGCGGGGTCATGCAAATTTGGAGAGAGAAAGGCACCCTGGGATGTCCATTCTGGAGAAAAAACAGAACATCTATGATGAAATGGTCCCTGAATAAAAGCATTCCTTCGGTGTTTGGTGTTTGGGGAGGACACTGGCAGGGATTGGGCTACATGTTCACTATAACCTGCAATGTCAGTTGAGGGAGTGCCTTTGGAGGCTTCTCAGCACTTGGAACTATAGCCTGTTTGTGGAGGTGGGATGCTGTCTATGTAAGTAAACACCTCCGCCACATACACACATTTTCACTTTCATTATGTTTATAGATAAGGCCAGAGTTAGAACTAGGATATTTCATTAGCTGCTTGCGGCATATCTATCTACCTCATTGCTAATTTGAGATCTTTTCTACATCTTGTAGCAATCCAAAAATCAGTTGGGAGAACACAATATATTTTTTTTGCACCATCCTTTTTTCTCTATCCCTATAAGTTTGGAAAGATCCTCAAAAGTACTAAATATGAAGTATTGATAATTGTGTTTTCTATGTCATATGTGTGCAGAGTCTTCTTTCATGATTGTTTATGAGTACTCCTAAATAAAGGAGAGAGCTAGAGAAAACTGGAGAAGTCCGCCAATTCATTTCACAAGTTTTCTCTTTAAAAAGTGATTCTTAACATTTTGCTCATGAAGAAACTAAATATAGAAATAGCCAACACATTTCCAAGATTTTCTCTTGGGAAAGTACTTTTTAATTTTTGCATCATCATATGGTTTGAGAAAGAACCCCAAAGGTAATTTAGTCCAGCCCTTGCTAGAATCTACAACCGAAGAATCTTTGAAAAGCAGCCATTCAACCTCCACTTTAAAATCTACAGATAAATGGTAAGTCATCATTGGCAAAATATATTTTACAACCAGAGCTTAGAAAAATTACTTTTGGAACTCTAACTCCCTTAATCCTTCCAGAAGCACAGCCATAAACTATTACATTGAGGAATTCTGAAATTTGTCATCTAAGAATGGAAATTTTAAAATATTCCAAAAATTATCAAATACAGTAGAGTCTCGCTTAGCCAACATAAACAGGCTGGCAAAACGTTGGATAAGCGAAAATGTTGGATAATAAGGATGGCTTAAGGAAAGGCCTATTAAACATCAAATTACGTTATGATTTTACAAATTAAGCACAAAAACATTATGTTTTACAACAAATTGACAAAAAGCAGTTTAATACAAAGTAACATTATGTAGTAATTACTGTATTTACAAATTTAGCACCAAAACATTGCAATGTATTGAAACAGCTGTAGATTTTGGTGGAAGGCAGACTGCGGTGGATAATACAGAATGTTGGATGAGCGAAGGCTGGATAAGTGAGACTCTACTGTAACCTTTTTTCAGTGTTGCAGAATGCTAGTGAGACAAACCCTGGATTGATAAAAAAAATCAGTGAGGACTTATTCTGCAGAAAATTCACACATAATTTTTTTCATGAAAAGAACAGCATTTTCTGTGGAGAAAACATGGGATTATTTTTGTGTAACAAATGCTGTTTTGTGCACAAAAAATATGGAAATGGGAACTTATTCTGTACAAAAGTCACTCAGGATTGTTTTGCACAGGAAATAGCATTTTATGTTCACAATATAAGAAATCTTATTTTCTGCACAGAAAAGTGCTGCCTTCTGCATAAAAGAAGTATGTGTAAATTTTGCACAGAGTAAATCCTGATTTGTGAATGGCTTCCCAAAATTTAGAGGTGGGGTGAAACTTTCTTACAGCAGGCAAATTAGTCATTGCTTCCACAGAATTAGTGAAGAGCTACAATCCTATTGCAGTCCAATAGTAACCTTTCCAGGCTTTTGTAGTAATGTTGTCTTAATGAAGCAGCCCACAATCTGTTCCAGCTCAGTTGAATAACAGCTGGAACAATGCTTGGTAGGAGATGTGCTTCTGCATTGGACCAAAAGTCTATTAAAGCCCAGCATCCTGATTCCCTTAGTATCTGGCCAGATGTCTCTAGCAAACCCACTGACAAGACAGAAAGAGAAATACCCCATCTTTTCCCTCCTTACAGTCCTACAGAATTGAGATTCAATGATTTAATCTGAACCCAAAGGAAAAGTCCAAGAATGAGCTTTATCTTTAAAAGTAAGATTATTTTATTGCAAGGGCAGATCTTTTGATGCCCCGGACTACATCTCCCATTAGCCCACAACACTAGGTGTTTAAAATAGGTATAAAAACCAAACAGTTACTGTTGATAAATCAGCATTTGCAAGGCTTGCTAATCAGGCTGATTTTCCTTTTTGTGGAGTTTAGCTGAAGAATTTTCTTCAGTGTCCTCTGTAAAAATCACAAAAGGGTAGCATTCAGGAAACTTTTACTGTTGCCAAGTATTTCATGACTTTGAGTTAAGGGGACCCATAGTTTAAGAAGTAGTGCATAAGATAGCAACTACAATGTTTGCCAACACAAATTGAGAGAGAGGGGGGTTGGGAGGGAGATAATATTTTCCCACTTGGAAATTAAGATAGAAATCTTCGTTAAGGGGCTGTTTGCCAAATAAGGTGAAATGAGGACATAATTCCTTCTCACTTCGTAAATTGGGAGAAGGAACATTTAACTAACCTACTCACTTCTAGCCTGAAGTGGTTGCAGAGCAGAGCACAGAATGAGCCCTGGAGCTACAATGACTGGAAGGCAAGGAGAAAGATGACTATCACACAGCATTCTGTGCATCCTGCTAGTAGTTTTCCTCTCTTTATGGATCTCCTATTCCTAAAACACACCAAAAGCTCCTAAATCTGTGTGCTTAGGAATTGTCACATGTTTTTATAACCATGATGTTGTTGATGTTGATGGTGATTTTTCAAACCATAGTTTGGTTCCCCCAAGAATCTAAGGGACCACAAACCAACCCCCTGCTAAAAAAGTTTGAAGATCCCTTATCTACACAAATGTGGTTGTTGCAAAATAGATGGTTAGTGCGATAAAGTGCTAGACAAGTAGCCCATCCATCCTACAAGAAAAAAGTTCATCAGTTGCAGCAACAACTACTGCACATTTTGCAAATTATAGTCTGCAGCTAGCTGAGCTGGAGATTTACCTAGATCTGAGTTTGCCAAAATATGAGAATTTGCACCATTGTCTCCTGCTTGGACACAAGGAAAACTGGAGCCTTGAGATCTGGCCACCCTGTTTGGGGATGAAGCCAATACATCCTCTAATACAGTGTTTCTCAACCTGGGGGTTGGGATCCCTGGGGGGTTGCAAGGGGGTGTCAGAGGGGTTGCTAAAGACCATCAGAAAACACAGTATTGCCTTTTGGTCATGGGGGTTCTGTGTAGGAAGTTTGGCCTAAGTTTATCATTGGTGGGGTTCAGAATGCTCTTTGATAGTAGGTAAACTATAACTCCCAGAAACTACAACTCCCAAATGTCAAGGTTTATTTTCCCCCAAATTCCACCAGTGTTCATATTTGGGCATATCGAGTAATTGTGCCAAAGTTGGTCCAGTGAATTAAAATACATCCTGCATATCAGATATTTATATTATGATTCATAACAGTTGCAAAATTACAGTTATGAAGAGGCAACAAAAATAATTTTATATTTGGGGGTCACCGCAACATGAGGAACTGTATTAAGGGGCATTAGGAAGGTTGAGAACCACTGCTCTAATACAAAGCAAATATACCATCCCTATGCCTATCATGATGCTCTCCATGGAACAACATAAAATGGCCATTCATAAAAATTGGGGAAAGGGAAAAGCAGGGAGGAGGGAGATATTACCTCTTTGACAATTGCTACTTTCAAGAGGGATGGATACATAAAAACAGAAGGTTAAGAGGATTGGGTCTGAGGTTTGCCTGCTTTCAGCATATTCCACGAATGAGAAATACTCTAATTATTAGCCTGGTGAGTGGCTGTTATTTTCTTCAATATGCATGAAGCGTTTTGCCACAGCTGCAAAGCAGACCCCAAGCTCGCCTAGCAATTAGCTTTGACAGCAGCGACTATACCTTGTTTTTCAAGCCTGCATAACTCAAAGTAATCCTAAATGAACATTGTTAATCCATTACTCCTTAAACAAAACTACAGTGCCATAGTGATTTCCAATAGCTCATGACTGCAATGTAATTCACTTTGAATTTGTACACCCATATATAAATGACGATGGATTTTTTCTTTGTTTTCCACAGCCATCTCTGTTTCCTTGAATTCAAGAAGACCTTGAAATGACAACCATGTTAGTTTGAAATATCACTATGCTAAATGATCTTGTAGCACCTTTGAGACTTATAAGAAAAACGTTTATTTTAAGTTTTCATAGACTTTGGATGCACACACGCTGTAGAATGAATGAAGTTTGACATCACTTTATCCACTATGACTCAATGCTATGGAAATGTGGGACTTGCATTTTTGCAAGTTTTTAACCTTCACTGCCAACTAATGGTGATGCCACACCAAACTACCAAGTCCAGGATCCTACAGCATTGAACCATGGCAGTCAGTTTGCATTAATTCTACAGTGTAGATACACCTTTGATCTATTTCTTCAGATGTATGGAAACACTACAGGATTAGGGATCAACACAGCTGCCTGATTTTTGGACCCCCTTTGGGGATAGTCTATGACAGCATCTCTCAACCTGGGGGTCAGGACCCCTGGGGGGTAATGGGGGGGGGGTGTCAGAGTGCTTGCCAAAGACCATCAGAAAACAGTATTTTCTGTTGGTCATGGCGGTTCTGTGTGGGAAATTTGGCCCAATTCTATCGTTGGTGGGGTTCAGAATGCTCTTTAATTGTAGATGAACTATAAATCCCAGCAACTTCAACTCCCAAAGTTCTATTTCCCCCAAACTCCACCAGTGTTCACATTTGGGCATATTGAGGATTCATACCAATTTTGGTCCAGACCCTTCATTGCTTGAGTCCACAGTGCTCTCTGGATGTAGATGAACTACAACTCCAAAACTCAAGGTCAATGTCCATCAAACCCTTCCAGTATTTTCTCTTGGTCATGGGTGTTCTGTGTGCCAGGTTTGGTTCAATTCCATTGTTGGTGGAGTTCAGAATGCATTTTGATTGTAGGAGAACTATAAATCTCAGCAACTACAATACCCAAATGACAAAATCAATCCCCCCCCCCCTCCCAATGCCACAAGTATTCAAATTTGGGCATATTGGGTATTTGTGCCAAATTTGGTCCAGTGAATGAATATACATCTTGCATATCAGATATTTACATTATGATTCATAACAGTAGCAAAATTATTTTTGTTGTGAAGTAACAACAAAAATAATTTTATGGCTGGGGAGTCACCACAACATGAGAAACTGTATTAAGGGGTTGCGGCATGAGAAAGGTTGAGAACCACTGGTCTATGAGAACTGTTGAGAAGGAGAAACATTTCCACCGCTGCAATGCTTGAAAGACAAGCATGCCTGCAAAAAGAAGAAAAAGTGCACTCCTTTCATAAGGGAAGGACTTGCCTGACACAGAAAATACTTCGTGTACATTAGAGCATTAGCAGTCGCTTTTAGAGATTCTTTCCCAGAGCTGGAGTATGGGCTTGTCCAAACCAGTGAGCCCATTCCTTCCTTGTTTGTGCTGCACTTGTGAGGGTGGGGAGGGGCTAATGCGCCCCAACATGCCTTGCTTTGTTGACAGCTCTGTGATGAGAATTCATGTGGGAACCTTTTTAATGTATTGTATGGTTCAGCATCTTGCAACACCGCATTATGTTCCTTCTATATTTGTTTCAGTTGTTTTTTTTTTAAACAGAGTTGGAAAGACTGGGAGTGCCTGTGAAATAAAATAGGCACAGACAGAAAATGAAATTATTCTGAGATGTCCCCTTGGGCAGAGACTTTCTCCAAAGGGATCAAAGTTGTGTCAGTTAGACACACAGCGTGTCTGCATTCATTTTAATGTCTTTGGTAGAAGAATTGAATATCTAAGTTGAGATTTCCCTCCCCCTCCCTGCCACCCCCAAGTTTCTAAAAGTGGCAATTCTGGCTGTGAGTTTCTGGAAATATTATTTTGTTTTTGTAGAACTGCAACTCAGTTTATGTTTTTTAATACAATAATGCAAACTCATTTGGAGAAAGAATGAAGGTTTTAGTACTCCATAGGGCAAAAGGGAAAATGAACAGGCAATAACATCTATCAAAGTTATATATGCATAATTTGGGCTCATATATTTGCAATTGTTCATTTCAAAGACAGAGTAGGATGAAATGCTGCTCCATTAATTCTTGTTGTGCTCACACTTATGCATTAAGAATTAGGTTAGCTCAAGAGATGGCAAGCATAACTCAGGGAGTTAGGTCTGACTCAAAGCATTTTGCTTCCCTAGGCAACAGATAATATGCCTTTCACATATCCAGTTTCCAGTTTCTTCTTTTGAAATATAGCCTACAGCACCTAGTATTCATTGCCAATTCACTGCGCCCGTATCTCGGGAAGTCTGACTTGGCCACGGTGGTACACGGTGGTACACGCTCTGGTCACATCCCGCCTTGACTACTGCAACGCTCTCTACGTGGGGCTGCCCTTGAAGACGGCCCGGAAGCTTCAGCTGGTTCAGCTGGTTCAGCGTGCGGCAGCCATGTTACTAACTGGAGCGGGTTGCAGGGAGCACACAACGCCCTTGTTGTCCCAGCTCCACTGGCTGCCGATCTGCTACCGGGCCCAATTTAAGGTGCTGGTTTTGGCCTACAAAGCCCTAAACGGCTCCGGCCCAAAATACCTTTCGAACCGCATCTTGGCCTATGAGCCCACGAGGACCTTGAGATCGTCTGGGGAGGCCCTTCTCTCGATCCCGCCTGCCTCACAGGCACGTCTGGCGGGGACGAGAGAGAGGGCCTTCTCGGTGGTGGCCCCCCGGCTGTGGAACGCTCTCCCTGCAGACATCAGGCAGGCGCCCTCCCTCATGTCCTTCCGAAAAAGCCTTAAGACGTGGCTGTTCGAGAAGGCATTTAATTAAGTGCTAATAATGTGGTAAAGACGACTGGAATGGAACAAGGAATATGAGATTGGTTATGATTCCACTATGAGACGAAGCGGATTATTTAGTGTAACTTTATAATTGTTGTATTGTTAATATGTTGTTCTGTAATTGCCTTTTGTAAATTGCCTTTTTATGTATGTTGTACACCGCCATGAGTCGCCCTAAAGGGCTGAGAATGGCGGTTAACAAATGCACCAAATAAATAAAATAAATAAATAAATCTCCCACTCAAGTACTAACCAGGGCTCATCCTGCTTAGCTTCCAAGATCAGACAGGATCTGTGACATTTCAGTTATTTAGAGCAGACACATTTAAATAAACAAGACCTATGTCTCAGCCGGGCTTTAGCACAGCTGGTAAATCACCAGCAATGATAAGACCTACCAACCTAAATGTTGCCAGTTCGAAACCCCGGGTCAGCCTGAGTTCCTGACTGTCAGCCCAGCTTACTGTTGACCTAAGAAGTTTGAAAAAAGCCTGAGCTGTATGTAGAGAAATTAGGTACCACTAAAACAAGCGGGGGAGGTATTTTATGACACCATAAAGAAAAAGATCAGAAAATGCCTGGTGACCAAAAGAAAGGAGGAAGTCCTGATGGCTCTTCGCCACAGAGGATGGAGTAACAGGACCCTCTGGTGGCTGGATTCGAACACAACCTCCAAGGCGCCAGTGTGCCTTCCCAGAATAAGGAACCCTAAGCAACATGTCCCTAATCACACTTTACTGATGATCTAGGATTGTCTGGTCGCTCCATTTCTCTCCAAATACTCATCCTAGTTATATGTCACCTTGTCATGCCCAGTATTTTAACATTTTAATTATTACATTTGGCCCTGCCATAGATTTTAATGTGTCATGGTGTTACTGTTTTGTTTATTGCTTTGTTTATGAATTATTTATTGTCTGTATTGCTGTGTTGTTTTTATTGATGTATTGGGCTCAGCCTCTTGTAAGCTGCACCGAGTCCTCTGCGAGATCGTAGCGGGTTATAAATAAAGGTTTATTATTATTATTATTATTATTAATAATAATAATAATAAAAAGCTGGATGTTGACACAACATACCTACTTTCAATTCTGTCTATCTCTATATTGTCTATCCAAAACAGCACTGAATGTTTGCCATGCATGTGTACTGTGATCCACCCCGAGTCTCCTTGGGGAGATAGGGCAGAATATAAATAAAGTCTCATCATCATAATCATCATCATCATCATCTCAGTTGGGAAACACACATCCTGTGCATTTCAGTAGATCTGATTGAAGAAATCCAGATTAATCTACAATGAACTTGTCCTGACTAGAATCACTTTTCTAGAATATTAGCCCAGAGTCTTCTGATATCAGAAATGTCAACAAACATAGAAGACCCATTTTAGTGAACTAATATTGCCATGACTAACTCATCTCTCTGTTTCTGCCAGCAGTAATTAAAAGAGACACTCGACCTCCTTGGAGAAGTCAATGTGTATCATTCTGGGCTCATTCAGATGAATTGAGAAGTCCTGAATTTTATCCCAGTTCTTTTGGATTTTATTCTTGGTTAAAATAAACCAACCTAAGAAGCTGGTATTAAAAAGTCTCTAATTGTACCAGGAGTTGACAGGATGATATAAACGAAATATGTATGGATCACCAAACTAAAATCTGTAATATAATCTGGGACTTTCTGATATTTGCAATCAATCTGGATGCACCTTAAAAGAGGTTCTAGCAGACTCTTCCAGAATCCTGGCTACAGAGATAGGGAGATTTGTGCCGTATGTAAAATCAATGCAAATGAGTTTCCTGTCAGCCATCACCCTTGCCGCTGCCTTTGTCTCCTGGGCTTATCCGGCTGTCGGTGCTGCCAGCTCATAATTGCCATGCTGTGATGGGCACAGCCCACATGCTGACCTGCTTCCCTGATACTGCTATCATCTTTGAATAGCCCTTGAGAAGAGCCTTTCTGCTCTTCAGCTACCCTGCCACATTTAAGAACGTGGATTTTCCTTACTAATGTACACACATATGCATATACAATTTTTCAAAGCCCATGTTTTAAAGGAAAAGTGCAATGACTTTGGTAGCAAACTGGCTACTATTTTGTTTTTTTATCAAGAGATTAAACTGGGACTTCCACACCCACGTAAAAGGTCATGAGCGATTGAAGCGTGGCTTTTTATTTATTATTCATTTGGGAGATTTGTCTCCTGCCTTTTGATGGAAGGAGCCTGGGGTTTTCTCATTTGTGGAACCGTGAAGTCATCTGCTACCCACATGCTGCAGACTCAAAAACTGGCTTGTTGATATGGATCAACATAGCTGGATGTATTTATGACTATGGGGGCTATTGCGGTGTCCTTAAATCTTAGAGCATGAAGTCTCTTCTCCAGCCATCAACGCAATGGGAAGAAATCTCAGGACATGTGACGGCGTGTCTGGCCCCACTTGTATGTGAATGTATAGCTAAATTGCTTGGTTACCTATAGCTGTTGAATTGCTCCCTCTGCTCAATTGTTTGGGTCCACTTCTTCCTGGGGAAGAGGGCAGTGCTTTCTTTTCATTCTACCATCAGACAACTCAGCAGATGGACGTGAGAAAGGCTTGGCTCTAAAGCCCTCAGTCAAATCATCTCTCATCAGCAATTCTTAAGTCTGTACTCTTAAGATTCATTCTTCATATCCAGTTCACCCTGGACGATGTTGCAGGATCTTAAGTGCCTTCAAACCAGTCCTTTGGCATCGAGAGGAAGACTTTGGCCTTCAATATAGGTCATTGGACTGGGGTTGTGAATGCTCAGGCTTTCAAAGCCATTGAGAAAGAGGGAACCTGGAAAGCTTCTCAGCTGTAAAATTCCTTGGACCCAAGACTCCAAAGACTCTAATGAATGTTTTCTTTACCCCTTTTGAATATCAAGTTTATGCGTAAGGAAGATAATTCATTGTGAACAATAAGGCCTATTTCGAGTTATCTATAGTGTCTTGATCCTTGAGAGTTCCGGTTCTCTAAAGGAGGGCAAGAAGCAATCCCCTGGGGAAAAGATGCCACTTCCATATTTCTTTCACTAAGATCTATAGCCCCCAGGCACGACAGCATAAGACAAGAACACTGTCTTAAAAGGGATATACAGTGTTCCCTCACTTATTGCGGGTGTTACGTTCCAGGACCACCCACGAAAAATGAAAATCTGCAAAGTAGGCATTTTGAGGGTGAGGCAGAAGCGAGGAGAGATTTAAAGGCACTGTACACTTTTTTTTGCTAGCTATAAGAAAGGGGCTATAAGGCTGTGATTTACATACTGCTTTGCATCTCCTCTCTCTCTTTTCTTATGATTGGCTGCCTCTCTCCCAAGGGGAAGGGTGAAACCACCTTCCACACTCCATCGTTGTCAGGAGGCAAAAACCCACAAAACAGCAAATCCGCAAAAAGCGAACTACGAAGTAGTGAGGGAACACTGTATATACATCTGTTTCCCACTGGCTCAATTTGGTGTTTTTATTTGAATGGCATACTCTACAGTTGTGGTTGATCTTTAGTGTATCATGGTTAAAGACAATGGCCAGAACAGTGTATCCTGGCATTTAATTCAGGCTGAATCTACACTGCCTTAGATCCCAGGATCTGAATTCAGATTACCTGCTTTGGACTGGATTATATGAGTTTAAACTGCCATATATGGATCCCCTATCTGATCCATTTTATTATCTAATATTCCTATTGGGAGTCTGTCTATTTTGTTCAATGGGAGTTTGTTTTGCCATTTTTCCAGCATTGTAGTGGCGAAGATAGTGGGCTTCCTTTTATTTTCTTTATTTCTTGATATTCATCCTTTCCTTTAGGCCCAAACAGTGGTTCCATTCATTTATTGACTTCTCAATTCTTACCCATCTTTTGTATCGTCAAACTTTAATTTTAATAGTTTCACTAGTTGGCATGCTTCAAAATAACTTTGTAGGTTGGGGCTCCCCATTCACCATTTTCTTATGAGGAGTAATATAGCTCTATATTCCATTTAAAGAACCTTACCACATTAAGTGAGAGATTCACCACTCAAATCCGTGGGGTCCCAGCAGAGGGCATGGCGAACCCATCACCCCATGCTCCACATGAACTGCATCACCTGACTTAATACTGACCCCTTCCCATGGGGTGGGGAGGGAAGCATCCACTGCTCAGTCTTCCCCCCATTGTAGCAAAGGCAACACAGGAAGCCTCTCATGTTGCTGCTGCAGTGGCGTACGCCACTTGCTCTCCTCTTTTGTCATGGAGCTTGGCCAGAAGTAGATGTGCATCGTGTAATGGGCTCTGTGGTGAAGGGGGAGAGCAAGCGGTGTATGACGGGGAAATTGCCCCATCTGATGAGGTCGTATTAAATGTTAGGTTTGTAGTGTGGTCAAGCGCTAGATCACTCTGTTGAGAATTTGACATATATCTCCCTAAACTACAAATTCTAGCATTCAATAGGATGGAACCATATTAATTAATGTGGAATATACTTGGGCAACGTGAAAAGACTCCAAGCCCTTTGAAGTTAAAAGGTGGGAAACTCATGAAAATCAAACCAGAGAGAAGAACCAACACAAAAAAGTGCTTAAGGCTGATCATTGCTAACAGATCTATATACATTCAGCAACACGGGTATAATTACAACCTATTGCAATACAAAAATATGCCTGAATTGAATATAATTGTGAAAAAAATCTCTACAGTTGATGGGGCGGGGAGGGGTGGATAATCTTCACTTTGTTATAATCTTAGAATGCCTTTACCCAGTTTGGACACAGCATATATTGATGTTTGTTGATCTCAGCCATAACCTCTCTCTTCCTGCATTAGTCAGTCTAAGGCTGGGTTTATGCTGCTATGTCATGTAGTTTCAGAATACAGATAAAACATATTGAACTGGGTTGTATGGCAGTGCAGACTCTTATAATCCAGTTCAATGCAGTTCAATCTGAATTATATGTCTATAACAGTAGTTCTCAACCTTTTTTGACCAGGGACCCCTTTGGCCAGGGACCACTTGACCAGGGGCCACTTTGACCAGGGACCACTCTCCAACATTAGTACCAAAAGGGTTACGAATCAGTTTTTGTTCAACTTTAGATTCGGTTTGGGGTACTGATTCAGAAAATTGCATTGGATAGACCACATCAGCTCTAGTTTCTGATAGGGAAAATATGCCATGGTCAGCAACAGGGAAGGAGTGGCAGGTGGCACAAAAGGAGCAGAAATAAAATAAAATAATGAGGAAGGAGGCTCTCAGACAAGTTTTTCGTCCTCAGTTTAAGAACCACCATTTTATAGTGACCATTATAATCCAGTTCAAACTACATTATATGGAAGTATAGATGGGGTCTCAGATTACTCATTTTATATTGTGTAATCTGCTATTTTCTCTCTTGTCCTAATTATGAAAAATAGATGTTATAGATTTTCACATTATGAGATGTGAAAACATACCTCGTATGTTTCCATCAAAGTTTTTTTTTTTTTATGTCAGGGGTTACATGAGAAGTGCTAAGACAGCTTTACTTCTCTGCTAGAACTGTGTGACAAAAATGTTGTATGGGATTGGTTGTTGCTCGGCTTCTGTATGCAACGATGACCCTGTTTGCCAGACGCAATGGCTTCTGAATTTAATATATAATCATCCAAAATAATGAATGGCTTGAGACTCAGGCCTGTGCCTGAATTTCAGCAACTCTTTTAAGTGTGAATATTCCCCTCTGCATTCCCTTACAAAAATGGAGTCTGACTCCAAATTCCAGTCTTGTAATGCTCTTAGGACTTTCAAGGCATTGGGAGCGCTCCATATTTGCAGGATGTGCTTCTGCCGATTAACTGAAGGGAAGCCTGGCGGGAGCATCTTAAATTATTTAAGAAGAAGCAGTTGTTTATGTAGCTCATTATGAAAAAGAAGAGATGAAATCTAGGCTTCTCAGTACCAGCTATTTATTTTGTCAGTCCCCTGGCACTTTCCGTGTGTATTTTAGAAACTCTTTGACCAAATGCATAGCAAGTGGATTTTCTGCCCCTGAGATTAATTTTTTTAATTCGAAGGGGGAGATCAGGGAAAAGCAATTCAAGTATAAAGGATGTTCTCTGCAGGGAAGGAAACCCGATCCTGTGCTGCCATTGTTGTATTTGTGGCTAGTTTATGAAATGAAGGTCTTTGTATGCTTTTTATTGGATTGCATTACAACCACATTTTGAAATAGCATTTTATGCACTTGGCAGAAATTTACGTTGCATGTCTTCAGAGAGTTTGAAGTTGGAAAGTAAGATAAAGTGTTTTCATCCCCTCTTTGTTTTAAGCGAAGAGATAGGTCAGGCATTAAAGGGACATCTTTGTTTGAGATAGTCATGAGACTGTAATTTAGTATATGGCCGCTAAATCAAAAACCAATGATTCATCTATAACAGTGATCTTCAACCTGTGGGCCATGGCCCAGTAAAGGGCCACAAGAACGAAAATCCGGCCCGCAAACCTCCTCCTTCTTATTTTATTTTATTTTATTTTATTTTATTTTATTTCCACTCCTTTCCACAGAGCTGACCAGTCCCACCCCTTTTGGTACTAATGTTAGAGAGTTGTACCTGTTCAAGTGGTCCCTGTTCAAGTGTGCCCTGGTCAAGTGAGCCCTGGTTAATGAGGGTCCTGGTCAAGTGAACCCTGGTCAAGTGGGCGCTGGGCAAAGTGGGCCCTGGTCAATGTGAGCCCTGGTCAATGTGGGACCTGATCAAAGTGGGCCCTGGTCAAAAAAAGGTTGGGAATCGCTGATCTACATGGTAGAATCAATGCAGTTTGACCCTATTTTAACACATTTGGAGGTCATCCATTTGGAAAAAGCTGGATCAGAAGATACTGTCCCTGGTGGATCACTAACAATGGGAAAAATGGCAAATAAAGAGCATGCTACAGAATTAGGGAGCAGTGTAGCTCAGAGCACAGACCCTTCACATTCACTATTAATACCCAATGAGATGTCTCTGCCACATCAATATCTATTAAAATCCAGGGCGATGTCTCTGCTACATCAATATCTATCACAGCAATAAGAATTGTGGTTTCTCATCATTTACCAGCAACATGAAGGAACACTGGAGTGAGGTGTTATTCTCCCTCAGATATTCTGTTCTATAAGACTGTCTTGTGTTTAAACATACTGCAAGGCAATTTATCTTGCTTTTGGAAACTATTGTCCTTGCTCATGCTCGACCCTCCCCACTCGCTCCCTCTTTCTCATCCAAACACTTCTGCCTTGTCATGAGTGAGTCCCAAAAATAACAAAAATGTATAGGGGTGAGCTGTGTGGACAAAGAGACTAATCTTCAAAGAATGGAAGGTCTGTAGGAAGCAGAAGTGCAAATTCCAAATAAACTCTATGAGGCAATGCTGGAATGTGTAGCTGGCCAGCCAAAAGTATCAACAGGAGCCACATGCTAGGAATGAGAAAATTGCTTCCCGACATTCAGTATCCTTAAGATCCAACCTCATCATCTTGAGATTTAAATAGAGTAGGAACGTTTGTCAGGGAATTTTATCCAATTTAGGTGACATGTATGTATTTATTTCATTCCTAGTTCATTCCCTCCAACTGCCACTGTTTAGCAGAGATATTTGTGATTAATCCTTTGCCATGTTTCTTTTTCAGATGCCTTTAAAATGCTCCAGGTTCCCACCCTCCTTTCCACCATTGTCCTCATCTGATTTAAATTGTTGCAAACGGAGTTCAAAGTGCAAAAGGAATTTGTACTCAACTCACTAGGAATGGCATGGAAGAGAGATAGAAACTTTCCCTTCCCAGTTGACTTGGGCAAAAGCAAACTGCAGCAGCCTCTCCTAGCTTATGGGTAATTTATCATTAATATTTTTTGCCATTTTGACCATGCTCTGAAGTTATTTTACTTCCCATGCCCCAGGTTTCATCTGTGAAATGGTGGAGAGTGCACTCTTTGTGAATTCTGCAAGTGTCAAAAACTCTTCTCTCTAGAACAGCATGTTTTGACCTCATGCCTTCCAGACATGTTGATCTATAGCTCTCATAACTGTTAGTCAATAACTCCCATTATTAAATATAATCATACTACAAGATCAATATTATAATCTGTGTTGCTCTGTGCAGTTTGTGCACTGAAAGGCAATGCTGCTCAAGCTAGCTGGTATAGGACACATGGGTTTTTCCCAGTGTGCCATTGATTATAATTTATTATTTATTTTCTGGAAGGAGCCACCAGCCCCCTATTGGTCAGGACTGCTGACCAATAGGTCAGAGGTTTGAATCCTCTGTCAACTCCAGCTCACCATGTGGGGACATGAGAGAAGCCTCCCACAAAGATGGTAAACATCAAGCATCTGGTCATACCCTGGGCAATGTCCTTGCAAATGGTCAATTCTCTCACACCGGATCGACTTGCAGTTTCTCAAGTGGATCCTGACATGAAAAAAAAATTAAGGAAACTCACTGACAGCCGGGTGGCCTGTGGGTTGGCACCAGTTCATACACCATCCCTTTGGACAGCAATGCTGTATGGTATATAGCAGACAAAGGCAAACTTCGGCCCTTCGAGTGTTTTGGACTTTAACTCCTACAATTCCTAACAGCCTATCGACTGTTAGTAATTGTTGGAGTTGAAGTTCAAAACACCAGGAGGGCCAAAGTTTGCCCATGCCTGCTATATAGTATAGCCCACACTGATGATAAGAGGGTTGCATGTTTGCATTTGATTAATTTCTTGAAAATTTACTTTACAGTAACAATCCTTACTGTTGTTACAGTTACAATCTGCACTGACAACCGTAACACAGGGTTTTTTTTGGGAGTGTATGACTCGGCCAAAGTTACTCATGTCCAAGCAGGAAATTGAATCCTGGACTGTAGAGTTTTATACCACTGCTCAAACTACTACAACATGAATGCTGGCAGTCTTAAATCACACCTGCCAACTGCTCTACCCTTCCACTCACCATGTCTCCATTTGCTACCTTCCGTTCATTCTTTTCTTGAGACCGAAAGGCTTTCAGGCTTGCAAACCACAGAATGGAAGAGGCTTTCTACATCTTCTTTGAGATATGCTTTCTCTTGGGATTAATGCATTAGTACAAATAAGATGATCAGTCTGAATGTACCCCATGGGGCTTTCCACAAGGCCAAGTTTCCCTAGTATTAGTTACTCTGAAACAACAATAGAAGATTACTGCCTTCATGTCTATCTTAAGAGCTTCCTAAAGACATGTCTTTGGCCAGAGGAATCAGATCACCTTTAGATAGTCTTTGCATCTCAGCCTAAGCTTTGTTACAGACAACATTGTGTACCTAAATGTAAGATTTCAATGACTTTGGTGATTGTTGCACAATTTGGAAATATTATTTTTTGGATTACATCTTCCAGAATCCTCTAGAAATGTGTCTACTAGCTGGCTGGGGGAATTTGGAATATGTAGTCCAAAAATTAACTTTTCTCAACTCTGGATGGTTTCAGGCAGTGGTTCTCAACCTGTGGGTCCCCAGGTGTTTTGGCCTACAGCTCCCAGAAATGCCAGCCAGTTTACCAGCTGTTAGGATTTCTGGGAGTTGAAGGCCAAAACATTTGGGGACCCACAAGTTGAGAACCACTGGTCTAAGATATAATGCTAAACACAATTTGGGAGTGAGCTCTTTCTGAAAAAATAAAAAAGCATTGAGCCATAGCAATTAAAGTGGTGTCAAGCTGCATTCATGCTACAGTGTAGATGCATCGTAGGGGTCTTTTTTGATAATTTAGTTTAGCGTTTTTGCCAATGGTGCTGGAAGTTTTGGGTTCTACTCGGCCTCTCTCTTTAACCAATACAATGGCTCTGCCTATGTGTTTGCAGTTTGGCCCTGTGGGAATTGTGTTATATGCTGGCAAGAAGCGCAGCGCTGATATCTTGGATGAAAGAGCAAATAAAAAATTAAGCTTTTCCTCTGTGTTAAATGATTAAAGGCTGTAGTAAACAAGAAATTAAAGCTTTCCCTAGATAGAAGCCACATAGTAATCTTTACGAAGGCACAAATATAAGTCCTTGTGATTTGTACAAACAAGCAGCTACTATTACAGTCTTAGCAGCTCTCAGCACTTATCCCTCTGTATGGCTGTGGTTTGAATTAACTCAGCCCATATCATGTCAAAATTTGCATTGACAAGGGAAACATGATTGAGTCTACAGCTTTCATTAACTCAGCAACATTAAGAACCACAATAGAGTACTCGCATATACATATCAACCATATGAATGTATAGGAACATCCAAAGTAATTGGCACATTGTAGCTGATATTCTCAAAAGAAGGCTTCATGGGTGCATCTACATTATAGAATTAATGCAGTTTGGCACCACTTTAACTGCCAAGGCTCAACATTATGGAATCACAAGAGTCGTAGTTTAGTCGGGCACCAGCTTTCTTCGGCACTGAAGGCAAAAGATTTTGGAGAAGAGTACATAGGATTGACCTGTGGCAGTTAAAGTGGTGTCAAACAATTCTATAGTACAGTATTTCTCAACCTTCCTAATGCCGCGACCCTTTAATACAGTTCCTCATGTTGTGATGAACTCAAACCATAAAATAATTTTCGTTGCTACTTCATAACTGTAATTTTTCTACTGTTATGAATTGTAATGTAAATATCTGATATGCAGGATGTATTTTCATTCACTGGACCAAATTTGGCACCCAATATGCCCAAATTTGAATACTGGTGGGGTTGGGGGGGGGGGGAGGATTTATTTTGTCATTTGGGAGTTGTAGTTGCTGGAATTTATAGTTACCCTACAATCAAAGAGCAATCTGAACTCCACCAATGATAGAATTGTACCAAACTTGGCACACAAAACTCCCATGACCAACAGAAAATACTGGAGGGTTTTAATGGGCATTGTCCTTGAGTTTTGGAGTTGTAGTTCACCTGCATCCCGAGAGCAGTGTGAACTCAAACAAGGATAGATCTGGGCCAAACTTGCCATGAACACTCAATATGCCCAAATGTGAACACTGGCGGAGTTAGGGGAAAATAGACCTTGGCATTTGGGAGCTGCAGTTGCTGGGATTTATAGTTCAACTATAACCAAAGATCATTCTGAACCTCACCAATGTTAGAATTGGCCCAAACTTTCCACACAGAACCCCCATCTCTTGAAGGGACTTGCTGGTGCAACTTCCCTCCAGCCTCACATGGTCTCCCTCACCCTTACATATGTACCACGCTGCCATGTGCCGAGCACACCTGTTCTCCCCTCTCTCCTTCTCCTGTTCTTCCCTCTCTGAGAAACAGTTCTTCTCTTAGCTGAGAGGCCGGTCAATCACAGCAGAGGAGGGATTTTGGTGGGAGAATTTGCTGTCTGTTTCCAAAATGGAAGTGAAGTGCAGGCAGAGAGATCTTCAGTCCTCTCTGCCAAACGAGTTCCTTAGACAATCAGAAATATATGTTTTCTGATGGGCCTTGGTGACCCCTCTGAAACCCCCTCGCAACACCTCCCCCCAGGTCTTGACCCCCCAGGATGGGAAACACTGCTATAGTAGATGCACCCTCAGAAACATCGCTGAAGCATTGCTTTCCTTTTGATTCCTGTGACATTCATTGACAGATAAAAGGGGGTAGAATGGCAATCGCAGGCTTGATTACTGCAGTGTTTTACATTCAGGGCTTGCTTTGAAGACTTCTGAATTTGGGTGAGTTTAGAATAATACTTGCTAAACAATCAGTTCTATGACTCTTGAGCAAGTTCAATCCCTGTTGTGCACCAGTCTGAAGTCTTCCGTATTTCCAGCCAGATGGTGCTGAGCAGGTGTTCCTGAGAGCATTACTCTATGTGATAGCAGGAAATCTGCAATTAGATCTGTTTTTAAAAGGCTTTTGAAACTTTAATGGAAGGAACAGCGCGTGTGTGTATGGAATCTGATCAGGACTGTGGTCCAGGAAGAATAGTGTTCACCATTTATTTTATTTAAAGCATGTGCAAACTGACTTTTACCATCAATTTCACAAATCGAAACAGGTGAAAACAGCCATGAGAATGATCATTCTAAGCAGTTGATAAAATACCATTAAAAGAGAGTTAAAATATTTGAGATAGCCCAGCCTGAGTAATTTAAAAGTTTATGCCTGAAAGACAATAAAGTAAGGGTGAGGTGAATCTAGTGATGTAGCTGAAAATGCAGAACGTGTTAATCATAACAGTCATACTGCCAAGGGAAATGTAAAAACAATAACAACAAAAAATAACAATCCAGAGTCTTGCATTGATCCATTTCTTCCATTTTTAATCATGCTCAGGAGCAAATTCAATGGGGTCCTCATCGATTCAAGACAAGAGCCTGGAAATATTACTTCAGGAAATGGCAGCTTCCAGAATCATCCTGACAAGATGGCCATTTCCACATGTCCTGTCCAAAATAAAGCCACTTCAGGATATTTTGTGTTACAACATACTATTACTAGCAGAAGTAATTTGGACTCCACAGCTCCAGCTTCTATGAGGAAAGCTGAGATGAGAGTGAAATTGATGATGTTATCCTAGGGGTAGAATCATAATATAATCAATGCAATTTGACACTTTTCCTGCCATGGCTCAGTGCTGTGGAAACTTGAGATTTGTAGTTTGGTGAAGCACTTACACCCTTTGGCAGAAGAAATTCCTGACTGTAAGAACTGTTCAGCAGTGGAACTCTCTGCCCTGGAGTGTGGTGGAAATTCCTTGGAGTGCTTCTGTGAGCTGCCCCGAGTCCCTTCGGGGAGATGGTGGTGGGGTACAAATAAAGATGTTGTTGTTGTTGTTGCTGCTGTTGTTCCTTGTAAACTTTTAAACCGAGACTGGGTAGCCATCTTTCAGGGATGTTTTGATTGTGCTTTTCCTGCCTGGCAGGGGCTTGGGCTAGATGGCCCATGTGGTCTCTTCCAACTCTATTATTCTATGACTCTGTGAACAATAAATTGTTAGGACATAGGATTGTTGCAAACAAACACAATATAGTCTATGCAATAGGAAAACTGTAGTCACCATATAGCATATTGTGACACCAAAATCACCAACACAAAGCTCAATGCAATGAAATAAGAAATACAATGAAAAAGGAGCAACCGCTCTCAAACAGAAAGCATCTCAGTCTGATATCAGTCTCAATGTATGAAGGCTTCAGGAGTCCAAATCCGATGAAGAGATCTTCCAAAAGGAGTAAAAGTAAACAGACTATGTAGCTATTATGAAAGATGGAGAATAAAATAATGGAGCACAGCTCTCAAAACAAAACAAAAAGTCCAAATAGAGTGAAAATCAGTCTCAATGTATGAAGGCTTCAGGGGTCCAAATCCGATGAAGAGATCTTCCAAAAGGAGAAAAAGTGACTGGACCTTTTCACTCCTTGTATTGGAGGAGTTTCATCCTGTTTGGACTTTTTTTTGAGAGAGAGCTGTGCTCCATTATTTTCTTCTCAATCTTTCATAATAGCTATGTGACCAGCCGTCTGTTTACTTTTTCTCTTTTTGGAAGATCTCTTCATCGGATTTGGACCCCTGAAGCCTCCATACATTGAGACTGATATCAGACTGAGATGCTTTCTGTTTAAGAGCGATTGCTCCTTTTTCATTGTATTTCTTATTTCATTGCATTGAGCTTTGTGTTGGGGATTTCGGTGTCACTATTTGCTATATGGTCATTACAATTTTCCTATTGCATAGACCAGGGGTCCTCAAACTTTTTAAACAGGGGGCCAGGTCACAGTGCCTCAAACTGTTGGAAGACCGGATTATAATTTGAAAAAAGCATGAATGAATTCCTATGCAAATTGCACATATCTTATTTGTACTGCAAAAAACACTTAAAAACGATACAATAATTAAAAAGAACAATTTTAACAAATATAAACTTACTAGCTGTGCCCTGCCACACGTTGCTGTGGCCTATAGTAAAACTTATCAAAGTTGAGGTAGATATCTGGACTATTATGAAAGAGAGGTACCTACCTATTCCTTCCCCCCTTTCCTCCCCCTTTCTCTCCTTTCTTCCTTCTCTACCTCTTTCTTTCTTTCCTTCTTTCACTACTTGGTTTCATCCTTCTCTCTTTCCTTCATTCCCTCCCCCTTTCTTCCTTTGCCTTTCTTCCCTCCCTTGTTTGCTTCCTTCTTTCTCTTTTTATTTCCTTTTATTTCACCACCATCATAACAATAACAATAATGCAATGCATTGCCTCTGGGACCTGACACCCCTCCCATTCCCACAGGGTCTAATACGAATAATAGCATAATAATAATAGAAATAACAACCTTTACCCGCCACGGGTTGCTGTGGCCAACCTTCCCTCTTTCTCTCCTTCTTTCCCTCCTTCCTTCCTTCCCTCCCATCTTTCCTTCTCCTCTTCCTTCTCTATCTCTTTCCTTCCTTCCCCCTTTTTCTTTCTCTTCTGGTCTCTTTTCTTCCTTCTCTCTTTCCTTCTTTCCGTCCCTCCCTCTTTCTCTACATCTTCCCCCTTCCTTCACTCCCTCTTTCCTTCCTTCATTCCCTTTTTTCTTTCCTTCTCTCCTTCCTTCCTTCCCCCTTTTTCTTTCCCTCCCTCTGTTTCTCATTTCTTCCTTCTCTACCTCTTTCCTTCCTTCCCCCTTTTTCTTTCTCTTCTGCTGTCTCTCTTTTCTTTCCTTCCATCTTTCCTTTTCTTTCCTTTTCTTCTTCCTTCTTTCTCTAACTTTCCTTCCTTCCCCCTTTTTCTTTACCTCCCTTTCTCTTTCTGCCTTCTTTCCTTCCTTCCTGTCTTTCTTGGATTTTGACAGGGCGGGAAGGGGCGGGGTGGGGTTTGGAGGTGGCGTGAAGTAAAAGGAGATAAGATTGGGGCAGGGGAGTGATGGAGCGTGGGGTTGTGTATGTGTGTGCGGCGGTGGGGGGAGTGATGGAGCGTGGGGTTGCATGTGTGTGTGCGGCGGCAGGGGGAGTGGGGTTGCGTTTGTGTGTGCGGCGGCGGGAGGAGTGATGGAGCGTGGGGTTGCATGTGTGTGCGCGGCGGCGGGGAGTAATGGAGCATGGGGTTGCGTGTGTGTGTGCGGTGGCGGGGGGAGTGATGGAGCGTGGGGTTGCGTGTGTGTGTGCGGCAGCGGGGGGAGTGGGGTTGCATGTGTGTGTGCGGCGGCAGGGGGAGCGATGGAGCGTGGGGTTGCGTGTGTGTGTGCGGCGGGGGGAGTGATGGAGCGTGGGGTTGCGTGTGTGTGTGTGGCAACAGGAGGAGTGATGGAGCATGGGGTTGTGTGTGTGCGTGCGGCAGGGTGTGTGTGTGTGTGGGAAGCGGCGCAGCGGGGCTTGGAGTGGGCATGGCTTTTGCAGAGGGAACGTTGGCTGGAAGGCTGTGTGCGTGCGCCAGGGAACTTGCGGCTGGGCGCCAATGCGCATTCTCAGTTGTTTTGCTGTTTTGTGAGTGTGTTGTTGTGTTGTTTTTCATTTTTAGTAGATATGTTTGTACCTTGTGGGTTGTGTTATGGGCATGGGAAATTTGGGTAAGTTTCGTTGGGTTTTTTTGAGTTTTGTTGTTTTGCATTTTTGTGAGTGTGTTGTTGTGTTGTTTTTCATTTTGAGTAGATATGTTTGTACCTTGTGGGTTGTGTTATGGGCATGGGAATTTTGGTTAAGTTTCGTTGGGGGGTTGTGGAGTTTTGCTGTCCCGTTGAACCAACCTAACAGATTTATATATATAGACTAGCTGTGCCCTGCCACGCGTTGCTGTGGCCTATAGTAAAACTTATCAAAGTTGAGGTAGATATCTGGACTATTATGAAAGAGAGGTACCTACCTATTCCTTCCCCCTTTTCCTCCCCCTTTCTCTCCTTTCTTCCTTCTCTACCTCTTTCTTTCTTTCCTTCTTTCACTACTTGGTTTCATCCTTCTCTCTTTCCTTCATTCCCTCCCCCTTTCTTCCTTTGCCTTTCTTCCCTCCCTGTTTGCTTCCTTCTTTCACTTTTTATTTCCTTTTATTTCACCACCATCATAACAATAACAATAATGCAATGCATTGCCTCTGGGACCTGACACCTCTCCCATTCCCCCTAAAAGGGTCTCATAGGAATAATAGCATAATAATAATAATAATAATAATAATAATAATAATAATAATAATAATAATAGAAATAACAACCTTTACCCGCCACGCGTTGCTGTGGCCAACCTTCCCTCTTTCTCTCCTTCTTTCCCTCCCTCCCTCCCTCCTTCCTTCCTTCCTTCCTTCCTTCCTTCCTTCCTTCCTTCCTTCCTTCCTTCCTTCCCTCCCATCTTTCCTTCTCCTCTTCCTTCTCTATCTCTTTCCTTCCTTCCCCCTTTTCCTTTCTCTTCTGGTCTCTTTTCTTCCTTCTCTTTCCTTCTTTCCTCCCCTCCCTCTTTCTCTACATCTTCCCCCTTCCTTCACTCCCTCTCTCCTTCCTTCATTCCCTTTTTTCTTTCCTTCTCTCCTTCCTTCCTTCCCCCTTTTTCTTTGTCTTCTGGTCTCTTTTCTTCCTTCTCTCTTTCCTTCTTTCCTTTCCTCCCTCTTTCTCTACATCTTCGCCCTTCCTTCACTCCCTCTTTCCTTCCTTCATTCCCTTTTTTCTTTCTTTCTCTCCTTCTTTCCTTCCCCCTTTTTCTTTCCCTCCCTCTGTCTCTCATTTCTTCCTTCTCTACCTCTTTCCTTCCTTCCCTCTTTTTCTTTCTCTTCTGCTGTCTCTCTTTCCTTTCCTTCCATCTTTCCTTTGATTTCCTTTTCTTCTTCCTTCTTTCTTTAACTTTCCTTCCTTCCCCCTTTTCTTTATCTCCCTTTCTCTTTCTTCCTTCTTTCCTTCCTTCCTGTCTTTCCTGGATTTTGACAGGGCGGGAAGGGGCGGGGTGGGGTTTGGAGGTGGCGTGAAGTAAAAGGAGGTAAGATTGGGACAGGGGAGTGATGGAGCGTGAGGTTGTGTGTGTGTGCGGCAGCAGGGGGAGTGATGGAGCGTGGGGTTGCGTGTGTGTGTGCGGCAGCGGGGGGGAGTGGGGTTGCGCGTGTGTGTGTGGCGGTGGGGGGAGTGATGGAGTGTGGGGTTGTGTGTGTGCGTGCGACAGGGTGTGTGTGTGTGCGGGAAGCGGTGCGGCGGGGCTTGGAGTGGGCATGGCTTCCGCAGAGGGAACTGTGTGCGCGCGCCAGGGAACTTGCGGCTGGGCACCAATGCGCATGCTCAGTTGTTTTGCCGTTTTGTGAGTGTGTTGTGTTGTTTTTCATTTTGAGTAGATATGTTTGTACCTTGTGGGTTGTGTTATGGGCATGGCAATTTTGGTTAAGTTTCGTTGGTTTTTGTTTTTTAGTTTTGTTGTTTTGCCGTTTTGTGAGTGTGTTGTTGTGTTGTTTTTCATTTTGAGTAGATATGTTTGTACCTTGTGGGTTGTGTTATGGGCATGGCAATTTTGGTTAAGTTTCGTTGGTTTTTTTTGAGTTTTGTTGTTTTGCCGTTTTGTGAGTGTGTTGTTGTGTTGTTTTTCATTTTGAGTAGATATGTTTGTACCTTGTGGGTTGTGTTATGGGCATGGCAATTTTGGCACAGTTTCGTTGGGGGGTTGTGGAGTTTTGCTGTCCGGTTGAACCAACCTAACAGATTTATATATATAGATTAGTATCTCAATGGGGCCTGCTTTTGGCTGTCGTTTCAGACTTAGGTTGTGATCTGGGCACCACAATTGATGAGAGATGTTGACAAGCTCTTCAATTGTGTAGTCGCTGTCCAGAGGAGGGCAACTAAAATGATCAAGGGTCTAGAGAACAAGCCCTATGAGGAACGGCTTAAGGAGCTGGGCATGTTTAGCCCAAAGAAGAGAAGACTGAGAGGAGATATTTACTTACTTAGGCGATCCCTCGTTGGATGAGTAAGATGGTCTTCCTTGATGACTATTTTTGTGGGTTTGTAGGTGGCTGTGGGGCCCTATTCTTGACCCGCATCTACTCCCACAGTGAAGGCATTGGTTTCCAGGTGGAAGGCGGTCCCGGTCGGGGTTGGCTTGACACGCCTTCCTCCTGGCACGTTTCGCTCTTTCACCCTCCAGTAGTGCCTCCTTGAATTCTGCAGCACTGCTGGTCACAGCTGACCTCCACCTGGAGCGCTCAAGGGCCAGGGCTTCCCAGTTCTCAGTGTCTATGCCAGAGTTTTTAAGGTTGGCTTTGAGGCCATCTTTAAATCTCTTTTCCTGACCACCAACGTTCTGTTTTCCGTTCTTAAGTTCAGAGTAGAGCAACTGCTTTGGGAAACGGTGGTCAGGCATCCGGACAACGTGGCTGGTCCAGCGGAGTTGATGGCAGAGGACCATTGCTTCAATGCTGGTGGTCTTTGCTTCTTCCAGCATGCTGACATTTGTCCGTTTGTCTTCCCAAGATGAGAGGAGATATGATAGCCATGTATAAATATGTGAGAGGAAGCCACAGGGAGGAGGGAGCAAGCTTGTTTACTGCTTCCATGGAGATTAGGACAAGGAACAATGGCTACAAACTACAAGAAAGGAGATTCCATCTGAACATGACTGTGAGAGCCGTTCAGCAGTGGAACTCTCTGCACCAGAGTGTGGTGGAGGCTCCTTCTTTGGAGGTTTTTAAACAGAGGCTAGATGGCCATCTGTCAGTGGTGCTTTGAATGCAATATTCCTGTTTCTTGGCAGGGGGTTGGACTGGATGGCCCACGAGGTCTCTTCCAACTCTTATGATTCTGTGACCCTGAGTGAGGGCCGGGTAAATGACCTTGGCGGGCCGCATCCGGCCCCCGGGCCTTAGTTTGAGGACCCCTGGCATAGACTATTGTGTTAGTTTGCATATCATACAAGCAGCCTGGGATATTGCTTAGATATAAGGCTGTTGTCAGCACCAGATATAGACATCCTGTGACCTTAAGCTGAGTCAAATTGTGAAGCATTACTCCTAAAAATATGTTATTTGAGATATACTTTAGTGTAGACACCTGTCTTAACTGCAGCACTGAACTGTACAAGCCAGTGTGTTGTGATACAGTGTTAGACCAGTTGGGCATCTACACTGTAGATTTAACTTTCTCCTCTGAACAAATGGCAATGTTAGGATTAAGCTCAGAAAACATTTCCTGGAATCTTTAGGGCCATCTACACTATGGAATAAATACAGTTTGACACAACTTTAACTACCATGGCTCAATACTAGGGAATTATAGAAGTTGTCATTTTAGATGGTCTAGCCTTCTCTGCCAAAGAGTGCTAGTGCCTCAGCAAATGACAAATGACAACTCCCATAATTCTATAGCATTGAGCTATGGCAGTTAAAGGACCTGATCAGATGGGTATAGAGCTTTTTGGTTGGAGGCCATCAAGGAGCAAGTAAATCAATAGCTGCCTATCTGCCAAGGGTCAGGAATTTGGGGGCAAAGGCTGACAGGTGGCAGCTGCTTTGCAGTGACACAAGCAAACAATAAGCTTCACCTCTCTGATATTTTTTCTTTCCCCATCCCACCTACCCCTGGTGTTGAATTCCAGATTTCAGCTGCTCCACTAAAACCAAACATGTGGCCTTGCATCTGGTGCCTGTGATTTGGTTACTATTTTATACACGTTGATCTGGCCTTCTGCATTTTCTGATGCAGCAATGGTTTTTCAAGCAGGGAACAATTTGCAGGGAAGGGAAAGCCAAACAAAATAAGATCCCACTAGGCAAGAAGTGTTTGCAGAAGGCTTTTCTCCAGTGAACTAATCTCTTCTACAACGGCATAATAGTAAATGACACACAGATGCAGTTTTGCACATTAAATTTCCAAATTAATATGATAGCTTCCTCCTCTGAGTGAATAACAATGTTAGGAAAGCTCAGAAAAGGCCAAAGCTGTTTGGAACAACAAAGTTCATACCTGCAATACTAATGAAAAAGAGTGCCTCTGAGCATATGCAGGAAATACCGCCTTCCCCACAGAGAAACCACTCAGTAATTATCTTCTTTTTTATCTGGGATTTGGGGACTAACTGGCTGTGTTAGTTCCCAAGTAGGGGTTGGAGTGAAGATTTGCCCATCTAGTTTATATGCAACTTTAAATGAGTTTATGTATTAAATGAGTTACTACATGCAGGGATAGCCAAAGTGCAAAACAAAGCATTTCTCCATATCTATTTTATCCGGTCCTTAGTGATACCATATTTTACTAAAGCAGTGGTTCTCAACCTGTGGGTCCCCAAGTGTTTTGGCCTACAACTCCCAGAAATCCCACTCAATTTACCAGCTGTTAGGATTTCTAGGCATTGAAGGCTAAGACCTGTCTACAGACGTCACGCTGAACTTCTGGAACAATTCCATCAGCATTGCCTCCAAAAAATCCTGCAAATCTCTTGGGAAGACAGGCAGACAAATGTCAGCATGCTGGAAAAAACAAAGACCACTAGCACTGAAGCGATGCTCCTACGCCATTAACTCCATTGATTTGGTCACATTGTCCGAATGCCTGAACACTGTATTCCAAAGCAGTTACTGTACTCCCAACTCAAGAACAGGAAATGTAATGTTGATGGACAGGAAAAAAGATTTGAAGATGGACTTAAAGCCAACCTTAAAAACTGCAGCATATACACTGAGAACTAGGAAGCCCTGGCCCTTGAGTACTCTAGCTGGAGGTCAGTTGTGACCAGCAGTGCTGTGGAATTTGAAGAGGCACAGATGGAGGGTAAAAACAATCTTTTTGGCTGAAGAGCAAAGTATGAATACAGGTTGGATATTGCTTATCTGAAATACTTGATACTAGAAGTGTGCTGGAGTCTGATTTTTTTAAAAATTAGGTTTTGGAATGCTTGCATTTGCACATACATCCATAGTGAGATACTGTACTTTAGATCAGAGGCAGGAATCAGGAGGAACTTCTCCCATTATTCATCCCACCATTGGAATGCTGAGGCTTCCAATGCAACAACAGCTCCCAACACTGCACAGCTCCCAATGCTGCTTTACATTTTGAATAGAATAATATTCCTTTCTCTCATGAATGGTTGGCAGTAATGTATGACTGGTTAATGGTTTAGTATGTCTGTACAAATATAATTGCTGGTGTTTGCACATCTCCTTGGCAATTGACGACAAATGCATGTCAAAATTTGGAGGAGGAGCAATTTCCCATTCTAGCAGAGCCTAAATGATGTAAAATTGGATCTGAGCTACCTTTGTGCTTTGCCTCCTTGACTTATGTTTTACCTGGTGCCAACACCGGAGGCCCATTCATTGCTTTCTCCAGCAGGTTGAGGCAGATCCAGAGAAAACAGCTTTGCCTTTGTTGAAGTCATTACCTTTTAGTCTTCCCATGTACACACCTGCTTCTGGTGTCTTTCTATGCAACACATGTGTCATGCAAATGAGGTGGCGCCAAATCCTACCTGTCATATCTGTGGTGATTTGTTCCAGTCGGAACACCTGTGCCTCTTTGAGGTTCTCTCTTTCTCATTCAGGATGTGATGTGTTAATTTCATGACTACATTCTCACACTTGTCTGATCTGTTCCTTTGTTCTGACCTGTGACATCTCTACAAGAAGCAACGACTGTTTTCTTCTTAGAGGGTTACAGAGCTCCAAATTTCAGGAGTCTTTCATATTGGCTTTTGATATCAAACTGCTATGTTTCTGCAGTGCCGATGGTCTCTGGGTGAGTGAATAATTTGTTAAGTCCAGGAAAAGCCTTGGTCTCCTAACAGCTGTGTGATCACCAGGCCATGACCAGAATCCTATCTCATGTGGTGGGGCAGAACATTATGTAGTCCCATGTCCCTTCTTTTGGAGGAACAAAGTTAAGAAAAGCATGATAACCACTAGACAACACTAAGGGCCAGCTAACACCTACCAACAAAGGATTCCTCCAGGCAGGAAGCAGCCAGGCTTTGAAGCTGCAAGGCATTCAGTACTCATCAAGGTGACCAACTGCAACATTCACACTTGCCTCAAACAGTCCAGAGTTCTTTCTCCCACCCTGGACATTCCACAGATATATATAAACCCCACTTGCCTAGTTTCCAACAGACCTCACAACCTCTGAGGATGCCTGCCATAGATGTGGGCAAAACGTCAGGAGATAATGTTTCTGGAACATGGCCATGCAGCCTGGAAAACTTCCAGCAGCCCATGATAACCATGTTTAAATATTTGAAAGTTTGTCATAGTGAGAAGAGAGTAAACTTTTTTTTTTATGCTGCTCTGGACACAGGGACACGGAGGAATCAATTCAAACTACTGGGGGGGGGGGGATATTCCACTTAAACATTAGGAAGAACTTCCTGGTGGTAAGAGCTATTTGAAAGTGGAATATGCTGCCACTGAGTGTTGAGGATCTCCTTCTCTGGAGGTTTTTAAGCAGATGACCAATCTGCTTCTGGGTCTAGTCATGGAAATCTCATGTTTTTTGCTTTTTCTGGTGATTACTTCTGAGTTTACAGAGAATTGTATTTGGCCACCCTCCCGTTTGCTGCGGAAGCTCCTGGAATAAAGGTACTGTCTGGATGGGCCTTCAAGCTGCTGAAGGAAAAATCGCAGGATTGATATAATGTCTAAACATTTAATGTTTAATGTTATGTCTGAGGGTTTATGTAATTTTAATTGATTTTAATTTTAGAGTTATATGTTACTATTTTTAGATACGTAATGTATTTGCTTTTATATAGATGTGAAGCATTGAAAAGTTTGCCAATTATGTTGTACACCACTTTGAGTCCGACTAGGGGTGAGAAAAGTGGTATAGAAATGCAGTAAATAAATATATAAATAAACATTGGCTTTTGGCTGCAAACACAGAATACGTGTTTTGTCATCTCGGAGAAAGCATATAGAGTGAGTTCTCGGTATCCACTTAGGTTTGCTTCCAGGACTCAGGGGTGCTTTGAATGCGATTTTCCTGCTTCTTGGCAGGGGGTTGGACTGGATGGCCACGAGGTCTCTTCCAATTTAATGATTCTATGACTCTTCATGGATACCAATATTCATGAGAGCTCATTCCGTCATTTGCAATGGTAATCCCTATTACAAAATAGCAAAATCAACGTTTACTTTTTGAAATTGTAGAAGGGAATATTTTTGAGATGTGGTTGGTTGAATGTGTAGGTGCAGAATCTGTAAGTCCTTAGGGCCAACTGTACATAGGCATAACCCCAGGTTACACACATATGCATCACCAATGGCACTCTGGACTATGTCATCCTGAAAAACCTTTCATCTGCAAATTCCTAATTATCACATAGCTGCTGAATGAATGGATCCCCTGTCTTGAGTATTTCTCTCATCAATTTAAATCACAATTCCTCCAAAGATAGATGGAATAGTGACAAGGTTTCTTTCTTGCTTGCTTGACTCATATCCCAAAGGAAGTGTTTATTCAATCTATACGTGATTTCGGGGCTTGGAGCCAGGCACTCCCAAAGACTAAGCCTGGTTATGAGGTGATTCATTCCGGTGCCTTGAGCAAGTCTGCTTTGTAATTCAAAGTTCCCATTTTTAAATTTCCAATCTGATGGTATTTTGAAGTTGTCTAGAACTGGTAACAGGAAAAATTTGAGTGAAGCACCAGCCCGGGAGGGGGGTGGGCAGCAGCTGTCTCCTGTTTGACCTTTTTGACTTTCATCATTGTTGTAATAAAAGGCAGAACCGTGTTTGGAAAGGTAGTCAGTGGCTTGGGCAATCTGGGATTTTTAAGTACAGTCAGTACTCAGCATTCACTATGTTTAGTGGCACAAGAACCCCTGTGAAAGTAGGAATACAGTGAATTGAAAGAACACTTTTTTAAACCTTAGAAAACACCTCTCTAGGGATCTCTAAGGCAGTGTTTCGCAACCTACCTAATGCCTCGACCCCATAATACCATTCCGCATATTGTGGTGACCCCCAACCATAAAATTATTTTTGTTACTACTTCATAACTGTAATTTTGCTACTTTTATGAACCGTACTGTAATTAATCTGATATGCAGAATGTATTTTCATTCACTGGACCAAATCTGGCACAAATACTAATATGCCCAAATTTGAATACTGGTGGAGGGGGGGGGGGGGGTTGATTTTGTCATTTGAGAGTTGTAGTTGTTGGGAGTTGTAGTTCACCTACAATCAAACAGCATTCTGAACTCCACCAACCATGGAATTGAACCAAACTTGGCACACAGCACTCCCATGACCAACAGAAAATACTGGAAGGGTTTGGTGGGCATTGCCCTTGAGTTTTGGAGTTGTAGTTCACCTACATCCAGGGAGCACTGTGGACTCAAACAATGATGGATCTGGACCAAACTTGGCACACATCCTCAATATGCCCAAATGTGAACACTGGTGGAGTTTGGGGAAAATAAATCTTGACATTTGGGAGTTGTGATTGCTGGGATTTATAGTTCACCTACAATCAAAGAGCATTCTGAACCCCACCATTGATAGAATTAGGCCAAACTTCCCACACAGAACCCCCATGACCAACAGAAAATACTGTGTTTTCTGATGGTCTTTGGCAACCACTCTGACCCCCCCCTCACAACCCCCCCAAGGGTTCTGACCCCCAGGTCAGGGGGACATGAGAGAAGCCTCCCACAAGGATGGTAAAACATCAAAACATCCGGGCGTCCCCTGGGCAACGTCCTTACAGACAGGCAATTCTGTCACACCAGATGTGACTTGCAGTTTCCCAAGTCACTCCTGACACGGAAAAAAAAGTGTCAACACTGGAATGATGCAGTTTTAGGACCCTATTCCCATATTTTCTTTGTGCATTAAATGTACAGCTAAATAACAGGGAAACCTGAAAAATGAATTGTATGTGATTACATAATGCAAAAAGCAGTGAGATCAGTCATGGTTAAACAGCTGGAAGCATGTACCCTAGTCCTCATACAATAATGTTCAAAGCTGCTTTAGAGAAGAACCCCACATTTTGTGGGTTGCAGTTTGGCATCCTTGAAGTGACTGGAATGACCTTGAAGGAGCTGGGGGTGGTGACGGCCGACAGGGAGCTCTGGCGTGGGCTGGTCCATGAGGTCACAAAGAGTCGGAGATGACTGAACGAATGAACAACAACAAGTTTGTCAGCATGCAAACATGAACGATAAAAGGTTCTTGGCAGAAACATTATCCTTTCAGTTATATCCGAGTTATTGGCTATAGTGGCTTTATGTAATCAGTTGGTTGTGTACCCATTGCAAAATGGACTTTAGTGTAAACCATGGGTTTTGCACTAGCAAGCAGAGAGCGCACTCCAATTAAAACGGCTCCCACTCCTGCAAATGAGAGGCCCGCAGCCTTCAATTAATGTCCCGGGAGCTGAACTCTTACAGCCTTATGTGGTTAGTGAATTATAGGATAGAAAAAAAATACATGAGAGAAAAGTCTAAAGATGATGTACAATTTTGGCCTGGATAACTTTTGGAGTGAAAAGCTAGTTAGCTATACATTAAACCATAGGTTAAGGAATGCTCAACTTTCTGCATATTGCAGCTTTTTCTAGCATGGTTAAAAATATACACGCGTCCGTAGCCGCTTTGATGGGTTTCATATAAAAGACAATAACAAGCTCTCCTCTTTCATAGTTGCCCTTCATTTTGTAAGCTCCAGTGTGTCCAAACGGTTATATTACTGCATCTGTTAACAATTTGGTTCGGTTTGTGTGTGTCTCTGCGAGTGGCCAGCAATCTTATGGGTCTCCCAAACCTCACATGAGCTACGAGAAACCATGAAATACTGTTAAGCATTGCAAAATAAATGCCTTTAGATACCTAAGTATGATTCTGAAAGTAAATCGCAAGAGCAAAAACCAATATGCTATGAACTGAGCACTCCTCCCTCTGACTTGCTAGGTGGTCTTGAACCATCAATTGAATAATAGTAATCTATACATTCCCTCAAGATGCCTGTCTTTAAAGCAGATGCAGCAATCACTTCCTATGATTCAGAATTCAAGAAACGGACTGAAACTGTTGGATATTTGAAGAGCAAGATCACAAAGTGTTTTGTCCTTCCGTATTCCCACACTTGAAATCCAGCAAAGCTTGAAAGGGCTACATGTTTGGACTAGCATTCCCAGAATCCTCTGCCTTGACAGTACCTACAGAAACTTCCAAAGTGGATGCATCTTCAAAAATGGAGGAATTCTGAATGCGATGTAAGTTTCTTTGCATGTATCCTTTCCTTAACATGGACCTGTTGCAATAAAAGACCTAAAGGATCATATTAATTAACTTGTATATCAGGTAGATTAGTTCTAAATTATAATAGTAACTCAGACATCACCTTATGATCTACAACAAATGAACTTTCAGACCGTAAACTCATTGTTTCAATCAGAATGGCTCTTAATAGTAAGGAAAAAGCCCAGACATGTTGCCTACCACAGGGATGGGGAAGGTCCTCAGATGTTGGAAAAAACTTTTGTTCCTGTCACCCAATGGTGCAATGGGTTAAATCCTTGTGTCAGCAGGACTGAAGACCAATATGTCGGTGGTTCGAATCTGGGGAGAGCGTGGATGAGCTCCCTCTGTTAGCTCCAGCTTCCCATGCTGGGACATGAGAAAACCCTCCCACAAGGATGATAAAATATCTGGGTGTCCCCTGCGCAACGTCCTTGCAGATGGCCAATTCTCTCACACCAGAAGCAACTTGCAGTTTCTCAAGTCACTTCTGACACAAAAGAAAAAATCCTTGACTGTTGGCTATAATAACCAACGGTTTATGGGAATTGTAGTATTGTAATACAAGGAAGCACTTCTACTTGATAGAAATCCAACTCAGTTATAGACAATGGGAGTTATAAAGGAGCTAAAGTAGTGATTCCCAACCGGTGGTCTGTGGATCACCAGTGATCCCCAAGAACTAAAATATGGTCAGCGGCCTCAGCATTATTACACCATTGCAACAAAAGTGACTGGTATTGCAAAACCCTCTTATAATGCCGAGGCTTAATAAATATGGTTTTCTGTGGGTGAGTAGATGGCAACTACTGAATGGCTTATGTTCTGTATCAGAAACTAGAGCTGATGTGGCATATCCAATGCACTTCAAAACGAATCAGCACCCCAAATAAACAAACTGAATCTAAAGTTGTCTAAAAACTGATTCGTAACCCTTTTGGTACTAATGTTGGAGAGTGGTCCCTGGTCAAAGTGCTCCCTGGTTAAGTGGTCAAAAAAAGGTTGGGAACTACTGCACTAAAGAGTCAAACTAGGCAAAACTTTTATTGCATGTTGTCTAGTTGATTTGGCAACTGCTAAATTATATCTGTGTGCTAATTTTCCTCACCTATATAGATTGCATTTAGCAGGCATGGCTATGGAATTGATCCTGGAGTTTAAACACAGGCTTAATTTGCAAGCCTGGACACTAAATCATGCCTGAGAAAACACTGTTCTGGAACAAAAATAACTTAACTGTGAATTATATACAGGACCTCTTAATGTCTAATTTAACCCCAATAATTTTTCTTTAGATGAGCTGTTCTGGTAAAATAGAATATTTCCTAAATACAAGTCAGCAAGTTATTAAATCCATACCAAAATAATATCCATAGTGTATCTCCATAAGCGAAAAATGTTTATTGACTCAGGGGCTTACTGTTTCCTGTGAATGGAGTGAAAATTGCCAATTAACAACTTAATTCAGAGTTCAAATATAATCAGCCTGACCTTCATTTGAAGGGGGGAAACCTGTGAAGTTCAAAAGAGAGCCGACAAGCACTAATTTGTGTAGTGCATTAAAATATTGTTAGCAGTGTAAGATCAATATGATTCCCGGCCTTTCAGATGAAATGTGTGGGTTTCTTATCCTATAGAAACAAAATTTGACAGCTATGCGGGTTAAAAACTCATCACAGGAAGAGTTCAAGTGTTATATTATATCTCTTAACTATAAAGAACATCACATTGTCCCCAATTTGTCTGGTTTTTCAAGATAGCAGTCTGCTGCATTATTTTTGTTGGCTTTTCGTAATGCTCATAAATAAATGCTGAAAATGCACGTATCACTGACAAATTTATCTGCAGGTCCATGTGCAGTCATGCTTTTGTACACGGACAGCTCACCTCCAGGAGTAGCATTAATGAGAAACAAGTTCAGAGCTTGGCTGTGTGTAAACATATATAGTCAGCCCTCCATATCCGCTGTTTCTGTATCCACAGATTCAACCATCCACAGCTTGAATTGATTCCCTCCACTCCTTCAATCCAAAAAGCAAATTTTGATTTTGGCATTTGAAATAAGGGGCACCACTTTACTATACCATTGTAGATAGCAGGACTTGAGCATTAATGTTGGTATTCATGAGAAAGTCCTGGAACCAAACCCCAAGGCCTCCTCTGTTTATGTGGTTATATCCCTTCAAGTCATTTACAATTGTAAATTTACAATTTACAATTTTATGTCAAGCTTAAGGTGATCCTATAAGAAGAATTTTAGGGCAGGATTTTTTCAGAAGGGGTTTGCCATTATATTTCAGCTAAATTCAGCTGAAAGGAATTTTGTTTATAATTTGATGGGGGCGGGGAATCTCCAAGCTCATACTTCATCATTCAACTCACTGCACCATAGAGATAGCTCGGAGAGCTGTCTCAGATAGATAGATAGATAGATAGATAGATAGATAGATAGATAGATAATCCAAAACCACTGGAGATGCTCAGCCTACAGGAGTACTAACAAAACTGGTGAGAGTGGCAAGCAAAACATAAAATAAAATTTAAAAACCAGGACCTGAGACTGACAGCTTGAGACCATTTCATCAGCATTTTATTTATCGTGTCAGTGGCAACCAGACCATTGTATTAAATTTCTAACAGAACAAAACAAACAAACAGATAAAAAAAATACAGAGTTTGCAAACTTGGTAGTTGATTAATCATCAGCATTAATCTGTTACCACTCCAGTATCAGCCCTGAGTCCCTTCAGGAAGAGAGGGAGGGTTACAAATAATAATAATAATAATAATAATAATAATAATAATAATAATAATCAGTATACAGTCAGTTATAATTTCTGTAAGTGTTGGTTAGAAATGTTTAGGCGAAACATGGCATTTATTCATAGTCCTGTGTGGTTGAACATACAGAGCAACCTTATGTTGGGTTTATTTGAAAACAATACTATTATCTAGCTGCATCTTCCCCATTTTTTGTATCTGAGACCTGTGCAGCTTCCTTGAGCTGCTTTGGACTACAGCTACCAGTACTATCAAGAGTAGACAGAAGAGATGGATGTGGAGTTTTGAGAAACTAAGGGCCCGTTCAGACAGTACCTTTATTGTGGTATCTACCGCAATAAAGGAGGGGCAGTCCAGACAACATTCTGGACAGTCCTGAATTAATTCGCCACAAACCAGGAAAACCCTCATCAAATGAAAATTATGTCCCCCAAATGAATGATTTTACTTCAATCAAGAAAATCCTGTGAAATGCATGCGGTCACCTTAAATCAACAGCCACATTCACACGTATACAATTTCCAGCACTGCAGAGAGCAGGGCATCGAACGTAAATCACACCTAAAACTTTTCTTTGATCTGTTTGTTTTCCCTTGATAAATATGTCTGCTTCTTTTCTTTTGATCCCAACATTATTTTGAAAGGTTTCACTGAAGCCTTACATTACTACAGTGCTGAAAATTGCAGTGAAATGTCACTTGGGAGGCACGGATCCTATTTGGGGAGCAAAGTTCTCATCCTCGCCCCAACAGCACACCTAACTGGACATACACGTCTGGTTTTGAAAAGAACAGGCCCGTAGCCAGGATTTTGTTTCGAGGGGGGGGGGGGCTGAGTTTGGTTCAGGGGGGCTGAGTTTGGTTCGGGGGGGGGGGCTGAGTCTGAGTGAAAAAGGGTCTACCCTAGCAAACCTTTTGTATCGTTACCCCAATACCCCCATGCATATGGGATATATTGAGTATAGTGATCAGATCATGATATGAATAAATATAGCAGTTTAAATAATGCACCAATAAGGCCTTCTCGTGGATGGACCATCATCAGAATTTGGGGGGGGGGGGCTGAAGTCCCCAAGCCTCCCCCCCCCCCACTACATGCCTGGAAAAGAAGATTATTCAGTGTTAAGCTATTTTAAAAAGTGGATCACATGAAGTTTTCTGGAGATGCAGTTGTTCATCTCCCTGCTTTTAAAACCCCGTAGCAAAACGGTGTTCTGTGTGGGCAGTTTGTGATAGAAAGAAAGATTCAGCTATCTGTAGCTCTTTACCAAGATGCTCCACCAAACTGCTGAGATATAATAAATCAGTGAACTGTGAATACATTAAGCTACCTGTGTTTATGTTTTTGCTGTTCTGTATTCATCCCTTAGATCTCTCACCACCACCATTTCTGGCTATAAAGGCTAGGACTGCCTGCAGTACCTTGTTATGATTAGAGTTTGGAAATAGAAATGGTTGTTTTCAATTCACTTCTAACGGCAGTGAGGTAAGAGGTGCTGGGGAAAAGCATACAAAACTCAGCAGGGAAAAAGGGGATGGATCAGGGCATAACTTTATTGTAGTGTGCTCTCATGTTAGATATTTCCAATTTATAGCAAACCTAGGGGGAACCTAAAAAGCTGTTTTCTAAGGCCGAGAATGTGTGATTTGTCTAGGGTCTATCAGCTGGTTTTTATAGCAGAGTGAGTATTCGAATCCTGGTTTTGAGAGTCATATTGTGACAAATGACTATGTCTCTGGCAACAGATGGGTAGCAAATTAAGAACATTGTCCCTTACCATCATTTTTTTTTTGTCGAATTGTCAAATTTTGACTGTTGCAGTGATTTAAAAGTTTAGTTGAACATTTAGAAATATCTAACAACTACCATGTCAGGCTACACAAAGAAGCCATTGAAATCCACAATAATGTGGATTTCAATTTCAACAGAAAGGAAGAAACCATGAAAATGAACAAACTCTGTCTACCAGTATTTTAAAAAACTCTAAAATTATAACAGTAAATAAAGGACAAAACTCAAACACAGGGAAACTCCAGACAAGAAACAGCCAGGAACAGTAAATCACCTCTCAACAAAGGTTTTCACCAGGCAGGAACAAGCCACGCCTAAAAACTGTCAGGCCATCAAATGCTAATCAGAGTGGCTAATTGAAACATTCACACCTAGCTCCAACAGACAAGAGTTCTTTCTCCCACCCTGGACTTTCCACAGATATATAAACCCAATTCCATCCATGAAAGCCTTTGACAATACATTTAGAAATATAGTTTAGGAATCAACATGACTAAGAACACAGCAAGTGTTAACCATTTCCAATGCCCCACTCTCCACAATGTGAGACATTTGGGGACAGAAGGAATATTTTACGGGAGAGGAGCAGCATTATTCTTGGATTATGCTCTCATTTTCCTTCTTGCACCTACACTCTTGTGGTCTTGCCAATCACAATGAATCATGGTCTATCCAGATGCTCAAATGTAGTCATAGCCCACAACAGTATCCAAATATCGTTAACAAAACCATAAAACTCAGTTTTAGAAGAGTTGGTCAAAAAGAAGTTATAAACTTGACTCGAAACCATTTTTTTAAATGACAGACCTGGCAGGACTTAAAAGCTGAACCGTACAACATAAATATTGCATTTCAGAAATCTTATCTTGTTCTGTTTATTGTCAGATGCCTTCCTTCTGGTCTGCAAAATGCAGATATATTTACAGTACATGATATACTGTCATATAGGGTTTAGTTCAGCAGAAAGAGATATCTTATTTCATTGCATTTTCACAAATGTATCTCTGGAGCCACAACTATAGTCTGAAAAGAAAAGTTTAACGGAAAAAGAAGTAACCGAGAAGGGAAAGGGCTTGATAAAGAAATACATGATACTGGAATCGAAGATTTTATATAGAGTGGGACACAAAATAAAGATTTCAATAGCAAAATATATTTCCGTATTTCTATATTTGATAAAGACTTTACAGAGAAAATTGCTTAGATTTGAGGAGGTTACTGTAGCATGACTTGTTCAGTTTTGATGGATGAGTTTCAGGTCAGGTTGCTGTGAGTTTTCTGGGCTGTATGACCATGTATGGAAGTAAAGCCTGACTGCTCATTGGAGGAAAGGATATTAGAAGCAAAGATGAAGTACTATAGCCACATAATAAGAAGACAGGAAAGCTTGGAGAAGGCAGTGATGCCGGGGAAAATGGAAGGAAAAAGGAAGAGGGGCTGACCAAGAGCAATATGGATGGATAGTATCCTTGAAGTGACTGGTTTGACTTTGAAGGAACTGGGGGTGGCCACAGTAAATGGGGAGCTCTGGAGTGGGCTGGTCCATGAGATCATGAAGAGTCCAAAGTGATTGAACGAATAAACAACAACATGGCCATGTTCCAGAAGCATTCTCTCCTGATGTTTATTTAGCCCATATCTATGGTAGCCATCCTCTGAGGTTGTGAGGTCTCTTGGTAAGTAGTCAAGTGATGTTTATATATCTGTGGAATGTCCAGGGTGGGAGAAAGAACTCTTGTCTCCTTGAGTTTCAGGTTGTTCAATATGATATATGGACAAGTTGCTTTGAGAGTTCCTGAACTATAACTCCCATAATCTCTTATCACCTGCTATCTTTGCTGGGGCTGATGGGACTTCCAGTCTAACAATAAAGGATGGAGAGTCTCACACTGCTCATCCCTGATCCCATAGATGCAGGAGTTGGGTAGAAAAGGAATCACTTTTTTGTCTGACAAAACCCTGTGTCCTGAGTCCTTGAAAGTGTGAGGAAAGCTAGCAAGCTCTTCCACAGGAATAATAATAGCAATATCATAACTTTATTTTTATATCCCACCTCCATCTTCCTGAAGGGACTCGGGGCAGCTTACAAAGGGACCTGCCTAGAGAGCACAGAGTGAAAAACATAATACAAAACAATAAAAACAAACCAAAACCAAATAGAAACATATCACAATAAAACATAATAACTGAAGAGGAGTTGCACAAATGTCATGGTAAATTCTTAATTTGGGAAGACCCTAAGAAAATCCTAGCAATGCCTCCAGGGATGAATTTTTGGCTGGTTTGCTTTGCCCACATTGGCACTTGTTTACTATTGGAGACAATAAGTTAATTCTGTGGGCAGAGCAGAATTTTGCTCTGGAGCCAATATTTACACAGGAAATGATGTGCAGTTAACATTTTGGTGACTGCAAGGAAGCATCTCAATTAATTTTAGACATACATGCTTGAGCATGACATTTTAAAAAACTATTTTGAAAAAGAGTTTTGTCACTAATGTGCCAACAGCACCAGGCATAGGGACCCCAAAGATGTCATCATAACTTTGCTTGTGTGCTATGTTCCTAATATTTATGAGACCTGCTAAGCAGAGCTAGGGAGTTACTTTTTTGGTTTATAATTCCAGGGGCCATGCTGGGATTTGAGAAAATTGTACTCCAAAAAAAAAAAAAGTTTTCCAAGGTCTAGATCAGAGGCTAAATAAGGCTGCAGCATAATGACATTACTCTGTGAAACCTGTCTTTCTTTTCTCCCTTGCTGTTTCTGTAGCTGAAGAACTCTTTCCCTGAACACCTGCACAGCACTTAGAAAAACATTAAAGTCCATTTTGTGGAATGGGAACTGAGAATGAAGTAGTCACCTGATATGACTCCAACAGTGCTCAAGAACTCAGGAGCATGGTGAAAATTTAATTATAATGACCAGCCCTGAGTCTTCAGGCTATTTCTTCAGAGTGTAATATGATTCATCTCAACCTCCTGAAGTGTTTTGATGCAACAGGAGAGAGATGCCTACAACTGAGCTTCAATACACTGTTTTATCATCTTGTATGAATTGTTTTATTTGATTTCAGGAAAGCTATTAGACACTTATGTCGATATAGTATGACCCCCATACCTGTGGGATCATAACCCCCAGTTTCACCGATCCGCATCTGACAAAATATGTTCTCTCTACAAATTTCCTAGGTCCTTCAGACAATTCTATTGTATGCTTCTACCAGAAGTGACATTGGAAGAACTAGTAAACTTTTAGAGAAGATACCGCTCTAGGAATAGTATAATATCAGTGGCTCTCAATTTTTGTTTTGGACTCCAGGAGTTGTTGTTGTCATAGCTGGTAGGTTGACTAGGATTTCTGGGAGTTGATATCAAAAACACCTGGAGGACTAAAGCTTGAGAGCCAATTCCTCCAGCTTGACTTTATGCTAACATTTAACTGAAGTCATTTGTTTCAATAGGGTTCCCCCCCCCCCCATGGATACTTGTTTATGCACTACGTTCAGGAACATACCTTCCATGGATATTGAGGGTCATACTGCAGCTTAAATGTCTGTGTTGACATTAATATAAATATAGGAGCCCCCAGTGGCGCAAAGGACTCAAGACCAACAGATCAGAGGTTCAAATCTGGAGAGAGCGCAGATGAGCTCCCTCTGTCAGCTTCAGCTCCCTATGTGGGGACATGAGAGAAGCCTCCCACAAGGATGGTAAAACATCAAAACATCCAGGTGTCCCCTGGGCAATGTCCTTGCAGACGGCTAGTTCTCTCACACCAGAAGCGACTTGCAGTTTCTCAAGTTGCTTTTGGCGCAAACAAAAAATGAATATCAATAGGCATATATACTAAGGTCAACCCAATATGTTTGCACCTGACACAATGGCTCTCCTGTTGCCCATGTACAGCAGCTGACTGGACTTGGAACTGAGTCTAACATCAATACTGGCAACAAAATACCGTTCTCAGTTGCATGTGAGGTGGAGGGAACAAATAGCACCACTTGAGATGCATCTACCCTGTAGAATTAATGCAGTTTGACACCACATTAACTGCCATGGCCCAATGGAGTCATGGGAGTTGTCGTTTCACAAGATCTTTAGCTTTCTCTGCCAAAGTAGTTGTGGTTTGGTGAGTACTGGTGCTCCATCAAACTACAACTCCCAGGATTCCATAGCATTGAGTCATGTCAGTTAAAGTGATGTCAATCTGCATTAATTCTGCAATGTAAGTTGGCTCTACACCACCATGTAATGGAGTTTGGAACCCATATAATGCAGTGTAGACCCATATAATGCAGTGATGTAGATCCACCCATAGTGGCTCTGTCTTCTCCCATCAGATTCCTTTACTTAACATGAGACAGCTGTATTGTAATTGCAGTGCATTATTTCTGCTTTTGCCTTGCTGCCAAATGTCAAGGCTTGCTGGTATTCTTCTGCTGTAGAGACGTGGAGAATTCACATTTTTAGGCTGCAAATAACCTATTACTGATGCCCTGCCATGATATCATGTAGTAACCATTTTGTTTTGATAATGATCAAATACCAGGCATGATGTGGATATGTTTTCATTGATCCCCTGCCCTAGAAGACTCCTAAGAGAATGAGTGTGGCATAGGGATTTGATTATTGGGGTATGACTATGGTGACCAATGTTCAAATACTCACTAAGCAAAGGAAAATTATTTGGGTGACCTTCAGCAACTCATTCTCTCTGAGTCAAAGAGATATAAAGGCAAATCCCACAGAACAAACTTTGCCAACAAAACCCCTAGATTTTGGCCACACATTGAGATCATGAAAAAGGACAAGATTTCCAGACCACAAGTAAGAGACATCTGGCAACTCCCATTGGAAGTTTTGAGGCATATCCCACATTCAAAGGATCTTGTGCAGGAAAATTAGTTTCCACACACTCCAAACCCTGCTACTTGAGACTAAAAGGTACAGGCATTGAATGAAAATGGTTCTCAAACAATTTCACTGTGGGTTGTTGTGAGTATTCCAGGCTGTATGGACATGTTCCAGAAGCATTCTCTCCTGATGTTTCATCTGCATCTATGGCAGGCATCCTCAGAAGTTGTGAGGTCTGTTGGAAACTAGGAAAATTGAGTTATAGATCTCTGGAATGTCCAGGGTGGGAGAAAGAACTCTTGTCTGTCTGAGGCAGGTGTGAATGTTTCAATTGGCCACCTTGTTTAGCATTTAATGACCTAGCAGTTTCAAGTACTGACTTCTTACTGCCTGGGGGAATCCTTTGTTGGGAGGTGATTAGCTGTCCCTGATTGTTTCTTGTCTGGAGTTCCCCTGTTTTTGAGTGTTGTTCTTTATTTACTGTTATGATTTTAGAAGTTTTTTTTTTAATGCTGGTAGCCAGATTATGTTCATTTTCATGGTTTCTTCCTTTCTGTTGAAATTGTCCATATGCTTGTGGATTTCAATGGCTTCTCTGTGTAGCCTGACATAGTAGTTGTTAGAGTGGTCCAGCATTTCTGTGTTCTCAAATAATATGCTTCATGCAGGTTGGTTCATCAGGTGCTTCGGTATGGCTGACATCTCTGGTTGAAGTAGTCTGCAGTGTCTTTCATGTTCCTTGATTCGTGTTTGGGCAAAATGCTGCATTTGGTGGTCCCTATGTAGACTTGTCCATGGTATACAGTAGACTCCTGCGGAGGTGAGAGGATCCCTCTTTCACCGTGCTTATGTAAAAACCATCTATGGCCCTCCCAGGGACTGTTGTAAATACATCACAGTAAAAATCACCCAATCACCCAACCTTTGGTTAGTAGGGAATTTGTCATATCTTGCAGCCAATTAGTCATGACAAAAAAGAAAAAAGAAAAAATGGTTTCTGTAGAAAACCTCAGATATATATTTGCCACCCATGCCGAGACGTGTTTTTTTCATTAAGACTTATGATTAAGTGTGTGTGAAGTATTTCTAATTTGTATAAATCAGTAATCCTTGCCAATGTTACTCCCGATTACTATAATCTGCTATGTGAGGAATGTTTTATAGTTCATTCTCCTTGTGGACGCACTCAGAAAACATGCTTAATCTTTATGAGGTCCTTTTTCAAAAGTCAGTGCATGTGATGCCTGTTTGACACTGAAATAGTTATACACGCCACTTGCTGAAAAATATGCAGTTGTTTTGTCTTCAAAGACGCACTTTTGGGTCAAGATTTGGCAGGAATATAATTCTTCATCTGCTTGATTTGACACATCTTACTCCTTTGATTATTTATGTAACTGTAAACTGTTCCCAGGAGTTTATTAGAACTGGGTTTCAGTCGTGTAAACAGAGAAATGTAGTTTATCTGCTCAAAAGAAAAGGATGATAGTTGAAAAGTTTGTTCCAAGTTAAGTTTCTTTCATGTTTTATGCAGTTATATAAAATATTGAGAAAACAAGTAAAAAAAAAGTTTGACCCAGCTAAAGTTAGGGGAAATCTACTCTATAGTATTACTGTATGTTGAGATCACTTTGACTGCCATGGCTCAATGTTAAGAAACCACGAGAGCTCTAGTTTTGCAAGGTCTTTAACCATCTTCCATAGATCTATAGAATCATAGAGTTGGGACCTTGTGGGCCATCTAGTCCTACCCTTTGTCAAGAAGTAGGAAAATTGCATTCAAAGCACCCCTGACAGATGGCCATCCGGCCATCCAGCCTCTGCTTAAAAGCCTCCAAAAAAAGGAGCCTCCACCACATTCCGGGGCAGAGGATGCCATTGTTGAACAGCTCTCCCAGTCAGGAAGTGACAGAGTGCTGATAATTTAGTAAAGGTAAAGGTTTTCCCCTGTCCAGTTGTGTTCGACTCTGGAGCTTGGTGCTTATTTCCATTTCTAAGCTGAAGAGCTGGCATTGTCCGTAGACATCTCCAAGATCATGTGGCTGGCATGACTGCATGGAGTACCATTACCTTCCCACCAGAGCAGTACCTATTAATCTACTCACATTTGCATGTTTTCGAACTGCTAGATTGGCAGAAGCTGGGGCTAACAGTGGGAGCTCATGCTGCTCTCTGGATTCGAACTTGTGACCTTTAGGGGCTAACCCACTGTGCCACCGGGGGCTCCTTTACCAAATGCTTTACCAAACTACAATTCCCAGGATTCCATAGCATTGAACCATGTCAGTTTAAGTCGTGTCAAAAGACGTTAATTCTACAGTGTAGATATAGATGCACTTGTAGTTTGCAACAACAACTTGAATTCTATGCCTTTTCTCTTAGGAATCAGCCCTGTTCTCCTGAGCAGGACTTTGAAAATAAATATTCATTGGGCCATACTTTTTGTCAAAATGGCACCAATGGAGCAAGTTTGTTTCTTTGTATTGGATCACCTCACCACCTCTGAGGATGCTCGCCATAGATGCAGGCGAAACGTCAGGAGAGAATGCCTCCAGAACATGGCCATATAGCCCAAAAAAACCTACTACAACCCTTTGTTTCTTTGCTTTCAATGGGCCAAAGCAAATCTTATGGCAAGGATGGGGAGTCTCTGGTCTTCAAGGCTCAGATCTAGATACTAGTCTCTTGTTATCTCTGTCTGCTGACTGGAGATAAAACCAAGGGATATTGCATTAAACTGTGTTCTAAGGCAGAAAGTGCTACATTGACACTGTGTTCTGGTTTGCAGCCTGTGAAGTCATTGCATGGAAATGATCATTGTTTCCCACTGTTATACTGAGGCTTGCACATGCTTATTACAGAGCTGCCCTTTGCGTGCCTGAAAGCTGGCATTTGGGGGCTTTCTCCTGAGCAGACAGGCATGAGACTTTTCTTTGGAGGGTAAGTGGGTAAATGCACCAACGATTAAGATTTGCATCTGGCCCTACCCATTTTACTTTGGCCCCATTCCATGCCTTCAACCACCACCCATTCCTGGAATGCAGCACCCGTGACCCGTCCCAAATTGGAATTTGCTTCCCTTAGGGCTAAAAAAGTTTTCCTGCCGCTATGTTAGACTACACATACCATTGCCATTAGAAAAGGCCACCGCCTATTTTCGCTGGGATCCTATATGATCTATTATGTTATGTAACTTAATATATAGTCATCTCTCCAGACTGCAAGATTGACCTCTGAGGATTTAATAATTCCTGGTCCTCCAGTGCCACTCTGTGGTTAGATTCCACCAGAAATTAATCATAGAGTTATGCTGGAGGATTTGAAGATTCCTAGAGAAAAAACTCTCTAAAAAATCTCTAGGTCCTCCAGTGAGATTTCTTTGTCAACTTCTGGTGGAAGAGATGCTGTTTCATATTTTAAAAGAGTTTGTTCTTATTTGCGGTTTTCCACTTTCATGACTATCTTGTGACGCTTAACCCAAATGTTGAAAGCTGACTTTTTCCTTATGGAGGATTCAGATGCATAATGGGATACTGGCAAAAGTGCATGATTCCAAAGTGTAAAAAGCACATTGAGTTCAATGTCCATTAAGCATTTGGCCAGCTCCGCAGCAGCTCTCTATAGGACTGTGCAATTATATTTCCCAGAGACATAAGTCTGCTTATAAAGACTAAAGGCTCCAACGGGAATCTTTCCTGCCTCACAACTCCAGACAGAAAAGAATATACCCAGCAATAAAATTTGTGTTTGATCAGTAGCCTTCTCTTTAGCTGTTGGGTCCCTCCAAGCCCTTTCTGACTGAGGGCAAACCTATCACAGGGCAAAATTTGTTCAGATCAGGTTTGCCATTTCCTTCCTCAAGGTTGAGAGAGTGCGATTTTCCTGGGGTCATACAGGGGATTTCCACAGGCAAGTGGGTAAACGAATCCTGATCTTCCAGATTTGTAGTACGGTGCTTTAAGCACTACACTAGCTTGCAGCTTTCTTTACACATAAATAATTTTGGAGAACACATTTTATCACATTTGAATAGTGAAACAATAGCTGGAGACAACAGAGGTTTTTCCAGCATGAACACTTGTGTAGAAATGGGAATTTCAGCTTCTATTAACTACACCCAATGGCAGCCTCTCCATGTCAAGGTGATAATAAACTACTCTGAGTTTTAGTCCAAACTTTTAGGAGCTATCTAAGGTTCTGAATATAATAGGTTCAGCGCCTTTGGTATTTCCTTTAAAGTTTGGACTAAAACCCAGAATGGATCCAACAACAGACATCAAAGCCACTAGCCAATTCTTACTTTTCTTTCTACATGTCCTTCTTCCTGGTTACTAAAAGCACAAGAATCATGTTTTCTAGTAGTTAATAGAGATAACAAATGGCCCATAAAACTGCGTATTACCATGCTACTGTGAAAATTATTTATTAAGAGCTTATCCCTTGACTACGTTGCCTCCCTCCAGCTACTGCTCCTGAGCAATGTTCTTCAGGTGGCATCTCGAAAATAATAGCAACAGAGTGATTTATCCTCCTCCCCTCTGTGAGGCATACTTCCCAACAACCTCCCTTGATCACTCGAAATAATAGAGTGGCATCAGGTTAATGGAAAACTCTGCTTTTCCGTAATACATTTGACAAAGCGGTGCTGTAAAACAAAGAATGCCTTTGCTTGGGCTAAGAGGCATATCAGCTGTAAACTGTTTTATGGTAGTTTTGTTTTTATCTTTTCATTTTAGGGCAACTGGGAAATTATGGGCAATAATAAGGTCTCATCTGGCACTAGCTAAATTATTTACTAGCAATATAAATTAAAAATAGTAGCCACCTTTGGACTGAATGAATGGGATTTTGAACAGTTTAGGCAAACCCTTCAGATGTTGTTGGACTGCAGGGGCCCATCTTCCCTAGCCAGCATAGCTAATGGTGGAGAATGCTGGGAGTTGCAACTGTAAGGCTGTATGATTCCCACTCTGGGGTAAAGGTAAAGGTAAAGGTTTTCCCTTGACATTGTCTAGTTGTGTCCAACTCCCGGGGATGGTGCTCATCTCCATTTCTAAGCCGAAGAGCCGGCGTTGTCTGTAGACGTCTCCAAGGTCATGTGGCTGGCATGACTGCATGGAGCGGCATTACTTTCCCGCTGGCACAGTACTTATTGATCTATTCACATTTGCATGTTTTTGAACTGCTAGGTTTGCAGAAGCCGGGGCTAACAGCGGGAGCTCACCCCGCTTCCTGGATTCGAACCACCAACCTTTTGGTCAGCAAGTTGAGCAGCTCAGCGGTTAAACCTGTTGTACCACTGGGGGCTCTGGGATAGCACAACAGCCCCATATTTCCTCTAGAGTAAGTCACACCAAATTCAATGTGATTTCTTTTTATTAAAATATACTACTGCAATATTGTCCACATTTATCTGGGAATATTTCTAAATATGTATGCATAAGGTCCAGCTGCAGTGTACTTTGATGGTATTTGCCTGTGAGGCCAAGAAAGGATTTTATTTAGTGTGACAAGAAGTATATTGACAAACAGGAATGTGTCCAGAGTAGGGTGACCAAAATAGTCAGAAGTCTGGAAGGCCTATGAGGGGCGGCTTAGGGAGTTGGTTATGTTTAGCTTGGAGAATAGAAGGTCAAGGAATGATATATTAGCCATGTTTAAATATTTGAAAAGATGCCATCAGTAAGAGCTATTTGACGGAGGAATATGCTGCCTTGAAATAAGGTGGTCTCTTTCTCTGAAGCTGGATGCCCATCTGTCAAAAATACTATGGATATACCTGCATGGCACCAGGTTGGACTAGTTGACCACGTGGTCTCTTCCAACTGTGATAAAGTAATAGTGGATAATTAACATGGAAAGTAAGGCTATACATTCTCCCTAGTATCAAAAGCATTGGTTTGAATGTTAGATGAGAACTTATTTAGTTGAAGGTTTGAATTCTCACTCTGCCCTGGAAACCCATTTGCTAACCTTGTGCAAGTCATATTCTCACAGCTACAGAGGAGCCCCTGGTGGTGCAATGAGTTAAACCCTTGTGCCGGCAGGACTGCTGACTGAAAGGTCGTTGGTTTGAATCCAGAGAGCAGGGTGAGCTCCCATCTGCCAGCTCCAGCTTCCTGTGTGGGGACCTGAGAGGAGCCTTCCACACGATGGTAAAAATCCAGGTGTCACCTGGGCAACATTCTTGCAGATGGCCAATTCTCTCACACCAGAAACGACTTGCAGTTTCTCAAGTTGCTCCTGACATGAAAAAAGCCACAGAGGAAGGTAAAGGCATAGATCTTCTGAATAACATTTGCCACAAGTTAGAGTCAACTTGCTAGCATACAACAACAAATACAAAGCAAAGTCATATATTAGTTATATTGTTGTTGGGTTGCAACTTCCAGCCATACTCACATTTAATTATGCTGGCTAGGGCTACTGGGATTTGCAGTCCAGCAATATCCGGAGAGCCCATGATCCCTCCTTTATAAGTTTCAAGCATGTCAATAATGTATGTGTGTGTGTGTGTGTGTGTTGTGACCCATTCCTTTCTGACCTTCGGCGAGCCTATTCCATAGTGGGAATAAGATACATTCCTTAGAAGTGTTGGCATGATTTTGAAAAGTTTCTTAGGCTTTGAAAATGACTTCTACCATAGGTATGATCCCCTGAAAATCACAGACCTGCATTTAGACTATTAGTTCCATTGAAATCAATGGAACTAAGCTCTTGTATAACCAATTTCAGAACAGAAGTATTAGAAGTATTAGCTCCCCACTGAGAGTAATTCCTCTTTAGACTCTTAATTTCTTAGCTCCCAGTATGTATTTAATTAAAGCACTTTTGCAGATATAAAATTCAAGATCATTTTAAGAGGAAGTAATTGCTGATAAGTGTGTTGTTGATTGTATTTGTGGGTCACCATTTTGCAGAAAAGATACACACATGATTTTACAATTACCCATAATACAGGTAGAGCATCTCTTATCCAAAATGCTTGGGATCAGAAAGGTTCTGTGTACTTGAATATACATCATACAATCTTGGAAGTGGGACCCAAGTCTAGACACGAAGTTCATTTATGTTATACACATTAGGTAAAGGTAAAGGTTTTCCCCTGACATTAAGTCCAGTTGTGCCCAACTCTGGGGGTTGGCGCTCACCTCCATTTCTAAGTACATCCATAGACACCTCCAAGATCATGTGGCTGGCATGACTGCATGGAGAATCATTACTTCCCCGCTGGAGCGGCATCTATTGATCTACTCACGTTTGCATGTTTTCAAACTGCTAGGTTGCCAGAAGCTGGAGCTAACAGCGGGAGTTCATACTGCTACCCGGATTCGAACCCGCAACCTTTCGGTTTGCAAGTTCAGCATCTCAGCACTTTAACTCACTGCGCCACTGGCTTATATACATTGCCTGAAGGTAAATCTATATAAATAAAAATGTAATGTTTGCTTGTGGGATTAACATAACTCAAAAACCACTGGATGAAATGCTGCCAAATTTGGCCACAAGACACCTAGTAACCCAAAGAGTGAGCATCATTCAAAAAATTGATTTTGTCATTTGGGAGTTGTAGTTGCTGGGATTTATAGAAAACCTACAATCAAAGAGCATTCTGAACTCTACCAATGATGGAATGGAACCAAACATGGCACACAGAACTCCCATGACCAACAGAAAACACTAGAAGGGTTTGGTGGGCATTGACCTTGAGTTTGGGAGTTGTAGTTCACCTACATCCAGAGAGCACTGTGGACTCAAACTATGATGAATCTGGACCAAACTTGGCATAAATATTCAATTTTCCCAGATATGAACACAGATAGAGTTTGGGGGAAATAGACCTTGACATTTGGGAGTTGTATTTACTGGGATTTACAGTTCACCTACAATCAAGGAGCCTTCTGAACCCCATATATATATGAGATTCACACACACACACATAGTATTATAGATTTGAAAGGGACCCCTAAAGAAGGACAATTATATGTTGCATGTTCCAGAGTAGGCAAATCAGACAATCTCCACATCAACACTGACAAAAGAACAACAAGAAATACTGTTTACCCACAAGAATAAATAAATTACATAGATTAAAAACCAAAACTTTGTAATTACTTTATTTTTCAGATCAGTTGACTGGGCCACAGCAACGCGTGGCAGCGGATGGCTAGTTTATATCATATTTTAAAGAATTTTGTATATGAAGCATACACTAAATCATCAGAAAGCAAAGGCTATCTCAGCCATTCATTTGGACCATTTCGGAGTATTTTGGAATTCTGGATAAGCACTTTGCAGTATATCTGGGCTGATATAAGGGTTGGGATTCGTCACAGCATCAAATGACTGTCAGGTAGAATTGTCCTCATAGCCACCACCCACCATTTAGGTCTCCCTACAACGATACACCAGATTACAAATCAAAGTCCTGCCTGAATGTAAAATTTTTTGTCTTTGGATAGAAAGACAACCAAGAGGGAGTTAATCTATCTTAAAGTGTCAGGGAGTTCCAGAGCCTGGGTGCATCCATTCAGTGCACACTTGCATTTCCTTTACACATACCTCTATGGGACCAAAAGAATTATTTTCCTAAGGATTGTAAAACTGGGTTGCTGTGCATAGTATGATTGTCATTGTGTTTACTCACAAGCCAACCAGCAGAATAAACAAAATCACACATCCTGCAACCAGAACCTATGCAGGTTTCCTGCGTCCCCTCCAGTCTCTAAGAGGGCTTACTCACACTACATAATTATATTGTTCTTATTCCACTTTAACTGGCATACTTCTGGGCTGTATGGCCATGTTCCAGAAGCATTCTCTCCTGACATTTTGACCACATCTATGGCAGCCATCCTCAGAGGTTGTGAGGTCTGTTGGAAACTAGGCAAATGAGGTTTATATATCTGTGGAATGTCCAAGGTGGGAGAAAAAAAACCCGTGTCTGTTTGAGGCAGGTGTGAATGTTGCAATTGGCCACCTTGATTAGCATTAAATGGCCTTGCAGCTTCAAAGCCTGGCTGATTCCTGCATGGGGGAATCCTTTGTTGGGAGGTGTTAGCTGGCCCTGATTAAAGCTCATATGGCTCATATAAAGGGGAACAGGATCTTCCCTGTATAGTCTAATCGACAGTAAACTTCAACATGTTGTCTCATGTTCCACTTCATTTAATGGGACTTGATGTCTCCCTATTCATTATACTTAGTGCTCTTCTAGCCCAAAGCTTTTAATTTATGATCATTTATCTGGGAATAGGATTATTAAATACAGTGGGACTCACATCTGAGTACAGTTACATAGGACTATTCTGTACGTCTGCAACATTAACCCCACTTACGTAGGAGTAAATTCCTGTTGAATACAACAGGACCCAATTCTGAGCAAATCTGTACATGACTGCATATGTTTTATCTCATAGGTTCTCATATGAACTCTGGGAAACAGGCCATTATACACACCCATTTGACAGATGGAGAACAGAGATACTGTTTACCTGTGGTTAGTGAACTATGCAGCTGAAAAGGAATGTGAATCTAAACAGCATTTTCCAAAACTGAGCACATCCTTCCATTCTCTACCGATTTCAAGAATCCTGGAAATACATCCAAGAAAAGATGTAACTTGCTCACTCATTATGAGATTGGTTTTAAGTATACAATTATACATTTATAGATTCTCTAGTGCTGCTTTATGGTCAGCTTCTGCCAGAGTTCCCCACAGAGTCACACTGGAGGACCCAGAGATTCCTAGCAAGAGGTTATCTCAGAAAAAATAGTGTTTTTTAATTCACATTTTCCCCACTTTTGTGGGGTTCCTGAGCCCCTAACCCAGACATGGGCAAACTTTGGCCCATCTACTGGCTGTTAGGAATTGTGGGTGCTGAAGTCCAAAACACATGCCTGCCCTAACCCCACTGTACATACATAAGCAAGTATAAGTAAAGGTAAAGGTTTTCCCCTGACATAAAGGCCAGTCATGTCCGACTCTGGGGGTTGGTGTTCATCTCCATTTCTAAGCCAGAGCCAGCGTTGTCCATAGACACCTCCAAGGTCATGTGGCCAGCATGACCGCATGGAGCACTGTTATCTTCCCGCCAGAGTGTTACCTATTGATCTACTCACATTTGCATGTTTTCAAACTGCTATGTTGGCAGAAGCTAGGGCTATCAGTAGGAGCTCACCCCGCTCCCTGGATTCGAACCTACAACCTTTCGTTTAGCAAGTTCAGCAGCTCAATGGTTTAACGCACTGTGCCACTGGGGGCAAGTATAAAGGTGACTCTATGGGTTCAACCCCATTCTAATCATCAGAAAGGCTCAAAGAAGAAGAGTGCTGCAATTCTCTTGTTATCATTCAAACAAATGGTAAAAAATGGTACACAATCAAAGAACAGGCTTCAACAAAGCGTGGTTCAGTTTTGTTTTTCCAGGAGCAGGTCTGGGCCTGCAGGCCAGTTGCAGTCCAATGCACACCCATCAGTTCACTGGATCAGGCCATCCCTTTTATCACTTGATTTTACTGATTGCAGAAACCGGCTTTGAGAGCTCCCGTGGTGGTGCCTTCAAGGTTTCCTTGTATGTCTTGACTTGCAAAGGAGACAACCTTTGCCGTAAAACTCTGGTCTATTCTGGCTGGAATCACTGGGTTTCTTTGAGTTTTCCGGGCTGTATGGCCATGTTCCAGAAGCATTATCTCCTGACGTTTCACCCACATCTATGGCAGGCATCCTCAGAGGTTGTGAGGTCTGTTGGAAACTAGGCAAGAAGACTCCAGGACAAGATTACACAATTTCATCTCTTCTTCTCACAGTTGAATTGATTTAGCGCAAATGACTTTTGCACTTCAACTCGGTTTGCATCACCTGAAGTAAGCAGAAGGAAAAATGGAAGGGGGAGAGAGAAATTGGGACATTTGAAGAGCATCTGAAAAAGTGGGCTTACAAATTAATCAGTATCATCCCTGTCAAATGGAGGCTGTTAAGAGGATATGATCTTAAGAAATACTACTGATGCATGGTTAAATTTGAACTAGAGGCATTTTCACTGTGAAAAGCTCTGGGGTTTGCAGCCTCTGTGTGTGGTGTAAAGATAAAGATAAAGGTAGTCCCCTGACATTAAGTCCAGTCGTGTCCAACTCTGGGGTGTGGTGCTCATCTCTAAGCCGAAGAGCCGGCGTTGTCCGTAGACACCTCCAAGGTTATGTGGCCATCATGACTGCATGGAGCGCCGTTACCTTCCCGCCAGAGCGGTACCTATTGATCTACTCCACCTTCAAATTAATGTTGACCCCAATGAGATCAATCAGTATTTATGTTATGAAATTGTACCTAAGAATGCAAGCTTAATAACCCTGTGGCCCATGTGCAACAAATGAAGCAAGGCATGTTTTGAGCAATCTTTGGGCCTGGGGCTCAGGAGATTTCCATTCATGAACGTCTTGGCTTTTTGGATCTGGATTAAGATCAAGTTTTCAAGATGAAATGCTCTTTTCTGAAGCCTTTCTTACTGGGACACCAGGGTTTGAATTCCTGCTCAGCTTTGGAAACCTATTGGGCGACCTTAGGCAAGTTACATCCCTCAGCCTCAGAGGAAGGCAAAGCCAACCCACCTCTGAATAAATCTTGCCAAGAAAACCCCGTAACAAGTTGGCCTTGAACCTTTGCATAGTATGGTTGTAATCATGTTTACTCACAAGTCACCCAGCAAAATAAACACAGTTCCCCATCCTGTAACCAGAACCTGTGCAGGTTTCCTCAAATCTCTAAGAGGGCTTACTCACACTACATAATTATAGTGTTCTTATTCCATTTTAACTGGCATACTTCCATCCTGTGGGCTCCTGGGATTTTTAGTTTGGTGCACTAAAGGGCTTTGGCAGTTCTAAATACTGCTCACTAAACTACCTATAGAGAATTAGTGCAGCACAATGGTTTAAGTCAGGGGTCCTCAAACTTTTTAAACAGAGGGCCAGGTCACAGTCCTTCAAACTGTTGGAGGGCCGGGTTATAATTTGGAAAAAAATCCATGAATGAATTCCTATGCACACTGCACATATCTTATTTGTAGTGCAAAAAACACTTCAAAACAATACAATAATTAAAATGAATAACAATTTTAACAAATATAAACTTATTAGTATTTCAATGGCTGATGAGATGGGATTGTTGTTGTGGTTGTTGTTGTGGTTATGTGCTTTCAAGTCATTTCAGACATAGGTTGACCCTCAGCAAGGGCAGGGTAAATTACCTTGGAGGGCCATATCCAGCCCTTGGGTCTTAGATTGAGGACCCCTGGTTTAAGTGATTAACTATTTTTAAGGAGACAAGGGTTTGAATCCTTACTCTTACATGGGGACCGCCTGGGTGATTCTGGACAAGTAACATTCTCTCAGGTTCAGAGAAAGGTGAACTCAGAAATATGAAAGAGTAGAGCTTGTGGTCTACCTAGGTAAGTGTGAATGTTGCAATTAGCCACCTTGATTAGCATTTAGTGGCCTTGCAGCTTCAAAGCCTATCTGGTTGCTGCCTGGGGGGATCCTGTGTTGAACAAAATCTGGCTAGGTAAAGATTTTCCCCTGACATTAAGTCCAGTTGTGTCCGGCTCTAGGGGGTGGTGCTCATCTCCATTTCTAAGTTGAAGAGCTGTTGTAGTTCGTAGACACCTCCAACCATGCTGGCATGACTGCATGGAGCTCTGTTACCTTCCTGCCGGAGTGTTACCTACTGATCTACTCACATTTTGCGTGTTTTCAAACTGCTAGGTTGGCAGAAGCTGGGGCTGACAGTGGGAGTTCAAACCGCACCCCAGATTAGAACCTGCAACTTTTTGGAAAGCGAGTTCATGCAGCTCAGTGGACCTTGTCGGCTCTGTGGTCTAGAAATGGAGATGAGTACCACCCCACAGAATTGGACAAAACTGGACTTAATGTCAGGGAAAACCTTTACCTAGCCAGATTTTAACACAAAACATTTAGCTCATATACATACATACACATACACACACACTCACATATGTATATGTATCTCTGTGTGTGTATGTCTGTGTGTATATATACACACACGCAAACACACACACATACATACATACATATATATATATACATGTATATGTATGTAAAAGGTAAAGGTTTTCCCCTGACATTAAATTCAGTCGTGTCCGACTCTGGGGGCTGGTGCTTATCTCCATTTCTAAGCCAAAGAGCCGGCATTGTCTGTAATAATAATAATAATATAATAATAATAAACTTTATTTATACCCCGCTACCATCTCCCCAAGGGACTCGGTGCGGCTTACATGAGGCCAAGCCCGAAGTACATCAAACAACATCAATAACACAACATTAATAAACAATCAATAAAATACAAATCATATAAATCACATAACAAAAACAATAATCAATAATGACATATTAAAAATGGCCGGGCCAAATGTAATAGATTGAAATTGAAAATATGCTGACATGAACAGGCAACATGTAACTGGGATAGGATTTTTCAGAGAGAAACGAGGGAACGCAATCCATCCTGTCAGTATTAAAGTGCATTATGAGGGCATATTGCTGAGAGTTCTCCTTATTCTGGGAAGGCACACTGGAACAACCATGTTTTCAAGCTCCTCCTAAAGACCACCAATGTTGGGGCATGTCTAATGTCCCTGAGAAGTTAATTCCAGAGTTGAGGGACCACCACCGAGAAGGTCCTCTTTCTTGTCCGTAGACACCTCCAAGGTTATGTGGCTGGCATGACTGCATGGAGCGCCGTTATATATATATATATACCCATACATATATATATACACACACATATATACCTATGTATGTGTATGTATGTATATGTACATACACATACACTACATTCGCAGCTGACAATGGAAGCTCAGGTCACTGCTGCCAGCAAACAGGCCTTTTTCCATCTACGACAAGCGAGGCAATTGGCACCCTACCTATCTGATGAGGCTCTGGCAACAGTCATCCATGCCACAGTCACATCTAGGCTGGACTATTGCAGCGCCCTGTATGTTGGCCTTCCGATGTCTACGACCCGAAAGCTCTGTATTGTTCAGAATGTGGCAGCCAGGCTACTCACAAGAACGCCCATGAAATGCCATATAACACCAGTGTTGCGGCATTTGCATTGGCTTCCAACTGATTACTGTGGTCTATATAAGATGCTAGTTCTGACCTTTAAAATTCTTTACCGCCAGGGTCCATCGTATCTTAGGGACCGCCTCTCCTTCTACCATCATCGGAGGTCGCAACGACCATCCCAACTGACTTACTTTATATACCGGGTCCTAGAGAAGTGCACTTGGAAAGGACCAGACGCAGAGCTTTTTCTTCTTCTGCCCTGCCTTGTGGAATTCCTTGCCACCCTATATGAAAGCCATTAGTGAGTTAGAGCCTTTTACCCTAGCACTTAAAACCTGGCTTTTTACTAGAGCTTTTGATCTTTGTTAATTTTATCAATATCTGTATTTTTATGCTTTACAATTTTAGCTTGTAAATCGCCTAGAGCATCTTGGATGGAGGGCGATTAATAAGTAATTAAATGGTGATGATGAAATATATATGTACATATATATACATGTACATTTTTGAGTCTTAACTCCATATATATATATATATATATATATGTATGATCTTGGGGTCCTCGTGGACAACAAGTTAAACATGAGCTAACAAAAGCCAATGGGATTTTGGCCTGCATTAATAGGAGCATAGTGTCTAGATCTAGGGAAGTAATGCTACCCCTCTATTCTGCTCTGGTTAGACCACACCTGGAATATTGTGTCCAATTCTGGGCACCACAATTCAAGAGAGATATTGACAAGCTGGAATGTCTCCAGAGGAGGGCGACTAAAATGATCAAGGGTCTGGAGAACAAGCCCTATGAGGAGCGGCTTAAGGAGCTGGGCATGTTTAGCCTGAAGAAGAGAAGGCTGAGAGGAGATATGATAGCTATGTATAAATATGTGAGAGGAAACCACAAGGAGGAGGGAGCAAGCTTGTTTTCTGCTTCCCTGGAGACTAGGAACAATGGCTTCAGACTACAAGAGAGGAGATTCCATCTGAACACGAGAAAGAACTTCCTGTCTGCGAGAGCCATTCAGCAGTGGAACTCTCTGCCCCGGAGTGTGGTGGAGGCTCCTTCTTTGGAAGCTTTTAAACAGGGGCTGGATGGCCATCTGTCAGGGGTGATTTGAATGCAATATTCCTGCTTCAGAAAGTACACGGAATGATAGAATCATAGAGTTGGAAGAGGTTCCTGCCTCTTGCAGAATTCTGGGGTTTGTAGTTTTGTGCGCCTGTTCCAAGCTTCTTCCTAAACTACAAACTCCAGAATTCTGCAGGAGGCAGAAACCGGATTTGAAGTGGATTCCCCCCCCCCCCCCGCCCCCTAGTGTGATATTCTAGGATAGATCAGGCATGGGCAAACTTGGGCCCTCCCTCCAGGTGTTTTGGACTCCAACCGCCGGTAGGCGGTTAGGAATGGTGGGAGTTGGAGTCCAAAACAGCTGGAGGGAGGGCCCAAGTTTGCCCCTGCCTGGGAGGGGGGTAGACCTGAAATGTCCAGAGTGTCAACAAAAGAAAGAGGGGAGAGGTATCCAAAAGGAGCGCCTTCTCTTCCCTTAGGAGGGAAGGGAGGGAGGCGTGGGCAGGAGAGGCGGGCGAAGAGAAGGAGAGAAAGAGAGAGAAAAGGAGGGCGGCCCAGTCCGTGCGAAGGGACGCGGGAGGCGGGAAGGAAGGAAAGAAGGCAGGCAGGAAGGCGAGGCGACGCTGAACAGGTGGCCAGAGGCAGCGGGCAGGAAGGCAGGCAGGCAGGCAGCAGAGCCTCCTCCTTCTCCTCATCTTCCTCCTCCTCCTTCTTCTCCTCTTGTTGGCCCACAGCATGTGAAGGGCCATCCACCCGCGGAGGCGCCTTGACCCGCTCTTCCCTTCCTCTTGGGCCTCTTGGGCCGTGGGAGGGGAGGATGAAAGTCACGGTCTGCTTCGGGCGGACCCGGGTGGTCGTGCCCTGCGGCGACGGGAACCTCCAGGTGGGCAGCCTTATCGAGCAAGCCGTGACCAGGTACAGGAAGGCCGTGGCGAAGGTGAGTCTGGGGCTTTGTATCCATGTGTGTGTGTGCGCATTATTATTATTATTATTTATTATTTCATTCACTTATACCCCGCCCTTCTCACCCCGGGGGGGACTCAGGGCGGCTTACAGGGGAGGGCACAATTAGATGCCCGAACACATAACAAGTAATACAAAAAGTAATACATTCAGTTGGGAAGAAGAAGGGAGCCCGAGAAGAGCGCGCCCGGGATCAATATGGCGCTTCCTGGCCTGGGGAGGGCTGGCGAGGGAAGAGGGAGCAAAGTGGGCCAAAGGAGAGCCCTGGAAGGAAGGGCCAAAGGGACAGAGCCCTCTCTCCCCGACTTCCCCCTTCAGTGGGTTCCGGAGTTGGAGTCTCAGCTTGGCCACAATCCGTGGAATAGCGAGCGACTTGGAGTGGGAAACTTTGGTGTGGGAAACTCGTTCCCATTTGGATACTTTTCTGCAATGTTTTGGGGAGGAAAAGGCTTGGAATATGGCTTCTCCTCTTCCTTCTCTTCCTCCTCCCACCACTTTGGGACGAGCAGAGATTTCTCCCTCCTTCCCGGTGTTGTGTTTTGGGGGGGGGGGGGGGGCTGGCGTCGCGAGGAGTCCCGAGGTGTTGGTGTGTTGCCTTCAGGGACTGAACTCTTTGTTGTTGCTCCCGCCTGCCGCTCTTTGGGCTGCAGCAAGTGGTTTGCCCGGAGAGTAGGCTTCCCTTCTTTTCCCATCCCCCTGTCCTTTTCAAGAGCAGCCTTCCCTTCTTTTCCTCTCCCTTCCCTTCTCTCTCTCAGCCTCCGTGCTTTGCAGGCTTCCCTTCTTTTCCTTTCCTTCCCCCCTCTTCCCCCCCCCGCCTTTTCAAGAGCAGGCTTCCCTTCTTTTCCTTTTCCTTCTCTCTCTCTCTCAGACCCCATCCTTTGCAGGCTTCCCTTCTTTTCCTTTCCCTTCTCTCTCTCTCTCTCCCCTCCTCCCCGTCCTTTTCAAGAGCAGGCTTCCCTTCTTTTACCTTCCCTTCTCTCTCTCTCTCTCTCAGCCCCCGTCCTTTGCAGGCTTCCCTTCTTTCCTTTCCTTCCCCCCTCCTTCTCCCTCCCCCCCCCGCCTTTTCAAGAGCAGGCTTCCCTTCTTTTCCTTTCCTTCTCTCTCTCTCTCTCTCTCTCTCTCTCTGAGACCCCGTCCTTTGCAGGCTTCCCTTTTCTTTTCCTTTCCCTTCTCCCTCCCGCGTCCGTTTCTCCCGTGGAAGGAGAGACTTTCCACGCCGAGATCTTCCCCCCCAATCTCTCGAGGTTTTGGAAGGCGTCAGATCAGGAGAATGTGGAGCTTTTTCTAGTTTCCCAAGAAATAGCATAACAAGGAGGAGGGGAAAAAAGGGAGAGATGGCAGCACCTCATTGTCGCCAGCATTCGTAAATATGCTTTATACATACATATAAAGCATATTATTTACACAGAATTGGGACATCATGTGACAGGATCCTGAAAAAAAATGCAAATTATGCCCCTTGTGTTAGATTTTCAAATGTTTTCTGGAGGTGATACAACTCCTTTAGATCTTTATACTGTTTACTTCTCAAGTGCTTCTTGCAACTGTTGCAGAGTTGTGTTTCATAGTTGTTGCAAAGGTTTTTGTTCACAATGAGAGAGAGAGAGCGAGCCTTCTTTGACTCTTTCTCCCTTCCTTTCCTGTCCCTCCCTCCCTGCCATGGGACAAGTTTCCTCCTCCTCTGCCTTTCCCTCTCCACGAGCTGTGGTTTCTGCAAAAGGCTTGAAATCCAGCCCCAGGCTTTCCAGCCAGTCCAGGCCCAAAGAAGCAAGCAGGGAGGGAGTGAGGGAGGGACCGAGGGAAGGGAAACACTCCACCAGAAATCATGGAGTCCCCCCTCTGCCTGGGAGTGGAGTTCTGAGGCTGCTGGAGCATGTGCTCTCTTGGACTTCTGCCTCTTTTCAAGCTGGAAAACAAACTCCTTTATAACAAACCTATGGCGTTAGACCAGCGTGGCTTATCCTCCCCTTGTTTTGAAAAGAGCTCTTATTGGAAAAGAAACAGCTTTTGCTGTAGCGGTGTGGTTGTGCGTAGTTTGAACACTTGCGGTAATACAGACTCTCTGCATTTCCAGAAAAATACTCTCTCAGTGTAGAGGAGAGATATTTGTCTTGTTTCTGTGAAGGGGATTCAAACCATTATTACATTTCAGGAGGAACTGTGGCTGATGTGTCCTTCCAGAGAATCCAGTCTGTTACACACTAACTTGCCCTCCTACTCTGCTTGCATCATTCCTGGTTTTGTGTCCAGTCACCACTTCTCTCCATACAATTCATAAATATATCTGAAACAGGCCCAATTTTGGGGTAGGGGGAGGGGGAGACACATATAATTATTATTATTCAGCCTTGGAACAGTATGTGAGCATGTACAAAAAACATTGAGCGTCCCTGTATTGTCAAACTGAGATGTGAGCTTTCCCGGCTGTAAGGCCATGTTCCAGAAGCATTCTCTCCTGATGTTTTGCCTGCATTTATGGCAGGCATCCTCAGAGCTGGGGTTTTTTTTTGGTCGTGTCAGGAGCAACCTGGGAAACTGCAAGTCGCTTCTTGTGTGAGAGAATTGGCTATCTGCAAGGACGTTGCCCAGGGGACACCCGGATGATTTGATGTTTTATCATCCCTGTGGGAGGCTTTTCTCATGTCCCCCTGCATAAGGAGCTGGAGCTGATAGAGGGAGCTCATCCGCCTTTCCCCGGATTCGAACCTGCGACCTGTCGGTCTTCAGTCCTGCCGGCACAGGGGTTTAACCCACTGCGCCACAGGGGGCTCTGCTCAGAGTTGGTGAGGTCTGTCCTCTGAGGATGACTGGCATAGGGGCAGGCGAAACGTCAGGAGAGAATACTTCTGGAACATGGCCATACAGTCCGGAAAATTCACAACAACCCATTGAGTGTCTCTATCTGCAGTAAACTCACAGTCCTTTCCCAGCATCAAACAAAATATTTATTTATTATTTACTATGTTTATACCCCACTCTTCTCATCCTGATTATGTCAAAATTCAATGTTGCATTGTACATATAATAATAAACATATCAATTTATAAATCAGTTAAAACATATAACTACAATAAAGCAGATTAAAAACATACATAGTGCTGAGTCTTGATTTCCATACTTTTTTATTTTCCCATAGTCATTATTCCGACTGTTACAGAAGTTGGACTATTTCCCGAACTATTCTCAGCCCAAAGGTGACTCAGGGCAGTTTACAGTCGGCAACAATTTGATGCCCCAACCGACATAAAAATATAATTTAAAACATTTAGCTTATATAAAAAATCATATAAAATCAATAAAAACATAAATAATCAGCGTCTCCTTACTATAATCATTTTCCATTATTTTTTTCCTGAAGACCAGGAGGGAAGAGGCCAGTCTGATGTCACTGTCCACAGCTAAGGGGCCACCACTGAGAAGGCCTTGTCTCTTGTCCCCACCAATCGCACTTGTGAAGGGGGTAGGATCAAGATTAGGGCCTCCCCAGCAGATCTTAAGTCTTAGTTGGCTCATAAAGGGAGATAATACAGTAAGAGCCCTCCATAATGATTGAACTCATGCCCATGATTTCAAGTACCTTTAGGAATTTGCCAGCTCCCGCAGTGGAAGATGCCATAGAGTTGCATTGGAGGACATAGCAAATTTCTAGAGAAGAGTTCTTCCATATTCTCCTGGTGTAGTTCTACTGGTATTGGAAGTTGGATGTTTTAATTGTGTGTCATCATATCCATGGTCTGGCCAGGATGTATTCTCCAGGGATACAGGCTCTTTCTGTAATTCGATATCTTTCCTTTTGAGTGATAATTTGATCACAGTATTTCTTGAAGAGATCTAGACCATCCATCTTGTACTTTGGTGAAGATTTGGGAAGTGAGTTTGGGAACAAGACCATTGGTTGTGATTGAGATGGATGTCTGCCAATTAAATTCCTACTCTGTTTTCAAATTAGAAATTGTAAACACAAAACCATGCTTGGTCTGGGGGCAGAAGATACATCTTGGTCTATTGCCCTTGGCATTTTTGATAGACCAGAGCTTTGGGAAAAACAGAAAGACAGCTTAAAGATTCACTCAGACTGTTTTTCATGTCACATGAAGTAGATATTTTTGAAGTATGTGGACTTCTAAGAAAGATTCTCATTTATTGGAACTTGAGATTTTTACATGTTTAGACTACAGTGCCCAGAATCCACCAGCCACCTATGCTGAGTAAAAGTGTCCAAGTTCTCTTGTTGACATCTTGACCCCCTCTCATCCCACTAAAAATGTAAGAAAATTCCATGCTGTGATTATATTACTGGTCTCCAGCAGTAGGTGAGCTCACGGGGTTGTGAGTCATGAGAGAGATGCTGGTAGACACAGCATGTTGCCTGCAAAACCCACCTGCCAGAGAAAAGAGAATAAGGTTGCGCATATAGTATTTCAACATGCATGGCATCATTTCAGCTGGGTGTGAGATGTTGTCCTTACACAATGGGATTTCCCTTTGGGATCAGCAGTAGGCTTGCTTGATGGTTGCTTAGGTACCTTGGAGAAACTATATCATAAGCAAAGTAGGCTGGAGACCTGTAGCTATTGTGTATGCTAAGAACTTGATGCTTAAAAATTGTGCGTTTTTAAAGCAGCAACTATAACAATTTAACTCTGATGTGTTGTGGGCATGTTTTACACCAGGTTCCATGATCTCAGGACCTCTCATATCCTTAGAGCGAGGAGGAAAATAAATCAGTTGAAGAGCATTTCATTGAAAATTGAATATACCTGTCCTTTTTGTTTACCTCAGTTTCTGCAGGATTTTTCAGAGTGGTTACTGTGGACTACATTATAGTACATGCTTGGGCAAACTTTGGCCCTCCAGGTGTTTTGGACTTCAACTCCCACAATTCCTAACAGCCAGTAGGCCAGTGGTTCTGACCCTTCCTAACGCCGTGACCCCTTAATACAGTTCCTCATGTTGTGGTGACTCCCAACCCTAAAATTATTTTCATTGCTACTTCATAACTGGAATTTTGCTACTATTAATCGTAATGTAAATATCTGATATGCAGGATGTATTTTCACTCTCTGGACTTGGGAGTTGTAGTTGCTGGGATTTATAGTTCACCTACAATCAAAGAGCATTCTGAACTCCACCAGAGATGGAATTGACCCAAACTTGGCACACAGAATGCCCATGACCAGCACAAAACAATGAAAGGGTTAAGTGAGCATTGGCCTTGAGCTTGGGAGTTGTAGTTCACCTATCTCCAGAAAACACTGTGGACTCAAATAATGATAGATCTGGATTAAACTTGCACTAATACTCAGTATGCCCAAATGTGCACACTGGTGGAGTTTGGGGAAAATAGACCTTGACATTTGTGAGTTGTAGTTGCTGGGATTTATAGTTCACCTACAATCAGAGCATTCTGAACCCCACCAACAATAGAATTGGGCCAGACTTCCCACACAACTCCCATGACCAGCAGAAAATACTGTGTATCCTGATGGTCTTTGGCGACCCCTCCAAGGGTCCCGACCCCCAGGTTGAGAAACACTGCAGTGGGCTGTTAGGAATTGTGGGAGTTGAAGTCCAAAACATCCGGAGGGCAAAAGTTTGCCAATGCCTGTTATAGTATGACACGTGGAATCAAAATATGTGTTTTCACTTGTCCATGGTTTCACTTATTTGCATAAGACCTCCTGTACAGGCTGTACTTTCTTCTTGGTGACTCCATCATTCATCCCATTGAAAATAATAAGGTACGCTATTATCTGTGGTTTCATATATCCACGTGAAATCCAGACGGTATCTCCTGTAGATACCGGGACTGTACTGTGCTTACTGTGTAAGGCATAGTATGGACAATTTCCTTAGTTGAATGTCAACTTTGGTAGGTTTGAAAGCATTTCAAAGGTGTTGAAAACAGAACTTGAAAAGTGGGTTGTTTTATTGTGCTCAATGCAGAGCTTTGTAACGTAACTTCCAACCAGGGAAGTATTTTCACCTTTGCAAGACTTGGTGTTTATTATTTGAATTACATGTGCTGAGCAAATGTGCATGATACTTAATATATGTAGTTAATGACTTCAGCAGGGAGCATCCCTACCTCCCAGGTTTGAGTCCTTAAATCTGAAGGCCTGGATTTCCCTGATGTAACAACTGTAATTGTAATCTGTGAACCTCAAAGCAAACCATCTTGAGGCTCTAGTTCTTTTCATTTTGGATCCTTGTGTTTTCGTGTTAAAGAAGAAGTCATCTTTTTGGGACTTTATAGATGACAGCCCCCTTTTATCAGCTGAGAACCTTTGTTTTGAGATAGTTATTCCCCATGATTATATCAGTCATGTTAAGTCATGATTTTGGCCTTTCGACCAAGGGCTCCATTGATTAACCATGGGAGCTGCGGTGATGCAATTGGTTAAACCCTTGTGCTGTCTGAACTGCTGAGCTGAAAGTCAGTGGGTTGAATCCGTGAGAAACGTGAGCTCCCCTCTGTCAGTCCCAGCTTCTCATGCGGGGACATGAGAGACTACTTCCACAGGATGATAACACATCAGTGCATCCCGTGGGCAATATCTCTGTAGACAGCCGATTCTCTCACACCGGAAGCAACTTGCAGTATATTCTCAGTTTGCTTCTGACATGATAAAAAAATTGGTTAACCCCTTCCAATAGCATTTTTCTGATGTGAGAGAATTGGCCATCTGCGAGGATGTTGCCCAGGGGATGCCAGGATATTTTTAATGTTTGCTATCCTTGTGGGAGGCTTCTCTCATGTCCCCACATTGGGAGCCGGAGCTGACAGAAGGAGCTCATCCACACTCTCCCTGGATTCGAACATGCGACCTGTCAGTCTTCAGTCCTGCCAGAACAAGGTTTTAACTACTGCACCACTGGGGGTTCTTCCAATAGCAATAGCCAAATTGGATACTTTAGGTCACTAACTACAAGGAGCCGTAATGGGAATATAGGACTAATAGAACGTTATGCCAGTTTGCTTCTGACAGAGCATGTCTAGGGTCAGGCAGCAAATATATGAAAACTTAACTTCTATCCCAGATGGAGAAGCTAAGTATTCCCGGTTTTAAATTCTAAAACAACAGGGAGTCTCTCAAGCCATGTTTCATGCAATGACATCTGTTGTACAGCTGCAGAAAACCTGGTGCTCTTCTAGAAACACGACTCATTCAAAGTGCAAGTACTGTTTCTGCTCCCAAGAGCATCATGTTCCTGGCACCGCACACAGTTAAGTTAGTGGAATTCCTCAATGGCTACCAACATTGAGGTAATTGAAAATTAATATTGTACTTTGAATGTATCTAAATGTAACTAAACTCATAGATCTGGAAGAGACCATCTAGTCCAACCTCCTGGCCATTCAGGAACACATAATTAAACCACTCTTGTTAGATGGCTATCCAGCCTCTGTTTAAAGGCCTCCAAAGAAGTAGACTCCAGCACATCCAAAGACAGAAACATGTCGCACACCTCTTACCATCAGGAAGATCTTTCTAATATTTCGGTGGGATCTCTTTTCCTAATAGAAGTAATACATTTATTGGCCATTGTCTGAATTGAATATGGAATGATAGCCCTTTGGTCTCATCTAGCAGGGTTCTTCTGAAAATCTACTGTGCAGAAGAGTTCTTTCTGTTTTAGAGAAAAAGATTGCCCTCTTCTTGACCTGTCAACTTCATACTTGTCATGGGAACGTAATGTGGATGGTGCCTCCATGCAACTAATATTCTAATGTAGGGCTTTTCAGTGTGCTCCTCTCTGAATGTTTGAATCCCATGACTGGCTTTGATGAAAGTAGATGAGGAAGTACAGCAATTTATCTTTAGTTGTTACTGTTTTCCTTTAAACAGAGAGTGCAGAAGCATCTCTTATATAAATAGCTCTCTAAATTATATTTTTGGGCAATGTTTTGAAGGGAGTCTTATTGTCTTTAAGGGAATTTTGAAATATCTATGACATTTATTTCCTACCAAACTTTGTATGATATCTTGAAGATGAGATGGAAGAAATCATGAAACCAACTTGTTTTCAAAACTAAGAGCATAATCAAAAGCATTGGCCATATGTTTAACTGTTATAGCAGAATGATACTTTGAATCCCCTGCTGACATTTTAGTTGAATCTTTGTTTCTGGATGGGAAGCTTTTCATGTCAGCTTCGTATCTGGATGGGAAGCTTTCCATTGTTTTTCTTATTGTGGTCCTATATGTAGGACTGACAGTGTCGTATATTTTATTTACTTATATATATGAATATGCTTATTTGGTGTTTATTTGTTCAGTCATTTCCGACTCTTCATGATCTTGTGGACCAGCCCACGCCAGAGCTCCCTGTTGGCCGCCACCACCTCCAACTCTTTCAAGGTCAAACAGTCACTTCAAGGATACTATCCATCCAATTTGCCCTTGGTCCGCCCCTCTTCCTTTCTCCTTCCATTTCCCCCAGCATCGTTATCTTCTCCAAGCTTTCCCGTCTTCTCATTTTGTGGCCAAAGTATTTCATCTTTGCCTTTAATATCCTTTCCTCCAGTGAGCAGTCGGGCTTTATTACCTGGAGTATAGATTGGTTTGATCTTCTCACAGTCCAAGGCACTTTCAAAAATTTCCTCCAACACCACAGTTCAAAAGTGTCTATCTTCTTTTGCTCAGCTCTCCGTTTGGTCCAGCGCTCATATCCATAGGTTACTATGGAGAATGCCACTGCTTTAATTATGTGGATCTTAGTTGCCAGTGTGATGTCTCTACTCCTCACTATTTTATCAAGATTGGTCATTGCTGTCCTCTCAAGAAGTAAACGTCTTCTGATTACCTGGCTGCAGTCTGCGTCTGCAGTAATCTTCGGTCCTTGAAATACAAAATCTGTCACTGTCTCCATGTTTTCTCCCTCTATTTGCCAGTTATCAATCAGTCTGGTTGTCATCATCTTGGGTTTTTAAAATGTTTAACTGCAACCCAGATTTTGCACTTTCTTCTTTCTCCTTGCTTATAATGTTCCTCAGCTCCTTCTTGCTTCCCGCCATCAAAGTGGTATCATCTGCATATCTAAGGTTGTTAATATTTCTTCCAGCAATTTTAACTCCAGCCTTGGATTTGTCAAGCCCTGCACATCACATAATGTGTTCTGCATACAAATTGAATAGGTAGAGTGAGAGTATACAGCCCTGTGGTACTCTTTCCTTAATCTTGAACCAGTTTGTTGTTCCATGGTCTGTTCTTACAGTTGCTACTTGGTCGTTATGCAGATTCCTCAGGAGTCAGACAAAGTGGCTTGGTATCTCCATACCACCAAGAACTTGCCATAATTTATTATGATCCACACAGCCAAAGTCTTTAGAATAGTCAATAAAACAGAAATAGATGTCTTTTTCTGAATAATATGTTTTTATATTATGTTTTTCATAATATGTTTTCATAATAATATGCTTATTATGCTTTGTTTTTGTTTTGTTTTCATATGTGCCTTAAAATTCCTTAGTTTGCTGTTATTGCCCTGGAATTACCTCATATGATACTTACTTTGGGACCAAATCTCTTCCTTAAAACTCGCCCATAAAACCAGCTGATAGCTCCCAATCTGAGAAAAACAATGATTAGGCATATCCCATCATTGTCACTCTTTGCTCTACCTCTGCTCTCTTTATGACTCCACTGAAACAGATTGGATCCTTTTATTAGCAAGCATCTATTTTCTTTCTCCTTAGATGACTCTTTGCAATGGCATGCACTCTAAGCATTATGTAAATAATATTTCAAACCCATTAAAGATTTTTTTTTAAAAAAAATGTATGACCGGAACAAAGAAAGTGCTCTGTGACTAACATATGCAATGGATAAATCCTATGCATATTTACTATAATATATTTGCTCTGTTCATTTCTTATGACTTATACCATACTTCTGTAGCTCACGCTTTTCAAAAGGATTGCCTTCTGGTTAAGTATGCATAGAATTGCAGCCTTATGTTTTAATCTTATAGTAATTTTGGATTAAGCCCTGTTGACCATAGCGGAGCTTACGTCTTAGTAAAAATGCATAGGATTGCAGTATAAAATGCCCCAGTAATAGGTTTGGCTTTGTAAGAATGTGCCACATGGGGTGTAGCAAATCATTCTAGTTTGGCCTTCCCTTTTCACAAACAAACCCACATGATGTCAGTCTGTCAGAGACTTATTTTGCAAAATAAAAAAGGAAAGCTGAATTCACAGATGCTGATAATACCTTTATAGGAAGCAGTGTTCAAAATTAAGCCAACTCTAATGCAAATGACATCTTTTGTTGTTGTTGGAGGGGAATTATGCTAGGAAAATGAAAAGTTAATTACATAGTAAGAGACAGAACTTGCTGTAAAAAAAGAAGAGTTTTGAAAGCATGTATGACTTAATGTACCTTTTCTCTTTTGTCTATTGTGCTTTATAATAACAGAGAGTTTGAATCATGTCTGGTCCTTTAACCTCTAGTTGTAGATCCAGAGCCATGGAAATGGAAATTTTAAGTTTAGGCATACTTAGTGCTTATGGGTTTTGTGTATACAGTATGCATGTGTTCACAGATTTCAATTGTATGAATGATAATAACCTTCTTTCTTCTTCTGTATTTTGAGGGACAGCAGAAAATCAGAGTGGAGCAATAAAATTAGGTATCCAAGAAGGTATTTAGCCTGTTAGTAGGAAACTATAGTCATAAGCCATAAGATGTCCTTTTAGTACAACTTTAGAGCTATAACTGTTGGTTGTTGAATGACATTCCATTTGACAGTAATTTGAATTGTGGAAGCTGATATAATTTGGAGGACTTAAATACCTTAAAAGCACCAGATCCTGTCTGACCTTGGAAGCTAATCAGGGTCAGTTCTGATTAGCAGTTGGATGGGCAACTGCCAAATAATACCAGATGCTGAAGGGCAGAGCTTTCCAAACTGTGTGCTGCAACACATTAGTGTGTTGACTGTAGTGCGTTGATGTCACATGAATGAGAAACCTTTGAATATATGTGAAATAAATAATAACTAATGTTTTAAAAATGTAAATGAAAGGTTTTCATGAGAAATGTTGTGCCCACAAACATTTTGTGATTACAATTCATTTTTTATTGTGTCAGAAGCAATTTGAGAAACTGCAAGTCGTTTCTGGTGTGAGAGAATTGGCCATCTGCAGAAATGTTGCTCAGGGGATGCCTGGATGTGTTACTATCCTGTGGGAGGCTTCTCTTATGTCCCTGAATGGGAAGCTGGAACTGACAGACAGGAGCTCACCCCATCTTGCAGATTCAAACTGCTCACCTTCAGCTGTCAGAAGGGTTTAACCCTTTGTGCTACTGCAGCTCCATTACAATTCATGTCTCTCTGTGTATTTCGTATAAGGGGTTTGTTTTGCCTCTAGATTGCTAATAAAATTGAATTACTGTATCGTGAAATGATGCATATCTAAAAAGTTGTGTCACCAACATGAAATGTTTGGAAAGCTTTGCTGTAGGCTATATTTCAGAAGAAGGAATTTGCAAAACCACCTGAGTATTCCTTACTTAAGAAAACGTTATGACAGGTGACTTGAACGTTCATATACACACTATATTTTTAGCGGAATGTACCAAATATAATACAGCTAACAAAATAGATATGTTCCTGAGCATTACCTCTTTAACAGATATTTTCATACCCTGGAAAAAAGAAAGGATAGGTTCCTGTATTACAAAAAAAGGAATACAACATGTATCAGAAAGTGTTATTCATAACTAACATTATACACTTGTGCAGTGAAACACCAGGGTCAGGTAAGCCTTGCATAAACAAAACATTTTGACACTTCTGGAGACCACTTGCATACTCCCCAAATGCATCATTTCCCCCTCCCCCAATTTCTTTCAATGACCTCCACTTACCTTATATATGATTTATATTTTGGGGATGAAACTTACAGATGTATGCTTTTTCAGTATGCCAGAATAGTTTATCAGAGTAGCTAGTCAGGCCTTGCCAGTAGGTAATTCTGGAGGCAGCTGTTTACCTTATCTGTTGTACATAAGTACAAACAGCTGCAGCCAGATCTCTAGAGTAAAATCCCATTTTTCTCAGGCCAAGCTTTATTGCATTGTTTACTGCAGACAAACTGCTCCAACCCAAATCTGAAAATCTTTTTTTTTGTAGTCCTCCTTCACTATCCTCCCAAAGCCAATGCTGCTGCTAAAACAACAACAAAGTAAGCCCTTTGCCCAATATTCCGGCTGAACAGGACAAAAGAAAATCATGTGTGTGTAGTGGTGATGGTGGTGAGATTGGGATTACATAGAAAGACTTTGAAAAAAGAGAGCTTCTTTGCCATACACTTTGTTAATAGAGGTATGCTTGTATTTTGCTATCAAAAGTCCCCCTCCTCTTCTGTGAGTGCCTGTTTAGAATTATTTTATTATATTTATGCTGCCTGTTTCTCTTTTCCTGCATGCATGGTAACCAAGAGCTCATGTTCAAGATGAAGTATGGAAGTAGTATTCCTTGGTCAGCATTTATATAAGTAAACAGAATTCATCTTTATAATGGATCCTTGGTGTCTGCTGTGGCTGTTACCTGAGTCCCATGTGGATATCAAAATCTGTGGATGTTGAAATCTCATTATATAATATGGTGTAATAAGATGACGTCCTTTAAGCAAAACAGTGAACAATTCAAATGAATGGCAGACAGAGCCTGAGAAATGGTGGAAGTGTGCTTATCCATCCACCTCTTGACATATGGCAAAATCAAGCTGTGCTTTTGGGATTCCCCCCCATATTTTCAAGCCATGCTTGGTTGGCACCATGGATGGATCCCAATTCTGTGGATATGGAGGGACAACTGTATTTTCCTTTTAGTAGTTACTCAATGCAGTATTTTGTTTAACCCACCTCAGCTTGGCTTTTGTTTGGAGAGATATTTTGTCTTGTTGTGTCTTGTGTCAACAGATAAAAGCTCCTGAAACATCTGCTGATGGTTTTGTATGTAGTATTTTGCTTTTCACAGCAGAGGTCTTGGGATTTATAATTAACTGGGGATGCAATAGATCTTGAAGACATCAGATTGAGGAGGGCTGTTTTTAAACCTGTGAATTCCATCCTTGTTGGCTCACCTCATTGCTCTTGTTTCTTGCATAACAGGTTTTGGATCCTGTGAGAATTGTGCCTGCTTAAAAGTTTTAAAGCCCTTTGTGCTTTGGCTCTGGAGAGGCATCACAAAAACGCTAAATTCATTTGTCAATTGTAAATTTATCAAAATGTTCATAAAATGTATTTTATAAATTGCAGTGAGAATTGCCATTCTTGGAGAAAGATTGAGTCCTTTGAATGGTCTGTGATTAGAACCTGTGTTGGAGGATTAATTGTCTGATTTATCCACCAGAGATCTGAACAAAAGCTGCTTTTTTGGACTACAGCTTTGAGAATCTTCTAGTTCCATCCTGGTTGAGGATTCTGGGAGTTGTAGACCAATTTGTTCCCCAAGTTATGATCTAGAGGCATCTTTTACTGATGTTGTTTTGCTTGTATCAGCAGATCTGTGCCATGTGTGGGAAGATGTGGGTGGTTTAAATAGAATGCCTCAAATTGATCTACTTCCCACCACACACCTGGATTGTGGCGGGATCCAGCATTGCAAAATCTCTGAAAGTTAGTTTACTCACTGGTGCCGAAAGCATCAGTCTGGATCTGTGATGAATGTATCAAATTAATCTGTGCCCAGGCTTGAGAGCAATAATAATATTACTTAACCACTGTAGAATCTACAAAGCTCTTCACATATATTATCTCGGTAATCCTTAAAACAACACTTCAAAATAGGTAGTGTTATTATTTCCATGTCACAGATGGGAACATTGATAGTGGGAGAAAAGTGATTTGAACCAGATACTGTCTGGATCAGAGTGAAATCTAAGCCTTTTTCAGCCTTCAGTAACCTAGTGCCCTTTATAAAAAATTTTGACTACAGATCTCATCATCCATAAGTAGCACAGTAAGTGTTTAAGAATGATGAATGTTATGAATCCAAACATTTACAGAGCATAAAAAGTGAGAAAGATGTTTCTGTGTGCACATTTTTGGCAAAAGTCCTAAGTATATGTACTTGAGAGAGAGATCTCCTTTTGAATAAACATGCACAAGATTGTTCTGTTATTTCCCTAACGCTGTAAATCTTTGATTTCTGTTGTGTAAATCAATGTATAGAGATAACCAGTGTTTAGGAAAATCTATTCCATTTTTAAATGAAGTATTCTTAATAACTGTGAATTGGTGAGTTAAAATCCAGTGTTATTTATTCATTGAGTGTGTTGTTGTTGGTGAGTTCAAGACATTTCTTTTATTTTTTTTTCGTGTCAGGAGTGACTCCTGGTGTGAGAGAATTGGCCGTCTGCAAGGACGTTGCCCAGGGGACACCCGGATGATTTTGATGTTTTATCATCCTTGTGGGAGGCTTCTCTCATGTCCCCGCATGAGGAGCTGGAGCTGATAGAGGGAGCTCATCCGCCTCTCCCCGGATTCGAACCTGCGACCTGTCGGTCTTCAGTCCTGCCGGCACAGGGGTTTAACCCACTGTGCCACCGGGGGCTCCATTTCTGATTTATGCTGATTCTAAGGAGAACCTATCACAGAGTTTTCTTGGCAAGAAATACCTTTTCTTTGAGACTGAGAGTGTGTGATGTGCCCAAAGTCACCCAATAGGTTTCCATGGCTGAACAACCTTGGTTTTCAGAGTTTTAGTCAAGTTTGAAAACATACACATTCATTTATGAGTAACCTAAACCTTTGGTTTGGAAACTGTTACAAAAATGGAAAGTTTGTGCCCCAATAAAAGTGTTAGTCTTTCAAGTATCACAAGACTTTCAAACCACTATTTTCTGTTGAAAGTTCTCTGATACAAAGTAACAAGGCAATGGGTAGAAAACATAAGTAAAAGGAAAGGTTGTAGAGCTGAGGAACCCAGGATTTGGGGGTCAGCATCTACAGAATGGGTATTGGTCAAGTTTAATATAGGAGGAAATGTTCATAGAGACATCTATCTTTGTATATAACTTCCTGCCTCCAGCCAATTGACTTGAAGCAGAGAGATATTTTGGAGAAGATTCATTCATAGCTAATGGCTATGGAAGACTGGGAGCTTTGCAGTTCACTGGATAATAAAGGGTAATGATCCCTTTTATCCGGAATCTGGAAAAGTCACCTTTTGGACTACAACTCCCAGAATCTTCTAGTTGAAAGTTTCTAGGATTTTCAGTGTGAAAACAAAGTGATTTCCATACACTGATCCTTTCTTCCTTGTGGTATGAGACTTGTTCATGGTTTATTTTGATAGGCTCTGTACCCTCTTCCATGCTGCTGGAATGTCATGCAAAAAGTCATGAAGAGCTACAGCCTGCAAGCAACATTTTGTTGTAAAGTAACATGAGATTGGTATGTAAAGGCATTGAAGTGTGTATAAGGAGTAAAGTGTCTTGTGTCATCTTGAAAGGTCAACACATCTGTTGTAGCATAATTGTGTGTTTTGGAATGTATGGATATGCAAACCTGTATAGAGGTCAAGCGTCTTTGATCCTCCTTGTGCATTTAATGATTGTGGGACTGGGTAGGGTGAAAGTGTGTACTGGCCAGAGCCTTGCCATTGTGTTGGACCCATCGATCAGAAACCCAGTAGCCATGCATTTTCTGATAGTGAGAGAGAAGCTCTTGGCCAGAGATGGGCAACCTGTTTTGACCCAGAGTTCAATTTCTGGTTCCATGAAGTTCTTGGCAGGAAGGATTTATGAATTTCGGGCACAAATGGAATAAACCAAAGGTGGGCAGCTGCTTTATTTGAATCTCGGGATCAGGGTGAGCTCTTGCTGTTAGGTCCAGCTTCTGCTAACCTAGCAGTTTGAAAACATGAAAATTTGAGTAGATCAATAGGGACTGCTTCTGTGGGAGGGTAATGGCATTCCATGCAATTATGCTGGCCACATGATCTTGGAGATGTCTATGGACAACACCGGCTCTTCGGCTTAGAGAAATGGAGATGAGCATCAATCCCCAGTATGTCAGGGGAAACCTTTACCTATATGGATATCTGCTTAAGGGCATTTTTTTGCCCCTTGCAGGCTGCACTGAAATGCCTAAATATATCTGCAGTGATGTCTCATCCCTGTTGGCTGCCTTTTTTTTTTGGGTGGAAATAGAAAATATTTTGTCCCTGTCCTTTTCTGTTTCCACCACCAGTCAAATATATTGTGTGTTTACTCAGCCCTGTGAGTGATAACTGGCTGTGTCTTTTAATCAGGGTGCATTTTATTTTTATTGTGGCTGCTCTATTTTAACTGCCTTTCAAAACTGTTTGAAAGTAATGTTTTTAATAAGATTGCTTATTTAATTTTTCTGATTTTTTTGTATTACTCATTGTTCTAACTCAATTTGTTTTAAGATATATGTTTAGATAAAGATGGAATATAAATTAAGTAAATTAAAAAGACTTTGGGTGGTTTGGAGGCACTGGGAGGGAAGCAAACAGTTACATAGGTTCAGAGTTTTGGAGAGACTAGGGTGGATTTTAGGTGAAAACATATTTAAAGTATTACTTTGATTTTTTTGCTGATCGCTTGGGAGTTCTGGTTGATCGAGTTCCAGCTAACTGAGAGTCTACTCTGTGGAGTAGAGGAGATTTTAGCCAAAGATTTTCTTACTCCTGAAGTATTAAACTATACAGTTTTCTCTACAATATAGTTATTGAAGACAGAGGAACAGTATTCCCATTACATCTGAAGAAGAGAAAGGTTTTGTTTTTAATGTAGCAGAACAGTGGAGGGCAGCTCAGGATTGAATAAAGGGGGAATTATTTTGCTATCTTGCTACAACACCTTCTTCCTAGTTTCTCTCTTCCCCCATTATTGGTTCTTTTAAAGCAGAAGGATAAACTATAAGCCTTAAAGATATTGTAGGTGAGGAAAGTTTGAAGAAGGGAGGCAAATAATTGAAAAGAGATACTTGAAAACAATGGGTGGTGTGACCAACCAAATAAACAAGAAGATATGGATGGTATCAGTGAGAGAACCAGTTAACATTATATAGAAGAAAGAGTTGAAAGAATGCAGCACAAAGGAATGGGAAGAGTGAATAAAAAAATTAGAAGTTAATTAGGGTTTTTTTTTGAACAAAAAGTATGAAAGCGTATTGTTTAGACCACAGGTGAGCATGCTTCAGGTTATAGAATGTACTTACCTTTTTACTAGAAACACAAGTTTCATCAACTGGAGTCTGATTCAAAGAAAATACACACAGACTTCTAAGAATAGTGAGTCCTAGAATTTGCTTTTGATTGTCCTAAAAGCGACTGAAGTCCATCCATACAAAAATCTCATCAAAGTCACTCCAAAGCTTTTTTTCATTTGAGCAATAGGGCAGGGATGATTTTGCTCCTGCTGTTATTGAACAACTGGAAGTCAAATGTCCTTGATGTACTATTACAAACCCTAGAGCTATTTCTAAAGGAATCTAGATACATCTTCTGCTGAGTCCTCAGTGATTCTATATCTATCAACTGGCATAAGCTCTCTTAAATTTAGTGAGGCTATCTTCCAAGTAGATTTATTTAGGATTGCACTGATATCCTTCTTTGATTGAATGACGCTGCCTATTCTCACAGATTTTCTTGCTTAGGACAGAGGGCTGATCTTATTATTTAAGTATTTAGGAAGCCAGAGTTCACCCTGCTTAGTATTTGGATAGAAAACTATCATGTGATGATTGAGATTTCTAGATAGGACTAGGAAAGAATTCTGCTTGGATCCCCAAGAAGCCATTGCTGCAATTTAGGGCCTTCCACACAGCCATAAATCCCAAAATATCAAGGTAGAAAATCCCACATCTGAGTGTGGACTCAGATAATCCAGTTCAATGCAGATTTTTCTGCCTTGATATTTTAGGATATAGGGCTGTGTGAAAGGGCCCATAGAGTGGTGAGCTAGATGGATCAATGCTCTGAATCAAGACGAGAAAGAGCCCTCTGTCATTCCGCAGAGAGTACGGTATTGTGTACTGTACATATAAATATATACAATATGTAACTACAAAAAAGTAGTGCAAAGATTTTTAAGTCTATACTGAATGTGTGCAAAATATGTCTTGATCTGTTTGGGAGTTGTAGTAGTGAGAACCAGCAAAGTGTAGTTGTGTGACTACAACTTTTGATTTCCTACTACACCAAGAAAATCCACTGGTTGATTTTGTGTGAGTCATTTAGGCCCCATCTACACTGCTTTATAATCCAGATTATCAACGCAGATTTTTGTGTGTGTCAGGAGCTACTTGAGAAACTGTAAGTTGCTTCTGGTGTGAGAAAATTGCCTGTCTACAAGAACATTGCCCAGGGAATGCCTGGATGTTTTGATGTTTTACCATTCTTGTGGAAGGCTTCTTTCATGTCCCTGAATGGGGAGCTGGAGCTGACAGAAGGAGCTCATCCCTTAATCTCCCAGGTTTCGAACCTCCGACCTGTTGGTCTTCAGTCTTCCCGGCAGAAGGGTTTAACCCACTGCGCCTTCAGGGGCTCCATCAAAGCGGATAACCCACATTATTTGATTTGAATTGGATTATATGGGTATATGCTGCCAGATAATTCAATTCAAAGCAGATAATCTGGATTATATAGGGCAGTGTAGAAGGGATCATACTCTCAGCTCCAGAAAGCTCTGTGATAGCATCGCCATAGGGTTGCTAAAAGTCTACTTGAAGGCATACAGCAACTGCAACATAATTGCAACCTCATAATTTGCTGTGTATGTTTTGATGAAGCTTTGTTTCTGTTTATAAACAACTAGGAACAAGAATGCAAACATGTTGTGTTGTATATTTTCTGTCTGCTTTAGTGGGTTCATCTATCCCTCCCTTTATATATAACATAAACTTGCAAACTTCAGCTGACCAAGCTGTACTTCTAAGGTACTTGATCTAATGTCAATATTTTATTGAATTTAAGAATGCTTTTCTTTCTAGAGGAAACTATGTACTAGAAAAGTCATTTGTAGGCAATTCTGCATAAATATACATGTTAGTTGGTGTCTGTGTACACTCATACTTTCCCATATTAACAGTTCTAACATTTCCTTTCATATTGGATGGAAAATTTATACCAAGGTGCCTGGCCTGTGGTCAGGACGCTTGTGTGAAGCAATCTTTTATGTGATTCCTTGCAATTTTGCATTATGTGTAAAAGTGATTTAAAAAATAGTCTGTCTAAATTTGCATACTACAGCAGCTTGGGGTAATTGTAACATATTTTTTCGACTATCCATATGGATTCCTCCTGTGTTCTAAATGTGCAGCATCAGCTTGTAATAAAACTTGCGGCACAAAGGTGGCCTTTATATATTGTACTAGGACTTTTTGAGACTAGAAACTGGAATCTTCACTCGGCCATGAAAGCCTACTGAGTGATCTTGAGCACACCATGCTCTTTTAGCCTGAAAAGAAGGCAGTAGAAAACGCCTCTAAAAATGTATTGTCAAGAAAGTCTTATGATAAGGTCATCATAAGGTGGGCTCAACCTTGAAGGCACATAACATGAATAAAAACATATCTGTTTCCCCCTTTTTATTCATGAGTAAGTCTGTTGTAACATGCTGGAGTTCTGTATTCTCTGGAAGTTTTCTCAAAGTGGTAGACACAGCATTTGATTGGGTGAGTTTCCACTTCCCACTTACAATTAGGAGTCAAAGTGACTTACAAAAGTTTTAAAAAAACATTTTAAAGTCTCATTGAATGTGATTATCCATGGGGTTGGACTGGATGGCCCACAAGTCTCTTCCAACGCAATGATTCTATGATTCTTGTGTGCTGATAGGAGGACAACAAGGAGCCAAGCTTCCTTAGGAATGGAGATTCAGAGACATGGGGAAGCCAACAAAAAGTCCTTTTTTCATATTGCCTTTGAGGGTGAGAGGACTAAGAGAAAAACCTATCCTGAAGATCTCAAGATCCAGATGGGCATGTATGAGAAAAGAAGGACTTTTATATAGTTTGGAAACTAGTCATACAGGACTTGATAGGTTACAACCAGAATTATGCCTAGAAACAGATCAATTACCAGCGGAGATCACAATAGAATTTTATTTTCCCCTGTAATCTGCCCCAGGCAACAGTTCGGCTGCAGATATTTGGGCCAGGTTCTGAAGTTTCTGAACGGTTTTCAAATGCAGCCTCATGTAGGGGTGCATCTACACTGTAGAATTAATGCAGTTTGACAGCACTTTAATTGCCATGCTCAATTGTATGGAATTTATAGATTTGCAGGGCACCAGCATTCTCTGGCAGAGGTTGGTAAAGTCATTATAAAACTACAACCTATAAGATTCTATACCATTGAGCTATGGCAGTTAAAGTGGTGTTAAAGTGCATTAATTCCACAGTGTAGATGCACTCTAGAGCATGTTGCAGTAATTCAGGAAAATGCCAGACATTTCCTAGAAAGGTTTCAGCTTGTGTACTATTTGTAGCTGTATAAACATAGTCATGACCATCTCTGTCCAAATCATTTCTAGGCGCCGGGAGAGCCCATCGGGGCTTCAAATGGAGGGCACCTAAGTTTTTCTTAGTTTTCTAAGAAATCTAGGGGCTTGGGGGGGAGGGAGTGGGTATACTCACAGTTTACCAGGCTTATTTAGCCCAGTAAACTGTGGGAATGGTGTCTGGACTGTAGTCTAGACACGAAATAGTGCAATTATTCCACGTCTTCCAAGAAGGCATGGAATAAATCCACTATTAAATTAATTTGCTACAAATCAGAGTTTTCCTGGTTTGTAGCGAATTCATGTGGGAATTCCTGCAATAAAGGCCCTTTCTGGACGGGCCCTCTGAAACCTAGCCATCAAAAGTCACGGCTCAGTCCAGGATTACACTCAAAACTCATAGAATCGTGAAGCTGGAAGAGACTACAGGTCATCCAGTCCAACCTCATTCTGCCATGCAGGAACAGACAACCAAAACATCCCTGACAGATGGCCATCTAGCCTTTGCTTTAAAACCTTCAGAGAAGGAGACCCCACCATACTGTGAACCTGCATCTAGTTGGGAATTAAGAGTAAAAGTCATGCCAGTTAGGTCTTTTCTTTTTTGAAATCCCATTTAGCAATAACAAATTGCTTTACAAAGTTAGACGAAGCAAAGCTATGTTAAAATTACTTTGCCACATTGTGATTCTGAATATGGATTTATTTTTTCAATTGGAAACTGTATCCATGTAGCATGCCTTGGCTGCAGGGACAGGACCGGAGCTTTTGCAGAAACTGAAATGTGAATACTTTTACTGAATGGACAGTGACAATTCTCATGGGATAGTATGTTGCAAAAGTATTGTCACTGTTGTCACATCTTAACTGTTTGAATGAATGATATTGAGACATATCAAAAAGCCTGCGGGGAAAAATGAATTATTCACTCTGACTCTTGAATTTGGCTTAGCAGGTATACATCTCTTTCTGTTGAAAAAATATTGAGTAGTAACTCTTGATTGCTTTTGCCATGCCTTCTCTGTTCTGTTTTTAATCTTCGTGTATGTGTGTGTGTCTTTCATACACACAATGAGCAAACAACACATGTTCTTTGGACACCTCTTCTTTTGTTGCTCTTGGCATTTTCCTGTCTCCTAAATAGTTCTGTCTTCTGAATGCCAGCCATATGAATTTCATCAGCTCTATTTATTGTACTTTATGGTTACCTAGCAGTGCTGTTTTTTCTCCCTCTTTTGTATATTTTAGAAAAATCTCTGTTCAACCCTCTCTAATATATTTTTTCTATTCACCTTTCCCTTTTTTCATTAGTGTATGTCTTGGTGTGTTAATCAGAAATGAACTTAAAGGAACCTCCTTCCTTAAGGCTTTGGTCTTTGTGTTCCTACTTCATGAAATGCTGAAGTATGAGAACACCTTGTTTATTGATTCCTCCTGCTTCCTCCCATATTGACATATTGACATATTCTCATATAACACTTTCCTTTTGCTTCTCTTCATTATGTTGTATGAACTGTAACCTGTGAGCATTTTCCCCACATATACTTTAAACTATCTTGTTTGTTTACATTAGCATACAACTCATCGTTCCAATTATTTTTTCATGCATTTTTATTTCTGACTTTGTTAGACTATTATCGGTGCCTATAAATTGAACCTAAGTTCAATACTATTTCCATACCATTCCCTACTATTTTACGGTGTACTGCTTCCAAAGATGGCAACACATGAACATCTTTTCTGTCTCTTGAAAGTCCTTCCTTCCTTCTTTTCTCCATTCCCTCCTTGTATGCTCATCCCTTTTCTGTTGAAAATAGCAACCTCCCAAGCCTTTCACTATTTATTTGTTAATGTATATATTTTCTAACCTGTATTCTATGTGAATGCTGATTTGCCAGTTTGACCCCTCTCTTTGGTGTGGTGTGGCAGGAGCTGTAGACGTGAGCAAGTGCAGATTCAGGATTCCGTTTAGTGTTCAGTCTGCTTACCATCTCATTGGAGATGGATGTGTTTGCATCAGATCTCAGTGGAGGTAGATGCATGCTGCTGTTTGGATTTTAGTTGAGAAGTATGACTTGTGGATTTCAGTGAGTACAGCTATACTTAAAGACTATGGACAATTAATTAAGTGTACTCAACACAGAGAAGAAACTATATCTTATCTAACTGAACGCTAATAAGAAATGTGCCTGTATGGTGAATATATACAAGAAGTTGGTTAGTGAACCTGAGATGTTATTTTCAAAGAAGACTACTTTGTTTTGTCTCATGAGTGCATGTTTTAAACAAGAGGTTTTTAAGGGAGAGTAGATGGGCAACTTCAACTTCAGAGAAATAACCATCCTCTGCTAACCCAATATATTTTTGTATGGCATGTCTTTATCCTTGGTAGTTTAATGACATGGTTCTTCACTTTAACAGCAGAGTTACCTGTGTGCCATTACATGAATGCTTACGAATATCACTTGTCGAAAGAGTTGACTAGACTCATAGAATCATAGAGTTGGAAGAGATCTCATGGGCCATGCAGTCCAACCCCCTGCCAAGAAGCAGGAAAATTGCATTCAAAGCACCCTGACAGATGGCCATCCAGCCTCTGTTTAAAAGCTTCCAAAGAAGGGGCCTCCACCACACTCCGGGGCAGAAAGTTCCACTGCCGAATGGCTGTCACAGTCAGGAAGTTTTTCCTCATGTTCAGATGGAATCTCCTTTCTTGTAGTTTGAGGCCATTGTTCTGCATCCTAGTCTCCAGGGCAGCAGAAAACAAACTTGCTCCCTCCTCCCTATGACTTCCTCTCACATATTTATACATGGCTATCATCTCTCCTCTCAGCCTCTTCTTCTTCAGGGTAAACATACCCCACCAGAATTGGACACAGTATTACAGGTGTAGTCTAACAAGGTCATGCTTTCCTTGACTAGTGATTTTCAAAAGGTGGTCTCCACATGTTCACAGAGATTCACTTTTGCCAAACAGATGTGACATCATTTTTTTCCTTTTCGATAAGCGTATGGTGGACTTATTTCCAATAGGTTATGGAATTTCCAATATCCTCACTTTCCTAGTATATTTAATTTACATGATCCAGAATGGTTAAGTAGGGATTTAGTTTTCTTTTAAAAGAATATTCCTGCTATGTGAGGTTATTTGTTACACTTTTGAGGATTCTATGCTGCTTATATTAATTTTAGTAGGACTTACTTAGGAGAACATCTTAGTGGACTGTTCCTTAAGAACAAAATAAAATGTAAGCTAAGTTATACAGTGAAGCAACTTTTCCGATTAAGCTCTCTTTGCAAAATCCATACAAACAGATGTTATGATGTCATGACATCTGCTAAGTGTTACTGCATGTTGCGAAGAGGGTGAATTTTGACAAGGTGGCACTCTTTGGGGAGGATGCATTATTGTTTGAGCCTGTCCTTCTGCCTTGCAGTCTTTCAGATAAGTGATGTGATAATACCTATTTATAAATGTCAAGATAGACATGTCAAGCTGTGTAATTTAATTCACTTCTTGGTTAGCATTTTTATTTCCAAGAAGAAAAGGTGCAGTGCAGTGAAATTAATGCAAACCTTCTTCAATTGCACAAATTTAGTTTCTTAACATATGCACAAATTGCCTTGTTGAATCAGAAAAGAGGACCATCTAGTCCACTTTCCTTTTCTAACAGTGAAACCCCAGATGTTTCTGCAGGCTCACGAACAGGAAGCAGTTAGCGTTTTCCCTTGTTGATTATACCTTCCATCTTTTATTTAGAAATTATACTGCCTTCGCACGCAAGGTTCTGTTTCACTTCCAAGGGTTTTTGCTGCTTTTCACTGTGACTGTGAGACACTTGCATAGGGAAGTGGCAATGCCAATTACCTAGGTATCTCCAGAGAAATATTATAATACTTGATTACAATGATAAGCCTGCTTGCACAGCAATAGAGGCTCTCAAGTGCACAAAAGGGGTTGACATGTTCATGGCTCAGATTTTTCCTCCCACAGCTTTGAGGTTATAAATAATAATAAAAAATGCTCCACCTCACATGCTCTCTCTTCTTGCAACCTATATCCTGGAACTTCTTTCCTGTTATCTCTTTTGAAGTTATACTTCATAGAACTCCTCTTGTTATACTATGCCTAACACTCCCAAGAAAGAGTTGTTACTAGATTTGTTGGAGTTCTCCCAAGTTGCTTTTGTGTGTTCTTTCATGAATTGACAGTGTTGTTGGCTCTGTGGCTTGGTCTCTTTTCTATTCAGCTCAATACTCCACGTCACGTTGGAATGCGGCCCTTCATGCTGCCAGCACTGTTTGGGTTTTTTTCTCTTAAACTCTTTAAGAGATTCAAGAACTGCACAAGCAAATGGCAGGAAAAGGGGAAAGGAATTTTGTAGAAAAATATAAAACCTGAGGTTTTAAATAATTCATTTGAATTATATCTTTTTCTGCTTAATGGGATTCAAGGATATTTATAATCTAAATTAAAACAAGCATCCAAAGCAATGTTACTCAACCTTCTTCATGCCGCAACTCCTTAATATAAAACCTCATGTTGTGGTCTTCCATCCAAGTACTAACCAAAGCTGACCATACCTAACATTTAAGAGCAGACAGGATTTGGTGTCATTAGAGCAGTATTTCTCTACCTTTCTAATGCCTTGACCCCTTAATACAGTTCCTCATGTTGTGGTGACCCCCAACCATAAAATTATTTTCGTTGCTACTTCATCACTGTAATTTTGCTACTGTGATGAATCGTAATGTAAATATCAGATATACATGATGTATTTTCATTCACTGGATCAAATTTGGCACAAATACCCAATATGCCCAAATTTGAATACTGGTGGGGTTGTAGGGGATTGAGTTTGTAATTTGGGAGTTTTAGTTGCTGGGATTTATAGTTCACCTACAATCAAAGAGCATTCTGAACTCCACCAAGGATGGAATTGGATCAAACTTGACACACAGAACTTCCATGAGCAACAGAAAATACTGGAAGGGTTTGATGGGCATTGACCTTGAGTTTTGGAATTGTAGTTCATCTACATCCAGAGAGCACTGTGGACTCAAACAATGAAGGGTCTGGACCAAAATTGGTATGAATCCTCAATATGCCCAAATGTGAACACTGGTGGAGTTTGGGGGAAATAGACCTTTGGGAGTTGAAGTTGCTGGGATTTATAGTTCATCTACAATTAAAGAGCATTCTGAACCCCACCAATGATAGAATTGGGCCAAACTTCCCACACAAGAACCTCCATGATCAACAGAAAGTACTGTTTTCTGATGATCTTTGGTGACCCCTCTGACACCCCCTCACAACCCCCCCAGGGGTCCTGACCCCCAGGTTGAGAAACACTGTTCTAGATCCTCCAGAGCAATTCTACAATCAACTTTCACCAGAATAAAAACAAATCCATGAATGTTCAAACCGCAAAGGAATGTGAATCCAAAGATCTTGAACTGCAAATTCAGTGCAACTACTTACTGATATTTTCAGCCATTCTAAGGTAATTGCGTCCTGATTTCTGGTGTACTCTGTGGCCTTCACCTTGGAACTCTAATGGAAAAGAAGACGAAACCTGTAAAGAGTAGGTCATGGGAATGGTGAACTGCACTAAAGGTCACATACAGAGTCTTTACTACTGCAAATATTGCTTTATGTCTCTAAATGATACTGTTTACCATGATCTCTACCACTGTGAGCCAGAATCAACAAGAATAATGTTAACACTTTTACTTTACAAGCACGAGCAAAAAGGAAATTAGATTAATGTGGAAATAGATTAAACTGAAATGAGACTATTTCTTATATCATTAAAAGATGTAATCTGCCCTTACAGTAATACCAATGTGAAATCAGAAGCAAATCTATTTCCAGATGACTATAACATCACTCCTAACAAAAAACACATCCAAATCATACTCAAAATATTTTTAAATGACAAAACTAAAAATAAAAATCTTGGTGATGAACATACTTCAAAGGGCTTCTTAAACAATTTGCTGTATTCTTTGGAATGGGCTGCAATGCTGTAAAACAAATATGAAGGTTTGAACCAAAAAAGCCTTTAAGATACCAGTTAGATTTGCAAAGACTTCATATATCCTGTATGTAGATATAAAGGGAAATCTGGTGTGTGTGTATGTATGGATGCTTTAAATTTCATAGGGTTGTTAAAGCCAATTAATATGGTTTAAACAAGTGGTTTGCCATTGTCTTCCTCTGAAATTTAGCCTACAGCACCTAGTATGTCTTGGTGATCTCCTTTCCAAGTGCTATCCAAGTCTGACCCTGTTTAGTTTCTAAGATAGGATAAATTCTGGTGCCTTCAGCTATTTAGGTGGAGCTGCAGTGGTGCAATGTGTTAAACCCTTGTGCTGGCTGAACTGCTGACCTGAAGGTCAGCAATACGAATCCATGAGATGGGGTGAGCTCCTGTCTGTCAGCTCCAGCTTCCCATGCGGGGACATGAGAGAATCCTCCCACAAGATGGTAACACATCCGGGTATCCCCTGGGCAACGTCTCTCCAGACAGCCAATTAACTCACATCAGAAGTGACTTGCAGTTTCTCAAGTCGCTTCTGACACGATTTTAAAAAGCTATTTAGGACCAACGTACTGAGGATCTAAAGTCCTTGGCCATGGAAAATGATACTGGAGACCTTGCTAGATCTAAAGTTCAGTCAACATTTAGACAAGACAACTAACCAGCTTTGACTTGCCCCAAAGACATAAAAAAAACTAGCATGAATCAGGAGACAGATAGCTTTTGATGTTGGGGATCAATAAGAAACAATGACTCGCACAAGTTTCTATTGCTCTATCATCTTCATAAAGTCACACTCCTGACTGTGGATTTTTCTCACACATTCCTCGCTTATCAAACATCCATGTTTGTTCTTCCTTCTATGGAAATGTTATGACATTTTGCCAACACAATGGAAAAGGGACCTGCACATCCCATCATGATTATGTTTCTGGAGCTTATTAAAAGGAAGTGTGGAAATGAACCTCTAGTAGATGGGCATTTATCCATCCTTTGCTGCAAGTCCAACAGAAAGGTGGGAGAGGAATCAAAACTCTCTCATAGTTCCTCTCTTGTAGAGACTACCTGAGACTACAAATTCTAAGAGAGAGCTTTCTCTCCATCCCATTGGCTCTTCCACGTGGAACTGGTGGACAGAGCCTTCTCAGGCTGGATCTACACTCATAATCCAGATGATTTGCTTTGAACTAGGTTGAGTCTATACTGCCACATAATCCAGTTCAAAGCAAATAATCTGGATTCAGAAACTGGATTATATGGCAGTGTAGATGAGGCCTCAGTGGCTCCTTCTAGGTTCTGAAACTCTTTCCTAAGGAAGAATTGATTTGTTCCCTCTCTGCTATTTTTTGGCTTGCATGCAAAAATGTACCTTGCTCTTTAACCTTGGTTGATCAGAAGTGGAGTAATGTGCAATTGGATATGCTGTTTTCAATATGTACAGTGGTGTTTATATTGATTTAAAAGTAGCATTATAACTGAATTGATGGTGTTGTGCTCTTTTTAAACGACCATATTGTTTTAGATCAGTGTTTCTCAACCTGGGGGTTGTGAGGGGGGTGTCAGGGGGGTTGCCAAAGACCATCAGAAAACACAGTATTTTCTGTTAGTAATGGGGATTCTGTGTGCCAAGTTTGGTTCAGTTCCATTGTTGGTGGAGTTCAGAATGCTCTTTTAGTGCAGGTGAACTATAAATCCCTACAACTCCCAAATAGCAAAATCAATCCCCCCAACCCCTCCAGTATTCAAATTTGGGCGTATCGGGTATTTGTGCCAAATTTGATCCAGGGAATAAAAATACATCCTGCATATTAGATATTTATATTATGATTCATAACAGTAGCAAAATTACAGTCATGAATTAGCAACGAAGCTAATTTTATGGTTGGGGGTCACCACAACATGAGGAACAGTATTAAGGGGTCATGGCATTAGGAGGGTTGAGAACCATTGACTTAGAGAATCTTAGAGAAGGGTTCTCCCAGATAAAAAGGTAGTGTTGTTTTAATTCCTGTTTTTTCCACATTTTGCAAATCCCTAACCCCCATGAAAGTGGATGGTCTGCTGTACTCTGCAATGAAAGGGTTTCCCCTAGCACTGAACTGTATGTTTGGGAAACTTCAATGTGGGTGACTGTGAAAGACTAAGGGTCTTTCTCACTATGCAGTACTGTACTGCATAATTATAGCACTGAGAAAAACTGCAGTGAATAATCAAGGTATTTGGGGTGTCTTTATGTGGGATGTGACCCACACAGGGGGTTGGAGGGGAAAAATTGGACTGTTATCTGCAACTTTGCATTAGGCAAAGATGGGTTTATCTACACTGCTTGACAGTGGCCATTGTTTCATATAGAGACCTCTTCCCTATTGCACATCTATTTCACAGCCTTTGTCTCTGGTGCCAAATCTGTTTTACTTCTGGAGTCCCAGCCTGCTTTCTCTGCAATTGCTTCCTTTTCTGTGTCACCATTGTAATAGCTCTTTTTACCGACTGAAATATTTCCCCTAAAGTTTAGTTACTGGGCAGAAAAACCTTTTCTGATAAAAGGTGCTGGTAGTTTTGGTCTCATCCTTTTACTAGAATGTACCTAGAATGATAGAATCAAAAAGACCACAAAGGCCATCCAGTCCAACTCCCTGTCATGCAGGGAAATACAATCAAAGCATTCCGAACAATGACCCTCCAGCCTGTACTTAAACCTCCAGATAAGGAGACTTCACCACTTTCTGAGGCAGCATATTCCACTACCAAAACACTCTTACCATCAGGAGATTCTTCCTAATGTTTAAGCGAAATCTTTTCCTGCAGTTTGGTTAGACCACACCTGGAATATTGTATCCAATTCTGGGCACCACAGTTGAAGAGAGATATCGACAAGCTGGAATGTGTCCAGAGGAAGGTGACTAAAATGATCCAGGGTCTCGAGAACAAGCCCAATGAGGAGTGGCTTAAAGAGCTGGGCATGTTTAGCCTGAAGAAGAGAAGATTGAGAGGAGACATGATAGCCATGTATAAATATGTGAGAGGAAGTCATAGGGAGGAGGGAGCAAGCTTGTTTTCTGCTGCCCTGGAGACTAGGATGCAGAACAATGGCTACAAACTACAAGAAAGGAGATTCCACCTGAACATTAGGAAGAACTTCCTGACTGTGAGAGCTGTTCTGCAGTGGAACTCTCTGCCCCGGAGTGTGGTAGAGGCTCCTCCTTTGGAGGCTGGATGGCCATCTGTTGGGGGTGCTTTGAATGCGATTTTCCTGCTTCTTGGCAGGGGGTTGGACTGGATAGCCCACGAGGTCTCTTCCAACTATTCTATGATTCATTTGCTCCCAGTATCTGAGAATGTGTAAATTAAATTGGCCCTCAAGCTGAAAGGGTTTCCCATTTCCCATGATAGCTGGATGGAAAGTAACTGTGATCTTGCTAGACTGAATTTAGACCTAAACTTTGCCATTCCTTGGCAGAATGAAGCATTTGTATGAATTAGATTTCTTTCCATTATGAAATGAATGAGGAGGATCATATTTGCAAATTCACCAGTCGGTTTTGGCTCCAAGGCTTCTTCCTCTCAAGTTCTCACTGTCATTGGGTGCTGGTGGGCATGGCTGCCAATGCAACATGAGATTATTTTACACACAATGGTTGAAGAAAGCCCTACAGGCAATCACTGTGATTCAACACATAAGTTACGGTGGCTGCACCAGCCGGCTCATGGAAGAGATGTCGGGAAGGCCTATTTAGCCCCGTTAGCGTACTGTGATTTAAAAGAAAGTGCTTTCCATTCCGAGTTTAGCTCAAAGGCATTCTTAAGCATGGCATACAAACACATAGATGACAGCCTTTAAATGCTTATTATTTGCCAACCTCAACTCCCCCTCTCCTCAGTTATAATTCATTGCAGACATGTTTGAATATGAAGAGAGATAACAAGTTGATGAGATGCTCATAAAATGTGTAGCTGGGTGTGGAAATCTGTTGGATTGGGCGAGGGAAAATGAACTAGGCCAAGGGATATTTTTCCAAGCTATTTTTTTCTTGCTGTTTTCTAGAGCCCTAATTGGAACCAGTTTCTTTTTTAGGAAGGGGAAATTTGAGGGTTGGCCCTACTGAGTGAGGCAACCACCCGAGGCAGGGAACAATTTTTGAGTTAAATACTTGGTTGTGATTTTCCTAAGTGCTTGGAATGGGGCAAAGTATTGGTGGGATTTTTCTTTTTCCAAAATAATTTGCTGATTTGTATGTGTATGTGTGGGTGAGAAGTGTGAGACTGAATTCTTCCTCTAGTAGTGAAACATCTTGGGCCATATACTGAAAGTATTTTACATATTTTGGGTGGGGAAGTTTTAGGAAAACCGATTTGTCTGTTGAAATGAAAATCGAATTGGTCTGTTGTGAATGTAGGCTGTAATCCATGAAGGTTTACTTCCTACATTACCTCACATATTAACGTCTAAGACACTTGTTATGAAATCTCTGGCAACTGTCTCATCATATCACTGCATGGAGGAGAATCGCAGTAATGCAAATCCCTGTTATGGAGTTTCGACTTGCTCTTTAATAAATGTAGGGAGAAGCCAAATGCACCAACTGTGCAGAATGCAACAGCCTTCTGCTTTTGTGGTGTGTCTGCAACAGCAGAGGAACAGCTGCAGTGTTAAGTTTTGCTCCCAAGGGGAAACGCTTTTTGATAAGTGAAGTAAAGGTAAAGGTTTTCCCTGACATTAAGTCTAGTTGTGTCTGACTCTGGGGGATAGTGCTCATCTCCGTTTCTAAGACAAAGAGCCGGCATTGTCCGTAGACACTTCCAAGTTCATGTTGCCAGCATGACTGCATGGAGCACCGGTACTTTCCCATAGGAGCAGTTCCTATTGAGCTACTCACATTTGCATGTTTTTGAACTGCTAGGTTGGCAGAAGCTGGAGCTAACAGTGGGAGCTCACCCTGCTCCCTGGATTCCAGCCGCCAATCTTTCAGTCAGCAAGATCAGCAGCACAGTGGTTTAACCCGCTGTGCCACCAGGGGGATTACATAACTGTGATATTCACTAGAGCTTGGAAAACGTTCATTGTTTGCACTATCACTCCCAGAATCCCCCAGTTGTTACCTCTGCCATTATGAACATACAAATAGGAATGCTTACAAAGTTTGGTGCAGTCACATGTAATTGAAGCTGCTGAGTATCCAATAACCTTTTTACACTTACTAGTTATAGCATTATGATTTCTCTTTAACTACCATGGCAACATGCTATAGAATCCTGGGGATTGCCATTTGGTGAGACACTGGAAAGGCTCTGTGGCTGAGAATAAATATATCCTTCCTTATCCAGGAAATCCCAGGATTATTCCAATACAGTTAGTTGCACTGGAATCATAGTGATATAACTGTGTAGTGTTAAATGTTCTCAATGACTTTCTCAGAGAAGAGAAATAGGGAGCCATTTGGCAAATAACCAGGCAGATCTGTATTGTGAGTGTTAAATGCACATGTAAGCACTGTTGTGGATGTTTCAAAGCAGGATCTCCATGTGTGCCCACAGACTGGAGCTGTCTGGCCCCTTGTCTTCCTTGCACTGATTACCCCAGACAGAATAGGCTCTGTTCCAAAGGTTGTCAAATGTCTGGAAAGACGTTCCTGCGAGCTTGAAAGCTTAGCACACACATACACAAAGTACCGCTTGCCGTTTTCAGTTTCTCACCAAAGCCTTCTTTCAGAGCCTGTTACCATGATGGATATGGTGTGGCTGCTTGCTTGAGTATTTTGGGAAGAAGGCTTTTGCAAAAGCGGAGGAATCTGGCAGATATTGTTCAGCAACCCAATAGTCATTGTCTCTTTTTGTCTTGCTCTCTTCAGAAATCCCCTTAGAGTCAGTCTGCATTCAAATAGTTGTCAGTAGTTTGGGGAAAAGGTTTGTGGAGGAAAGCTGTGAATGATCTTTCCTACAAATGTCAAAACAAAAGGGTCTGGTGTAATAGGTTAAGCATCCCAGATTTAAAAATCTGAAATGGTTCAAAATTGAGGTTGTGGATGTCCTTTATATCTTCAGTCCTTCAGATCCTCAAGTCTTTCTCTTGCCTTGCATCTCATATACAACATAAGTAGCAAATAAAGGAGATGCAAAGCTGGACAAAGAGACAAGGATCTATGAAATGGAGGTAGGTGAGGATTTGTGCCAAGAACTATTAATTCCCTTCCTTTCAAGAATATTCTAAAATCTAAAAAATGTCCAATATCTGAAACACATCTAGTTCTAGGCATTATGGATAATGGATACTCAAACTTTGTTATCTTTTGCAAGAGTCACTCTTGGGTTTCATATCCACTTGGTTTAACATGGTCTCTCACTCAGCATCGGATGTCTCATAGCTTAATGCAGCTTTTTTGCACTCTTTGATGTATTGGATTGCTATCATCCAAGCCATTGTCCTGGAATTTAGTCACGTTCAGAATCACGACAGGTATCTATAGCTAAAACATCACTAAAAGGAAACCTTTATCCATTTGGCACTTCCATATATCAAAGCATTTCACTTTTGGAGAGCTTTAATCACTAGTATCTCCATGTGAAAGGATTAGGTAGAAGTTTATTTCTTTTGTGTCAGGAGTGACTTGAGAAACTGCAAGTCGCTTCTGGTGTGAGAGAATTGGCCGCCTGCAATGACATTGTCCAGGGGAATGCCTGGATGTTTTGATGTTTTACCATCCTTGTGGGAGGCTTCTCTCATGTTCCTGCATGGTGAGCTGGAGCTGACAGAGGGAGCTCATCCGCGCTCTCCCCGGATTCGAACCTGTGATTTGTCAGTCTTCAGTCCTGCTGGCACAAGGGTTTAACCCACTGTGCCACCGGGGGCTCCTGGTACAAGTTGATGTGAAATATCTCTACTCTGCTTTAGGGTCTAGACTTGACTGTAGTGGATGAGATGCACAAATAACATGACCTGGTATTAGCTATGTTTCTGTGCTCAGCCATTTCATGCAGGGTTGAAATCATGATGTCATCCAAATGTTGGCCTGTACATCCAAACTTCTCTAGCAGGTATAGCCAATGGAAAGGAAAACAGAGAATTGAAGTCCATAAACATCAGGAGTACAGTGTGATTTTCTGATCAGTTCTCCTATCATGAAAGACTTAGGGAATTTTGGGTGTTGTTCTCATCAGCCTTCAGCAGACTGCCTAGTAGTGATGACAGGTAGGAATTGTATTCCATCAATATTTAGATCACAGAATCCCCCAACCCTTGATTATTATCAATAAAACGTTTTAAGCTTGCTTCTTGTCTTCCCATGGGTGTCACTTTTGTTTGCATTCCTGTAAGCATCACTATAGTCTTCACTTCTGTTGTTTCTGTTGGTGTAGAATTATCCCTAAATTTGAGAAGGATTAGGCTTTCTTTTGTACTAGCATATCTTGATAAAACACCTTTTGCTTCCTTCAGTTTCTCACTTAGTGGGGCTACTCCAGGCCCTCTTTATCGCTCCAGTTTACTTTTTCTTACCCACTTTTATCCTCCCAGTAAAGAGAAGCACACCAAAAAGGATCTCCATGGGAGCTCAGCACTTTGAAAAACGAGCTTCCCGCTTCCCTTTTGTCATCAGCCTTCTCTTTATTTCCTTTCTTATATACTCAAGTGTGCATCTTAATTCAAACTGTGTGACACATAATCTCAATAGCTTTCATCAGAAGTCATTGGTTGATGTGAAACCTGTAGAGGGATTTGGCTCACTGGATGAGTGACACGATATAGCCACTTTGCACAAGAAACTATGAAAGCTCAGTGCTATTCACATCCCACCAAATGAAAAGCAACCAGCAGTATTGCAGCTTGCAAAGTCTTTTTTGCTGTTTGTGTGTTAGGTGACCTACAATAATATGGTATTTAGACTACATTGATATGATGGGTCATAACAATTATAGAATTGCTTGTCATTTGAACAATGGCAGATGGAGCATCCTAGAATGAAAACTACCTAAATACTCTAAAAGCAGCATTTCTCAACCTGGGAGTCAGGACCTGGGGGGGGGGGGGGGTTACAAGGAGGTTGTCAGAGGGGTCGCCAAAGACCATCAGAAAACATAGCATTTTCTGTTGGTCATGGGGGTTCTGTATGAGAAGTTTAGCCCAATTCTATTGTTGGTAGGGCTCGGAATGCTCCTTTAATTGTAGACAAACTATAAATCAAGGAATACTAACTTTTGTCAACACTTCTCTGACACTACTACAACTTTGTATGCAACAAACGATCCTCCAAAATTGACTGTCTGAATCACCAGACATATCCTGACAACATATTGGACTGTTGTGTTTATTAAGAAGAGATTGATGTTTCCCATTTGATGTCAGTGAATATACTGACATTTATGATAGAGACAAGATTTGTACCTTTATGTTGTGTATATAAGTAAATAACCTGTCGTATGGTAACACATTTGATGTTTCAAATATAACAATAATATCCAATTTCTTGTATTTCAGTTATAGATATGTGTGTTCTAAGTATAAATCCGAGCAATTACAACTCCAAAATGTCAAGATCTATTTTCCCCAAACGCCACCAGTGTTCACATTAGGACATATCGACTATTCGTGCCAATTTTGGTCCAGATCCATCATTGTTTAAGTCCACAGTGCTCTCTGGATGTAGGTGAACTACAACTCCAAAACTCAAGGTCAATGCCCACCAAACCCTTCCAGTATTTTCTGTTGGGCATGGGAGTTCTGTATGCCATGTTTGGTTCAGTTCCATCATTGGTGGAGTTCAGAATGCTTTTTGATTGTAGGTGACCTATAACTCTCAACAGCTACAACTCCCAAATGACAAAATCAACCCTCCTACAACCTCACCAGTATTCAGATTTGGGCGCATCGAGTATTTGTACCAAATTTGGTCCAGTGAATGAAAATCCTAGATAATATTTCCTAAGAAAACCCTGTGAAATGTATGAGTTCACCATGAATTGATAGGTGACTTGAAGACAGATACACAAAAGTTCCCGTAGGGATCAAAAAATATTTTTTTGCACAATTTCTCCTATTTTCTCTCTCTAAAGTATTGTGCACACACCACATTTGGAGTCACCTGGATCTCTAGGGGTAAAAATAAATCTTTGCAAAACCTTTTAGCTCCCCTCCAATGCTCTTGGGGAGCATTTGGGGTTAATTTTTATTTTGGAGGGGAAAATGTGGTGGGTAATGTGGAGTTCAGCAATGTGCAGAAAGAAAGCAGTTAGATTACTGGTATTTAAACCTTGTTCAAATAAACAAAAGTTACATAACCTGGCTGTTTATTTTTCACAACCAGGTTATTTTGCCCTTATTATTTATTAAATAAACAACACAATCCAAAGCTTCTAAAGACCATTTGAAGGCTTCTTCCCAAATGCATTTGAAGATGCCCTTTTCTTTCTCCAGGTTCTGCTTATCATTTTTGGTCTGCAAACCTACAGATCAATACATTTTAGTATGCTGGGAGTAGTATCTGCTTTCCTCTTTTCTCTCTGTTTTGCTCTTTGTGTAAAATTAATAAGGACCCCAGCCTGTTAGGATTGACTGGACTCAAATCTTGTTCTTTTCCAGCTCACAATTTATTACATTGTTTACTGTAGACACTCTGCTCCAACCCATCACCAAAAAGTCCAATTTCTCCAACTTGTCAATGCGGCACTGCTATAAAACCCAGACAAACTCCTTTTAGGTAGACAGGGGAAAGACAGAGCACATAAAAGGACCTCTTGTGTCAGAAACTTTTAAAAACGTGTTGAGCCTATGTAGCTCTCATTTTTATTGTAACATCAACCCTTTTTTTATAGTTCTGGCTGGGAAAGATAGATTAACTGAAGTTCTCAATTATTAGGCAATAGAACCTGCATTTCTCAAGTCCCAGCACAAGTTTCTAATCGCTATACTACACTGATACTCAAGTTGCATATCTATGCTCATTACATGCTACTGTTGCATTCCCACAATAACATAGGCATGTAGCAGCTTCCAGAACTCACTGACAGTTACTTCTGGGTAAATGTGTGTATGATTCGAAGTGTATAATATTTATTTATTTACCATATATATACCCTGCTCTTCTCACCCCGAGGGAGACTCAGAGCAGCTTACAGATTAGCCACTTCAGTGCCACATTGCAATAATAATAATAATAATAATAATAATAATAATACTTTGTTTATACCCCACCATCATCTCCTCCAATGGGGACTCGGAGCGGCTTACATGGGGCCAAGCCCAAACAACAAATTACAGTACAAAAATACAAATTGCAGTAAAATAAACCAGCAGTTTGGACTGGTTCATGGAGAGAGATACGGTCACGAAGGTAGGCGAGTCCCAAACCGTTTAGAGCTCTATTGGTAAGAACCTGTACCTTGAATTGGGACCGGAAGATGAATGGTAGCCAATGGAGCTCCTTAAACAGGGGGGTTGACAGAGCCCTGTAAGATGCCATGCAATACAAAAAAATACATTAAACATCAACAAAACAGGCATACAAATGCATGAACTGTTAAAACCTGTTGAAACTATATACCTAAAACCATGGTTATCCTTTATGTTGCTTCATATCAGCCAGGACTTAACTTTTCTCTAAAGACAAGGAGGAAGGGGGTCAATATAATATCATTGGAGAGGGAGTTCCACAGCCAAGGGGGCACCACTGAGAAGGCCCTGTCTCTCATCCTCACCCATCAGATTGAGGGCAGGGCCTCTCTGGCAGATCTTAATGCTCTAGCTGGTTCATAGGGGGAGATACATTCGGACAGGAGAGATTATTCTCGTCCACAAAACTCTCTTGTTTGTCTGCATTTTGTACTTAGAAGATTCTGTATTTCACTGTGTGATGGTTCTGAGAGGCAGATAACATGCCCGGTTTATGTTTTTCTGAACAATGCACATTTCTATGTCAAATTATACCCCTTCTATATTTTACTGTTCCAAATGGGGCAGTAAAAAACTGACAAGACTGCAGGCAAACAGTAGCAAGGTTTTAAAATAAACACAGAGTTTTCCCCTTTTTGTAATAATGGTATTATACCTCTAATTAGGTCTGTAAAACTTCTTGCCAAGTCAGAAGATGCCAAGTGTGTGTAACTGTTGTTTGATGGGTTGTGTGTTTTTTCTTAAAAGGATTGTCAGTAAAGGTGGTTTTGCATCCCAAAATTGTAGTGATCAGCTGACCATCCAAGTGTTAGTTACTAGAATAACTAGTGGTTTTCAAGACTTGGCCCTTCAAGACTAGACTGCAAATCCTAGAATATTTTACTTTTGTCGGTGCTGCAGGGGCTTCTGGAGGTGCAATCGCAAACATCTGGCAGCCCAGAGGGTGAGAACTGCTGCCTTAACCAATGAATTGAACCCCAATTGTTTCCTTTTTTGTAACCAAACATTTGGTTTTGCTCTCTTGATGGAAACAAATAGTAGTTTCCTTATCATTTCCACTTCCAGGTGTTGCTTCTGTTTTCCCCCTTCCATTGGTTGTCAAGCTGTCCTTGAATAGTAATTTCACTTCTTCAGTTTGGCCTGATGGTAGCTTGATAATTAAGAGTAATGACAGGCACGTGAATCTAAATGTATTGTGCTTAATTCCACATGTTTGGTATTTGCAACTAAACTGCATAGCATTTGAAGCGTTCCGTGTTTACATCTGGAAATAGTGCTTTTTCTCATGCATTGCTATGTAGATAGCTGAGCTGACCTTGTGTCATTTCAGATGTCCAAGGAAGCTACACAGATAAGATAGTGAAGAGTTGTGAGAATGGCAGCCCAGCAACTTCTGGAGGTTGCATTTTGGCGACTCCAGTATTGCAACTTCCAACTGTTACAAGGATTTGGTTGAGTGGAGTTGTGTTGGATTCATTTGCCTTCTGTTGCTGTGTGTACTAGAGGTGTTTCTGTCTCCCTCCTCCTTTTTAATTTACACTGTAAGCATACTAACCCACCCACCTCCAAAAGATTGTCCTAACTGCAGCCTTCCAGCTGTTTGGGCCTCCAACTCCCAGAATTCTGGATGATTGGACAAGCTGGCTAGAACTTCTGGGAGTTGGAGGCCAATAGAGCTGGAGGGCTACAGTTTGAGAATGCCTGATCTAGCTGATTGCTAATCTAAAGCAGAAGAGACACATTGAAGCACTGGGATTTGCATAAGTATTTATCTTTCAGCAGCCGATGCAGTTGGTTTTCTAGATAGGATTCACAATTGGAGTAAGGTCAGTGTAACCCACAAATGCATCTTGAATCCATCTGAGTGTGCCCTGAGCTGTCACAGGGTCAAAAAGACATCTGGGTATTTTCTAATACCTGCTTACATGGGCTGTGTAGCATCCTTTCCCAGTGAGGGGAGCAGAAGGGTAGGGCAGACCATGAAGCTAGAGAAGTGAGTGCAGGAATGGATCTGCCCGTGTTGAATGTGCTTTGGGGCTGAGACTGCTGTATATTCTGTGTCTGCTGAGCCTCCTTGGTAATGCCAATAATTACAGCAATTAAATGCTAATATGTGCTGATGTCTTTTGATCTTTAAGCTTTTATACTGATGAAGAGAAACTACCATCTTTTGCACAGGCCTATGATTTGTTCCACTGCAAACTAGTGAATATTATCATAGTCTCTCTTGAATGAAGTCAGTGTAAATATGGGAGATCTGTGAGAGTCCATGTGGGATAAAGGTAGGTAAATTTTAGTTCATAGACTTCAGACACTTCCAGACCTTCCAACCTCTGAAGATGCCTGCCATAGATGCAGGTGAAACATCAGGAGAGAATGCTTCTGGAACATGGCTATACAGCCTGAAAAACGTACAGTAACCCAGTCCCCAAAAACTTGGTGTGTGTGCTGTAAGTGCTCCAGTGCTCCCCAGAAGTTTTCACTCTGATAAACATGTAGTGAAAAAATGGCTGGGTGTGTCCTTGGCAAAATTGTAATGGCTTATTGGGTTTTAAAAAAAAGAGAGAGTCAGAAATGACTTGAGAAACTGCAAGTCAGTTTGAATCCATGAGATGGGGTAAGCTCCCATCTGTCAGCTCCAGCTTCTCATGAGAGAAGCCTCCCACAGGATGGTAACACATCTGTGTGTCCGTTGGGCAACATCTCTGCAGACGGCCAATTCTTTCACATCAGAAGCAAGTTGCAGTTGTATTGCGGCAAGTCTGTACTGTTTACAATGACTCCTTCTACACTGCCAGATAATCCAGGTTATCAGAGCAGAACATCCACATCATGTGATTTGAACTGGATTATCTTTGTCTGCAATGCAATATAATCCAGTTCAAAGCAGATAATGTGGATTTTACAGATGTGTAGAAGGGGCCAAAGTTTGTTGTAGGGGAGGATTTTAGCCATTGTGTGATTAGAAGAGAATTCGGACCTTCACATTAACCCAAAGACTGGGAGCCCTTCCCCACTGCCCTACATCCCAGAATATCAAGGCAGAAAATCCCACAACATTTGTTTTGAACTCGGTTATCTGAGTCCACACTCAGATAATGTGGAATTTCCTGCCTTGATATTCTGAGATATAGGGCTGTGTGGAAAGGCCCTTAGTTGCAATATAATTAGGTCTGAATTCACTTTCATTTTTTAGCCATATTGACCATGGACAGGCATGTAGCCGGGGGGGGGGGGCTTGGGGGGCTTTGGGGGCTTTAGACTGTTATGTTTACTCATATCATGATCTGATCACCATGCTCAATATATCCCATATGCATGGGGGTATTGGGGTAACAATACAAAAGGTTTGCTAGGGTAGACCCTCTTTCACTCAGACTCACCCCCCCCCGAATCACCCCCCCCCCCCCCGAATCAAAATCCTGGCTATGGGCCTGGCCATGGAGAAGGAAACAAATCTATTATCCAAAATGCTGCATTTTTGTTGCAGCTTGAGTGTTGGGCGTGGATAGAATTCTTATACATTCCTTTGATGGCTTCATGGAATAGGCATTGGTGGTTCATGTAAAGCCCATGGGCTACATTTTCCCTGCTGCTGGATTAAAAGAAGCACAATAATCAGTATTTGTTCAGTTTATTTCAGCTCTAACAATTCCAAGTAGCTGTAGATTATCACAAGGTGGGTGGTATAATTAAGAACCCTGCAATGCTTACTTTTGTATACGTTCTATGTGGGTCTAGTTGATGTCATCACAAGGATGTGGGAGAATTGGAAAAGGAATGTCAGTTCTTTTTGTGAGGAAGCCCACAGGGTGGCTCTTGTTAGGCGCCAGCATCCTCCTTGAAGATAAAACCCAGCTGTGTTTCACTTGCTGTCCTTAACAGCTGCTGTGGCTCTATATCTCCATGCTGCCTTTGTAGGAAAAGGGATGGGGGTGGACAAAGAGATGAGCGACTGCCATTCAGAAGTGCCTCTCCTCTCCACAGTCTCACTGAAAATGCAGCTACTACAAAAGACAGATTCCTTCTTAGCCTTTTGGCTCTGAACACAGCATTTCACAGTCCACTTGAGAGACTAGTGCATGGCCATGAATCTGTGAACTGATGCACACAATCTGCTTGTAAGGTGCTTCCTTCTGCTTTCTGTTTGCTAGGATGCTTTCTTATAAATCCACTCTTTGCTTCTCTGGCACGAGTTCTTTCAGCCTTTGCTTCAGATTGAACACAAGCAACAAATTGGCTGTGCATTGTTTATGCTTAGGATCCTAGACAGTTATAGCACTATGGTTCCACTTTGTCATGTTTCCATTCAGGGGAATACTGAGATTTATATGAAGAGGCTCTGGAGCTCTTTGGCTGAAAGTTTTATGTTCTCCTTTCTGAAAAGCATATAGTGATATGTCCAAGTTTACACAATGAGTCCTTAACAGAAGTTAGGTTACAAGCCAGGTTTTCTGGGCTGCATGGAGCATAAAAAGTGGGTTGCTTCTTGGAATTTTCTTTCTTTGTAATTAATTTTTTAGTGTTTCTGGTATCTAGTGCTAACTTTTTCTGATGGTTTGTCATTAATATTTCAATTGGAGGTAAACATATACAGTACAGCCTGAATTTCCATGAAGATACATGCCTGAATGTACAGTAAAAGTAAGAAACTATGGATAATTACAAATCCTATTGAAGTGAACATTTTCAGAAATTAACATAAAGTTGCCTGGAATGTCAGAAAATTCCTATAAAGGTCCTACAGAGTGTTCATATGATAACCTATGGCAGAAACATACTTGGAGGAGCTTGAAAACGCTTAGAAAGGATCTATTTTGTCAAATGCAAGGACATGAAATCACAGCAACCTACTTAACTTACTTAGGCAATCCCTTGTAGCCTGAGGATGATAGTCCTTGGTGGTGGGTCTCTAGGTGGCTGTGGAGTCCTATTCTTGATCTGTATGTTCTCCCTCCCTCACAATGTCCACAGTGAGGACATTGGTTTCCAGGAAGAAGGCAGTCCTGTTCAGGGTTGACTTGACATGCCTTCCTCTTGGCATGTTTCTCCCTTTTGCCTTCCATTTGTTCTTCTTCGAATTCTGCAACACTGCTGGTCACAGCAGACCTCCAGTTAGAACAATCAAGGGTCATAGATCCCTGTTCTTGGTGTCTGTGCCATAGTTTTTAAGGGCGGCTTTAAGCCCATCTTTAAATCTCTTTTCCTGTCCACCAACATTACATTTTCCATTCTTGAGTTTGGAGTATAGTAATTGCTATGGGAGACGGTGATCTGGCATTCGGACAACACGGCCAGTCCAGTGAAGTTGATAGCTTAGGAGCATTGCTTCAATGCTGGTGTTTTTTTCTTCTTCCAGCACGCTGACATTTGTCCGCCTGTCTTCCCAAAAGATTTGCAGGATTTTTCAGAGGCAACGCTGATGGAATTGTTCCAGAGTTGAGTATGACATCTCACAGGAATATAGCAGGGTTGGGAGGACAATAGCTTTATAAACAAGCACCTTGGTCTCCCTATGAATGTCCCGGCCCTCAAACACTCACTACTTCATTTGGAAAAATGCTGCACTCGCAGAGCCCAGGCAGTGTTGAGGTGGCTGTCAAGGTAGTGGAAATGGTCAACATTTTCTAATGTTACACAATTAAGCTGTATTTCTGGCATTGCAGAGGGATTGACTGGTGACTTCTGGGAGAGCGCTTTGGTTTTCTCAATGTTCAATGAGAGGCCGAGCTTCTCAAATGCTTCTGCAAAGGTGTTTATAAAGTGGCTCGTCGGTCTTCTTCTGAATGTGCACAGACTATGTTATCACAGCTAATAGTTCTGCATTGATTGTATCAACAAAGATTTTGTTGGATGGAAACTCCTAGCCAATCTAGACAGCACAGAAAGGTGTGAGAAATGTTAAGAGTTGCAGTTCAAAGAAAATCTATAGGACCACATTTTGTCTATCCATTGTCCAGGATATGCAGTTTCTAAGACATGTGGTTGCTATCAGTATATGATTCAATCATTCTGATGGATTGTTTTCCTGTCAGTCAGAAGGAGAAACTTTTCTTGGGGGGTGGTGGTGGTAGTTGTATTGTAGTGTTGCAAATGGCATAGACATACGCTGATTTTATCATTCCATATATCATTAGCAAAGTCAGCACGCACCATGCATGTTTTCAGTCTGGATCCCTGAGGAGCGGAGTCGGGGGAGATGTGTGGCACTGAGGCTATGCATCATCTTCCGGGTTGTTTTTGTGGTACACATCCCTCCGGACTCCCTAAGTCACCTTTATCTTTGCTAAAAATAGAAGGTATATTTTGTCTCTTTACAGCCTCTAGGCAGAGCTGATTACCTTTCAAATAAGTTGTAACCCCCTATGCTGTTTTAATGTCAAAAAACTTTTCAAAACCAAAGGAGGATGACTGCTCAGTTTGTTTTGGGGCATATTTTGACAGAGAGGCTGGGCAGAAGTGGAGCTGCTGGTGGGTTTTTTGCTCATTTACAGTAATCTTGTTTTGTGTCTGACTCTCAGTCATATAACAATAGCAGAATCAGAATCACTCCTTTCTCTGTCTCCCTAAATTATACCTCTGGGATGAGGGAAGCTTGTGATAACCGGGGCGTCTGTTTGTCTCAGGAAAGACTGTGAGCTCCATTCAGTTCTAATCCTCAGAACAAATTCCTGCACTTGGAATTCTCTAATTCTGCACCAGACTAGGGTTACTGGATCTCAGTTTCAAAAAAGTAGCATAGTGAACCTTGCAAAACCTAAAGTCCTTCAGCCCCACAGTCAGGTTTGTTGGGTGCCAAAGCTCAGCTGCCCTTTTCGTCAACTTCTTTTTTCTTTCTTTTCACCAGAATGGTGAACTCTGCCCTGCATGGCACACATTGCTTACATAGGCCTGTCCTTCACTCTGGGCCCTCTCATGCTCAGGGGCAGGGTTTTCATTGTGCACTCAGGCATGGAGAGTCAAGTCTGAGTCACTTAGACTGTATAGGCGTTGAGTGATTTATTGAAAGCCATTGCTGATTTTTCAAATCTCTCCTTTTCTCAATTACTGCATTGTATAGACAGGTTTCTGGAGAGAGTTACTTTTGGAGTGTTTCAGTTTCTCATGTTCAACTTCCTAAGGTTAACTGGAATAGGAAGACACAAACACACAATAAAGTCTGTAAAGAACTTGGAATGCTAACCTTTTCAATACACACATGAATCTGGAATATGATCTGCTACTACTTGCCTTTTGTCTTTCACTTCCAACAAAGTCGAACAGCTGATTATTTTTTTTCCAGCAGATTACTCATAGCAGCAGCCATAATTTATACTCTAGCAATAATATTACATAAGCATTTCATGCATTTTTCCTTATAGCACATGTCAGTACAGTCAGCCCTCCACATTCACTAGGATTAGGGGCACAATAACCCCATGAAAGTAAAACACCACAACAAAGTACGTTTTTTTAAAAAACACCCCGAAATAACACCTCTAGGAATTTATAGGCCTTTCAGCATGACTCGAGACATAGAATTGCATTGGAGGATGTAGAGATTCACAGAGAAGTGTTATCTCTAGAAATATCTAGCTCCTGTATCATGACTGGAGAAAGTTGGCCATAGAGTCACATTGGAAGTCCTAGAGATTCCTAGAGAGAACATTTTCCTAGAGAGAATATTTTGTGAATATTCACATCCACAAAAGTCAAATCTGCAAATTTGGAGAGACTTTGCTATTTGTTTGCTAATGTTAGGGAGGGGGATAAAGGAAGGTAAAGGTAAATGAAGCTTAGAGTTTGACTAGTTGTCAAATCCCTTGCAGATATGTGATCGAATAATATTTGAACGGTACTGTATACAGTTCAGATGAATTACACTTAAGATTATCAAATTAGAAATGAATAACTAAAAAAACCACATCAAAAGAGGCTTGGGCTTCATGTGGTTATAAAGCTATTATCTCCAAATTGTAACACACACAAACCTGCCCACTTTCTAACTCAGTGCTTATTGGCTCAGATCGGAATGGCAAGGGCTCTTTGGAGCTGTAGGCAAATAGCATCTAAATCAATAATTCCCAACGTTTGGTCCTCTAGGGGTTTTGGACTTCAGTTTCCACAAGTCATGACAGCTGGTAAGTTGGCTGAGATTTCTGGGATTTGAAGTCCAAAACAACTGGAGGACCAAAGGTTTGAACCACTGATCTCGATGGACGCAGGTTGTGAAAGCATACTAATAGAGAGCAGTGGAGGTGAAGTGCAGCCTGGGTCAACCCGATTCATATATTATGAGCCTTCTCTGATATGCTTAAATATGTGCTTCTGAGGATGGCTTGTGTCCAGGAACATTACAGTCTTGCAGAAGATTGCTCATGAAAGATGCAACAGTAGCTTTCATGTGCAAGGGCTTTCTGCATCTATAATGTCCCATAATGAATCCAGAAAGCTCATGGAAGCTGCCAATCAGTTTGATATATAAATAAAGCCTTTGAGATCTCACTGCTTGTGGGAGGAGGCCTGTCACATGATCCACATTGAATCCAATTCATAGCTTAGGAACAAACTCACACACTTTTAATACATACTTTCAAATAGTCAGCAGTCAGATGGTTCAATATGATGGGACTTGGAAATAATTAACCCTGTCTCCTGTAAGCAGATGGGACATTAATTGGTTATTCCCTGCAATTGGTTCTGCTTACTGACCAGGTTGTTTCATCACAACATGAAGCCGTTAATTTTTGAAAGGAAAAAAAATCTCACTAAGATTCAATTTCTTTTCCCCATTGCAAATATTATTTGGAGTAGGACTGTGTACTCAATGTCTAGATAAGATATCTTGTGTGTAGCTTTTCTTCAAAAAAAAAAAAAAAAAAGGTCACAAATTTAATATCATGGTTTTGTCCCATCTAGTTAGAACATAAGCTGCAGTAATTTATTTGGCTTCCATTTTTTTCACTCTGAGTCCTTGGAGATCTTAGAAATTTGTAGTGAGTGCAGAACTCAAGTATTGTTGTGAAAGGGACATTAAGGGCATGCAGTTTTGCTGCAGGCGAACCTAACTCTCCATGAATCATCATAACCTGAATGATAGGTCATTGTATCACAAGAGCTAGTTGCAGAGGCAAGCTAAATCAAAGGAGTCTGAAGGCTAGGCATAGTTAAGTTAAGCAACGCAAGGCCACTTCATGCATACAAAGAGAACATTATGCATTTAACAGGGACTTCAGTGGCCACTCTTATACTTGGTTGTCTGGAAGCAGGAAAGTGTGAGAGATGCTAGTGAGAGTTGGAATTGGATCTTGGGAAAATTAACTTCTTTTTGTATTTCATATCACAGAATAGAATCTCCCAGCCAGCACAGCCACTGATTACTATAGCTCATGGACATCATGGAGAACTATAGTTTCTTGTTGTATCTGAATGTGGACTATTACTCTGGAGTTCGATTTCCTGCTCAGCTGTCGAAACCCAGTGGGTGACCTTGACCTAGTGACACTCTCTCAGTCCTGGAAAATCACACAATAGGTTCACTTTAGTGTTGCAATAAGTTGGAAATGACTTGAAGCCAATACACTAACACCCAAGTAACACCATGTTCTAGGGCACACAGCAGAAACAGCCAGATTTATATCCCCTGACTCATATTGGAGGTGAAAGATTTATTACACAAAGACAAGTGATGTCCAGTACTTTAATTAGAAAGCTGTTATCTAACTGCCAAGGTTCAAGGTCTGGAAGCTGATGATATTTCATACTTCTCTTCTGTCATACACAGGACTGCTTATGTCCTAAAACCCTGCTTAATAGTATGGGATTGTAAAACTGTTCAGCATGGGTCTTGCGATTGGCTGGCATGATCAGGCCTGTAGACTGACCAGCCCATTTGTTCTGTCAGTAGAGAAGTCTCTTCTAGATCCATCATATCAGGCTTCATATTAAGCATCTACTTTTAGTGGAGCCCCCGGTGGTGCAGTGGGTTAAACCCCTGTGCCAGCAGGACTAAAGACCGACAGGTCACAGGTTTGAATCTGGAGAGAGCACAGATGAGTATCGGCTCCAGCTCCTCATGCAGGGACATGAAAGAAGCCTCCCACAAGGATGGTAAAACATCAAAACAAATTGGTAAAACATCAAAACAATGTCCTTGCAGACAGCCAATTCTTTCACACCAGAAGTAACTTGCAGTTTCTCAAGTCACTCCTGACACACACAAAAAAATATATTTCTAGTGATAGATGAAAGGGCTCTTGGGTAGAAAATATAATTTCAAGACACATTCTGGAATTTCTTTTTTCAAGAGTCATTTACCATTGCCTCTTTCTGTGCCATGCTCACACGTCTTGGCTATGATGCCAATACCATTCTTTCAGAGACATCCTCACAATTCTCGCTGCTTACTGCTGCCCTGTAGTTACATGGCCTATTTGATCTGGCTTCACAGCAAATGTTTGTATGACATAGGAGATCCTTCCACAATCACCTCTATTGTCAATAATAGCCTTTTGCTTCATGGGCGCATACAGTCCCACTGCCAGGGAAAAGTAGTGTCATGTTGGGCATTTTAACCTACTCGCAATCCAACCAAGAACTTGCCTGAGTTATGTCTCTCCTAATCAGTAACTTGCTTTGAAGTTAGGGAATTGCGTTGTTCCCTTGGCCCACAAGCCTCATCTGAGAGATGTCTAAGCAGTAGTTAAAAATAATGACATGGAGACTTACAGGAGCATACACCTTTCCATTAATGTAGTTGACTAATGGCCTCAGGTCAATTTAAATCAATACATCTACTTGCAGTTCTGCTCGTTTGCTAAAAGGTCTGTAAGATAGCCATAAAAGAAGCTGATAATACAGATCCAGTCATGTTTCAGTCAACTAATGGGCAAAATAGCATTAAATTTTGGAAGGGCGCTTTATTAAATGTAACAATAGCTGCTTAGCACTTCTGACCATGGAGTTTCAGGCTTAGTATATAATGACATAGTAGGTTTGACCACGAAGCAAAGTGCTCATGTGTCCTTTTCCTCCTCTTCCTTTGTTTCTAGCAGATTTCCAAATCAGGATTACAAGTGTAATTATTGTTGATGCTGTTGTTGTATGCCTTCAAGTCAGTTTTAATGTTGGCATTGGTATTATCTCCTTAGAACGGTTGCTTTTCTGGTGCCAAGTTAAGGTCTTTAAGAGGGAAAAAAAGGCTCTTTAGCTTTTAAATGTTTGATGTTCATTTTTATTTGGATGCTGCTTTTATAACCAAGCTATTTTTAGCTAATTTTAATTTCTTTGTTCCTTTATTATAAGGTAATAAGATCATTCCTTTGAAAGATGGCATGTAAATCATAATGAATGTGCCTAGGTAGCCTGGATATGTGGAGGAAGCCTATTTAATACAGATAGAGATGCGTAATCACCCAGAGCTAACAATGCCTGATCATGTTTTCACCGTGAACTGTAGTCTTTAATCCTGCTGAGAACAATATTTTCTCAATTTATTTTATGATTTTAATGACAGCGTGTGAAGCTGATACATAAACACACATTTTGGATATAGTTTCTGGAGGGGTAGCTGTGCTTGATTTGTTACAGGAAAAGAGCCCCAAGAAAAAGATTTGGGTAATTTGACTTAGGCTCAAATTGGCTTAAACTAGAGAGTTATAATTCAAGACAGAGAGGGCCATTTAAAGAAATTCACATCAGCATTGTCAACAGTGCTAAGTTAAAAGACCAGAAGGAGCTCCAGACTGCTGAAATATAAGGATGGAGGACATGCAGTTATTGGACTACAAATCCTATCAGCTTTCACCATCCTATCAGCTGGAACTAATAGCAGTTGGAATCCTGTAGCACCTGGGGCCTTCACATTACTGAATTGTAGCTACTTTTGATTGCCATGTCTGCACCCTATGGAATTCAGGAATTCGTTGTTTTGAGAGATGCTAGATCTCTTTGACTAGGAGTCTACATGTCTGTCTCCTTTAAATGCCATGGTTCTATCCTGGGATTTGCACTTCTGGATAATATATTTACTATCAACCAGAGAGCTATAATGCCTTTCCAAACTACAGACTCCAGTTATTCTGTTATAATTGTGAAAGTGTCCCAGCAACAAATTGAAATTGAATCTGGACAAGACAGAGGTACTCCTGGTCAGTCAAAAGACCGAACAGGGTATAAGGTTAAGGCCTGTGCTGGATGGGGTTACACTTCCCCTGAAATCACAGATTCACAGCTTGGGGGTTCTCCTGGATTCATCACTGAGCCTGGAACCCCAGGTTTTGGCAGTGACCAGGGGAGCTTTTGCACAATTAAAACTTGTATGCCAGCTGTGCCTGTACCTTGAGAAGCCAGATTTTGCCACGGTTGTCCATCCTCTTGTTACCTCTTGAATAGATTACTGCAATGTGCTCTATGTGGGGTTGCCTTTGAAGACTTCAAGTAGTCCAAGAGGCAGTAGCTAGATTGCTCACCGGAGTGGCGTACAGGGAGCATACACCACCTGTTGCGTCATTTTCACTGGCTGCCAATTTGCTACCCGACACAATTCAAGGTACTGGCTTTAATGCCCTGAAGGGTTCTGGCCCAGTTTACCTGTCTGAACGGGTCTTCCTCTATAAACCAACATGGATGCTAAGATCTTCTGGGGAGGCCCTGTTCTTGGTCCCAACTCCTTTGCAGACATGGTTGGTGGGGATGAGGGACAGGGCCCCCTACCTCCTGGGTTTTAGAAAGAAATTTAAAACCTGGCTGTAGAACCAAGTGTTCGGAAGATAGCATACTGCAATAGGCAGCTATGTAGTGATTGAAACGTGATTGGAATGGCTCCTGGATTACAATTTTGAGTCTTTGCTTTTTAAACAATTTATTTAATGTATTGATTGTTACGATTTTATGATTTTTTAAAATGGATTTTAATGTATAATGTATACTGTTTTTATATGTTTATATTTATTGTGGCATTGAATTGTTGTCAATTCAGAAGCTGCTCCGACTCCCGCTCGGGATTGAGATAGAGTGGGGTAAAAATGCAGTCAGTAAATAAATAAACAAATGGGAAACACTAGTGGGATGCAGCAAAGGCATTCTCTGGGGAATTTCCTACCAACTGAAGCTCACCTGTGTGGTTTGCTGGGGCTTTTTATGCAATATTAAAAGCATCCTTGTTTGGGATTTCTTTTTAAATACATGACTCATGATACTTCATAGATCCTATAGAGTTGCTTGTTTTTGTTGTTACGATACATACTACGAGGTTTCCAAGTTTGCTTGGATAACTCTATTATGTCAGTAAACAAAATTAGAATAATTTGCTAAATAAACTGTATGAAAAATTAAAAGTAAATTTTTAAAAGTTTGCAAATATAATGCGGAATTAGTATTAGGCTGAATTATTTCTGTGTTACTTGCTGTAGAATAGACTTGGTCACATCATTTTTTATCCCTCTTAGGGTGCATCTATACTGTAGAATGATCACAGTTGTAGTTTTGCAAGGTCTTTAACCTTTTCTGCCAAAGAGTGCTAGCATCTCACCAACTACAAATCCCAGGATTCCATAGCATCTAGCCATGGCAGTTAAAGGGTTGTCAAACATCATTCGACAGGGTAGATCAGACACGGACAAACTGGTAGGCTGTTAGGAATAGTCGGAGTTGAAGTCCAAAACACCTGGAGGGCCAAAGTTTGCCCATGTGTGGTGTACATGCACCCCATGTCTTCTCCAAACTGAATGCCTTCCAGAGGTTTTGGATCACACTGTCTGCCATCCCTAACAATTGGGGAGGTGATGGGCACTGTGGTGTAATATGTCTAGAAGCCATCAGTTCAGAGGAGGTTGCTCTGGACAGATCCTTTTAAAAATAGAAGTGCTTCCAGGAATCTCTCTATTACAGGGAGAATCTCTGTACTACAAATGTAGTGCTAATTCTGGTACAAAATCTATCATAAACGTCATGTCTTGGAACAACTCCCTCATTCTGTATCTGGACTCTTTTTGTATCTGGGCTGCAGACGGTAATGAGAAGGCCTGAAGCGTCTCAGCAGATTGCGGAGTTACTATATGAGGCTGTCTCTCATACCAGCATCTATTTATTATTGCTACAAATATATTTATGCAGCATATTTTCTCTGTTGAATTAGCAAGTCTGGGAAAATGCAGACATGATCATCCCCAGACAGGCAAAAAATGTGTTGTAAGGATCTAGTTTCTCTGTTGGTCTAAGTGAAGTTGGCGTTTTAGAGCTTCATTTGCAACATATGGACATGGAGTGGTTGCCTATGAGACAAATCTTCTCTGTATCATGTTGCAACATGAAGGAGCGCTGAGTGTTACTACATGGCTGGTCTTGCCGAGAGGGATTTTGGCACAGAGACTCTGAGCACCAGGATGGGAATTGGCATTCTTTTTACTTTTCTACCTCTTTGCTGGCTCTGACTCACACTTGAACCCTTGGGTGGATTTTCTTGTTTCTTCCTTTCCTCCCAACACCCCTTTACAGAATGCAGTTCCATGGGACTCCTCTGAGAATTAAGTGCCTTTACATCCTTTCCTTTCAAGCTGTAAAAGCTCAGCAATGTCATAGCATTGAATATACTTATAGCACATGCACAGGCAGCATTGAGTATGGGAGGGGTGGAAGAAGAGCCCTGGGTCAAAATAATTGAAAACTAAGCATACAGGAAAGACTCCTTGACTGTTAAATCTTCATGGTCCATAGCTCTATTCTCTTGCACAGTTGGTGGCTACAGTGAATAATTAATCACCAAGACATACACCATAATTTCTCCCTGAACCTCACTATGAGCACCCGTCATGTTCCTTGTGTGTCTTAGCCCAAAACAAAGAAGCTAAGGCAGAAAGTCTCTGCCTTCAACTTTTTCCAGTGGGAAAATAAGCTTAAAAAAAGATGGCACTGGAATCCAGCAACTCTTCAAATGTTATTGGAATGCAAGTTTCAACAGCCATCGCCAGTGGACCCAGTGATGAGGATGCTGGGTCTTGCGTTCCAACATCTGGAGTGCTGCTCAGTTCCCATGTGTGCCATGCAGCATGAAGAGAGGGTAATGAGGCCTCAGTGTTGAGTAGCTTGTGTGCATTAAACACTTTAAGTGGAAACAATGCCAATGAAATCCATTGCATTTCCAAGTTGAAATACAGACTGCAAAATTGTCTACATGGGTGGCTAAAGTAGTGACACCCTTTGCTTTTTGATGGTTCATTGTATGCAAACCTGGTTTCATGCACAGAAGTATTAAAATATTGTGTAAACTTACCTTTAGGGTATGTGTATGAAGTGTATATAAAGCATGAATGCATTACATGTTTAGACTTGGCTCCTATATACAAGATATCTCATCATGTGTATGCAACTACTCAGAAATCCAAAATATGGGACACTTCTGGTCCCATGCACTTCGAAAAGGGATGCTGAACATGTACAACAAAATGTTGGAAAGTCAAAAGGGAGTTGAATGTTTAAGCAAAAAGGCACTGTAAATTAGCTGCTTATGAGGATGGAAGTGTAATGCTTTGTGCATTTCATGCTAAAATACAGTTTGGAGACTTTTTCAATTAACAAAATCTTTGTTTCTTGGATGGCAAAATTGACGTCAGGTTCTTTAATGATTAAGGTTTAAAAGCTGCAGTGAGAGTGAGAGAGAGAGAGAGACCAAAGCAAGAGGGACCCACAGGATATTAGTTCACCTCATTATTGCTCCCTTCTGGAATGAGGTTTGGCCAATAATTAACTTGGGTGTCGCAAACATCATTACGTATTCAGGATATGTGTGTGATAATGGAATATGGTTTTTCAGTCGGGAGCCCTTCTTTTTTAGGAACTATTGATTTTCCACTCACAAGTCACAGTTCAAAGAATCCTATTTCAGAGATTCCGACATTGTGCTGGGGTCAGTTGCATTTTGCTCAGCTTAAGAGAAAGGTGGTTTGGGTAGATGAGGTGTAACAGTAGCTTCATTGGGAAAATTATTTCACTATTAATGCAGGGGAGTTGTTGATATGGTGCTTTGAGTGTTGGACTATGACTTTGGAGACTGCCGTTCAAATCCCTGCTCATTCATGGGAGCCCACTGGGTGACCTTGGGCAAGTCACGTTCTGTCCTCATTAGAAGTGGGCAAAAACAAACCTCCTCTGAACAAATATTGCCAAGAAAAATCTTTGATAAATTCTCCATACGGCCACCAGAAGTCAGAAATCACTTGAAGGAAATCACAAAGAGATAGGGAGAGTAGTGTAAACAAATGGATCTTGTAAATGCCTGGCAATCTCATGGTAGATGTGCCCACAAAATTGCTAGTACCCCATAGATTGTAGTAGCAATATTAGACACCTTAGAACAGTGGTTCTTAACCTGTCGGCTGCGGACCACCAGCGGGCTGTGAGGATGAAAGTCTGGTCTGCGACCCTCCTTCCTCCTTATTTAATTGTTTTATTTTATTTATTTTATTTCCATTTCTTTTGTGCTGCTTTCCACTCCTTCCCTATTGCTGACCAGCCCTGCCCCTTTGGATAGACCATATCAGCTCTAGATTATTAAATATGGTTTTCTGTGGGCGAGCAGATGGCGACTACTGGATGGCATATGTTCTGTATCAGAAACTAGAGCTGATGTGATCTATCCAATGCAGTTTTCTGAAACAGCACTCCAAATAACCAAACCAAATCTAAAGTTGACCAAAAATTGATTGGTAACCTCTTTGGTACTAATGTTGGTGAGTGGTCCCTGGTCAAAGTGGTCAAGAAAAGGTTAGGAACCACTGTTTCAGATGTTGATGGCATAATGTGAATTTGGGTGTAAGAGATCCAGATGCTAGTTGCTTCTCCACCACATTAGGAGGTGCTAGTTACTTCTCCACCTAACCCTAACCACACATGCTTTTGGAAAAAATGTGACTGACTAGGGATGTGTGAATATAGAAATGTAACTGATTTTAAGCTTATTGAGCACTTTCTTGTAATCCCTGATACAAGTTGAACAAGCAGTTAATTTCCTCAGTGAAAAATGGAAAGTATTGAAACACGACAGCTACGTTCTATATCTGTTTTATTCATTGCACTTGGGCTGAATTCTAGATTTGTACTGTCAGATTAGAAAATAACTTGTTATTGGAAAAAGTGTTTTTTTTAAAGGAAAAGTTTTAAAGGAAAAGTCTGCCATGTCATAATTAACTAGTGGTTATGTTAATAAATATGGTTGGTTACATTAAAAGAAGGGCACTTCAGCCTTAGGCCCATTTTTGTTGTTTCTTGCAACAAAAATGAGACAATATGCCTGTTTTCTTTCCAGCTGAGTTCCATTCTAAATCCAGGGCGTAATCTAGTTGAAATGGATACCTGAGAGAAAATGTAGCACAACCATAAGCATAGTTCATATGTGGAATCAACAAAATGACAACTAATGAACTTTGAACTTTGGCGCAATGGGTTAAACCCTTGTGCCAGCTGAACTGCTGACCTGAGATTGGCAGTTCGAATCCGCAGGATGGGGTGAGTCCCAGCTTCTCATATGGGGCCATGAGAGAAGCCTCCCACGGGATGCTAACACATCTGGGCATTTCCTAGGCAATGTCCTTGCAGACGGCCAATTTGCTCAAACCAGAAGTGACTTGCAGTATATTCTCAATTTGCTTCTGACATAATAAATCTCACCAGATTACAATTTCTTTATGAAACAGCAAAGAAACTAACTAAGTATATGATAATAAACCAGGACTCTTCACAGAAATACAAGAAGATATATTTGCTGTCACTTCAAGACTTGAAAGCATGGGAGAAAGAGACTGTGCAATGCAAAAGGTTGTTGCTGCTTGGCATACTCCCTTTGTGTTCTTACAAAATAAGAACCCCAGAAGAGATGTGAGAAAAGACTCAGGCATACTTAGCAACTTGTTTCTGGCTGTTTGGATGATGCATTGTCAACCTGGGATGGAGGCAGGTTGAAGCACAGAGCCAGAAGCAGCTAGGAAAAACACTTCAGCAGTTTCCCTTTTCTTAAAGGCAAACACGTTGCAGTGCTAATTAGAAAGCACACAGAGAAACATTTGCTGTCTTTGCAAGTTTGCGTAACTTTAAACGGTGTGTATTCCTTTCCCTGCTGTTTTGGATTTCTGGAATTAACAATTGAGCAGTGTCACAACTAATGGTTTAACATAATATGTAGAAACAAGAATTGTTTTATTCATGAATAGTCTCTCGTTTTTAAAAATCTTACCAACAGCAAATATAACTGGAACACATAATCCTAAACTGTTAAGAACCTTTTTAGGCCAATTCAGCTGAAATTGCCTCTGTGCAATTGATTTCTTGCCAAGTGAAAATCTTGGATGCTCCAAGAAGAAAAAATTGCCCTCTGTGGGTCCATTTTGATAATAATTTGTTTTAAGATGATAAAGAGCTTTATTTAATATGGGGTAAAGCCCTGGGTTTGTATTTGGCATCCTAAGGCTGTTTGTGCCAGAAGTAGACCTCTCTAGACTGCTACCCTGTTGTGTTTTGGTGGAAACTTTCAGCAGCAGCTATTTGTTTTGTCTACTGGATTTAGGGAGCACTGACATTATACAATTAATGCAGTTTGATAGCATTCTAACTGCAATAGCCGAGTGCTATGGAGTCACGGGACTATGGAATCATGGCCCAGCTTACTTGTCTGAATGTATCCCCCTCTACGTCCCGCCTCGCAGTTTAAGATCATCTGGGAAGGCCCTGCTCTTGGTCCCGACAGCTTTGCAAATGTGTTTGGTGGGGATGAGAGACAGGGCCTTCTCGGAGGTTGCCCCTCGCTTCCCAGTGAGATTAGGTCATTTTCATTCCTTGTGTCTTTCAGGAAGAAACTGAAATCATGGTTCTGGTACCAAGCTTTTGGACAGCAGGCATAATAGTACTTTGGATGTGGAATTGGACTGGAATGGCTATATGGTTAACAAATATTTGAATTGTTTTTAATTTAATGATTTATTTATTGTTTTAAACTGTTGTTATATTGTTGTATTTGCTTGTATGCTGTGCCATTGAATTGCTGCCGAGTGTGAGCCATCCTGAATCCCCCTTCAGAAGAGACAGGGTAGAAATGATGGAAATAAATATACTTTGATGAGGTACCTGCACCCTTTGGGAGACCTATGGTATGGTTTCACTGGAAGCTGTTGGTTCCATAGGATTTGCTATCGCTTTGTGCATCCATATGGATATGGAATCGTACCGTATAGGCTGCTGTAGTTAGATGACAACTGACCAGTTATTAAAGATTGATCACAGGACTGACTTTGAACACAACAGTGAGTGAGCATACAGAATTACATTATCACATCAAGGCTTCTGATGATAATGGGAAGAGGGCTTAATCTCTGTGAATCAAGGTAATGGCTTTCTGATGGACTGAGCTTCAGAGAAACATGATTGCACCTCATTGTCTGCAATTTACCTGAGAGCCTTTTAGCCACTGTGGCATGATGTCCGAGTGAACTTTAGTTTTAATTATTCTCATTTAGCTTTGATGGTTCTAAATGGCTGTGTGCAGTGATAGGAGTATTTTGGAAAGGGTCGGGAGGTCATTTCTCTCATGTCATAAAGCTAGAACAGAGCCTCCCAGTGAAATTGATTTGCTAGTCAGTTCAGGACTTCCAAATGCCAAGTGTATAATTAATGTATGGAATTCACACAGCTTATAATTAATGTATGGAATTCACTACCACAAGATGCAGTGATCTCCATTAATGGAGACAGCTCTTGAAAAAGAACTGAAGATATTTCTGGTTCTCTGGGAAAAAATTATGAGCAGACCCTAAAATGGGCAAAAAAAGCTTGTCAGTTCAAGACAGCCAAAACCCTGTAGATGACATGTAATTATCTTAAGCACAGTTTATAATTAACTTATGGAATTCACTGCTACAGGATTCTTTTTGTACACTGTTTCTGAGTATTTAGTACCATGGGGCTGAGTTGCAAAAGGAGAAGTGAAGAGAAAAGCTGCTACCTTTATTTAGCTTTCTAGTTAGTTCAGACTGGATCTACACTTCCCTATATCCCAGGATCTGATCCCAGATTATCTGCTTTCAACAGGGTTATATGAGTGTACACTGCCAGATAGTCGGGGATAAGCAGATAATTTGGGATCAGATCCTGGGATATAGGGCAGTGTAGATCTGCCTCTGATTCTATGAGTCTGTGATTGAGGATCACTCTGCTCATTGCAGAGGAAATTTTACAGACGAGTCTTTGCACAAAGCTGTCAGCCTTGGAATGGGTGATTTCAGATAAACATAGATGTTGCCTTGCCTTTGGGTCAACTTCCACGTTATTAATTTTTGCCAGATGAAGGGAAAGAGATCTCATTTGGGTCCATAGTGTGGGTCTTCTCTTTCCCTTCCTTGTGTTCCCAATTCAGATTGAGACCACCGTGGATGGGATTTGCTTTTCAGCAAAAAGAAATCCTGTTGGAATCAAAGGCCACATTTTTTCAGACACAATTAAGTGGACTCTTTGTATCCACTGATGTTTAGTTCCAAGGCCCGCCAAAGATACCAAAATCCATGGATACGTAAGTCCCATTATAGACAATACCATATACATATGTTACTAAGTATCTGATGTAGACTAATGGCACCTATTCATTTCCTATTGTGTTTAAATGTCTTTTAAGTTGGTTTTAGGTACAGTAGGGTCTCGCTTATCCAACATAAACAGGCACTGCATAAGTGAAAATGTTGAATAATAAGGAGGGATTAAGGAACACTCTATTAAACATCAAATTACATTATGATTTTATAAATTAAGCACAAAAACATAATGTTTTGCAACAAATCAACAGAAAAAGCAGTTCAATACATGGTAATGTTATGCAGTAATTCAGCACCAAAACATTGCAACAGCTGTGGATCCAGGTGGGAGGCAGACTCCGTTGGATAATACAGAACGTTGGATGAGCGAAGGTTGGATAAGCGAGACTCTACTGTAAATACATTTCAAATCATGTTAAAGACCCACATTTTCCAATCTCTCTTTTTAAAACAATCCAGCAAGGAACTTCTTCACAAACTGTGTGTTTATTGTGGGAGTTTGTTCCTGACAAGTCTGCACAATAGAGTTGACTGAATTAGGTACTGAGATAATTAGGTCGTTTTGTGTGTTATAGCATCCACCTTGATATTGCCATCGCAACTGTTCCTCACAGGGTAACAAAAATATTACCAAACGTACTCTTCAGCTTCAGAACAAGAATCATGTTTATTATGTTTTTATCCTGTTTGCACTGTATTATTACTTTAATTAGGAACGATTTTAAATTGTATGTATATATTTATTTTCTTAATTAAAGTATTGTATTTTGCTCTTATTCCCAATGGGTAAAGGCAGGATACAAATATTTTAATTAAGAAGTAAAAATAGAATAGAATTAGAAAGTGAATGTGAATAAAGCCATACTGAATTATCACAGACTTTGCTGCAAACGAAGTTGTTAATGGGCCATGCTCTTTGGATATGTTTTTTAAAGTCAAAACATTACCATTAATGACATATGGGGAGAAAGCAAAAAAAATATTGATCCCAAGGCTTTGCCCTTCTTGCAGTCCATATCTCTACTACGCTGTTGGTTTTCATGCTGTTACAAGGTTATCTGGTTTGGCTTGGGTAAACTCCAGACTTCTTAGATATGTCTGGAGATAGATGAACCTCAGCCTAAAACAAGGAACCCAACCTGGGAATTTCAAGGAGGAATGTCAGAGTGCTTGTGTTTCACAAGCAAGATTAGATTTATGCATTTGTGGTGTTCAAAACTTTATGTGATGTTTTAAAAGAACTCAAGTCAGTGCCCAGAATGTATGCCAGGTTATGTACAAGGAATTTAAAGGGTGGGTTACATGTCATTGCCTCCCCTGGTTTGGCTGATTGTACCCAGTGCCATGTGTTGCTGAGATCCTTATTCACAGAAAATATCATACAGGCTTCATGGGCAGAGCAATGCTACACTTTTCCTTTCAGCATCCAGCTGCATCCTCTGAGATCTGCCAAGGTTCACTATGTAACAAAATTTGAAAACTTTTCTGTTCCTGGTTTGAAAGTGTTATTTTCTGTTCAGTGGTGCTGTACTTACTTCGAAAGTAGTTGTTATACTCCAGAAACTTTGTTTTGGTGGCTGCCATTTTTAACCTTGTCATGTGCCATTTTAAACCTTTTGTTAAAAATAAAAATTTCCATGTATTTCTGATAGAATTAATTTGGAAATGAAATTTATAACCCAGAAACAAAAATTGTGTTACCATCAGCCTCTGAATGGCTTTTGAAAGTGGATGGGGGTTTTCTTTGGTAGTTATGAGTGAAATAAAAGAGTATTTACCTCCATATATACCAGTGGTTCCCAACCTTTTTTTGACCAGGGACCACTTCACCAGGGACCACTCTCCAACATTAGTACCAAAAGGGCTACAAATAAGTTTTTGTTCCAATTTAGATCTGGTTATCTGGTGTGCTGATTCAGAAAATTGCATTGGATAGACCACATCAGCTCTAGTTTCTGACACAGAACATATGTCATCCAGTAGTTACCATGTGCTTACCCACATTAAACCATATTTAATAATCTAGAGATGATGTGATAGTATTCATCTTTCATGGGCAGTCAACCTCTCTGCTCCCCACAGCACCATTGCCTCAGCATTGTAAGAGGGTTTCGCAAGACTAGTCACTCTAGTTGCTGCCTGTTTTTGAGGCAATGATGTAGTATTGGTGAGGCTGTGGACCATGTTTTCATTCTTGCAGACCACTGGTGGTTCACGGACCACAGGTTGGGAACCTAAATATACTAAAAAAGAGAGATGCTGTCATATGTTGAATTTACATCTATATGCCCCTAACTGGATGCTGATCCGAACTTGTGGGAAAAATGACTTATTTTGAAACCAACATTCCCATAATTCCTGATTTGGGGGATACTGGGAATTGCAATGTATTAAAAGGAACAATTCCAGACTCAGGAAGGAAGTGTATGTGCAGTTCTGTCTTAGCATTATGATCCTTATGATTTGATTTGCTCATTTTCAGTAGCTCCAGCCTTTGATTCGCCTTACCTGCTTGGTTTCATATTGTTGTGGTCTTCTTCCTGGCCCCATTTATGTAGCAACTCTGTGAGCAGTAGAGCTGATGGTTTCCTCATTGCAGTTTTTCACCCAGAACAGTGGGTCACAGTCTTACCTTCAAGAGGTGTTGACAGCATTATTTCTCAGACAGTGGACTGTTAAGTTGCTTGGGATGTTCTGCAGCTGTGATTGGGGTGTGAGTGCAGCTTTTTGCTGAGCGACCAGACTTGAAAGTGGTTAGTCCATATGGCAGATAAATAGATTTTCTGGGTTTTTTTCCTCCCTTCTGGGTGTGCACAGAAGGAACACACACACACCTGCTATTTTTGGCAGCTGAATGGTTTGGCAGCTAGTTAATGGTTTGGCAGCTATGATGGTGTTTGTATTGTTGCTTTATAAACTTGTCCTCCCCAATACTGGACTCAAGGCGATGTACAGAAGTTAAAATACATACAGTTAAAACATTTACAAAACCACATATAAAATAAAACAAAAAGTTATTATGAGTGTGTCATTAAATTATTGATATAATTAAAAGCAATTAAAATGAATCAGTTTAAAACATTAAGATCCATTAAGATCAGGAAAGCAACACACTATTAAAAGCCCTGGCAGTCAGTTTCTACAAACCAGTTGGGCCACAAAAGTTTTCACTTGCCATGGAAGGAACCACTCTAGCCTCCCTAGAAGGGAATTCCAAAGCCCGAGAAGGCCTGGTCCCTTCCTCCCACCAGACATGTCTGGGAAGATGGTGGGAGTTAGGGGAAATCTTGGATCTTGATGGGCTAATATTGGAAGGTGTGGTCCTTCAAAGTTGCCTGATTCACCAAGGATTAGAAATAGGTCTCATGGCAAAGGGGAGGGGTGCGTAGCGGATGAGTATGCTGGGTTACTTTATAGGTATAAGGACATTCTCACACAACAGAATTAAGGATTGTGGACTGCTTTTGTTCCATCTTGTGGAATACTGCTATCTGCATTTCATTGTTATTGTATGCCTCCAAATTATTTCCCACTTGCGGTGATCCTAAGGTTTAGCTATTACAGAATTTTCTGGGACTGAGAGTGCATCATGTGCCCAGAGACACCCCATAGATTTTCATATTTTGGTCTCCAGAGTCATAGTCCAACACTCGAATCACTACTCCATGCAGATTGCTCATTTTAGGGAGGTATATTATACAGAATTTTCTTCAAGTAATAGAGACTGATATTTCATGCACAATGCAGAATTATAGCAGTTTGACACCACTTCAGCTGCTATAGCATTGTCCTATGGAATCCTGGGGTTTGTAGTTTGTTGTAGTTTCATGGCTCTCTGATAGGAAAGGATGAACATCTCACAAAACTACAAATCCCACAATTCAGTAGCATTGAGCCATGGCAGTTGATGTGGTGTCAAACTGCTATTATTATGCATGGTGGATACACTCTCAGAAACTTCACATCGATGTTATTGTTTGAAAGTGACCACAAACAAACACCCTTTGTTTTGTTTTGCTTTGCTTCCAAGTCATATTAAGGATATTTCTTTTGCAAGGCTGTCTATGGAGGTGATAAGATGACTGAAGATTGCAATCCAAGGGGTTGGAGCAATGGTTCCCAACCTTTTTTTAAAATCAGGGACCACTTTGACCAGAGACCAACATTAGTACCAAAAGGGTTACAAATCGGGTTTTGGTCAACTTAGATTCAGTTTGGTTATTTGGGGTGCTGATTCAGAAAATTGCATTGGACAGACCATCTGCTCAGTCACAGAAAAACATATAAATAATCTATAGCTGATGTGATCTATCCAATATAATTTTTTTAATCAGCACCCTGAATAACCCTAGAAATAGACCTAAAAAATGGGTAGTCAGCCCCTCTCCTCCCAACATCCCCATCGCCTTGGCACTATAAGAGAGTTTTGCAAGACCAGTCGCTCTTCTTGCAATGGTGTAATAATGGTGAGGCCCCAGACTACTGGTGCTCTACAGACCACAGGTTGGGAGCCACTGGGTTAGAGGATAACACTGGCAGCTTTTATCATCGCTTGTACACAAGGCATTAGTAGTCCATATAGTTGCTATTATAAAACAGAGTCTATGCCACAGTGTTTTAGTAAAGAGGATACATTTTAAACTATACCAGTTCCCAATCTTTTTTTTTTTTTTTACTAGGGACCACTTGACCAGGGACCAACATTCTCCAACATTAGTACCAAAAGAATTGCAGATCAGGTTTTGGTCAACTTTACATTCAGTTTGCTTATTTGGGGAGCCAATTCAGAAAATTGCATTGAATAGACCTCATCTCTCGTTTCTGATACAGAACATATGCCATCCAGTAATCATCATTTGCTTGGCCACAGAAAATCATATTTAATAAGCTTTGGAAATATAAGGGTTTTGTGAGACTAGTTACTCTTGTTGCAATGATGCAGTAAGAGCGAGGCCACAGATAATACTTTAGTTCTTGCAGACCACTGGTGGGCCACAGGCCACAGGTTGGGAAGCACTGCACTACACAAAGAAAGTACTTTTCTAATCTCTAGTACAACTCAAAGAGATTGTTCAAGTATTTCAGGTCCTTGTGTGTGCAACTTCCAAACGTATTCAAAACTTTGCTTTTTAGTTGTAGTTTCAGGAAGTGTAAGTTGTCATACTCTTATACTCTTTGTGTCTAAAACTGGTGGGATTCTTGCTCCTATTTCTAGCATGGTGGTAAACTTGTCCCTTGAGCCACTGACATATTTCTACTCTGAAAATGACACAGTTGCATGATATATCCTTAACTTCTGAAAGCCAGCTCTTTGACGAAGTGGGGAAGAGATCAAGGGTCAGACAGCTGCTTTAAAAAGACAGCATGTAGGATTACTGAAGAAATGGCAGATGCCTTGTGGCCCAGGGTGTCTAACCAACTGTGGTGACCAGCAGGTTCCTCAACCTTGTCACTTTGAAAACATTCTTTTGTAGAGTATCCTGTATTTTGCAGTTGACATAATTAATAGTATATTTGCCCTCCTTGAGAGAGTCTGAAGAACAATATTTTTCTAGTCCTCAGAGCTTGGAAAGTTACTTTTAAAAAGCTTTTGTCATTAAAAAGTGTTTTATTGACATGTGTTTCAGCGTTTAAAAAGTAGCTAGCTAAGTTAGCTCATTTAAAACCAAAAACAATTGGAAAGTGTAACTTCATTCCCTTTTGTTGCTTTAATTTTAAAATAAAGTCTGTTGAACAAGTTAATGTTACAAGTAGCCACATTACTTCCAGCCTCTGAATTTACTTGCAGAATATGCTGCCAAGGTTACACCTATTCTACACATTAATAGCACTTTCATATCATTTTAATTGCCAGGTTTTCCTATGGAATCCTGAGATTTGTAATTTGGTAAACAGAAATCACAACTCTTTGTTATTCACACCTCTGTGGAATAGACAAGAGATCTCTAGCAAATAATTCCAAGTACCCTTCTCAGAAATCCTAGGATTATGTAGGAAGAAACTGACAGTTAAACTACTATAATTGTGCAGTATGAATGCACTCTAAATAAACCTTACCATTTTATTTTATACTGTGCATAATTTGAATGACAGTGGGAAAATTCTGGGTTATAGAAGACAGTAACAGGATTTCTGTGGGCCATGTTGTCATCATCTCTACATTTGCCAGTTCATGATCTCTAATAACAAAATCTGCTGAAGGGAAAGGACATGAATCTCGATGTCATTGACTGATTGGGTGTCAACAGTAAACACCAGTTTTAAATGATGCTTGGACAGATGCTTAGAGCTTTGGGCAAAAAAATGTTCATGTGTTGCAAGCTCATTTCTAATCAGAAGAGTATAGCAAGAGCCTGGGTGTTTGTGTGCCTTCAAGTTGCTTGTCAACTTATGGTGACCCCATGAATTTCATGGAGTTTTCTTAGGCAAAAAATATTCAGTAGTTAGCTGTGCTAGTTCATTCCTCTTAAATGTAGCCTACAGCACCTGGTACCTATTAGTGATATCCCATTCAAGTAGTAACCAGGGCTGACTAAAATTTCCAGATCAAATAAGATCTAGTACCTTTGGGGTAATTAGGCAGGTGTGAGGATGAAAGGGTTCTAGTCAGTTAAGACAGAGAGTGTCTCATGTTTTTAGAGTTACTAGCACAGAGCTTGGAGCAAATTACCTTCTGAACTGGTATCCCCAGAATCCCACAATGAGCATGGCTGCTTTTCTGAAAGTTACAATCCAAAAAAGCAATTTTACTAAATTCTTAGCTGTTTTTCACACCACTGAATTAGAGGCAACATGTGAGACACTCCAGATTGGGTAGAAAGATCCTAACACTTTGTCTTAAGAACGACCACATAGACTCCCAGGATGCATGCTTCCTTTTTTCAAGTCCATTGGGAGACCATTACTGGACACTCCAACTAGTGTTTTCAATTGGGCATGAAAAATTTGGTGAGCAATAAATAATAAAGCAAGCTTTTCTTCCACGATGACCTAGGTATATGCTATGATATATACCTCGCAATTGTAAAACTAAATGACAACACGAATCCCAATTTTTCACTACAAAAGGTCAGTGATTTTCTAGTGCCCGAAGGTTTTTTGTAGCTTGTGATCACAGATTTTCAGATCTGAGACTGCTGCTTTCTTCTATCTTCCTTCAAAACAAGAAGCTACAATGTCACTTTATGAGATTTATTCCTTTCGGGGAGATGGGGGACTTTTCTTTTTATAGATCACTTGTGTTTTCTCTAGTCGATCCATTAAAGAAGAAATGTGTTCAACAAAATAACTTGGTTGTATATTTCTCCTATTTCTCCAGGGTTTCCACCCTTTCATTATATTATATTATATTATATTTTTCCCTTTCCTTATATTAATCATAACGTAATTTGACAGTTAATAGGCTTTTCCTTAATCCCCTCCTTATTATCCAACATTTTCGCTTATCCATTGTTCTGATGGCCAATTTATCTTGGATAAGTGAGACTCTACTGTACATAAAGAGTAACCAGTCTGATATCAAGCAATTTGGAAAAGTGTATGTATGATGCTGCCAGGTGAGCAGGTCCAGATAGTGGTACCTCCCTACACAGGTGCTTCATTCAAACACAGGGATGGACAATTAACTAATGCAGTGCTGAGGCTGAATATAAATTGATTGCTTGGTATATGGTAATATTTTTAAACCCACAAAAGCTTATCTTCCTGCTTGTTCTTTGTTTATTCCAGGTGCTGGAATTGTAATATGGCTAATGGAATCCCAATGCCCAAACTGAAACCCCATATCAAAAAGTGGAAAAAATAGCATGATTCTGAGTCACACTTGTTCCAACTTGATTCTGTACACTTTATTCTGAAATTGATATTCCAAGAGACTGTGTGTGGCTTGTAAGTGAATGTGCAGAAGGTAGAATTCGTACGTTCTGGCAATTGACAACATGTTTGCTGGGAAAGAGGCAGGACCTAAAGTAAACTTGGACAATAAATATATATGGGTGAAATATATATGTCAGGTACAAGGAAAGGGAAGGTCAGGCTGCCATGCTAGATTGTGGTGAATTATGTTGACTACTTAATTTATTTTCAGTAGTAAAACATCCAGTAAGAACTGCTCACTTTGTAACTGTCAACACGCGAACAGATTGATGGTCCTTATTTTACTAAATCCAGTCCTAGGTAAAATTAAGACTTTACTTTGTTCTGATTTTGCTTTCTGAGCTTGTTGGCCAGTCAAACTACTTCTGTTATGCTGCCAGGAGCTACTGCATCTGTATAGAATCCCCTCATGTGTAGAACCTCATTTGTTATTTGGTAGCAGTCTTCTTAATGAGTTACCTGCAGGCACTGGGCTGATTTTACTTCTGGAGACTGGTTATTAGCTTCCACTCTACAGGAAGGTGAAGCAACAAGATCTTCCTGAGTTATGTAGATCCAGAATAGGTCTCTACAGTCACTCACACACCCACTGCTAAGACTCTACCATTGAAAGACCATCATACTCAGCCATGAGTAATCACCTATGGTGATGGTGTGTTCTGTCTGTGTCCTTGGATATTTTTGTTTCTTCGTGTTGTTGTTAACTTCCTTCAAGTTGACTTCAATTTATGGCAATTCTATTAATGAGAGATCTTCCAAGTGACCATATGTTCAAAAAGTATCCAACCTTTATTCATAAAAAATACTTGTATTAAGATACGACAATCTTACACTTGTCTCCTTCAAAGTAGACCCCTTGGACTGCCATACACTTCTCCCATCTGTACTGCCACTGTTGGAAGCAGTGCTAAAACACCTCTTTTAAGATGGCGCTTTGTTGGTCTGTCGCATTCTGCATGATGTCTTCTCTGGACTGAAATCTGATTCCTTTCAGAGACATTTTCAGTTTGGGGAAAATCCAGAAGTCACATGGAGCCATGTAGGGAGAGTAGAGAGCCTGACGAAGCACAGGTATGCTGTGTTTGGACAGGAAAATCTGTATCAAATGTGAAGAATGAGTGGGTGCGTTATTGTGATAGAGGTGCCTATTGCGCACTGATCTGGCTATTTGCATCTCACAGCATCATGAAGGCAATACAGAACCTTTTGGTAGTACTCCTTGCTGATGGTGCTGTGTGGTGCATACTTGTAATGAACCACATCACTGGAGTCAAAGAAGATGGACAGCAAGACTTTGACATTGCTGCGAATCTGCCTTGCTTTTCCTGGCCTCAAGGATGCTGGATTCTTCCATTGTGAAAACTGCAACTTGGTTTCTAAGTTGTACCCATAAACCCAGGACTCATTGCCAATGATCACTGTGTTGAGGAAGTTGAGATCACTGTTCACAGTCTGCAGTATTTCCTGTGTGATCTCCAAATGGGCTTCAGGAGAATGTCAGTGAAGTTTGTGCCAAAACTTGATCATTATCAGTTTTGGCACAAACTTCACTGACATTCTCCTGAAACCCAAATCCTCAGTCAAAATGGAATGAATGGATCCAATGCTGATGCCCGTTTCATCTGCAAGTTCTCTGTTCATGATTCAATGATCCTGAATCACCAGAGTCCTTACTTGGTCAATGATGATCTCATTTCTGGATGTTGAGGGCCTACCAGAATGTGCTTCACTCTCTACTGATGTGTGGCCATCTTGAACCACTCCTTTACCTGTGTGGTGCCCATCGCTTCGGCCCCTAAGGCCTATTGAGTCTTGTGGATCGTTTCCAATTGAGAATTACCAAACTTTGCGCAAAATTTATTACAGTAGTGTTGTTCAGTTTTTTTTTGTCATTTTGTCATAAAGAAAAAACGGTCAGCACTCTCTTACACTTCCCCCAGTACTTTAAATTAAAATGTAACAGTAATATATATCTTTATCTATATTATTGTCTTATATTTTGTTACTTCCAAAGTAAGCTTTCATAGACTTTCTTAGTAAGCTTTCATAGAGTTTGTCAGTTGCATGGAATGAAGTGCCTAGCAGCAGTTAGGAATAACAAATACCTTTTAAAGAGATTACTTCTGAGATATTCTAGGGTGTTCACATAAATGCATATACACAGGGGGAAATGGTGAATAGGCAGTAACACCGGGAATTAATTTCCTCAATGTTCATTATTTTTCAACAAAGCTTGAAAAGAGTAACTTAATCCCCCTTTTGCCTTGCCCCTACCAGTTTGCCTTAACGTAATATTTGCAAAGTGTTTTTTACTTGCTGTAGGCTGGACTGTGCAGTAGGAGAATTGGTTTAAAAGTCTGTGCAAGATTTTATGTGCTGGATTGTTATGATAACAGTCCAATGCCCCAGGGCGTACTCCAGTGCTCTGCTAATACACTCTATTTGCCTGTGACCTTACACTTGGCAGTGAACCAGATGATGTCTGTGTTAATGGGCCAGTTAAACCAGCTTTGCTGTAACTTGCCATCCCAGAATTATTCTGCTCAGTGATCAAGGGAGTACCTTACTTATAAGTGATTATTGTAGTGTAGATGTGTGAAATTCAGGAAGTTATATCCTCTGTAGAAGTTGTCATTTTATTTTATCAGTGGGCGGCAGCTTTTTGTACAATTATTACAGGACTTCCTTGATATCTGCTGTAGTATTCCTGAAAGATACGTATAACATTTGTTAATTTGACTGGTTGAAGATGGATTAGTCAGCCAAATTCCCTCATAATTAGTCACCTCCCCCTCAACATGGATTTAAAATGAAAATAGAATAAAATGGCAGCTATTAAATTACTTGTTTGAAAGTAAAGTTTGAGTGTAACTTGGCTTTTTATTACAAAAAGGAAATGAAATAGTTATGCTTACAAGCTTTGGGTGCATTTAGCAGACATCTTTCCACCAGCCATAATTCATTTTGGGAGTTTTCTTTGCTCTTCAGTCTCAGTATTTCTTTGCTCTTAAGTACAGAAATATTACTTGCCAGCATGACAAGGGTTCTAAGGGCCCTTCCACACAGCCTTATATCCCAGAATATCAAGGCAGAAAATCCCACATTATCTGAGTGTGGACTCAGATAACCCAGTTAAAAGCAGGTATTATGGGATTTTCTGCCTTGATATTCTGGGATATAATGCTGTGCAGAAGGGCCTTGAGTCTACATTCAGATAATGTGGGATTTTCTGCCTTGATATTCTGGGACATGGGGCTTTGTGGAAGGGTCCTTAGAAGGATTAGGAAGAAAATGTAGTGCACCCTTCTATAATCTGACACCCTAGAGATGTGTGGAAACACAATTCCCATCATTCCCAGCTAGTGTGGCCATGGTTGTGCTAGCTGAAGATGATGGAACTTGTAGACGAAGATCTCTGGAGACCACCAGTTTGATGAAGTAGTATTATGAACATATATAAAATATAGTGTATGGTCCAGAAGTTCATAATGTGATATCCTGACACCCTTTAGGAACTTTGTGTAAATTTAGGTTCCTTAATTACTCTGTGAAGTATCCTCAGGGCCCTTCCAGACAGCCCTATATCCCAGAATATCAAGGCAGGAAATCCCACTATATCTGCTTTGAACTGGGTTGTCTGAATCCACACTCAGATAATGTGGGATTTTCTGTCTTGATATTCTGGGATATAGGGCTGTGTGGAAGGACCCTCAGTAACTATTTCAGTCACTGGACTATGGAAACAGTGGTGGACAGTGGAAGAATGAATCTGAATTTTGTTTCATCTTGTCTTGTCTTTTGTGGCATGTTTATACCCAACCAGGGAAGCATCTGTTAGAATGGGAAATTAAATGTCTTACAACACTCATTATTGTTGTGACAAAAACATGTTCTACCCACAGCTCAGCAGAACCAAATGCAACTGTTGCTGTCGTATTCTATTGTTTCAAGGTAGAGTAGGAGTATTTTAAAAGATGAAAGCTTAATGACAATATGTTCTATATTTCAACCTAGAGGGCAAACTTTAACAGCTTGTGGTGAAATATAACAGTATGTTTTATATCACAAACGTTAGCAAGTCTAAAATGAGGCACATTCAAAAAGACAATGGATACATGGATCTACAGAGAATTTCATCATTTCGGAAGAACAGTGGATCTTAGGAAAACTCTGGGAATAGTTACAGGATGTTAGTATAGTAATTCAGTACGCTGGACTAAATCTATTGCGTTCTCCATATAATACTGTGCAAAACAAATGTGCCAAATTTCTTGCTACTTCACCACCCTCTACAGTTTCTCTTTTAATAGACGTCTCCTGTTAATTAAATTTATCCATCAGCCTCCAGTTGTGAGGTAAACACGGGCTAATTGGCGGCACTGTGAAGCAAGGGGTTTTTACATTCTAAGTGATGATACTATTTCACTTTTATTTTAAATGGAAACAATATTTTAAAGTTGTCATATACGTAAGGTGTATGTGGAAAAAGTGCATGGTGTGGCCATATTCAGTCCTTTTTGTGGCCTTCAGTAGCCACACAGGTTCATAATTTTTGGCTCCTGAAAGCTTGGTTGCTACTCTGTTGGGAGATCAGTACCATTGAGCTGTGGAACACCTAGTTTGTTGGCTCAGCTCATAAAGCTGCCTCCTTTCATGCTAAAAAAAATCCTTGTAGCGTTGAGTTTTATCCAATTGATATAGGCTTCTACATCTCTTTAGAGTAAATTTTTGAATGGAACTGGTACAACAGCTTCTTTGAAAGTAGAGAATAATGGCAATTACTCATTATATACAATTATTTCATGGAATTTGTTGCTGAAAGATGTGGTGACAGTTGCAAGCTTCAAAAGGAGGCTAGATCGTAATTAACAAGAATAAGGCTCTTAATAGCTATCGGCCATGATGCTCATATGAGAGCTCCAATGTGCCTCCAGGTATTTTGCTGTTAGCAAGCTCTTTCCACCATGTTCTTCAATGGTTATTGCAAAAAGAAATTGATCCCTGAGAGCTGTTTTATTAGGGGAAAGTCAGCAATGGTGGCTACAACATTAGGTGATTTGATCTAGATCACTATGTATATATGGAATGAAATAATAGCATGGTAGAATTGGAAGGTATCAGCACTCCATGCAGTCATGCCGGCTACATGATCTTGGAGGCTTCTACGGACAATGCTGGCTCTTTGGTTTAAAAATGAAGATGAGCACCAGAGTCAGAGTTAGACACAACTAGACTTAATGTCAAGGGGAAATCTTTACTTTTTTAGAATTGGAGTTATACCCGGCAATCATCTTGTCCAAGCCTTTACTGATGTACATGGAGTAGACCAGCAACAGCTATAGCTAAAGTGGTGATTTGGTGGCATGAGCAATCTTTTCTGGATGATTTGGAGGAATCTCAGGGCAAGATCACTACCTTGACAAGTATGCAGTTTATATAATCTCTGAAAAAACTGAATGGGATGTTCTGAGCAATTGTGGTTGATGCTAAATGTGTCATGCTTGATGACATCATAGAATCATAGAGTTGGAAGAGACTTCATGGGCCATCCAGACCAACCCCCTGCCAAGAAGCAGGAAAATTGCATTCAAAGCACACCCGACAGTTTAAAAGCCTCCAAAGAAGGAGCCTCCACCACACTCTGGGGCAGAGAGTTCCACTGCTGAACAGCTCTCACAGTCAGGAAGTTCTTCCTAATGTTCAGATGGAATCGCATGAGGGTCTACAATACCCTGAGCACCTTGTGACATGGGTTTCCTCAGTTTCAGAGCCTAAGATGGCACAAAGCAATTGGGGCAGGGTGGTAGTGTTTTGTTTTTTTGAACTATGGAATCTTTGCATCACCAGTAAGGCAATGAGAGAGCTCCATATAGACCACAGAACACTGGTTAGAGCCATTTTGTGGTTTGCTTTTTCTGCTGCCATAGTGCTCAGATCCATATCCTTACTTTTCCATGTGTGTTTTAGTAACCCCTGTACTTTTTCTTTGATAATTCAGATACAATATTGGGAACAGATCTTGGAACTTTGTTAGTAATAGAGTAACAGATTAGTGTTGACTGTTACTTCGTGAGGGTAAGATGTGACCTTTCATTAAGAGTGATGCAAGGATAACACATTCATGCTTTACTTTTGATACATTCACGCACAGAGGCAAAGTGTTAAAAACAGAAAAAATTGCCAAATGCTTCCCCATTTAATGAGATTGTCAGTCATTACATAGCTTTGCAAACATAATGTTGCAATGCCCTCATTGCCATCCCTTCACAATGTGTTATTTTTAACAGATAATATCCAGACTGTGGTCAGATACGTGATTTGCAAACATTTTTCAATTCCTGCTTATTGACTTTGGTTATGTGTAGATCACGTTTGTGCAGTTAATTCAGCAGTCTATTCAGCAGCAGCCTCTGTGAATGTGAACTTTTGTCCTCAGAAGGGACTTGGAATTTTAACTAGCTTTAATTTATTTACCTATTTCGTTAGATCCCCATATCTAGTAGCGATATTTTCCTTGATGGACTGCAGTTACTGGAAATCACAGATAATTTGGTGCAGGATTAAAATAAATGACCCCCAGTCCCAGCAGTTACACCAGAGGACCTAGAAATTCCTAGAGAGATATTCTGTATAGACATTTGCCAAGTCCTGCAGCACAACTCTGTGACAACTTCTGGGGGGAAGCAGAATTGTACTGGAGAAGTATGCAAATGCTGAGAGAGTTGATTATTCTGCAAGAGCAGGTAAGGTTACATCAGTGGTTCTCAACCTGTGGGTCCCCAGATGTTTTGGCCTTCAACTTCCAGAAATCCTAACAGCTGGTAAACTGGCTGGGATTTCTGGGAATTGTAGGCCAAAACACCTGGGGACTTACAGGTTGAGAACCACTGGCTTACATGATTATCAGGATATTGTCATACCTTTCCATTAGTGAACTCAAGACAGGGTAAATTGCAACCCTGTGAGACGGATGGGTCATTGCTGTGAAATGGGTCATTGTGAGTGAGAAAGTATGTGTGACTGGCCTAAGGTCAGTTTCATGACTTGCTGGGTAAGTTTCATGACCTATTAGGAATAATCCTCCATATTCCACTCCCAACTCTTTTAAACTATGACACCATATTGGCTCTCCTTGTCGAACAGTAGTGCATCCCCTGGATAAATACTTAATGATAAGGTTGGAAAAAGTATATATGATTTTGCCTTCCTCCCTCCCTCTGTCAATCTCTTTGACATCGCTTGTTGATGTTAAGGGTGACTCTAGCATTGAGAAAACTTTAATGGAATTTTCACTATGCTGCAGTAAATTCTGTGCAGATCTTCCACAGGATGCCGATGGAAATTAAGTTTATTCTCTATGTTTTGTATGCTGAATAAACATAGTTTGCATGAGTTATCATATCATATGAATGGAAGGTCTGAATCATTCAGGAAAAGAGCCAGATGATCAATGCTTTTTGGCATCTCTCCCCTCCTGCTCCCCAGATTCATTGTGAAATTTCAAATAGCTGTTGCTGCTTTCCCCTTCTCCCCCTTCTCCCCCTTCTTCTCCCTCATTACACCCAACTGTGTGAAAATAAGAATATTGCCACAAGCTAGAAAGACTTTTCACAGTGTTGCAATGAAAAGAATCCTTTATTAAAAACCGGTTAGTCTACTGGGGTGCAGTCAGATTTGTGTGTTTTTGTTTCTCTAAAAATTGTGGCATCCAGACTTGTTTAAGGTTAACTTAGTGGGGAACATGGTGAGATTTGGTTCAGGCAGAGCAGCACGTGGATGTTTCTTCTGTTTGCTCATGTCTTGGGCAATTTAGACAACTCTTTAGTTTTTGTAGCAGTTTTAACATGATGTATTTGTCTTAGCCTTCTTCCATCGATTATTTAGAAACCCCTCCTTGTTTCAGAATATCCCACACTGGCTCTTGTCAAAAGATTTATTAGACAGCATTTTGTCGCTATATGTTATAGTCTCTGTGGTATAACTCATCAGAACCAGCATGGTATATAGTTATTTGAGCATTTGACTATTACTCTAGAAACCAGGGTTTGAATCAGCACTCAGCCATGGAAATGGAAACCCACTGGTTGATCAACCCCCTTTGAACAAAATTTGTCAAGAAAAATCAATCATAGATCACCGTAAGTTGGAGAGTCATCATAAATTGGAGATGACTTGAAGACACACAATGATAGCAACATATGGTACATATATTTGGAAAGAATCTCAACTTGCAGAAGCTTCAGTCATCAGGAACTGAAATCCAACAATATTTGGGATCTATGTTTGGCAATCACTGATATCCATTCCATGTCCCATTTATAAACAAGTTCATCTTGTTATTGTGTATGTTTATTGTGTAACAGTATGAACAAGTCACATTTGCTTATTTCCTTTACCCTTCTTCATAACTTTTATTGGTATCATGTTTTTTTAAACTGTTAGCTCTTACTTTAAATTGTAAACCATCCACAAGATAATTTGGCAGTATTTTTTTCATGTCAGGAGTAACTTGAGAAACTGCAAATCACTTCTGGTGTAAGAAACTTGGCTGTCTGCAAGAACTTTGTCCAAGGAATGCCCGGATGTTTGATGTTTTACCATCCTTGTGGGAGGCTTCTCTAATGTCCCCACATGGGGAGCTGGAGCTGACAGAGGGTGCTCTCCCTGTATTTGAACCTGCAACCTGTCAGTCTTCAATCCTGGCAGCACAAGGGTTTAACCCATTGCACCACTGGGGCCTCCTATTTGGCAGTATAATTCTACATTATTATGGGGGGGGGGGACTGGAAGAAAGGAAGTTTATGTGCAACAATACACTAATCTCATTATTAATGTTAGTTGTTATACAGTGACATTATGTTTAAATTATTAAGGGTAGCCATATGTCATTGTTAATATAACCACTGAAGCAAACTCTGGCAATGGAGATGATTGGTTTGCAGCCAGTGATATTTTTTATGTCTTGCAACACAGAGGTAGAATTCCTCAGAGGATAAAAAAAAGATGGTAATTGCTTTAAAAAGTCCGGTTTTGTATCTCTGTAAACATGAAAAGACAGGAATCCATTCATAGGCCAAGACTTTCAGAAGAGGTCATTGTAAGCTTGGCAAAGCCTGTGATTTAATATTGGGATGGGCAGCAATCCACACAGTGAGAGTTTCCATGTGGGGCATGTTTACATAGCAAATAAGTGGTTAACAAATGCTTATGGATATTTCGATTCAGACATTTTTGTTGTGGTTATGAAGAAGACTTGGGAGGAAAGAGAAAGTACAAGAATGCTATTTCCACTTCCCTGTTCTTGTTCCTGTCACTTCTCATTGCGGAAGATGTCTGTAGCATGAATGCAACATGTAGGCTCCAGTTTTCCAGGATCAAAACTAAACTATGCTGGGAGTGAAAGTCATGTGGCCCATGAGTGTTGCAGTTCAACATCATTCAGAGAGCCACATTCTTCACAACCATTGATATACACATACAGAAATGTTTCTCTACCACAGATGTTCATCCTTAAAGTATGGATAACTGTGTAGAACAGGAGTGAGTGCTACATGTCTCTAGATATTAGACTACAACCTTCGGAATGAGCAACCACTTAGGGCTGATGGAACTCACATTTTTTTCAAAATCAGGAAGGCCAAATTGATTTCCATCTCCAATTACAGTACCAGAGATAGAGCAGAGCTGTCCTTTTCATAGGTCTCCTGTGCATGGATCCAAAGTGGTCAGTTCCCTTCTGCCAATCTGTCATGTTTGGCTTGACTGGATGGCCGTAATGGTAAGGGGTCCAGCCATCATGTTTTTTGTCAATTATGGGACCACATGGCTCCTCCTCTCCCCTATTGGGCTCAAACACAGACTTCCTTGAAATAAATAAATAAATAAATAAAAGGGTCCCAGGTTAAGAAAGGATGCTTCCTTAACCCCATTGCTGAAACCCAGACTCCTTGAAGGCAAGAAAGGAAAGCATCCCAAGAATGGAAAGGGGAGCCTTGTAAGTTCCCCATTGCCGCCAATGATCTTCCCAGATCTTTCAGGTGCCTAGCCAAAAACAGATGTTTCCATTAGCTGGTTTTTGGGGGCTCCCAAAAAATAGATCTGAGTGCCCAGTGAAATTCAGATGCCAAAACTGCATCACTTTCCAGGCAAATTGCACATGCCTACTCTCCTGCCTTGTCATTTATTCATATTCTAAACAAAAGAGAGCTACAGCAGTCTACGTGGCTGCTGTAGCTGACTGTGGGAAAGCAGAGGGCTTTGAAAAGTTACTTTTTAAGACTAGAGCTGCCTGAGGCAAAGAGCTGGCTTTTACTTTCATCTTGTTCCATGTAGAAAAGCAAGATGGTTGAAATGTTTCTCCTGCCCTGGCATTTGGAGAACATTGCTCCTCTCAAATGTAGCTTAGAGAGCATGGGGCAGATAGTATAATATGCAGTGTGTTCATTGAACACCTTACTGGTATTTCCCAAAATGTGCCACTTATGGCAGCTGCTTCAATTTCCCCTCTTTGGCTGATGTACCCCATGTAAGCATGTGGAGACATAATTGAAACGAGATGGAGTTGCTTTCCACTTCACTTTGAGTAACAATGAGAAACCATGGTTTTGCTGTCCATGTTTGAACCATGCCAGAATCCCTGCCCTTTCGAGGAGCACTTGGCCCAGAAATATCAAAAGTAAATATTATCACTCTTCCCCTCTTCCAAAGCATACAAAAATAATAATCCATTTACGCTTGGTTACAAGTGTGGCAGAATTTGTGGCCTTTGGCATCCAATTGAAATTTAGTAACTGGAATGGGGACTTCTTGCTAATAAAATGACATCCAAGAACAACTAGTTAATTGACCATGACTGTCATTTCAGTTGAGTAGATTGGGACTTTATCTTCAGGTTGCTGGTGTCTGAAATGGGCTAATGACCAATTCATGTTGTTCAGTACCAAAAAATGAATAGGCACTAATTTTTTCATGAGCGCTGGGATGATAGTTTAACGTAATGTGAGAGATTACAAAATAAATCAGTATTGCTGGAAAGTGCTCCATAGAGGACGGAATTAGCATAATGTTCTGCTACATAAATTCTTGTTCATATGTAGTAGCTTTCTTTGAAAAACCCTCACAATACTGCTATATTTCTGCACAGCTGTCATTGGTTTTGTGAAAAAGTATTCCTAATGATGATGGAAGAAAAGAAAAGAAAGCTTTGAGTTGTTACACAGGTTTCCCTCTAGCTATTGCTGTCAGTTTTAGCTAAGGCTGGTAATCTCTCAATTTGTTAATACTTCTCCTTGCATATATGCAGAATACATAGTAGATTTAGCTGTTTATATATAATATATCCATGGAATCATTAAAGTTCACAATCTTATGCATATCCATTCTTTAAGTATAGGGTGAGGTAGCATAACTTCCTTTTTTCAAAACTTAATAAAACCCATTGTATTAATCAGGGAAAAAATTATAATGTAGACACATACCTAAAGTTTTGTTTTATGTAGTTTTGAAGATCAAATTAGGTAGGTGACGTCCCCCATTCTCCATACACTGAGTAAACCGATTTCTGGTGTTTGTCATGGATCTTGCCAGCATAGCAGGCAAGATGTTGGTCTTCAAATCTTGTAGGGTCCTTGGGCGGTTCACATAAACACAGGATTTCAAAAAAAAAAAAACCCATAGAAAAAAATCACAAGGGGCCAAATCTGGAGAGTGGGTCGGCCACTCAAAATCCGCTCGAAAAGTAGGCCTCAATGGCAAAAGCACACCCTTCACTGTTCCAACGCATGATGGTGACTGAACTGTGTCAGGACAAAACTTTATACTCCTGCCTCTTGAATGAGACCACTAGTGCTCCGCTACCTCTTCAACTGACTGAATGGCACGAATTTAAAAAAGGAAGTTATGCTGCCTCACCCTGTATATGTCTGTGTCTTCAAGTTGCCTGTAGATTTATGACAATCCCAGGAATTTAACAGAATTTTAAAGGCAAGGAATACTCAAGTAATTTTGCCAGTTAATTCCTCTAAACACCTGGTGTTCATTGGTGGTCTCCCATTCAAATACTAATCAGGACTGGCCATACTTAGCTTTCATGAGCAGAGAAGGACTGGTGCCTTTAGGGCATTGGTTCCCAGCCTTTTTTTGACCAGGTTCCACTTGACCAGGGACCACTTGACCAGGGACCACTCTCCAACATTAGTACTAAAAAGGTTACTAATCAGTTTCTGGTCAACTTTAGATTTGGTTTGGTTATTTGGGATTCTGATTCAGAAAAATGCATTGGATAGACAACATCAGCTCTAGTTTCTGATACAAAACATATGTCATCCAGTCTGCTCCCTCATTGAAAACCATATTTAATATGCCTCGGCACTATAAGAGGGTTTCGCGAGACCAGTTGCTCTTGTTGCAATAATGATGAGGCTGCAGACCATAATTTAGTTTTTGAAGACCGCTGATGGTCCATGGACCACAGGTTGGGAACCACTGCTTTAGGGTATTTAGACCATTATTCAAAAAACTGGTCCCAAAGTAGAGATTGCACACTTGGATGCAAACACAGGGCCAATTGTGAGGAATGCTGATAAACTGTTCTAGATTAAGTAACTTGGGTTTTAAATCCCAAATAAAGATACCTCCTCCTCCTTGGGAATGCTTTTGTGCAACTTTTTTGATATTAAATCTTCTCTATCAAAATTTGTAGAGACTTTTCCATGTGCATGTTGTTACTAGGTATTAGAAGTTGTCAATTGTCACTGGTTTAAAAATCTATTACTTTCTTCTTGCCATAGTTCCAAACACATGATACCTGGCAATTCTGTTTGAAAAGAACAGACTGCATATTTCAAGTGAAGGCCTTTTTCTGAAACGGTTCGGAGTTATTGTCAGTCAGTTCAAATAATGCTAGGTTATATTTATTTTATATCTCTGCTTTTACACATGGGATCCAAGGCAGCTCATGGCATGATTAAAAATCAAGTACAGATAGCCTCAGAGGAAGGCAATGGGTAACCCTCTCTGAACACGACATTGATAAGTTCACCTTAGGACTATCTTAAGTCAGAAACTGTTTGAAAGCAAGCAGCCGTAGTAAATCAAAACACAAGAAGTTAAAATATTAAAATGGAACCAAGCAAGATTAAATATTAAAACAGAACAAAGTGAAATAATACTATAGTGGTTTAAAATAGGTTTAGAATCACATCAGTGAATTTTTTCGTGTCAGGAGCGACTTGAGAAACTGCAAGTTGCTTCCGGTGTGAGAGAATTGGCTGTCTGCAAGGACGTTGCCCAGGAAATGCACAGATGTTTTCCCATCCTTGTGGGAGGCTTCTCTCATGTCCCCACATGGGAAGCTGGAGCTGACAGAGGGAGCTCATCCGCGCTCTCCCCAGATTTGAACCTCCGACCTGTCGGTCTTCAATCCTGCCAGCACAAGGATTTAACCCATTGCGTCATGGGGGGGGGGGGGGGGGCTCCATCAGTGAATGAAAATAATAATTATTTTAGATGAGTTAGATCAGGTATGGGCCTCAAATAACTTCTGGGTTTATAGGTGCATTTTGCCGTGTTTTGCTCCTGTCCCCAGACAATTTATACCCCAAAGAGACCCCCCTTTTTTTTCTAAAAAAAAGAGTAGGAATTGAGCAAGAGGTGGCAAGGTTGCAAAGACTGTCCTGGTCTTAACATGGTCTGGGTACCACCGAAATGTGGGGCAAAATCCACTATGACCTCAGGAGCATTTTGAGATGATAAATACCCTTTTTTTGAAAGTGGGTATATATGGTGATGGTGGGTATAGCCCAGGCATGGGCAAACTTTGGCCCTCCGGGTGTTTTGGACTTCAAATGCCACAATCCCTAACAACCTACTTGCCCATTCCTGGTCTAGCCCTTTAAGGTCTCCTGGGTGGATAATATGGCCCTTTACCCTCCTATGGTTGCTCACCACTGGGTTGGACAAATTGCCTGATTCAGTGTATGTTTTCTTCTAAGATTCTTCTATCATTTACTCAAAAGTTTGGAAAACTAGCCTTTTTGAACTACTGCATCCTGAATCCTCCAAGCAATGGCTATTTTAACTGTGGAGGATTTTGGGAGTTGAAGTATTTTTAACTTACTGTTTTGTAGACATTGAAGCAAAATCACTCCCTATAGAGGCAAAATCTTGGGGGAAAGGAGTGAGTGGAGAAAATGAAAATGAGGTTTCTGTGGTTTTCAGTGTCACTAAAAAGTGAGCTTAAAAGTTTTTGGTGCCATGGCTGTGGAATGACATCCCCATGGAGGCCTATCTTGCACTCATTTCCCCCATCTTTCCTGTGTTGTGTTACATTGGTATTACTCTCATAGGCGTTGTTAGATTTTCTTTTGCTTTTGGATTTCTTGTAAAATGTTTCCTTCTTTTTGCTGTTGTATCTGAAAGCTTTTACAGTTATTGTCATTATTGTGAATGTCACTTTACTGCAAGATGACAGACCTCTGCCCTGAGACACTCACAATATGAAAAGACATGAAAGAAAATCTTTTTTTTAAAAAAATCTAAAACTCTGAAGATGACCTTTCTAGGTCCTTCAGAGTGATTCTTTGGTATGCTTTTGGCCCAAGTGTAGTCAAAATATAGGGCTCATTGTCATCCGTAGTTTTGATTATCTATGGTGTTTGTCTTCAGATGTATCCTCTGCAGATATGAGCATTGTATTTCACTCAAAGTTGTTTTTTCCATGTATTTTTAAGTTTCTTACAAAGAAATTGTTAAAGATTTGCCTCTTTTAATTATTGTTTAGCCATCTTTTGTATGGGATTGGGAAAAATATGGATTTAAATAAATCTAACAAGAAAAAAAGAATAGATGGGGCCATACAAACTTGTATAACCCACTCTTCAGCTAATAACAATAACAAAACATATCTCATAATGTCTTACTATGATTAAAAATTATACTTCCAAATATACAAAGCAATAGTAGGGGTAAAGGGGACAGGAAAGGATGATACACATGCTTTTTATGCAATAAGCATGAATAAATTTTGCTTTTGATATGGGGAGGGGCGGGATTGTAAATTGCATACACTTCTAGTGCGCCAAACAGTTTTGAATCCATAGGTTGTGTACCAGGGGCCAGGCCATGGTGGTGCAATGGGTTAAACCCTTGTGCTGCTGAACTGCTGACCTGAAGGCTGGCAGTTCGAATCTGCAGGATGGGGTGAACTCCTTCTGTTAGACCTAGCTTCTTGCCAACCTGGCAATTTGAAAACATGTAAATGTGAGTAGATAAATAGGTACTACTTTGGTGGAAAAGGCATAAGATGCTGGTCACACAACCAGGAGGTGACAACTCAGGCGTCTTGGCTTGGAAATTGAGAACAGCAACTCCCCCAGAGCCAGAAATGAGCACTGCCTCCAAATCCAGAAATGAAAGGAGATACCTTTGCCTTTGTTTGTGTTTGTGTGTCTCATGGTATTGTAACAAGGCATTGAATGTTTGCCAGTATCTGTTTATACTGTAATTCGCTCTGAGAAGGGCGAAATACAAATAAAGTGTATTATTATTTGAAACACAACAAGATTAGTACACAGCAAATAGGATCACTATGCTAGTTGTATTGGATCACACGTCGGACACTTCCCAAGTGTCTAGGACGATGTGATGTTTCGGCAAATAATGCATGCAGATCCCAGTACAGTAGCCCTTTGCAGCTGACAGATGGTAATTTTGTCAGCGCCGATTGTATTTAAGTGCAGGCCAAGGTCTTTAGGCACTGCACCCAGTGTGCCGATCACCACTGGGACTACCTTGACTGGCTTGTGCCAGAGTCTTTGCAGTTCGATCTTTAAATCCTTGTATCGTGTCAGTTTTCCCAGTTGTTTCTCTTCAATCTTGCTGTCACCTGGGATTGCAACATCAATGATCCCTACTTGGTTTTTTAACATGATTGTGAGGTCAGGAATATTGTGCTCCAAAACTCTGTCAGTATGAATTCGGAAGTCCCAGAGTAGTTTGACATGCTAATTTTCTGTAATTTTTTTCAGGCTTGTGATCCACCAGTTTTTTGTCGCAGGCAGATGGTATTTGTGACACAAGTTGTAATGAATCATCTGAGCTATGCCTCTGCTTGTAGTCTGTCTGCGCGATCTTCTTGCAGCAGCTGAAGATGTGATCTGTTGTTGTTGTTGTTGTTGTTGTTGTTATTATTATTGGCTGATTTTAGAGCAAGTGTCACATCTGTCCTTGTGGCATCATCTTTTTATTTTGTTTCATTGTAAAGGTAGTCTACAAAGAGCTTAAGCAAAACTTTAAGCAAGTGGCATCTACAAAGGCACATTTCATAAGTTTGTAAACAGTTTCTGCCAACAGTAAGTTAACCACTTGCTCCCATTGTTAAAAACAATATTGTTGATAAACAATGGGAGGGAGCTCAAAATTATAGGCAGTACAAAAGGAAGGGAAAGGAAACCTAGTATTTCCATTTTCTACAAAAATAAACAGTCCCTGTTTTCAGTGTGCTAAAAAGGTCATACTTTTCCATGCGTTTCTGTGGTGTGAGAGAGAACAGCCAAAACAAGCATTCAGGTTGTTTGTTAAGGTGGGAAAAGGCACAGTTTGTATGTTACACATTGGATTCTGATTGCTTTCTTTAGTGCAACATAGAAAAAACCCCAATAAATACTAGTGGCTGAAATTATATTTCATTCACAAGCCAGAATTTTAGACAGTTGAAGCTTAGCAGCAAATAAAGCCTTCAGCAGCTGGGAGACCAATTGTACACACATATGAACAGTGCATTTTGAGTAATCCTATTACACTGATTTCTGTGCGGTCCCTCAATACAGACTCAGATTTACAAGATTATAACATAATTAGCACACTGAATAAGTTCACAGTTGTCATTTAACATATGCTCTCAATTACAAGGTGATGAATGAAGCAGACTAAGGAAATTCACAGGAACCATCATCCCTAGCTATTGAATACACACAGTATATATGAACAGTCCTAGAGGCATATAGAAAAGTATGGAGCCTTCCAAATATTAATGGATTCTAGCTCCTTTCAACAGTACAATGTAGTGGCATCTGGATGATCAAACCCCCATTTATGTCCTATGCGAATGTGGAAAATATTAGTAAAACGTAAAGATTTCATTATCACCATATTATCTTGCCAGAGTGAGACATAATTTACCAGTTACTCTCGTAACTCCAGGCAAAAGTCAGCCTTTCGACTGTTTTGCAAAATGTCCCAGAGCTGCATTCCCCTCTATTTTTGCTGAATTATCCCACTGCCTTGAAGTCTTGGTTTATTCGTTACTTCAGTGACATGCGAAGTGTCTTGTTTTGACATGCTTTGTATTTGTAAGCCAAATGACTTGCTTATCTCCTATCTGTACCTTTCCTGTCCTTGCCTTTTGCTGTTGGTATCCTTTTTATGCCTCTTAAGACTTCTTTGTGTGTGTCTGCATTGAATTTAATTTGTTGCTTTAGCTACCAGTTTCTGGGACACAAAGGCCAGGGCAGAGACAATTTAATAAGTACACGTTTGTGCTTAGATTTGATTTCATTTTCAGTCTCACCACCTCCAGTAAAAACAAATCAAAACCCCTCAGCATGGAGTAAATGAGTGCACCAGGGAGAATCAGGCTACGCAGATTTTCTGAATGTGCAAAGCTTTTTAAAAAAAAAGACCTGAAGAGAAGCTGAGGTCTAAGCAAACAAAGCATTGTAATATATGGGTTGGCTGTTAGGGTGTGTATCTAAACCAGTGGTTCTCAACCTGGGGTCCCCAGATGTTTTTGGCCTACTATTCCCAGAAATCCCAGTCAGTTTACCAGCTGTTAGGATTTCTGGGAGTTGAAGGCCAAAAACATCTGGGGACCCCAGGCTGAGAACCACTGATCTAAACTATACTTTCATAGCACTGTCTTAGAGACCCTCGTGGTGCAATGGGTTAACTGAGGCATGGGCAAACTTTCTAACTTGGGGGTCGCATGGTGGGCCAGAGTGTGGTGGGTGAGCCAGGAGGGAGAGGGTTCTCCCCAAGTCCCCTCCATATCCTTTCCTTCCCTTCCTCTTCTCTTTTGGAGGCAGAAAGTGAAGGAAAGACAGGAAACATTTGGTCCCCAAAAGGGTTGGTCTTGGTCAGGATGAGATGGTGAACAGGAGAGGAAAAAGTGTATCCATTAGACCCCATATTGTCTACTCCTGATATAGAATCTTAGAGCTGAAAGAGACCCCCAAGAGCCATCCAGTCCAACCCCCTGCCATGCAAGAAGGCACAATCAAAGCACTCTAAATAGACTGCCTCTGCGGGAAAGCCTCTATCACATTTTGAGGCAGCCTATGCCATTCTCCAACAACTCTTCCTCTCAGGAAGTTCTTCCTAATCTTTTCAGTCTAATCTCTTTCCCTGCCATTTGAAACTATCAGTCGCGTGTGCCCTGGTCTCTAGAGCAGCAGAAAGTCGGTTTTCCCCTCCTCACTCAATGGGACACCCTTTGAAATCATGAAAATGGTTCTCATGTTCCCCCTCTACCTTCTCGTCTCCTCGCTAAACATCCCCCAGGAGGAAGGAAAAAGAGAAGTAAGAAGAAGGGGAGGAAGAGAAGGATGGAAGGAAGGTAGGGGTGGAAGGAAGGAATGGAGGGAGGAAAGATAGGAAGGAGAATGAGAGAGAGGGAAGGAGTGAGGAAAGAGGGAAGGATGAGTGGAAAGGAAGGATGGAAGCAGAAAGAGAGAGGGGAGGAAGGAAGGGAAGAATGGAAGGAGGAAAGAAAGAGAGTAGGAAGGATAGGATGGTGAGAGCGATGAAGGCCTAAGAAAAGAGCCCAAAGGGCCACATTTGCTCCCTGGGTCTGGGTTTGCACATACCTGGTTTAAGCACTTGTCCTGGCAGGACTGCTGACCAAAAGGTTGACAGTTTGGATCTGGAGAGCGGGTAAGCTCCCATCTGTCAGCTCCAGCTTCTCATGTGGGGACATGAGAGAAGCCTTCTAAAGGATTGTAAAACATCTGGGCATCCCCTGAGCAACATCCTAGCAGACTACCAATTCTCTCACACCAGAAGCGACTTGCAGTTTCTCAAGTCGCTCCTGACATGAAAAGAAAGAAAGAAAGAAAAAGAATAGCACTGTTCTATGAATCTTCGGATTTATAGTTCATGAAACTGTGTAACAGACCTATGCTCTTATTATGTTGACCACTGTACTCCTTTGGTGAATGGCATCAACAACTAAAGGATTTCCAACACACCGTGCGCCAGCAAATCTCAGGGTGGGATATATGCATATGTGCCTTCAAGTTGCTTGTTGACCTATGGTGACCTCATGATTTTCAAAGCATTTTCTTACGCAAGGAATACTTAAAGGTGATTTTGACAGTCCTTCCTCTCAAATATAACCTACAGCATTAGGTATGCATTAGTTCTCTCCCATCCAAGTACTCACCAGGACTGACTCTGCATGGCTTTCAAAATCAGATGGCATCTGATACTTATAGGGTGTTTATATAGTTAGTAAAACCACTGTATACCAATTAGAAAGCTTAAAAATGTCATCAATGGTTTACCTATTTAAATAAATCAAAACATATAAATATTGTGAATGCCTTAAACTCCTTTCAGACAACTCACAAAAAGAGTTAATGAGTATTTATAGATCTTGGTGTCAAGATTGTGCAGTTGACTCAGAATGCTTCCTTGCGTCTGTTCACAGCATGAAATGTTGCAACCTCTGAAGAATAAGCTATTGTCTTAGCACTGTTCAAACAGTGCTCTCTACTGGCCTCCTATTAGGGACCTTTGGAAACATAATAGTTTCAAACAAATTGTACTGTGTAATCTTTTAGTGGTGGCAAGGCATGATATTGACACTGTGAGCTTAAGATATTAATGTCAGGCGCTAACATTAACACAAGTGTAGCAGTGATAAATAGACTGAAAACATATACACATGGAACTCCTGAAAGTTGCAATTGTTATTAACATGAAAACTCTTTACTTGAGAAGTTTTAGGAAAATTTTCCCCTTTGCTTTCTCTGCGCATTAAGGAATGCTGGCATTTCTCTTGTTTGAGAAGCTAAGATGGCATAGCTCCCATGTAGTGCTGAATTAAAATATTTCAAGTTTGGCTGTAGCTTGTCATTTGAAACAGAAAGCTCTTTGTACTCCCATGAAAATAACAGGTTTTAATATTTTGCTTTTAAGTTTTCAGAAACAAGAGAGAGGGATTGTATTTCCCATTTATTATTAACAGAGGAAATGCTGTGATTTCGGTAATTTGGGATAATGGCATTATTTGATCATTGCTTCCTGGTAAAAACATAATATGGTTGTTGTGTGCATTCAAGTCAGACCCTAATGCTTATAGGTTTTGTGTTTTTTGTCAAGATGCTGGTAGTCTCTGACAGGAGATGGAGCCTAGCAACATCTAAAAGGCGATTGGTTTGCAACACCAGCTTTATAACCACAGATAACAGTACTATTACTTTTCTTCCTTTAGACACCTGTAACAACATTTACTTGAAAATTGAAGCTAAAGCATTTCATCTAATGGCTATGTTCAGGTCCTACCTATCTCCGCGATCACATCTCCCCCTACAGACCAGTGCAGGCCTTTCTATTGCTCCCACCACCGTCTCAAGTGCGGCTGGTAGGGATGAGGGAGAGGGCCTTCTTGGTGGTGCCATATACTCAAATTCAAAGCAGATAATTTGAATTTTGAATGGCTGTGTAGAAAGGGCATCAGTCTGCAGAAACCAAAGCAAACTGAGGATGAAGAGGAACAGTAGAAGGAGAGGAAAAACATGAAAAGAGGATTAATCACTATTGGCTCCCATATCAGGATGTTGTTGTTCATTCGTTCAGTCGTCTCCGACTCTTCGTGACCTCATGGACCAGCCTACGCCAGAGCTCCCTGTCGGCCGTTACCACCCCCAGCTCCCTCAAGGTCAGTCCAGTCAGGATATCAGGATACTTGGAGGGTATTCAGATATAGTATTATTATTACGCATTGACCCAGCAGTACAGTACAATTAGGGCTTTGCTCAGTGAGCTATGCACTGCTCGTATGCAAAGATCTTACTGACATGAAATCATTGGCTTTCAGCAGATGGTTTATCAAGGTGGCCAAAATGCCTTTAGCAACATGGCTTCCTTGTTGCTGGCATACTGCTTAATCACACTTAATCGAAACTCATTTCGATCAGTAGTTTACTGCCTTGGTTTGTTTTGGGTGACACAACACTTGGCCATGGTTTCTTTCCCTTCATCTTTGTATTATGGTGTCCAAGGGTCGTTGTGCTCCCCTGTTGCTACTAATTGTAAAACAGTGCAATGGCCACCAGTTTGCTTTGTGTTGGGCAAATTGCTTTCAGATTGCTTCATTTTGCTTCCTCGAGCAAGTTAAGGTGCAATAAATCCAACAAAGAGTCTTGTGGCACCTTAAAGACTAACACAATTATTATGCCTGTTGCTTCTGTAGATTCATTGTTTTAGAAAAGAGGTTATTTCTATGTAAGTGACAAAACATTTATTTATAGCAAATTGTAAAGCTGTAAAGTGTTTGTATTTATAACCCTGCCTTCTTTAGGTCAATAGCATAAAACCTATTCAGTTCTTTAAGTCTCTGGATTGCATAATTTGTATTGTTTCATTGACTTTCAGAGTGTCATCAAAATGTAACTTGGGCGTAATCAGGAAATAGGAGACTTTACTTGTTTTGACTTGTATAGCTAAATGATCATTTCATTGTGCTGTATATCAGGTTTTCTGATTAAATAGTCCAGTCTTCCCATAAACTGTCCAATAATATAAAGCAGTTGATATAGATCTTGTAATTATAGTGTCTAAGTTCATTAGTCTGAAAGAGCATATTCTGTTTTCAAGATGTACATGAATTCTGTTAATTAATAGCCTCATTCAAAGTTATTAAAAGTGATAATACTGTAAATTAGCATGGAAAAACTGTATGCCTCAAAACTTTGCCTTAAATTTTACATGTTATGGTTACACATGTAAACGCTCAGGTTTAAAAATCTAGTTTGAATCTTGCATTTAATTGTGGAATTAAGCATATTAATTTGTCACTTGAACCCCCCTTCTGCAATACAGTAAAAAAGTTACACTTGGGGGCTAAAAACTCCAGATTAGGCTTGTGCGTTCAGGGTAAATTTTGACCCATTTTGTGTCCTGGCTCTTGGTGGGGGCCCTGATTTGTGTTTTTGGAGCCTCCCGAAATCGGGAAGGTACATATCTGTTTTTGCTCTGGGATGCCAAAAGATAAGTTCTATCGTCCCATTATTGGGGGGGGGGGGCTTCCCAGGTGGTCCCCTTCCCATCATTTTAGGCATTTAAGCTGGCGCTCAGCTCCAGGCAGAAGGCTTCTTACCTGTTTCTACTCTAGAAGAGAGGTGCTTGGCTGCAGGCAGACGTGTGTGTTTTCTCTCCTGGGCCTGCATGCCACATGCACACTCTTTCCAAGGCAAGGAGGCAAGTTCTGTTTATTAGTCTAGGGGAGGTATTTGGCTGTAGGCAGACACGTGTGCTTTCTAGGCCTACAAACCATACACACACTCTTTCCAAGGCAGGACAGCATGGAGTGCCACATGTTCACAAATAGCAGGCGAAAAGCTGGGATCAGTGCCTACTTGCTTTTGTATTGAGCTGATTTTCATACCAGGAGGTAACGAAAGAACGGATGTAATGAAGGAAAACGGTTCCACACACAACTCTGCCCCAGACTATTCTGTCTGGGGGATTTTGGGACATGTAGTCCTAATATTATCATGTCCAAGTTCTGCAAGTGATGTCTTACAGAGTGATTGCAAACCTGATTGAAATCTTGAAATTTATTTCTGTAAACTGACAGTGCAGGTTTTGTTGACATAAGTTTTTCTCCAAAAGAGAACACAATACTAATTTTCTTTGTTGATTCTTGTGAAGATGTAACTGTGTGAACAGAGGAATCAAAGAGAAAAGGGCTACTTTGTACAGAGTGGGAGATTTTCAATAAAAGGACTGAAAGTATGTTCGTATTTACTTACGAGAGATGCTAGTTGTAACTTAAGCTGCTGTCAAACTAGTTTGTGGGCGTTTCCTGCCCTGTCTAGTCTTGCTGACCTACTGTTTTATGTTGGCACCTTGTTGAACAGGAAGAGTCACAAAAGACTCCTCTCTAGCTTTTCTAGAATCAATAGTATGGCTGTAAGATGAAACAAAGCCATTCTCCTTCTGGACATTTGTTGAAAAACAAACAATACCTGCTGGCACTTTCTAAAGAATAGGGAGTGAGGCAAAATAAGAGCTCATGTGCAGAACAATAAGATTTCTGGTGATACTAACTTTCATTGTGTTGCATATGTATCAGAAGAAGGGAGTATATGATCCTTCAGATATGGCTGTGACAGAATGTCCATCAGCCCATACCAATATAGCAATTGATGATCAGTCATGGGTATTGCAATCTAATATATGTGAAGGGACATATCTTCCCTACTCTTTTTTTAAACAGACAAATCCTTTAAGCAGCTTTATAACAAGTTCACCATTGTTTTCCTCTACTATAATTCAAGCTACAAGATTATTGCTTGGATAAAATTGCCTTGGGCATTCCTGGATACAGTGATATTGGACCTAGAAATTCCTGACTTAACTATACTATACACTACCCTTTAAGATGTCTTTAGATAACCAGAGCAGCAACCAAAGTTCATGTTTTTAACAATGGTGTTCCTCACAGTGTAACTCTGAAATCTATCTTCCATTGCAACAAAATGCTTTTGATTTATTTGTGATTGCAGCATGAATAAGCGTCGCCTCAGTACACTTGGCTGTCCCTCAGATGTAAACAAATGCACTTGCTTGGAGCAAGAAATTATTATTGGAGCCATGCTTGCAAATTCAAGGAAGAGTAGCAACCCTGGTAACACATAATAGGGGCACATTGAGTTTGGACATTCATTTCCACTTGACTAAACACTACAGCAGAAGCCCATTGTTTTGTATATAATGCACCACTAGAGGTGCGGATGAGCAGATATACAGCACAGGGATTTGTTGTTTCAACATCTACTGAGAATAGATTTCCAACATGGTCCTATACATTGTAGAAGGCTTTCATAGCTAGGATAATTGGGTTGCTGTAGGTTTTTTGGGCTGCATGGTCATGATTCAGCAGCATTCTATTCTAACCTTTCACCCGCATCAGTGGCTGGTGTGTTTTGAATTAGCATAATATGAGGTTGGGTTTGAGCTATGGTTCACAGAAACATAACAATTTACTCCTTACATTAAGCAGACCAATTACTCAAACCAGTTCTAAACTTATTTTTAAGGAAACCACATCAAACCACAAATTTGATAAGGAGAGACAGTTACTTTGCTACTGAATGGCCGTGAAACATACCTATGAATCCAAAGTATTCTGCTAAAACTTAGTCTTAAGGAGTGGCAACTTGGAAATTAATCTCCCTATATAGTAGAATTACCTTCCAAGGACCCAGGAGGGTATTTGGAAATATAATCCAGGCTTAATCCTTCTTGTTTTCAGTATCAGGCAGGATCTGGATGCCTTTTTAAACATGAAAACTAGTATTTTGATGTACTTTTCTGATTTCAAATGTGTCTGGTAAGTCCACGGCTTTGCATTTGATCAAGTTCAAGAATTTCAGTCAAAGGAGAGCTAAGTTGATGATTGCTTTCACTCTGCTTCCAGTTTTTGTTTTAGAAAGTCCTCTGAACTACTCGTGTTTTCCCCACAGAATACAAAATTCTTTTTCCTTTTTCCTTTTGATGCCTCTTTTAAATATTTTCCTCCTTCTTAGGTAGCATTGTTAGGGATTCTATAAATATAAACTATTACTCAGTCTGTGAGGTATGAAGGAGCAGAACAGCCACCTCTTGGCTAATGAGAGTGAAATAAGAAACCGTAGTTTTGTTTTATAATCTGTTTTCTTTGTTAGTGTCAAATGAAAGCATGTGCTTTTTGGGTTTTTTTTTCTGGTTGTGCTGCCAACAGTGATGTGATTGGGAGGGGAAAGTATGTACTTAGTACAACATAGGCTGCGTTATATACTATATACCTTTCATACTGTATACCAGCTTTAAAAAAAGAAAAAAAACCCCCACTGTGAATGCAGACAAAGAACCAGCAAACCAGGCTATATATTCTTCAGTGGTTCCCAACCTTTGGACCTCCAGGTGTTTTGGACTTCAGCTCCCACAGTTCCTAAGAGCTGGTAAGCTGGCTGGGATTTCTGGGAGTTGAAGTACAAAACACCTGGAGGCCTAAAGGTCGGGAACCACTGCAAGGGGCTGTGGAAATCCAGGAAAGGGGGGTGGGATAGAAAGTAGAAAAATCAATTCTGGCATTAATCACATAATACAATTTTTGCATACTCTGGAACCCTATTATTCTTACCTGAAAGGAACATCTTGGAGCTTCTATCCGAAGCATACCATAGAATTGCACCAAATGACCTAAAATTCGCAGAGAAATGTTCTCTCCAAGCTTTCAGTGTGATTCCATTGTTTTCAGCTTCCTAATGCATTGCTAGGTCTTCCAGAGCAATTCTATGGTATTCAAAGCTGTTTGAGATGAAATTGCATTTTACAATCTTGCATACTAAACCAGCCTACTGTACTAACAGGCATTAAGTTACTTACTTACTATTATTACAATCCAATTGTCAAGCAGAAATATAAAATGGGCAAAGATAATTAATGGTTGTCATGCATTATGGGTAGGAAATTCCAGGACAATTGAAGATGGTTCATCTCCTGTCCCTCCCAAACAATATTCCTGGATTCATCTTCTTAGAGATTAGGACTCCTAGCCTTAGCTGATTTAGCAACTTCAAAATCTTCCTCTTTATTTTAAAAAGACACACATGTAACTTGTCCAGCCTATCCCTGATTTAGATTAGTCAAAAACTGTGTGATACATGTTCTAATATTGGCTCCAAGCATAACAGGTTTGTGATTAACTGTACAAGAATGTTTTATTTGCTATAGTTGAACAATGCCCTTGGCTCTCTACTACCGGCTCCCTACATTTCAGAGTTTGCAAACTGATTCATCTGGCTAAAGTCAACATAAGCATGTTTGGATATAATGAACTGTAAGCCACAGCTCTCTGGATTCTTGTGAATTTTTTGTCCATGCTTTGGCCACTTATTATTTAAGACAGGTTACTATAACCTTTGGTGTTTTTCCACCCATATCTTAACTTGAGTTGGTTCTAAAATGCCATCCTACTCTGCCCATGTCAGATCCCAAAGATCTTCTCATTCTTCATTTCATTCTTTCCTACTAGATTCCTGTGATTTTGCAATACTTTCAAAGTTTTGATCTTTGCCTCAAAGTTCCAAAGGACATATTTATATTCACATATGGGGAACTAATTTGTACAGCTCGACTTTCCTTTGTAGTTGCTCCCAGAGTCAAAAAAGGCAAACTTCTCTTGAGTTCTAAGGGAAGTTGCTTACATAGGATGTGATACAAGTCCCCTCTGTATGCTACTGCATTAGTGGTTTCCCAGGTGATCAGGAATTCCGAAAAGCCTAGTCCAATGATTGCCTTATTCCAATTGCTCCTAAATGGTTGCTTTCCAGATATTTTGAATTACAATTATCATACCAGATTAATAGCCATATTGAATTGCCCTAGTGAGAGATGTAGCTCAGGACACCTTCAAAGCAATATATTGGATTAGGATGTTTTATGTACATGCAGTCATCTTCTTTGGAGCACAGTGTTTGTTTTATGCTTTGTCTCTCTTCCAAAGAAAGTGTTATTTAGGATTTGTGGGAAGGAGCATAGTGCACATACCCCCACTTTTAGGCAGTATGATCTCTGAACCAGTGGCAGATTTGATGGTTTGGATGCATGACATCCTGGACTGAGCTGATTGTATCACTAGTGAAAGGACCTCAGGTGCTCCTGTGGTCTCTTCTAAGAGAAAAACAAAGATATGATTATGATGATTGGAAAAAATCATGATGAAGATTTATCACAGACACTGTCAATCTAGATGGATCAGTCATTTCAATTTATAGATAGCAGCTGGCTTTTAATTGAGGGGTTTTAACCTGGTGAGATGGTTTCAAAGAGGTTCTATGGATTCACTAACTATGGGAGGAACCTTTGCTTTCATCTATATGATCTGTGTGCATCTCTTTGTTTCTATATAGGATCCAAACTACTGGATACAAGTACATCGTTTGGAACATGGTGATGGGGGAATCCTTGACCGTGATGACATCCTTTGTGACGTAGCTGATGATAAAGATAGAGTGAGTATAAATGTTTGGAAGAGCACTGCTCCTTGGCATAAGAGTGCCTGGAATTGTGAAACAAATAGTTTTGGAATGGAAGTCATTTACTTTTTACAACACATTTTAAGGACAGGAGATATACTATTTGCTAAACAATGGTAGGTATAATCTGGGCAGATGGAGAACACATTCTCTTCTTAGAGAAATTAAGACAGAACCAAAGAGTAATGTTGCTTTTTGAGAGGAAAACTAGAAGAGCAGCTCTATTTTTTCAAAATTGAAACTGTAAACAAAAATATTGGTATATTTTAGTTTTGTGTATGTGTGTGATAGAGAATGCTCATATCTTAAGGAACAACGCTTAATCCTGAATCTCTGTGTGGGTGTTTTTATGTCAGCTTTGAGTGCCACTTCAGCAAGGATCATTGTCACAGTATTTTGTGTCAGAAGCTGAGAAACCTGTCAGACAACTGAGGACCATTTCTTTTTCACAGCCCTAGATTTTGCTTCCTTGTGATGACAAAATCTTTGTTTGAAGCTCCTGACTTGTTGGTGATGTGTGCAAGTCATATTATAAACATCCACAATTCTTGCAGCTTTAGGCATGTTGGATAGGCAATCCAAGGTTTGTTCAGAGTGTGTTTATCCCTATGTGCTCCTGTCATTCATGTTTGCAAGCTACATGCCTTTCTACACCCACTAGGAGCATAACTCACTTTTGATGTTTGGCTGTTCTTTCCCCTTGTCATGAATGGTTTTAATTGTATGGTGTTTGAGTTTCTCTATATATAGTCCAGTCATGTAGGTTTCGTATACTCTGGCCTGGTTCTCTTTCTTCAGCAGGGAGTGTATAGCTTTCTGGAATTCATATAAATCGGTCTTCTGCATTCTTGCATAGAGTGAGTCCGAATATGAGACCTATCTTTCCTATCCAATATAGAACACATTGGCTTTGAAAGATGGAAGCTGTACTCTGACACATTGGAAAATCTTGCTTTAAATTAGGGATGGAATCTTGTGATGCTCCTGATGTTGGAGGCCAACAGTTCCCAACAGCCTTGGCCAGGATATTCAAAAGGAAAGAGTATTGAAGGTTGTAGTTAAACAATAAAGTAGGCCATCCAGTTTTGTGGGGGTCAGGGGTGCAGGCCTACTTTGAAAGCAGAGATGCCAGAAATCAGGACACTGCGATTTCTTTTTAACTGAGAGAGAACAAGAGTGAATATGTGGTCAACATAAATATAAAGGAAGACATAGAGATTCCTACAGAATTCTTACAGAAGTATTCTTTCAAACAATCTCTAGGTCTTCCATTGCAATCCTATGGTCAGTTTCTGATAAAAGTTGAACATAAAGTCACATTGAAAGACCTAGAGCAGGCCTGCACAGCCTGTTGCCCTCCAGGCTTATTGGACTCCCAAATCCCAGAAGCCATAGCCAGCTTCTCAAATGGTCAGGAATTTTTGGAGCTGAAGTTCAGAATACCTGGAAGGCCATAGGTGATCCAGTACTGACATAGAGGTTCTCAGAATAAACCTGCAAATGTGGAGGACTGACTATATCTGAAAGTCTGTGTGATTCTCACCATAATTCTCATGATTCTGCTTTCAAAGAATTGCACACAAAAGTCACACATGTGTAGGGGCCTTCATATATTCTTCTAGGAAGGGACATTCCTTCTTATGATACAATTTATGCCTTTTTCTTTCATAGTAAAGAATTGGGAATGCACAGAACACTAAGGCTGTGGCTCCTAATGCTTGGTCTTGTTTATATGTTGAGTGTTATCAGTTTAAGGAATGAGATTGAAGAGTTACAGTTTTCTGAGAAACAGAAAAAGGTTAAAGACGAATGGAGTTTTCCTTTTGTTTATAACTGGCCCTTTATTATGGGATTTCAAGGTAGTGTAAAGATAAAACAACAAGCAAATTAATGTCATTCCAGATTAAAACAATAAAACCGTAATGTTTTTATGTGGCTAAAATTATTTTATTATTTTAATCTGAAACTGGAACAAAGCAACAAGTATTACCAGTTTAATAGGTTGCAGTGATTCAAAACCAGACTCATATACCGTTAAGGTAAATTGAGTCCCAAAGGTTTTAATAAAATAACCCATTTTGCCTTGGCACTATATGGCAATCAGTATTGAAGCCAATGGGACCTTCCACAGGAGGATCTTCAATAATTGAGATGCAGCAGCCAAAAAGACCCTTCTTTGAACCTTCTAGTGGGAGAAGATGAGCCTTACGTGTTCATTCTAATAGACTGCTTATACATTTAAAGGACTGCGAACCCCTGTCTGGCTTTGTATGACTGCAGCTGGATTCTCATTTCCTTATAACAGAGTTCACAGGCTGGTCATAGAAACAGCTGTGAGGCACAGGATTTTGTCTGACATATGGTGCCATAGAGCCCAGGGCATAGTTCAGTATGTTGCAGAAAGTTTTATGTCACTGTACCCTAAAGATATTCTTTATCTTGGCTTCTGGTTATGTTCACACTAGTACGACCTTTTGGGGACCTCTCTGGAAGGCCAGACTCCTGGACTATCAGTCACTTATTGAATTCATCAATGTTTCTGTCTAGCCGTTGCTGACAAAACACAGTTCTGGGACAACTGTGACCTTTGCGTGGAATAAACATTTCCTGATAGTTGCCTCTTTCTATTGTTGAGTCCTTGACTCCTAGAAATTTCCAATTCCAAAATATTGTTTTTCAACTGATAAAACTGTACATGTATGGAGCTCAGAGGCAAAATAAGCTGGTGATAAAGCACAGATAATAGAATGATTGTAATTTGGATCTTTGGAAAAAGTTTAACACATGGCCACAGTGAAGAAAAATTGAAAGTTTTGGAGGTGGTAGTGGCAAATAATTTAAAAACCATTTTGCATAAGTTGCTGGAAAGTGGCAGGTAGCTAGGTCTTCATCATTATGCTCCAGATCTTGGTTCCTGGACCATGAAGTAAAATGTATATTTTGCTGCGCATGAAATGTCAAGAAGTTTGTCTATCCTGCACTTATTCTTATATCTGCTAAACAATTTAGGACTTATAAAAATCTAGACTGATGTTTGATTGAACATACAAGGATTAAAATTGGGTAGTGATCAGGCAATTCTGCTTTCAGACTGGTAGCTTACATTAAATAGGTGGGCCTAGGTGGTTCTGTGCTTACTTCCTGTGTATATCTGGGGGTTTTGGGGGGGAGGAGATAGGCTATCTTACTGGTACTCAACCTTTGGTCCTCCCAATTTTTAGAGCCCCCCCCCCCCAACCAATGATCAGAGATTCTGGGAGCTGAAGTTTAAAACATCTTGAGGGACAAAGGTTAAGAACCACTGCTCTAGCCATTTGCATCCCATCATACACCTAGAACAATTGTCAAGCTTCGTTAGGGCTCCTCCTGCTTAATGTTAGATGTTGATGAAGTGGCTCATCTTGGCTCAGAGGGGAAAGGAAATGGGAATGTGTTCATGGTTGTAATACACCCTCGTATGCTTTCTCCTCTCCTTTCTCAATTGGTAATCTACCTACCAAGGCTTTATAGCTGGCAGGGAGAAAATGTTGAATGTTTTACACAGGGCTACAGAATAATACTTAGAACTCAGTTCAAAAGCTGACATATGCTTGTGTGAACCACACTTAGATGTATATGTCTCTCTGGTAGTATTCTGTCCTCAGTGCCATAGGAGACCATTGTTCTGACTTGGTCATCTTTAGTGTGAAATTTTGAAGATCTCGAGTATTATTCTATGAAAGGTTTCTCTCAGATATATTGATTACCTAGGGTTGTCTTCACACCTTGAAGAAAAGATTTTTGTGTTCCTACTATGCAGGCGTGTTCACTTCATAAAAGCCATATTTAAGGAGGTGGGCCAGCAAAGTCTCCCACCTTTTGGTCAACTTGTCTTTCTCCATCATCTATCATATCCCGTAAACAGGAGTGAAAATCATGCAGCATTGTTGGACTGCAACCCAAAGCTGGGCTCTTTTGAGATGATGGGGCTTTCAGTCCAGAAACATCTGGAAGCCTTCATGATTCCTACCATGGCACCAATAAACTGTAATCATTTATATAAATTATTCCTATCATTGTATTAAACAGTTGCCCTAATACACTGATATATTGCCCAGTCTAAGCTATCTTTTGTGTTTGCTACTAAAGTAAAAAAGCAGAATTGACAAGAAAGCTTGAAAACTGTGCGAGGACTGCCCCCTCCCCTCTTGATCCCAATAGTATCACTTCCTGAGATGCTTGGAGTTTGTTCAAAACCACAATAATCGAAAGCTTGGATAAAATGTTGACAACAAATGAGGAACCTGGGCCAAGGGGATGCCCATGTGGTTAAGAAGCATAGTCAAGGAAACCTTAATAGCCAAGAATACTTCCTTTGCGAAAGTGAAACCACAGTGTACAGAAGACAATAAAAGGAGGAAGCCCTGTTCCTGTATGGCTAAAAGAGTGTATTACTAAAACACATGGAAACAAATTAAAAGGCATAAGAAGCAGAAAACCAACCAGGGAGGCAGTTGAATAAGAGGTGATGTTATTGCTAAAAGAGTTGGGAGATAGATTTCAGAGATGTTCAGGGATATTTTTTTTTTTTAGTTTTGAACTCTTGAGCTCTTGAATTATTAATTTTCACCTATGATGATGTTGGATAGATACTAGTACATTCTTCAAGAGATTATCTGATGAAAGAAGTGACAGCTAACTGGCAAACTTAACTCATCACCTGATCTGGATGTTCTATTTCTGAGACTTCTTAGAGAATTTAAATATGAGACTTCTAATATTTCACAAAGGTATGCTACTTTCCAGTGCAACTTTTCTCTTTAATAGGAGGATTAGGTTGTTGGCTAATGCCAGCTTTTAATAAAAGATCCACGGGGAGCCAGACAGTTATAATGCCATTAGCCTACCTTTGTGTCCAACACAGATTGGTGGAAAAGACTGCTTAAAGATAGAACTACTAAATTTAGATGGCTGCCATTTCAGTGACATAATCTAATAGGGCCATTTGAGTGCTGCACGGCTATAAGAAGGTGCAACATAAATATAAAAGTGAATTTCTTTTAATTTGGCATGTGCTACAGAGCATGAAGGTGCTTGTGTATAAGACCAGGCAGCCGAGTCTTGGTTCACTTCACCCACAGGTGTGATTATTTGAAAGACTTGGACTGAGAAAAAGTAGGGAGACATTGTGTTTTCTTGTGCTGGTAGATATGACTTATGGTTTGTATTTTGGCTAGAAATTATTGACATGATGCGGAGCCTTCTGACCAGCTGCCACAACTTAGGATGCCTCCCTCCCACCCAAGTTGCTTTTCGCACTTGTTCCTTTATTCAAAGCCACAGCTGTGTTAGTCTGGATCAGTATGCAAAGGAATAATGTAGCACCTTCGAGACTAGCTCCAAGGAAGAAGTTGGTAGCATAATCTTTCTTTAGTTTGTCTCAAAGGTGATATAAGATATTCTTTATGATGCTTGAAAAATTTCTTGCTTTGTCCCTGAAGATATGAAATTGCTTTTAGCTATGACAGGTGACAAAATTTTGACGCTTTTCTAGTAGCAACATAGCATATTGCTGTAGGTGATGGAACTTGGAAGAGAGTATGAAAGGATGATGATCTTTACAATTGAATAAGAACCTGGTTTCTTCAGTTAATCTGTTCCCGAGATCTTTAGGGTTTTAAACCAAGAAGCCTGGAAACTGCTTAGGAAATAATGGAGTTAGTGTAATGCTGGAATGATATTCAAAGTGGCCAGTCCCAGGAAGTGACTTCCCAGTTTGTTCTGTTTCCCCTGCCATTTCTGAACTGCCTTCAAAGGAAGCTTTGTATACAAAGTGTTGCGATAAAATGGGAGATGGTTATGAGTCTATGGATTCCTCTAGATTGTCTTTGTTCATGTAGGGCCAGAGTTTGTGTATTCCCTATCTTTGTTTGTGTAACACCATGTTGACAGTGCTCTATATAATTAAATATATATTGGATGACGCCAATAGAAGCTATTCTATGCCATTTGGAACTCTAAGAACAAAGATGGGTGGCTAGCCTTAGATGAGGCCAACAAAATAATGTACACAGAGTCCTCTGAACACTTAAAAGCACTAAATGGGGATGGGAAAATGTGGTCCAGAGTCTACTTACATCCTCAGAGTGGTTTTTGTGTTTCCTGTTTTACTAGATTACTACTACTACTACTACCACTAATAATAATAATAATAATAATAATAATAATACTTTATTTATCTCCCTGGAAGGACTCAGACCAGTTTCTAACACATATGAGACAAATAGCAGATTACATTCAAAACATGACACATCACAGAAAATAGAACAGCCATTACTATAAACTTAATACCAAATAGAAATTAACAAAAAACAAACAAACTAGACAATCCTAACAAACATAATCACACAATATGAATTTAACCAGAATAAGAATTTAAAACAACTAAAACCTTATTAAGGGATAAAATGGTTGCCAACAACTTAACAGGCTGAGATCAGTTCCAATATCTAAACATTCTTTAGTATATCTAGATAATGTTATATGTCAAGACATATTAATCTTCCTCCTTTGAATATACCAGAGTGCATAGATGTGTTTTAGCAGCTTTTAAAGGAGAGGAGGCAGTTTTTTGATCTTTTGGGAGGGAGTTCAAGAGGCGGGGAGAAATCGATCACAGAGAAGGCCCCTCTCTCTCGTTCCCTCTCGCTATGCTTGAGACGGGGGTGGGACCAAGAGCAGGGCCTCCTCTGCAGACCGCAGTGCTCAAGCTGGTTTGTAAATGCAGTCGTGCAAATAGTCTGGACCTGAACCTTTTAGGGCAGGCCCAGCACTTTCTATTTAGTCCGGAAGTAGATTGGTAACTAGTGGAGCTGCTGCAGTATGGGAGTTGTCCTCTCACAATACAGTGCTCCAGTTAATAACCTGGCTGCCGATCTCTGCACCAGTTGCAGCTTCTGCTACCTTCAAAGGCAGCCCCACATAGAGAACATTGCAGTAGTCTAAAGGGGAGGTAACCAAAGTGTGGACTACCAGGGCCAGATCTGGCATCTCAAGTTATTGGTGCAGCTGGTGCACATGTTTTAACTGTGCAAAGGTGCTCCTGGCCACCACTGACACCTGGGGTTCCAGGGCCACAATGAATCCAGGATCACCCCCAGGCTTTGAGACTGTGTCTTCAGCAGGAGTGTGACTTCCCTTTCATATGGCACTAAAGGGACAAACTGTCCCTCCCCAGAAGTCTCCAAGACTAGTGATTCACTTTTAAATAGATTACAGAGCTCTTGCACTAGTAACATTTTTAAAAAATTCAGTTTTCGAAATGAGAAATCGTTTTTTGGCCACTTCTGGATTTGGTGTCACTCAGCCCCCAGGAATGTGGATAGTTTTTACAGTCTGGAGGCTGAAAATTGAGCCCCGAACTTGCCTGAGTCCTGTACAAATGCTACTTACCAGATAAATGTGCTTAGCTTTTGTTGCTTTAAGCCTTCCATTTAAAAACAATGTTGTGCTAAAGTTTCTCACATTAATTGGCTTCCCTCAATTAGTATTCATTTTTTGTTTAGATGCATAGGAGCCCCTTTAACTGCTTTTGTCTTTGTTCTTCAGCTTAGAAGCAAACATTCCCTCACTTGGCTTCTCATTCCTTAATATTCAGTCAGCATTTTTGCCCCTGCATAACTCTTCATCTTTTATTTATGCTCTCTGGAGTGCAAAGATGCAGTAAGAGGGCAGGCGAGAGGCAGTGTCTAGACCAGATTTCCACGCCTGAACGTCAATGCAGCCGTCCTTGATTTGCTGAGGTTGTTGAGGGTCTCTCCTGCTCATCTTTTGCAAAAAAACAAGAAAGAGAAACAGCTTAGGCTGCTATCTCCTTATTGGTAATTAGGCACACCATCTGAAAGACTGTGAAGGCGGGGAGGCGGGAGGAAATTTTGTTGCGTGTTTCCCTTAGACAATGTAGTGGCAAAAACTAGAAGTTCATTTTAGTGTATTGGTGCCCAACCGGAGATCATAAAACATTCATAACACAGAGTCATGTTAAGTGATCAAATTGCTGCTGAAATTTCCAGTGAGATAACAAATTGCTTTCTATGCAAACTCCTGTTTTAAAGCCCTGCAAGGGCTCTTTATCCCTTTAATTAATGTCTGGCTGTGTTTTGTCTGGCGGTAGAAAATATAGAGTTTAAGCGGCCCAAGCTTAAGGGGTTGGGGACAGATTGAAGGAGGTGCAGTAGAGCAGCTGGAGAGCATTTTACATATTGGTGGCCTGATTTTCTCTCCCCTTATTTCCCTTAATTTCCCTTGACCCTCTCAGGCTTTTATTTACACAGATGCAAGTCCTGCTGAACTCAATCAGCGACAAGTGATTGAGGTGAGCAGAGGATAGTCGGCTCCCGCCTTTCCTCCCCTGAAGGCTCTATTAGGGATCGGATTTGTAGTGCCCCTTGTTGTGTGTACAATTTGTTTCCAGAGCCTTGAGCTTGCAGTTTCAAACCTTTCAAAAGGACAGGCCATGCCATATGTGTTCCAGTGACAAAAACAAGCGTGTTCTTGGCCAAATGTCAGTTGCAGTGGAAATGTCATTTTGTGATGGAGTCCAACCTGTGTGTGCATTGTACCATTCTTCTAGATTTATTCACCTGCCCTATCAGGAATGAAGCACTTTGGACATCCTCAGCCATTGCTCTTTGCTGTTTCACAGCTTCCTATCAGAGAATAAGGTCTCTGAGCCAAAACAAAGTGAGCACAATGGCTTCTGTCTGTTACTCTTTGCTGAAACCTTTGCTGAAACCTTTCCTTGAATCACCATGTGCCCTAGATTGCCCAGTAAAGGTGTAGGAGAGTTCGTGACACTCTTGTCTTCTCCCCTCATGTCCTGGAACCTTTTCACATTGCATAATGACAACCTACACAGTGATACGACTTTTCTTTAACGAATATGGCAACCTCCTATGGAATCCTGTGTTTTGTAGGGAGACACTAGAACTCTAAGTACTCTGCAGTAAACGGCAAATCTCAGAATTCTTTAAGAAGGCTTTAATGGCTGGAATCACTGGGTTGCTGTGGGTTTTTTCAGGCTGCATGGCCATGTTCCAGTAGTATTTTCTCCTGACATTGTGCCTGCATCTGTGGTTGGCATTTTCAGAGGTTCCTCTGAAGAGGCCAGCTATAGAGCCGGGCAAAATATCAGGAGAAAATACTACCGGAACATGGCCATACAGCCTGAAAAACTCACCGCAACCCATTCTTTAGGATGTTGCCATGAGAGGTGAAGTTGAAACTTTGTTCTAAAATAGTGTAAGGACATCTAATGTGGATTCACATCCTGTAGCTCGGGATATAATTTCTGTGGAGCCCAAAACTAGATCAAGCAATGAAATGGCGCTTTCATAGATTGCAACCTATCCATGCTGCCTGATGTTCTCACATCTGATGTCCTAGTTCCAGAATTAGGGAAATTACTGTTTTGGACAACAGTTATAGGAATTTTTAGCCAGCCAGCCACCATGAAGTTATTGTCCAAAAAAGTAATGATGCCATGCTTCCTATCTCACTTTCGGTTTTCCAGTGATCATTCTCTCAAATTGCATGCTTCCCAAGATCCATCACTCATCTTTTTTTTACTTATACCTCAGAGCCATAGGGTATAATCATGGCAGTTTAGTGTGAATGTTACTTATGTGTTCTCTGCCCTGTTCTGTTCTTTTCAAAAAGGATCAAAATGCAGTGAAATTGCTCTGATCATTACAGAACCTTTCAGCGAAGAGGAGGTAGCTTCAGACCACATCTAAGTTGTCCATCTCACCTGCTGGAAGGTATAGTGTTTACAATGGCAACATGTTGGCATGCAGTCTTTATTGAGAATGCTGTTACATCTGTATATCTCTGGGTTAGTGGCATATCTCTACATGCTTCTGTAATGTGCTTTCATTTACAGTCCATAGCACATAATATTGTATTTAAAATATAACTGCCATATTCGTAGATATGATAGTGTGCTCCACAGTCACCTATGGACCCACCAGAACACTGATCCTGGAAGACTATCCTACTCGGCCAACGAGGGATCGCCTAAACTGTGTGCATGCATACACCTTGATAGTCCTTGCATTGGCATAACAAATAGCAACATTACAAAGCTCTCGGTAGCATATTGTGAAGCAAATCTATTGCTTCTTGTCATATTCTTATGCTTGACACTGGTAACTGGCATTTTGGAGACATCTGTGTACCAGCCATTAACTGTATTTAAAAGAGAGATCTGCAAGAAACAATCTTAAAACAGCTGCTTTCATTTAAAATGATATTTGACGGTGTGAGCAGCTTTAAAATTGTACCGCTTTGGAACAGAATGAGCAAGATGTTTTGCCTCTTATATATGAAAGAAAATGTAATGAGTAAAGTAAATGAAAGCAGCCATAGTTTAGGGTTTCAAAGGAGTACCACAGCAAACCCCACACTCATGTATTGTTGGAGGCTTTCATGGCTGGAATCACTGGGTTGTTGTAGGTTTTTCAGGCTATATGGCCATGTTCTAGAAGCATTCATGCTTTCTTCTATTTCGGATTATTCCATTTTGGAAGCTTGTTATGACATTTCCATCTTTACAAACAGAAATAAAGGCCAGCTCCCCACATTTGCAACTGTGAAAGTGGGAAAACTGAACAAAAAACACTTTTTGAAAACTTGTGAGCAGTCTTTAGACCAACATTTAAAATTTAACCATAGAATTGCACTGGGGGATCTTTGTTGTTGTGGTTTATTCGTTCAGTCACTTCCGACTCTTCATGACCTCATGGACCAGTCCATGCCAGAGCTCCTTGTCAGCCGTCACTACCCTGAGCTCCTTCATGCTCAAGCCAGTCACTTTAAGGATAACATCTATCCATCTTGCCCTTGGTCAGCCCCTCTTCCTTTTTCCTTCCATTTCCCCTAGTAGCATTGTCTTCTTCAAGTTTTCCTGTCTTCTCATTATATGGCCAAAGTACTTCATCTTTGTTACGGCAAGTTGTATCAGAACCAAGTGTATCTGTGTTGAAGAAAAACCTTATGATGGTAATTATTATGTGCAGCTGGTAATGAAGGTCAGCCAGCAATCTTGGACCACACCCGATAGGGTATTACTGTATGGGTTTTTAGAATACAGTTCTGGAGAGCCTTTTCTCTGAGGAGATCTATGTTTAAAGGCTCTGCTCTGAGGAGCAGGTTGGAGAGAAGCTGTTAGGCTGCTCTAAAGGAGGCTATGCTCAAGGTTTACGTTTTGCTTTCTCATTTGACTTAAGATGCAGATGCCTTATTTTGTGTTACTTACAAAGACTATGCAAGTTTCTTGCACTGTTTGTTTTTGTATTCAACATTGCAAGTTTGTGTTTCATCTCTGCTATTAAGAGTAAAGATATTCTGTTCATTTCTAATCTTGTCTGTGTGTCTTGTGCATGGGACGTAGCTAAGATCTGCTTGCTGCCCAACATTCTTTGCCTCTAATATCCTCCCCTCCAGTAAGCAGTCGGGCTTTTTTTTCCTGAGTATGGACTGGTTTGATCTTCTTACGGTCGAAGGCACTCTCACAGGTTAAAAGCATCTATCTTCCTTTGCTCAGCCTTCCTTACGGACCAGCTCTCACATTCATATGTTACTATGGGGAATGCCATTGCTTTAACTATGCGAATATTCGTTGCCAATGTAATGTCTTTGCACTTCACTATTTTATCGAGAGTGGTCATTGCTCTCCTCCCAGTAAGTAAATGTCTTCTGATTTCCTGGCTGCAGTCTGTGTCTGCAGTAATTTTCACACCTAGAAATACAAAGTCTGTCACTGTCTCCATGTTTTCTCCCTCTATTTGTCAGTTATCAATCAGTCTGGTTGCCATAATCTTGTTTTTTTTATATGTTTAACTGCAACCCAGCTTTTGCACTTTCTTCTTTCACCTTGGTTATAAGGCTCCTCGGCTCCTCCTCACTTTCAGCCATCAAAGTGGTATCATATGCATATCTAAGGTTGTTAATGTTTCTTCCAGCAATTTTAACACCAGCCTTGGATTCATCAAGCCCTGCACATTGCATGATGTGTTCTGCACACAAATGCCTAGATAAGTGTTTTCTCTAGGAATCTTTAGATACTCCAGTGCAGCTCTGTAGTCAGTTTTATATGAAATGTTACTATAGAGTCATACTGGAGGACCTAGAGATTCTGAGAGTGAAAACCACAAAGGTGGAGAGATTATTATACTTTTTTTACAACAGGAAGTAGCAATAAGACAACTTTGAACTATAGTCTCTGAAGCTAGTTTGTTTCCACTAACCATAGTTGAGATGAACCAGAGTTTATATTTTCAATACCACATTAATATAACAAACTTCTTGTCTTTTCTGTATAGCATTTCTGGGGAAGAAAGCATGCGAGAAAGAAGTTTAGTTGCTTCAGCATATCCTTGCAAAGCTAAACTATGGTTTTGTGTTTTGTGTGTACCATCCCAATATATTGGAGCATGTCAATTTCTGATGGATTTGCTGTTTGTCCTCTTGCAATGCAGCTTGATAGCAAGGTAGAAACCTATAATTATTATGACATCTATTAGATGCGATGAGGGAATCAGTTTAAAGGGAGAGATCAACATCTCTAAGCTATTTTTGAATACTTTGGAATACAGGCTTGACAAGAGTAGTAATTGTAATTACTAATAATACAAGACATCTGAGATTACCAAGTCTGGCATTTGTCCAGTTTCTGCGAGATTTGTATTTATTTTTAAAGAAATGATTTTAGGGACATTTTGCTTTGCTAAATCACTCTATTGAGAGCAACAAACAATGCAGAGTGATCCTAACCATTTATTAGAATAATACAAAAGGGGTAGAGGGGGAACCTTCCAGCACTTTATTATAGTCTGTTAAACAGATGTTATTCCCAGGCTGCCAAAATTTTGACAAGAGATTTTCTGAATTAAAGATAATTCACATAAGTATGTATATACACACATTTTCTTTTCTGTTTTTCTGCTCAGTTAAATGCAGCGCTTTAGAAATTGTGAGATATGTTCACTTCCATACCTGCTATTCATTTGTTTTATTTTTATCTAGCTTTTCTCTCCATAGGGACTCAACTCCATATTCTCTGTATATGCAATTTTATGTTTATGGAGTTGTTAGTACAGATGAGAAATTCTGGACTACCTGACACTGATGAGTGCGTGGTTCATTGGACTTTGATCTTCTGTGGACATTTCCCATTATTGTTTATAAGGATATATTCTAAACATGGCATATGCCAGATTAGTTGAATATTATAGTGAATTTTGTTGGAAATAGCAATCTCAAACCTTCAGTAGTTGTTTGTTATGTATATAATTTTTTTACTGCATTGTATTTGTGTGTATTGGTCTGCAATTTTACTTTAACTCTTTGTATTGGGAGGGGCTTCAGACCATGTGATCAGGTCTGGGCTTGTTCAGGACTCAGACTCCATTTTAGAACAGCTCAGTTTAGACGTCTGTAGGAACAGTATATTAGAGATTTTGTTGGATTTTCAGACTAGACAGAGACTCTATTAGATTCTTGGAATAGAGATATGTTTTGGATTATGAAAAAGATGTCCTGTGTTACCTGCACAAACTACTTCAAAACTACTTGTAACTGGATTGATAAGCAAAGTACCTGTATGCTGAATACATGAAGTTTTTGAGCAAACTATGTTACTTTTAAAGAAGTCTGCTTATTTTTGTTTCTTGAGATCATGATTTAAAGGCAAATATATTTTCAGGGAGAGTAGATGTTTTGTGGGCAACTAAGAGGAACACTCTTGAAACTCTGCTGAATATATATCTGTTTGTGCACTGGCATATCTTTGTCCCTAACAGTTCAAAGACATACCTAGGTACATCAGTTTAACAGCTGACAAACCTAATTGCCTTGCATTAATGCTGGTGAATGCCATTTTCCCAAAAAGATTATGACTCTAACAGGTCATGTTTTTTACCAAGAGGTTTTGGCATCATTCTCAAAAAGGTTATGACTTCTAACATGGCCATCCCTTTCCAAAGATCATAAAATCTCCAAAAGATTCACATTCTGGAGATTCACATTTTCCAAAAACATTAACAGTACAACACAATTGATCTATCTAAGATTTCACTGCATGCATGAAATGAGCATACCCCTCAATCCCAAAGAGATTAGAAGCCAAGGTTGTTGGGATATTCAATACCTGGTAGTCATTCACGGCAGTTTATAATTGCGCAATAACCTTTTGTACCAAATGCAGGCTGCATTAACATTAGCAAACTGAATTCTACTTTCTGGCTATTCATCTGTGCCAGTATTAATCCTTATTTTATAAAGAGAATGATGCATTTATTCTTCAAAGTGCAGCTGAACCAATCATGCCCCTTTTATCTCTTGACACATGAAGATCTGTATTAATTCTGCATTTAGCTTCTGTAGAACAAGTGGGATGTAAACTTTGGCGCTCTGGATACCCCCCACCCCAGTGTTGGTTAAAGCCACCTTATATATAAATTATTCACATTGTTTTTAATGTGAAGTGGATCACACACTTCACAGAGGAAAGTCCTGTAAATCATGGCAGGTCATATTTTATTTAAGGCAAGGCTGGTCTCCCTTTAAAAAGCCTAATGTGTCCTTGTACATGGTCATTGGTCACATGATTAATTGCATGTGTCTTCTGAAGAAGTGTTGCTTTTAGTAGAGAAGTAGACTGTGGAGCGGGATGGATCTGCTGTCCCAGTGGATATGTCACAAGGCTTTCTATTAAACAAAGGCAAAGAGAGTGAGAGTGCATTCACCGGGGAGTTGTCACCAACTACATCTTTCTGATAAGTGCAGCAATGTGAGATATACCTTTCTAACATACACACTTTGCACCTTTACTATTTGTGTGTAATACTTTAAAAAAAGTGTGACCTGAAGCATCATATCAACTCTAGATTCTCCATCAGTTTTTTTAAATTTCTTCAGGTTGTTTCTGATCTATAGTGACCCTAAAGTGAACCTATCATAAGGTGGAGGACGGCTTGGGGTTGTTACATGCCTTCATAATACATGGTCTGTTCTACCTTAAGGCCACTCTAAACTGAACATTTAGGGCCTAAATTATATGGTAAAACTAGAGTAAATCTGTTGTATCAATACAATATATATAAGCACTATCTGTTGTTGTTGTTGTTGTTGTTTACCTTCAAGTTATTTATTACTTTTTCATGTCAGGAGTGACTTGAGAAACTGCAAGTTGCTTCTGATGTGAGAGAATTGGCCGTCTGCAATGATGTTGCCCAGGGGATGCCCAGATGTTTTGATATTTTACCAACCTTGTGAAAGGCTTCTCTCATATCCCCGCATGAGGAGCTGGAGCTGACAGAGGGCGCTCATCCACGTTCTCCCTGGATTCGAACTTCCGACCTGTTAGTCTTCCGTCCTGTCAGCACCAAGGGTTTAATCTATTGCACACATTTTGTTGGAAATAGCAATCTCAAGCCTTCACTAGTTGTTTGTTATGTATATAATTTTTTTACTGTATTGTATTTGTGTGTATTGGTCAGCAATCCACACAAACACTTATGGTGACCTCATGGCAAACCTATCACAGGGTTTTGTTTTGTTTTTGTTTTTTTTGCAAGATTGGTTCAGAAGAGGTTTGTCCTTACCTTCCTTTCAGGCTGACAGATATATTCTCACACCAACTAGCCCAAGACCACCCAATAGATTTCATGACTGGGAGGAGATTGGAAGTTTGGTCTCCAGAATCATAGTCCAGTGCTCAAACCACTACACAGAAAACCAAATTAAACATTTTCAGTACTTCATATAACTCAGTTGCACTTCCTTGCATTATATTTGAGGGAAGGGGCTGTTACATGACTGCTTTAACCTGTGAAGAATGTTTCATATGTGCAAGTCATCTCTTCCCCCCCCCCCTCTCTTTTACTAGATGTACTTGGATAAATCCTTCTGTCGTTGATTTAATAGTAGTTGTCAAAAATACTATAGTCTGGAATCAAAACAGCATTCTAAGCAAAACATCCATTTTTTCACTGAAATTCTCCCCAACAATGATGAATTTAATTTCTCCCATCTTATCACATTATTCTTTATTTCATTCCATGTCTGAACATAATATATTTGAAATTGCATAGAGCTCATATTTGCCATAGTAATATCCAAGTATTTAATGTGCTTTATAACTTGAATCTTCATTTGCTTACAGTGGCTTCTTGTTAACACTTCAAATTTTAATGTGCTGTTTAAATGGCTAGCTCTTTGGCAAAGAAAACATGATTGCATTATTATCAAATGTGCATTTGGGGAAGCAGGAGCACTTTTAATAGCGCAATATCCATAACCAAGTTGCTGTTCATAGTTGATGAATATGAAGCCTTTAGGAGTCAGCTGGGTGGCAACTGAAACTAGATGTTTTTGGCATGGAACTGCAGTCAAAAAGTGCCAGGGAAATGTAGTAGTTTGAGCACTGGACTATCACTCAGGATTAGATTTCTGGCTTGGCCATGGAAATTCTTCAGGTGACTTGGGCAAATCATAGACTCTGAGCCTCAGAAAACTTGTGATAGGTTCAACTTAGGGTCACCATATACCTGAAATTATTTGAAGTAACACAAAAACAACATATTGCAGCCACGGAAGTCCCCTCTCTAGGCATATTAGCCCTGCAGAAGCCTGTCCTGTTCAAACACATTACCAAAATATTTTCAGAATTATGTAACTTGGTTAGTTAATTGTTTGGAAATTTAGAGTGAAGGAAGAAGCCTCTAAAATAGTCATTTTGATATGGTATGAGTGAGACATAAGTGAACATATCTGAAATTTGGTTTCAGTGAGAAATCATTCTTGATTTGTCTGCCATTTTAATCCAGGTTTGTCAATTAATACAATGCATCTTGAGCAATGAGTCTCTGCAAGGGAGGAGGAGTTAAAAAAATAATGGCTTTGAACCCCAGTTGGGTTGCTTCACCTCCACCCTGTAGGTGCTGAGAGTACTCCCACACCCTTCTGCTTGCATTCAGCTACCTTTTCTTCACCTTTAAAGTTCTTGACAGGATATGTGCTGTTGCTTTAGATCAGTGCTGTAGATTTTCTTCTTGTGATGAATGTTAAGCTGCCTTCCCAATGACTGTGATCTTTGGAAGAAGTTGTGTGGCCATTTGGACACATGACAAACACTTCTCCAATGACACTAGTTCTACTGGGTTTCTTGTTTTCTTATAAGACTGAAGAAAATTCATCTATCCAGGAATTGGAAGTCTCTGGAAACTGGTATCTGTGTGGTTCAGCTTGGGTTCTCTACCATAAGGAATTGGCAGTGACTTCTGTGGATTAAAATGGCGGACAATTCAGGAATGAAAATGAGAAAGAAGTCGAGGTCATTTTCCTATGATCGCCGAAGGGATTCAATAAAAATTAAGAGACAGACTAAATCTCTCCGCTTCAAGTCTGCTACCTTGGAAACCCATAAAAGAGAAGTAAAGGAGAGGCAGGTTGGTACAAGTTCATTTGGCACAGTTCCTCATCGCATGGGGGTAATACGGATTTTTAATTTACCAGGTGCAGTTTGTTAACAATGATTTCACTTCCTACCACACAAGTTGGTTGTCTTTTTGAATTATTTTGTCAAATACTGAAGTGATAATTTGCTTTTTAAAAATTTGGAGTATAATGATAATTAATTGTTTTCTGACTATCATATGGGACTAGGAGATGCAAGGTTGAGGCTCCTTTTTAAAGAGCACTTTCAAATAGTTGTGTTGTGGATGAGTTGTACTTCAATTACATCACCAGATATCGACTTATAGCTCTGTTACGATGAGTTTTCATTTTCTAGTCCTAATGGAGGAGTAAGAATCATGGTGAAAAGTAGGAACCCCAAAACCCTGGAAGTGGTTTCTTTATTACTTCCAGGCTTAGCATTACTGTTGTCATGGGGAAGCCCATAACTCATATTGTATGGTCCATTTGATGTACTTTTATGAGAGTACCGAAGTATTTTTGGTGCTTAATGTTTGCAAGAGGATGTGACTGTTTAAGTGTTTGTGTTACTCATGGTAACTAGAATTCTAATTCCTTTTTGAAAAATGTTCACAAGCAGCAAAGGTGGAGTTGAAGATAAGAACCTTAATATATTATGTTACATTCTCTTGAGCTTTTCTTCACAAATCCCTGCTCTTAATTTTATTATAATATTCAAACGTTATTTTAGTGACTTTATCGGAAGTTTAACAGATTGCAAACACCTTTGAGGTAGAGCTTCAAGTTGGGACTGTAAGAAAGACTAGAAATATACTAGTAGACAGAAGTATCTTCATACCTGCCCTGCAATGAACAGTTTTCGTTTTCCTGTTTTGATTCTCAGCTCTCCCATTTCTCCTTTTGACATAAGATTAATGAGAGCAGTAAAGTACAATAAAACCCACAGGGAAACAACCCTGGATGAAACGTTACTGCTCTAACCTTGAGGCATTTGTTCCTTAGACAAGAAACAAACAGAGAAAGCAGATACAAACACCCATTGCAGATAAGCAACTTTATTTTCATCCCATTGCTGTGTGATGCTATCTCATCACAGTTGGCATGCTGTAGATAGTAAAATCCAACATTTACAAGTAGCAGTCACTAAATAGTTACTTTAAATATACGAGGGGTATTTTTTAAGTAAGGTCCGTTTTGTTGTAGACACTAGTCGTTCGCGCGCATACCGCAACAAGCGTGTGCGTCATGTACCGGCATGCCTCGGGAACAACTGTGCTCAGTTTCTGCTTTGTAGCTAACCTGTACGGTTCTGTTCTGTGCTTTAAAAATGTTTAAGACTATCAACTCACCTGCCGCATGTGAGGTTCGCTCAGTGATATGGTTTTTGTCAGCAAGGAACCTGCCTGCTGCAGAAATTCATTGACAGATTTGTGAAGTGTACGGTGATACTGTTATGAGTGAAAGCAAAGTGTGTAAGTGGGTACAACAATTCAAAGATGGCCGTGACAACGTCCATGATGAGGACCGCTCCGGTCGCCCTTCTTTGATTACAGACAATTTGATTTGATCGCACACTCAAATCTTTGGTTTTTGTGGTCCTTTGTTAGAAGTTTCGGGACCCAACGGGAGCACAGTTTCCTAAACTTTAGGTGTTCGGAAACAATGTTGTAAAGCACTGATCTTGACACATCAGGAAATTCGTTTGAGAGACCTGTTATTGTGAAGCGCCTGTTCTCATGAATCCTCGCTTCAACTGAAGCCAACAAATTGTCTGTAATCAAAGAAGGGCGACCGGAGCGGTATGCATTCTAGACTAGGATTGCAAAAGACCAGGGTTCAAATCCTTGTTTGGACAAACAAATCTGGGTGATGTTGGACAAGGCACATTTTCCTCACCTAAGAGGAAAGCAATGGCAACCATCTGATAAGAAACCCCCTTGTGATAAGGTTGTCTTAGGGTCACCATAAGTTGGCAACAACTTGAAGGTACACAACAACAACAACAGAGAAGAGAGTGGATGCCAGAGTGAATTTTTTTCAGAGTGCAGTTTGCACTTGTAAGGGGATGTATGTACACAACAATAAAGCTTCATTTTGGGTTTGCATACCCCTAATTCAAGGAATATTGTAAGCTTCTAGTGAGAACACACCTATAAGTTTCAGGATCATGATGGAATTCCTTGCAAAAAGACATTGCTTGAAGTTATACAGGGTCAAATCTCTTTGTGTGCACATGCTTTTCTTTCAGATTGGGCTGTTCCTTTTCAAAAAGCAAAGTGGGACTTCATTTACCTATTAATGCACAATTTGTCATTTGAATAAATGGCACAGATTGTTCATGCCCTCTAGTGGTTGGTAGGGAATACCAGTTGAGATACAAAGTAGCTCTAAGGGTGGTGTGTCCGTTTGAATTCGAAGTTTTTGCAAGTTTGAATTGAAGCAACAACATTTTGTAGGATTCTTCTAAGGCTGTCTTTACAAAAATGAATAAATGGATATGGAAAAGAATTTTGTATTCCATGTGTTATATTTGATATCTTTCTGATCCTGTATCTGAAGTTTATAGCAGTAGATTACATGTTCTGGAATTCCCTTTCAGAACAGGATAGGAAATATATATCTGTGTGACTCTTTTTGGAATATGGTCTCAACTATAGTTAGCATTCGGTTACCTGTGCCTCTGGGCACTTCCATGCAGCACCAAAACCCGTGTTTTAAATCTAAGACAAAAAAATCTTGGGACCTGAAAACAGATCCACACAGAGACCTGTCAGTCCCAGGATATGGTCTTCACGGCCTTCTTTTGAAGTGGATCAAGATAGAGGATGAACGGGGGACATTGGGCAGAATTTTTTTTAAAAAAATTCCCTCTATTATGTGCTAAACTGTATATTTGCACATGTGAATATCTTAATATAAACACAAGCAGATTCACCTGTCCACATATGAGGGAGGGAATTAAAAAAAACAACGATCCACTGGAGCTTGCATTCCCCTCAAATCTTAATTGAACCTCTTTTTAATATTATAAAGTGTCTAAGAGAGTTCTAATTGCCCTCCATTTATGCTTCCTTTGAACCACCCTTGTGTCCATTTGACAGTCTGATCAGCTGATCAACTGTTTTGAGCTTTTAAAAAGTGCACATGTGCTGGAGCAGTTTACACAGGGGGGAGGGTGGGAGGGAAAGCATATATTTTGCATGTCTACATGCAAAAGTACACATAGTCATGCAAAAGTACACATTTTTCAGACTGAATTGGGTTTTAAGCACATCTTTTTAACACATGCCTTTTACCTCTTAACCCAATCCTCCCTGCACTTTACAAAATGTCATTTAGCTGCCACCCCTTTTAACCCGGTTACTTCTGAGTTTTACAGCATGTGTAGAATGGGCCTCTATTGCCATTGCTTGTTGATTGGTGGTTTTTTGAAGCTTCATTTCTCTTTTATTTGTTCAAACCATTTTGCGCCATTGGAAGAAAGTGAAATATGAGTATTTAAACATTAATAAAATGGGCTTGCCTTCTCACTACTTCACAAACACACAACATTGTTAGCCATTTATCACTTGTGCAGCTTATATTCATGTCAGCAGAAGGAGCTAGATGGCTATCTGACTTGCAGGTATAGACATCCAGATTTATCTGTGCTTGATTCAGTATGCTGTACACCTGAAGATTGGTGTGAGAATACATGGTGTGAGGTGTGATGCTATGCAGGAAGGAAAACAGGGCATTGTATAACTTCTAAACAATCCATCCATAAATTCAGCAACTATGCTAGCATGGGAAGTGTCTTACATTTTACTTAAATTTCTAGTGAATGGAGACAAAGTAAATTGCAATACATTTTCTTGATTTGTAATGGATTGGGATAAAAAAGAAGAAAAATCATTGAATTACGAGGTTTGTTTTTTTTACTGGATGTGGATTGTAGTGCATTCCCCAAAAAGCATTGTATAGTATCAGCATGTATTCCCAATTTAGTAATCAGCAACAAATTATAAACCCAATTAAATCATCATGTCTGTGGTTTCTTCCTTGGGAGACAGTCATGGGAAGTAGGAAGATCTATGTGCATAAACATACCTTGTTTTTATCACAGGATTTATTTATATCATAGTCCTTTGCATTTTAATTTTTCCACCCTCAAGTTGCATAATAAATTGTTTTTTGCAGCCAGCACTGATGAAACTATATAGAGCAATTCCCAACATGTGAGAAGACTATGTATCTTTTACTGCCATGTTGCTGTTAGCTTCAATTGACAACATGCCCCCTTGTACATGAATGAATGAATTTTTCAATTTTGATGCCTCCCATATTCATGTTTCTTCAGTTATACCTGTAAATGTAGAGGGTTTATAGTACATAAATCAGGTACGTCTCCTTGACTCAAAACCTGTACTCCCTTTTCCCCTGGTTTTCTGGATATTTATCCTCTTTGCTTGGTGAATAGATTGATCACATAGATAATGAAACATGGGGGCATATCCAGCAGGAATTACTTGATTTCATATATGTCACAATTCAAGCTCTTATTTTCTGTTGATTTGTGGAATGTAATTTCCACTGACAGCCTTAGTGGCTTTTAGAAGAACAAGCGTCAACAAACGACATCCATTCAAACAGATGCTCCCTCATTTGACTACTGCCAAATGACTGCAGCATCTGGCAGAACTGAGGTTACACTAAATCTTAATGGTGGTTCATCTATTATTTAAAACGGAGGGAGAGGAATGGCAATGACAACCATGCCAAACTGTGCACTGTTTTGCTGTCTAAAGCCTTAGCAGAGTTCCACTAATCGTTAATACTTCTTGGTTCGTGGAAATGGAGTGCTTGCTTACCCTGACTGACCTCTTTTTATGGGAAACAATATATGTGAATGTCACACTGTGGGATGTAAATTCAAATGGCAGTTGTGCTCATATAGCTTCCAAGAGTAAAATACTTCCACTCAGAAGAGTATGAAAATATCATTTTCTCCTTGTTTTAAAGCAGAATGATAATATCTGTATTTCCTGGCCTAATGGGTCGAATCAACAGTTATTCTTAGAATCATAGAACTGTATAAATAAATAATAATAGAACTGTGGAGTCATAAGGACCACAAGATGGTCTCATAGTTGTGTTTACTACATAGAAGGCACCACAAACAGCGTGAATGTCTCCTTGATGGCAATATGATGGGGCAATCTAGATTCCCTAGACTGCATTTATTCTAGTGAAAGAGAAAGCCAGTTCCTTCTCTAGAAGCCTCCAGGAATAGCTCTTGGAATGGGTTCAAGCCCACTGAGAGGCATGTAGCCGGGAGGAGGGGGGGTTGAGGGACTTCAGCCCCCCCCCCCCCCCCAAATTCTCATGGTGGTTCGCGAAAAGGCCTTACTGGTGCATTATTTAAACTGTTATGTTTATTCATATCATGATCTGGTCACCATACTCAATATATCCCATATGCATGGGGATATTGGGGTAACGATACAAAAGGTTTGCTAGGGCAGACCCTCTTTCACTCAGACTCAGCCCCCCCCCCCAATCAAAATCTTGGCTACGGACCTGCCCACTGAGTCTTGCTTTTAGTTTTTGGGGAATATTTTGGGCACTCTTGTAAGGCTGCTGAACCCATCACAGTTGCCCACCCTGAATTCTTTTCTTCACATGCAATTTAATGTAATAGAAATGTTTGCAGTAGGGTCCCAGCCTGTCTTTCATTCTGAAGAATGGATCTAGTACAGGCATGGGCAAACTTGGGCCCTCCAGGTGTTTTGGACTTCAACTCCCACAATTCCTAACAGTCTACCGGTGGACGTGGCTCTTAATGAGAAATGCCACATTATCACAGGATGTCTGCGCCCTACACCACTGGAGAAATTTTACTGTTTAGCTGGTATTGTACCGCCTGAAATCCACCCAGAAGTAGCAACCAATAATGGAAGGAGCAAGGCAATGACATCTCCAGCCCATCCCCTGTTCGGATATCAGCCAGCATGCTAATGCCTTAAATCAAATAATTTTCTAAGATCTACAGAGATACTCACAGGAACACATCAGCAAGTGAAAGTCCAAAAGTGGCCGGCTAAAACCTGGAAACTCAAGCCATGGCTGATACCAAATGAGAGACTCCTTCCTGGGCACACAAAAGACTGGGCGACTTGGAAGGCGCTAAACAGACTGCGCTCTGGCACCACAAGGTGCCGAGCCAACCTTAAGAAATGGAATGAGTCCTGCCACATGCACAATGGAGGACCATCTTATAGCAACACTAGAGGCACTCCAAGTGGCCCGCTACTGATCAAAGGACATTTAATATAATGTCAAGTTTTTGTTTTTATTTAAAGCAGCACAAAACATATTTTCCTCTGCAGAAAGAAATGTTAGGAAAACACACCAAATGTAAATTACTGTTTAAAGAAGAAGAGTAAAAGAACACCTGCTAATTTTCAATTTCACAATAAAGTCAAAACTATTCTAGAGTTATTCTTTAATCTCATCAGTACTGTCAGAAGAAGATTATTTGGCATCTTCAGTCTCGCTGTTATTTTCCTCTTGGTTTAGGTTTTCATTTTTCAATTTGGTTCCATTAAGCAAAGAATTGTTGCCATTCACAAATCCACTGGCTGCAACTTCGGCACCAATGGCTTCTTCAATCTTTAAGTCCTCTTGTTCCTCCACCTCTTCTTCCAAATTTCTCAGGACAATGGGGAGCCTTGAGTCTCCCAAAGTGTTCTCTAGCACAGCAATATTACTCTCCTCGTTTTTCGGGAGAAGAGCTCCTTCTGCCATTCGTTTGCTGTAATATTCTCTGTTGGTAGCTGCACTCTTGACAGCCTTCTCCAAAATTTCTTTTTTGCTTAAATGCAATTTCATAGCCATTGTTGCATTAGAGGTAAGGTCTTGAGTTCCCAAAAAGGCTTTATCCTCCAAAATGATAATCTTGTAGGTTTTCAACAGAAGGGATGCTTTGGCTTCCAACGAATGTCTGAAGTTTCACCCCATTGTCCCAGCTCACTGGGAATTCTGAATTGCCAAGATGTGAGGGCGATCTGGCTGCGACATCTGTCACCCCATTGATCACCAGGGTTGATTCGGCTGATCTGGCTGGCTAGGCGGGTGTCCCCTCCCTCCCTCATCACTCCATGTGCATCCCTCCCAAAGCTGCGTGCTCGGTGGAAGAGGACGACGTCCCAGGTATAGAAGGAGTGTACCAAGGTCTCCAGTCTTTGGTCCCAGGTATACGATAGCTGCGCTCCCCTGCTAGAACCTCCAAACAAGCCAAGTTTTTAAACTTTGTGTGTGTGTTTTACTACATTACTTTAGAGTCATTACAACTATACCCTTGATTTGCTTCTGATACGATAAATAAATAAATGTATATAATACACATAGAAATTCTATTGAGGTCCCCGCAGCTCCCTGGATTGATTGTCAGTGCCACCCAGAATCTATTCCAAAGGCAGCAACTTTATCTGTAAAAGTTTCAAGGAAAGCCTTGTGTTTATAACTATGACCTGCCATTTGATAGAGATGAATGCATCAATAGGGAATTTTCTGGGAGGCAAGAACTGTGCTGCTCCATGGACTTTAGTGAGCAGTGACCCTCTCTTAAAGAGCAGTGACATGTGGAAGAAATTGGCATGGGAACTTGTATTGCAGTGACAGGGGAAGTATTCACAGAGAGGCAGAACATCTCAGCGCCTTTTAAGTTGGACCTCTGCAGATGCATGTCATGGAATCTGAGAAGAAAGGAAGAAAGAGTTTGATCTTTTGGAACTGGTAGCAGTTTGTTGCTTTGGGAATGTGGTGCAATGCATTCTAACCCACAGATAGGAGAGTTCTCAACTGTGTGCTGTTTAATGTATTGTCGAAGGCTTTCATGGCTGGAATCACTCAGTTCTTGTGGGTTTTTTTGGGCTATATGGCCATGTTCTAGAGGCATTTCTCCTGACGTTTCGCCTGCATCTATGGCAAGCATCCTCACCTCTGTTCCAACAGACCTCATTACCTCTGAGGATGCTTGCCATAGATGCAGGCGAAACGTCAGGAGAAATGCCTCTAGAACATGGCCATATAGCCCGAAAAAACCCACAAGAACTGAGTGTTTGCTGTTTATTTTGTCAGCCCTCCACATTCACTAGGGATAGGGGCACAGGAACCCAGGAAAAAGAGTAAATAAAGAAATGTCTGCCCCCCCCCCCACCCCGAAAGGACACTTCTCTAGGTCTTTCAGTATTAATCTGTGGCCAACCTCTGCTGGAAGCCAAACAAAGTCACACTGGAGGACCTAGAGATTCTTTAAAAACATTTAAATTAAATCTATGAATAATCAAATCCATGAAAATCAAAACTGCAAATGTGGAGGGACGACTATATTAGAAGCTGTAATTCTCCAGGTTCTCATGTTTAAGTGATACCTTGTCAGCACACCCAGTAGGGTTGGCGACAGTTTGGCTCTGAACATGCAAATGTCTTGCCTGTTGTAATTCTAATAGGTCTGTTCACAAAAGATTAGGTAGAATGATTTTTTGCTTTTGCGTCTTTATGCAGTTGGGAAGAATTTAGAAATGGCAAACACCCACATGCAGTCTCAACATGTATTCCGTCCTTTCAGGTTTTCCTTTTATCACAACTTCGTTGAACTACAATAATCTCTGACTGCATACTGTTTGAGAATTGTGGATACTATATTCCATGACATCTGTTAGGACGCCTGATCTATGGCTTGGGTGATAGAGGAAGTCCTAAAAATGATTGTTTTTAATTCTAAAAAAACCCTAAAAATCAAATCTTTTATTATTACTAAAGTGAAGATGAAATACAGGCCCCTTGTTGAAGATTGAGGTTCAGAATGAGTCTTGAGTCTTGAAGATCTGAAGACTGCAGCCATACGAATTCTGTATATTGTCATAAGCTGATTACATTGAATGGGGCAGCAGTCTGGGCAATACAAGAGCTGTCACTGTGGAAGGCCTGCAGTCAAAATTCCCTTCATATTACTTCATCACACTAGAGAATAAATCCACTTTAAATCTGGTTTCTGACTCCTCCAGCATTATGGGGTTTGGAGTTTAGTGAGGCTGTTAAAGGCTCCTTCCTAAACGACAAACCCCAGAATTCTGCAGGAATCTTTGTAAAGCTTTGGCTGTTTCTTATAGATTTTAATTGCTGTTCATAATATTTCATTGGATTTTAAATAAACATAATTGCTTGACTTCTTCTTGAAATGAACATGTTTACTATCAAAAGTCATTGCTTGCTATGCAATATTGCTCATGGATTTTGCTTCAGAGGTGGCTTCTTCAAGTGTGAGTGAATTCTATCAGGTGTTAAAAGGAAGGCTTGTGATGGTTACGTGCCTTCAAAGTAGCTCCAAATTAAACAAACCGTAACTTCCACAGCCTAAGATCTCAATCCTATTATAGAAAACTACATCTATAGAATTAATGGAATTTACATAAGTATTACGTGTTGTTGTTGCTGTGTCCCTTTGAATTATTTCTAACTTATGGTTACACTAAGGTTTGTTTTTTCTTTCTTTTTGTGGGTGTGTGTACATGTAAGATTAGTTCTGAATTACTTTGCCATTGTCTTCCACTGAGACTGAGAGTGTGTGACTTGCCCAAGGTTATCCACTGGGTGTCTATGGCAGGATGTGGATTCGAACCCTGGTCTCCTGGATTCCAGTGCTACAGTATGTTGTGGAAGAAGAGCTGCCACTTCAAAATGCGTAGCATTGATCCTTGGGAAGGAATGTGGCCATGAATCACTTGTGTGTGGTGGTTAAAATATTACGTCTAAAAGGGTAATATTTGGAAACATTTTGTCCCTTGTGTTGTCAAAGGCTTTCATGGCCGGAATAACTGGGTTGCTGTGAGTTTTCCAGGCAGCATGGCCATGTTCCAGAAGCATTCTCTCCTGACATTTCACCCTCATCTATGGGAGGTAACTTCAAATGTTATGAGGTCTGTTCTGTTGAAAACTAGGCAAGTGAGGTTTATATATCTGTGGAATGTCTGGGGTGGAAGAAAGAACTCTTTGTCTGTTTGAGGCAAGTGTGAACATTGCAATAGGTCACCTTGATTAGCATTGAATGGCCTTGCAGCTTCAAAACCTGGCTGCTTCCTGCCTGGAGAAATCCTTTTGGTAGGCGTTAGCTGGCCCTGATTGTTTCTTGTCTGAAATTTCCCTGTTTGGTTTTTTTTAAGTGTTGCTCTTTATTTACTATCCTAATTTTAGAATTTTTAAATACTGGTAGCCAGATTTTGTTCATTTTCATGTTTTCCTCCTTCCTGTTGAAATTGTCCGCAATCTTGTGGATTTCAGTGGCTTTTCTGTGTAATCTGACATGATGTTTGTTAGAGTGGTCCGGCATTTCTATCCCTTCATCACAATTTTAGCTCTGTACACAATTCATTCCAAAGCCACACATAAAGCCAAATGCAGGTATGATTGTGTGTGTGTGTGTGTGTGTTATCCTTAAAAATGTAGTACCTTAATTTTTGTTTATGTTAATATTTGTGAAGCAGGATAGTTTATTATCCCAGTGTTACTTATGCAATGGGTGACCCATGAATCTGAGAAAGTGCAGCCTGACTCACAATACATTCATTGTACTTGCTGAATTTAAGAGCCATGAGTCAGTTGACCACTGTGCCAACCATGGCTTAACATCTCATAGTTCATGACTTTTGCCTGCTCTGCTATACTACTTTCCTTTGGGGTTTTTTTCCCCAAATCTAATAGAACAAATCTACACCTACCTTTTCTCTACCCATTGCTATTTTATTAACTCACCTTTTAGTGTGCATAATTCCTGAAATCTGGAGCAACTTGTAATGATATGGAAATTGTCAATTTACTGCTGGAAAGCAGCTCTTGGGTCACCACAGCATATGAACTCTGTGAGTTAAGGAAAGTCATGTTCTAGTTATTGTTCTACAAGTTAACATGGTGGGATTTTGCCTGTGGACATCATTCAGACGAGAGATAATTACATTTTCAATTATACACTTTATGTGAACCTCCCTGTATGTGTTAATGCTCATACAGATAGCTGAATAGCAGGTTTGTGATCTTTAGTTCTTTTTCTGGCTTACCCTTTCCAATTAATTCACATTTTTAAATCACAGGGGAGTCAATGGAGAGGTGCAAATTTAGTCCTGACTCTTAGTGGGTGTGAGTTTAATCTGTGGGGCAGGAAAGGACAAATAGAACAAATGGGAGACCTTGTGGCACCAAGCTAATTATAACATAATCATAAGTAGCATAACCCTATCTAACCTAGTCAGATACACTTAATTTATTATGATGCAATCTTTTGTTTGTCCAACTTGTTAGTTTTAGTAAGGTTGTTGCAAAACTCCTTATTGCTTTTGTTGCAACAAACCAACATAGCGACAATTGTGGAGGGAATAAATATTGTAGGCATTTTGTATTGCACTTACAAATTTGTAACCTAGATGTACTGATCAGTAGGTGTTCTGTACCCAGTAAGAATGTCTAGCTCTGTGGTTCTTAACCTGTGGGCTATGGACCACCAGTGGGCCACAAGAATGAAATTCTGGTCCATGAGCCTCCATACTTTTTATTTTTTATTTTATTTATTTAATTTTATTTACACTCCTTTCGTGCTGCCTGCCACGCCTTCCCTATCACTGACCATGTCATATGTTGTGTATCGGAATGCTAATATGGTCTATCCAATTCAATTTTCTGAATCAGCACTCCAAACCAAATCTAAAGTTGACCAAAAGCTGATTTGTAACACTTTTTGTACTACTGTTGGAGCGTGGTCCCTGGTCAAATGGTCCCTGTTCAAAAAAAGCTTGGGAACCACTGGTCTAGCTTCACTACATAGTAAATGCTCCCAGCCTATCTTTAACAGCCAGCAACTATATTGAATGAAGGAGATCTGTTCCACTGCCAATTGAGATTTAAGGAGAATATTTCCAGTTCCGTCCACTAGTGACTGAGGCTGTGGCAATCAGAAGCAGGACCCTAGGGTTGGTGATGGAAATACCATCTTTATTGTGTTCCAATCTGTAGTAAAATGGTTTCATATGATTTTTTCTGATGGCTGTTAAGGTGGGATGGAGAATGCCAAGACAGAAAAAATTTCTTACCCTACATCCCCTACACAACGCCTCCTTTCAATTCAGGTGCCACATTGATTGTATAGTTTGAGACCGATATTGTTATGTATTGTCGAAGGCTTTCATGGCCAGAATCACTAGGTTGTTGTAGGTTTTTCCGGGTTATATGGCCATGTTCTAGAGGCATTTTCTCCCAAACCGTTATGCTGATGTAGCAAATTATGGGGTTTGTCGTGTGATGACCTTTACTCAATACTTTGGAAGTATCCATTCTTTGGGTGTAGTGTTTTGGAGATAGAAAGACAGAATGTGGTAGCACCTCATAATCATACCCACATTTTTTTGCATTTATGTGGCTATTCATACACCTAGACTTCCTATAAAAGTATGTTATGCATCTGAGGAAGTAGAGTTTATGCTACCACATTCTTTCTCTAAGTTAGTCTCCAAGGTGCTAAAAGATCAATTCACATACATACTGATGCCCAGACTAAAATGGCTATCTCATTTAGTTCTTTGGGGTGATTTTAAAGAGAACCATCATGTTATAGTGATTTGAACATTGGACTTTAACCGTGGATACCATGGTTTGAATCCCTTTTCAGTCATGGAATCTCATTGGATGACTTTGGGTAGGTCACACTCTCTCAGATCCAGAAGAAAGCAAAAGCAAACACCCTGTGAACAAATCTTGCCAAGAAAACTCCACATAGGATGGCCTTAGAAACTCAATAAATCGTAAACAACAATAGTAATGGATGCCTATTATCAATGGAGAGAGAGATTGAGAGAGAGAAAAGGAAAGCCAGAAAGTGGGTAATAGAGTAGAGTATCTTGAACTGAAGCACTCTCTACTGGAATATTTTCTTGCAAGTTCTATTTCTTGTTGCCTGTCGTTTTACAATAATCCCACAGACATTATTAAAAGTGGAAGTGGTTTTCATACAGCATGTTTTCAATCAGGCACTCATGCATACTCAAGCTCAGCACTCTTGCAAATTTTATGCAGCATCTGTTTTCCAATCGGCAAGTATCAGCGAGGGCTTCAAAACAGATAGCGGCTAAGCCAATAGGGAGTTGTTTGGGCCGTTTCAGGATTTCTCCTGCAATTGTGTTGTTTTTCCTAATGCAGATCATCTCCATGTGAATATAATTAATGGTAGAAAACCACCCAAGAGTGAAATGCAGGCACGAACAGGTCATTTTACCCAGATGGTGACTTATTACAGTTAAAAGAAACATTTGAAAAAACCTGGTGTGTCCTTCTGAAATGTATAAAAATATTCAAATCACCTTTGATTTTGATGGATAGCTTCTATTGTATTAAGTGATGATTAAAATGATTACTCACGCAGAGGCAAAACATTGATTAATCTCCACGATGTCTTTATCAGACAGGTAATAATTATGCTGTGCTGGATATATGCACACACTCACACACTCAGCTTCATGTGTTGGTTGATACTGTCGTGGGTCCAAGCTTTAATTAAAATATTTCAGAAATCAGAAAATGTCTCTGTCTTTAATTATAGCTCCACTAGCAACATTTAATGTAGAATTCAGTCACAACAATCTGGGTAATGTAAGAGTTGGAAGATTTTATTTTACAGCAATGATGCCTAAAACAAGTGCCTTTATTTTTACTGGCAACAGATACGTTCAGCTGCTTGGTTTCTGCCTTGAAAAATACATAAGGTTCCAATATTTCACAGATAAAACTAGGACATGTCTGGCCAGCATGGTGCAGTTGCTTGAATGTCAGAATATGACCCTGAAGACAAGAGTTCAAATCTCTGCTTAACTGTGGGTGATTTTGGGCAAGTCACACTCTCTGAGCTTCTGAGGAAGGCTATTGTAACTCTCTTCTGAACAAATATTCCAAAGATCCTTCCACAGATTTGCTGTAAGATTACCATAGGTCATCTGGGCGACTTGGAAGGCGCTGAACAGACCATGTGCAGAGCCAACCTTAAGAAATGGGACTACAAATCCACGACATGCGAGTGTGGAGATTAGCAAATCACAGACCACCTATTACAATGCAGTCTGAGCCCTGCCACATGCACAGTAGAGTACCTTCTGATAGCAACACCAGAGACACTCCAAGTGGTCAGCTTCTAGTCAAAGGACATTTAATACAATGCCAAGTTTTTAAACCTTTTTTTTTTAAAAAAAAACCCATTTAAACTTGGTTTGCTTCTGATACGATAAATAAAAATAAACCAAGGTCAGAAGCGTCTTAAAGAAATATGGATGTAACAACAACACATATAAATACCATTAATTCAATAGATCTATTCAAGTTTTTACAATAGGATTTATAACTTAGGCTGTTTGGGTTATATTGAGAAACTTAATGTGCCTTTCTTTTGGGTATTTATCATTTGGCTATTCTTCTCAGAGGAGGGAATTATTTAATGTATTTATTTTCCCCTGAATATATTCGAACATTTCCACATATGTCTGGATTTTTTAGCAAAAAGTCTCACTATTCTCTTTAGCATCCTGTAAGAAATATGGTGCCAACAGCCACCTCTAGTGTCCACTGTATTGAACTGCAGTCTTGTCTTCCACTGGAAAAAAGAGTGGTAGAAAAGATCCAACACTAGTGATCTCAATAGGAAAAGATCACAGATATTATCACAGAGATGAGTTCGATATTAGTAGTAATTTCTTCCTATTGGTGAACACAAGTATCATTTCTTTAGCTTGTTTTTATTGTTGTAGATAACAGGTTAAAGAGATGAACCTTTGTGTTCAAACCTAGGAATGATTTTTTGTTCATATCCCAGGTAATTCTTTAGCTTTGCTTGAGTTGTTCTGGCCAGGATGGACAGAAGATAGGTTTCCAGATATTTTGGACTCCAGTTTCCCTAATTTCTCTTCACTGGCTTTTCTGGTATTTATTTATTTATTTACTTTATTTGTATACCGCTGTTCTCAGCCCGTAGGCGACTCACAGCGGTTAACAACAAACAGCAAAATACAGTACATGGTAAAAAACAGTAACATCATAACACCTAAACAATCCTATATAATTAACAGCAATAGCCATTCACTGGCGTCTCATCACTGAAAACATGATCCAAATCCGTCATCCATTGTTCCATTCCTATGTTCATTACACTCATTGCACTAACTATTCGAACGCCTGCTCGAACAACCAGGTCTTCACTTTTTTGCGGAATACCAATAATGATGGAGCTAGTCTAATATCTGTGGGAAGGGAGTTCCACAGCCGAGGGGCCACCACCGAGAAGGCCCTATCTCTCGTCCCCGCCAGCCGTGCGTGTGAGGCAGGCGGGATCGAGAGCAGGGCCTCCCCAGAAGATCTCAAAGTCTTGGTGGGTTCATAGGCAGAGATGTGGTCGGATAGGTATCTTGGGCCGGAACCGTTTAGGGCTTTAAAGGTCAACGCCAGCACTTTGAATCGAGCCCGGTAACAAATCGGCAGCCAGTGGAGTTGGCGCAACAGCGGGTTGTATGCTCCCTGCGTTCCGCTCCTGTTAGAATCATGGCTGCCGAACGTTGGACTAGTTGAAGCTTCCGAGCCGTCTTCAAAGGCAACCCCACGTAGAGAGCATTGCAGTAGTCTAAACGGGATGTAACCAGAGCGTGGACTACCGAGCGTAGTAGGAAGTGATGTCCAAAACTTTTGAAGATAAGTAAAAAGAAAGTAATGGGATTTGTAGTTTGGGAAGGCTTACTTAATTTGAATTCTCAGCCAGAAAGCTTTAATGCCTTGCCAGTCTACAAATCCCAGGATTCCACAGGATGTAGCCATGGTAATCACAGCAGAATGATGGTGCTCTAATTGTGTAATGCAAGAGAGCTCCACGTCAGTGTGGAATTATAGTGCTAGGTAGTTTAGTGTGAAAGGGCACCAGGTCTCTGTGTGTGTCTACAGTGCATAGTATGAAATCATCTGGGTTTCAATATGCAGTAATAATATCAAATGATAAGGAATCCAGTTCTGACTACTTGGATGGCTGATTGTTTGCACAATCCACGTGCTGTTGTACCTGGAAACCTCTCAATATTTTGTTTATACCAATGGTTTTGTAATACCATATTTGTATAAGTTGTTGTTGGCACGATGTATTCTTGTAACTAGAGAATGTTGCTCTGTCAGCATCTTCTCAGTGTTTTCCTGTTGTCATAGCATCTCTTTAGTGAGCATAGAATGTGGAGGGTCATCTTTGGTAAGGAGTTCAATGGGCAGCCATTTAGGGGTTAGATTCAATTCAGAGGATCATTTGGGGTTGGTGTAGTCCACAAATTGGAAAACCAAAGATGCATGGAATTTGTATTTAGTAAAATCTCAACCTTGTGTGCCAGCTTCGACAGTACCTCGAGAAGCCAAACTTGGCCACAGTGGTCCATGCCGTAGTTGCATCAAGATTGGATTACTGTAATGCACTCTGTGTGGGGTTGCCTCTGAAGATGACTCGGAAATTGCAATTGGTACAAAGGTCAGCAGCCAGACTATTAACTGGAGCTGGGTACCGGGAGCATACAATCGCCCTATTAAAGCAGCTCCATTGGCTGCCAATAAGTTTCCAGTCTCAATTCAAAGTGCTAGTTATCACCTACAAAGCCCTAAACAGCTCAGGTTCTGCTTATCTTCATGACTGCATCCCCCCCCCCCCAGTGAATTGATATGGACCCTAAGATCTCTTGCCCCCCCCCCCCCCAATTCCGCCACAAGTGTGGTTGGTGGGGATGAGGGAGAGGGTTTTCTCTGTGGTGGCCCCATGACTTTGGAACTCCTTTCCCAGGGAGATTAGACAGGTCCCCACACTGTGCTCCTTTTGTAGGGACTTGAAGACGTGGCTCTTCAATCAAGCCTTTGAGAATATTTAGCCCTAGTTGTGCCGTGTAGTTGTCGCACACCCTGTATTTTATCCCATACCCCCTCTCCATTACTGCAACTGGCACTTATTTTATTCATAATGTTTGCAGTCTGGCCATGGTTACAGCAATATACTGCCATGGTTGTATTTCCTTTTGTGTTTGTGCCATATGTAAGCCACCTTGAGTCCCTTCAGGAAGATGGTGGTGGGATATAAGAATGCAGTTGTTGTTGTTGTTGTTGTTGTTGTTGTTGTTGTTATTATTATTATTATTGAGTCCTAATACCTGTTAATGTGCTACAAAGTATACATGTTTTGGAGCCACTGTGGTGTCTTGGTTGGCTGGTAGTAATTTTTGAGTGATCCTGCCTTCTTCCCAATAGTCTGCACCTGTTCTTTATAGATAGCATGCCTCAGTATATAGTAGTTGCTTTTTGAGAGCCAGTGTGCTGTAGTGGTTTTGAGTGTTGAAGTATGATTCTGGATGCCAGAGTTCATATTCCCACTTAACTCTGGAAATTGGCTTGCAAGTTACACTCACTCAGCTACAGAGAAAGGCTAGGGCAAACCCTCTCTGAACAAATCTTGCCAAGAAAACTCTGTGATAAGTTTGTTTAAGAGTCACCATAAGAGTCATACTGGAGCATCTAGAGATCCTAGAGAGGTGTTCCTACAGGTTTTAAAAATAGTGGTTTTAAAATCCTATTTTCTTCACTTGACTGGATCTTCACTTGACTGGATCCAGGAACACTAATCCCAGTGTTCCTGGATCCAATCCCAGTATCTTGTACTATACAATATACACTTCTATGGAAAATAAACTGTTTTTCTCCTGCTTATGACATTAGTTTTGAGTCTGCTTGCGAGAGAACAGTTTTTCTACCCCCACAAACTCTGTATTTTCCATCATTATTTATAAAAAAAATGTGAGTCAGAGAAGTGGATTCTTCCCTAAAGTACTTGGTAAATTAGCCTCAGACTTTGAATATGGAAAATATATGTTTGCTTCTCAGTGGGGTGTTTTACCTCATCCACTTGGCATTAGGAAAACAATTCCAGTTTCCAAGGTTGTGACTTCCAGACTGTGTTGAGCCGAAGCACCACTCCTTTTAAGATCTTGACACATGCTGAATTTTGTCTTTGTTCAAAGCACACACCTGTTTTCTTGTTCATTTTTATATTCATTCTTCTGTTCACATGGCAACTACAAAACCCAGATGCTCTTTCTTCGGCTGTGTGATGCTGTTTTCTAGCAGCATGGCTCTCTGGCACACACCTTCAAGCTGCTGTTAAATTGTAAAGGTACCAGATGCTCAGGATTTCTTGTGAGTTCTGTTGTCTGGATGCAGTTTATTTGTGATTTCCTCTCCACCCCACCCCTTTGATTCTTCTGATGTATACCATTTTACAGGTTGTGAATCAAACCTTGGCACAAATTGCCCCTTGAGGACGGTGTATAGCTTTTTATTTACTAGAAAGATGGATGGCGTCTCATCTGTTTTTCTTTTTGATGTTTCCTTCAAAGTGCTTTGGGAATACCCAGCACAAGTAGGAATCATGCTCTCCAAAATTCAGGCTTATAAAGAGAACCATGAAATATTTGAATATTTCTTTTGCTCTGTGGGGTCTCCACCCCAGCAGACATAAGTTGAAAATAGAATATGATTTTGCATGATGGAAGGATTTCTCATTTCTTATTGTGTCTGAGCATAAGCAGAATAGCTAATTTTGTAGGCTTTTGTTTCATTTTCTACCATGTACTCTCATTATCAAAAATATTTTATAAATACCTTAAATAAATACTGTAAATAATAAATTACTAATCTCAAAATAACTACTGATTCAGATTAGGACACAGAGGGCAAATTTTGTAGATTTTTTGTTGTTGTGCATGGTTTAATATGAAACTTCCACCTAGTTTGTAGAATCCCAATTGTATAGGTTTGAAGGGTAGTACTTTGTTATCTGGACGGAGGCCAAAAGAGGGCATTGGACAGAGAAGGATAGTCCATTTGGGGGGGGGGGGGTTGAGGGAGTAAAACTATTTTCCCCTGTTTTTCTGTTATTCCCCCTCCCCTTTTCGCCGTTGTGGAAAAACCCTCGTTTATGAAATGGGAGGTGGGAAGGGGGAATAACCAGTGAAAATGGGGGAAATGGTTTTCCTCCTCCCCCCCCCTCCAAATAGACTTATTGGCCCCTTTTGGCCTCCAATCAGATAATGGAACTGCACCTGTCAAAGATTGCCAGGCCTAAGAGCAGATACATACATATTTATTTATTTATTTATTTCAAAGTTTTATATACCGAGCTGCTCACCTCATAAGAGGGACTCAGCCTGGTTTCCAACCATAAAAACACATACAATCGGTAAAATATCAAAGTACACATTACAATAAAACATTTAAAAAGCACATATATTTAAAACTATAGTGGTCAGTCATCATACTAAACTCGAATATCGAATATACACCGTCTTCCATCCAGATCGTTGTCTCATTCTTCGAAAGCCTGTCTCCATAACCACGACTTCACCTGTTTCCTGAATGTCAGGATTGTTGGGGTGGTTCTGACCTCTGGTGGGAGAGAGTTCCAGAGTCGTGGGGCCACCACCGAGAAGGCCCTGTCCCTCGTTCCCACCAGCCGCGCTTGTGAGGCCGGTGGGACCGAGAGCAGGGCCCTTCCAGATGATCTTGGTAATCTTGATGGTTCGTAGGGGAGAATACATTCGGAGAGGTAAACCAGGCCATTACATAGACACATGTAATGGATTTGAAGGGTTTCCCCCTATATATGTAGCAGCTCTACTGAAGGAACTCAGAAACCAAAAACAGATTGAGTTTGACGTTTAATGGAATTTACAGTCACAAAAAAAGAAGAAGCAGTTTTGTAGTTATGTAGTTTTTATACTTCGTGCTTTTTGGATTTTAGATAACTTGCATATATATCTTGCAGATGAGACCCAAAATGAAAAATTCATTTAGGTTTCATCTATACCTTGTACACATAGCCTGAAGGTAAATATATGCACAGTATTTTCATACTTTTGAACATGAGATTTATTTTTTGTATATTGATTTATTGGAAAACAAAGGTGTACTGTCTCCATTAAACATCTGGACAATTTGGGAAATTCCAGAAAAGGGATAAGTGTTGGAGAAGTTTATCAGAAGGCAAAGTCAGTGTTTTGGCAGATTCAAAATCTTGCTGTTAAATGCTTCCTACAAAATAACTGCTGTTATGTTCTGCAAAGTCTATATGCAAATCTATATATAAACACACGAATGGGTTAGAATGCAAAACATTGATTTTCATTTTTGTTGCAAAATGTCAGTGGACAAAGATGACTTAATACAACATCAACACTGATTTCTTTTGAAACAAATGATAGTTATAGAGTTGTATGAACAATATAAGAGAAATGCTTATATTGCAATTTACAGCAGCGGAGGAAATAAATACACAAAGCCACAGTATAATGAAAATTAAATCTCCCAAAGCCCTTAGTGTTCAAAATCAAGGCTTAAATTCCGTGCTTGGTAAATTTTCTCCTTATAGCAGCTCCATGAAAGTACTCAAATAGAACTGCAATTTAAATAGCACGTATGCTTTACTAAGTGCTGCCGATAACATCTTTTCATTAGAAACTCACACGTGGGCCTTTGGCAGCTTATATTGTTGTGAAGTGCTAAGATGATAAATCTGAAAAGCAGGAGTGAGCCAAACTAATTCTCAGGACCCCATTTCAGCACATTTGAATTGGTGTCTCATATCTTGCAGAATTGCTTGCTGTTCTGTATAGGGTTCAATACCTTCCCTAAAGAAGCAATTTGAAAGAAATTTTAATTGGGATCGAAAGAGTTTCTTAGGTTCACTCTTAAGATATGAAAATCTTGTCAATGTCATTTTCATTATGGATCTCAGAATCCAAACTAACAGTCCTTACTGGGTTGTGTATGATGCTTACTTTTCTTCCCTAAATGGAAATTCAGGTGTATTTTGATATTTTTACTCACCTTTAAAAACGATATAAATCTTATCTATAAGTTGGTCAGAGAAGACACCCCCAATTCACTTACCTTCTGTAAGTGTTGATTAACCAAGTTGCCACTGATTCAGTGGGTTTCCTTCTTAAACTGATGATTTAGTTTTTCTTCACCAGAAGGACTTAAAGATTCCTCTTGGGTTTAAAAACAATTTGTCACATAGCATGAGAGGAAGAAGAAAGCTGACTGTGTAAATGTATTTGGTATAAAATCCATGTATTGTTCTTTGGAGTTGGCTTTGTATGTAGTGGTGGGGTTCACTGAAATGTGTTAAACATTAAATATGTTAAACTGCATTAATTCTATAGTGTGGGGAGACTCTATGCTACCAGAGATGCCTGCCACTTATTAGACTGTTTACCCTTCCCACATAGTCTATATCAGTGGTTCCCAACCTTTTTTTGACCAGGGACCACTTGACCAGGGAAAACTCTCCAACATTAGTACCAAAAGGGTTACAAATCTGTTTTTGGTCAACTTTAAATTCGGTTTGGTTATTTGGGGTGCTGATTCAGAAAATTGCATTGGATAGACCACATCAGCTCTAGTTTCTGATACAGAACATATGCCATCCAGTAGTCACCATCTGCTCGCCCACAGAAAACCATATTTAATAATCTAGAGCTGATTATTAAATATGGTTTTCTGAATCAGAAACAGTGCTATGTTCTGAATCAACACTCCAAATAACCCCAGGAACAGGCCTAAAAGCAAAGACGCCCAGCCACCCCTGCTTCCAGGTGCCACATGGAATGATTACGTTCAGAGGGAGGAATGAGGAGGAGAAGCAGCCATCAGGAGGCTTGTTGTCATGCCTTCTGTGGGTAGTCACCCTCTCCCCTCCTGACATCCCTGTTACTTCGGCACTATAAGAAGGTTTTGCAAGATCATTCACTCTCATTACAACAGTGTAGTAATGGTGAGGATGTGGACCATATGAAGAGGAATTTGGCTATCTGGTTCTGTTCCATACATTGATCTCAGTTTATAGATGTTATTGGGGGTCAGTTTTCTTGGCTGGAGGGAAAGTGGATCAGATCCCATAATACGGAGACACATGGCTCCTGGGATGTGATTTCTGCATTATATAAATGTAGAACTTAATGTTACTTGGCTTATTCCCTGAGATATTTAAGGTGACAGTGGCTGGAAATGTTAACTTCGGCTTGTTTTTTTTTTTTTAATGCATTGATATGGGTAAAAGACTGGACTACAAACCTTTCCCTGAACCCTTGGAAATCCCCAAATCCATGACATGAGCCATGTTGGTTATCTTAAACCAGTGTCCCTTTCCAAAGGCCAGCACCCCTGTCAAAGATGGATAGAATTTCATTTGGGAAAGTATTTTGCTTTATTAGGCATTTCTTAAGTTTCACTTTTGCCCTTGTTTTACTCCTTTAATTTAAACCAGGATGTTGCATTATCATGACAGACACTTAAGATTTTTTAAAAATAAACATTTTAAAGTAAATTATTGCACACCCAAAATTGATTCAGCCCACCCAAGCCAATAATAGCAGAGCCCCATCTTCCTCTGAATGAATATAGAAAACATTATTCACAACTTATAAAATGAATTATACTTGGTACCAGTATTGAACAAGTGAAGTATGGTAAGCTAGGCAACTGTTTGTATCTAAATTATGACCAAAATGCTCTAGTCTCAGTGATACTCTGTTATTCATTTAAGTCTTTAGTATTAAAACATATTCCTCATATTGGATAGATTATAATGATAATATTAATGTTGTGTTTTACTACGAAATTGCTGTGGTGCTCTCTGAGGTACAAAGTGATATTAATGACCATTTTCAATAAGAAATAACACTCTACAACATGAGTATCGTTTCAACATATTAAAGTATCTTCTAATGTGCAGTTAAAGCCTTGGGGCGCAGAGATGAAAACGAAATAGTTTAATTTTAAAATGCAATGGGGAAATATATTTAGACACATATATATATATAAGACAAAGAGGTAAAAGTTCAGTAATGATTTTAATGATTATAGAGATGCGTTTAAATTACCAGGATGTAATTGCAGTTTTCACGTGACTTTTAAAAAATTGGTTTAAAATGAGAATGAGCCATAGTTTCATTATTTTATGCTTGCTGAATGCCAATGCTCTTAAGTGGCAGCAGCATCTTAATATTAGCTTGAGGACAGTGTGGGTTGAAGACATCTATTTACAAGAAGATTCTTCTTGTTGTTCAGGAGTTCTTCTCATGAACACCAATCCATCAAGCGCCCTCCAATTGTTATGTAACATTTTTCAAAGGTCTGGAGGGTGGCGGTGAAGGGGAATCTAATACGGCTTTGCTTTGGCTTTGACTTCAGATGCGATAGGCTTCAACACAGCAATTGTTATCATGGGCAATAAGGAATTCTGCTAGAACAGTGGTTTTTAACCTGTGGGTCCCCAGATGTTTTGTCCTTCAGCTCCCAGAAATCCCAACAGCTGGTAAAGTGGCTGGGATTTCTGGGAGTTGTAGGCCAAAACATCTGGGGACCCACAGGTTGAGAACCACTGAGTTAGAAACTCTTGAGTTTGCATCCAGCATAAATTGTTTTTCCCTAAGAAAGAAGTACAGGCTTTCTTATAAAAGAAACTATTCAATCAAAGGAAAACTGTAGGTCACCAGTCTGATACCTGACCTGATAGAACAACAGTCTGAAATGCATGCTGAAAATTAGTTTATATGCTGCACAATGAAGGGGTTCCATGTCTTTCTGGAAACTATAACCTATATCAGCCAGTTTCCATTGCATTCCTCATTTCTACATCTGGTTGGGAAAGCTGATGGGAAGAAAATCAACTCATTTGAAATGCCATGCTGGAGAAGGGTTCCATGGATACCGTGTAGAGCTGAAAAGATGGATAAATGGGTCATAGAGTGAATCATATTAGAACTCTTCCTAGAAGCCAAGATGACTAAACTGAGATAACTAAGATGACTGTTGTGCTTTGGCCCTATCATGAGAAGACAGGACTCACTAGAAAAAAACAGTTGTTGGTATGGTAGAAGTATCTTTCATGTAATTTTGACTGCTATTCCAGTTTTGAAAAGAGAACCCATTCCCACCTGCAATTAAATGGATAGAAGATTCAACAATGCTTTGACAGAGTGATAGCAGAATTTACAAATGGTTTTATATCAGACATTTGATCTCTTTTGTTGAAATGTGTGAGTAATGATGTCTCTTTTTATCTCCTTCTTCCTTATAGCTGTGATGTGTTTTAGAACATCATGACATGTAACTGAGAGCCCAACAGTGTAACCTTTACTTTGCATAATAACTTTAACACACACAAACATACAAAACAACTTCAGAGATTATGAAATAGGAGAACTATAGCTTACCCTGAATTTGTTATTATTACATCTAACTCCATATTGCATTTCCAGTGAGAAGATAGTTACAATCTTTTTAGAATAATGAACTAAAACCCACCATTAGTTCTATGTAGAATAAATGGATTGCAATGAGAAGAATGTATTAGTCACCACTAAACTCTCCAATTAAATTAAATGGGTCTACTCTAGGAAAAGCTTGTTATGTGTCTTCAAGTCATTTCTGACTTGTGGCAACCCTGTGACTGTAGTTTCTGGGCAGAATTTGTTCAGAGGAGGTTCCCCATACCTTCCTTTGAGGGTTGAGAAAGTGTGATTTGGGCTTCCATGGCTAAAAGGTGATTCAAAACCTGGATACTCAATGTCCTAGTCCAATACTGGCTTCCCTCAGAAAGGCTACCAATGATTTTGTCCAGCAGTAACATTTTATTGCTCTCTTGGTACATTCTAACAGCTGCCTCCATACCAAACCTTGGCCAGAGAGGCACAGCTTGTGATTTTATGGAAAACCAGCATGCCTTCCATTTCCATAAAATGGTTTTCTGTTAATTAGTTGTGGCTAACCCCTGGGAAGAGGAAAATGGTCCACAGCTTCATTTAGAATTTCACAGAGAAACAAATTAATATATTCGGCCAATGTGTTCTGTAAATACACCTGAGTTACACAGTTAATTTCTCACAAATCAACTACATTTCAATTTAAAGATCCGTTTAGCAATGTAGAGAATGGACAAGACATTCAGGTATATCAATATTATACAAATTTCCTATTAAATTTATTGCTTTGTAGTTTGATGAGGAAATGAGGGTTCTCTGTGATATGCCTCCTCCTTAGTATGAAAAGTTGGACATGGAAAGGCATCATAAAGTGATAGTGATATCCCCCAACCGCAGAAGCCATATCTATTGGTTCACTTACCTGTCCCCTGGGAAAATAGCCCTCTGGCAATTTTGTAGGCTGAAGAGCTTTCGGGATCTTTTCCCAAAAGTTACCATTTAGTAAGTTACTATTTGGAGCCCTCGGTGGCGCAGTGGGTCAAATCATTGTGCCAGCAGGTCTGAAGATTGACAAGTTGGAAGTTTGAATCTGGAGAGAGCACAGATGAGCTCCCTCTCTCAGCTTCAGCCTCCCATGCGGGGACATGAGAGAAGCCTCCCGCAAGGATGGTTAAACATCAAAACATCTGGGTGTCTCCTGGGCAACATCCTTGCAGACAGCCAATACTCTCACACCAGAAGTGACTTGCAGTTTCTTAAGTAGCTCCTGACACACACGCACACACGCATACACACAAACCATATAATTGCCTTGAGTTGCTCCTGACACACACACACACACACACACACACAAAAACCATTTAGTTGTCTTGGAAGACCTAGCAAATTGCTAGAGAGGTTGTATCTCTAGGAGTTTCTCAGTCCTCTTTGGGGCCTGTTTCATGTTACGGTGTCTGGCTTGGATATGGTGATCTCACAGTAAAGTATTGCTTTGATGAAAAAGCTGCATCAGATATAATTCTACCTGTCTTTGTATTCTTAAAGATATGAGTGGTCTGTGCCTGTCTTCGGTAGACAGTATGGCCTTCTGTTGTTGATTCTTGCATATGTTTTCAAATATTCCCTGTACTATATTCAGATTGAAAAGGATAGTTAAAATCTCAGCTGTTTTTCCTTTTCTGTATGTAACATACACAGAGTGCTCAGTAGAGGTCGCTCTAAGTTTGTAGTTTGAGTGATCTGCTTTTTCCTCATTGGGATGCTATCCTTGTAGTAAGCTGTACACCTACATGATACTTCTTTGTGAGCCTTCTATTGGAAAGTGATCCCCCCCCCCCACAACTTTGTTTTGCATTTCTGTGGTGAAATTACAGAGATTGTAGTAAGAAAAAACTAAAAACATAGAACTATAGAACTGACATCTCACGGACCCTCAGAGTTCATTGCTATTTAGGGTCCTTGATTGAAAGACAGCTGTTGAAGTGAGATGACCCAAATCTTTGTGCAGTTTTGTTCTTAAGCCTGCTATGCCCTGACTGTCTCTCCCTTACGGCAGTTGTGTTGAACATTCACGGAGTGGTGTGTTGTTTCTATCTTCTCCACAAGGAGGAGTGAATATAACTTTGGAAGGTCTGCTGTTTAATGATTTACTTGCTTTCCAAATTTTAATTAGTCTCTGAAGACAATTGAATCTTTATGACTCTGAAATCCTCACTGCTTATTGTTCCAGAGAAAACAATTTACAAAATCTGACTGTTTTAAAACTGTGTTGAAGAAATCTTTCACTAGATGAAGGGTAGATGGTTGCTGCTAAATAATCCCATGCACACAGCCACATTAAAATTGAACAGAAAACATGACAATCCTTAATTATAAAGTGATTTCGTGTTTAATTAGCACCACTTGATATTTCTGAGTGGAAATGGGAAATCTCTTTCTTGAAATGTCTTTGTGCTCCATGTTGGCCACATTCTGTTTTGCATTTTAAAATTTTGCATGTTCTTGGAACAGTTTCTGTCTTAACTTGAATGCTGAGGCACTGCTGTTTATGTCTAGAACTTGGAAATTGCTTTTTCAGAGTACCAACACTCAGAACCCCCTAGCCATGATAGCAAAGGGCTATTTGAAGCTACCCTGCTGGACTTGTCAAATGGTCATCCTAGCCATCAAAACTATGTGGTGGTTATTTCTTTTTTGAGAGAGAATTGGCACCTCCTTGTTACACGTGGCAACCATCAATGCCCATAATGAATTTTACAGTGACATGTCATAGCATCAGTATGTGGCCCCTGGAAGGAGAAGGATGAAGAAAGCATAATAATAATAATAATAATAATAATAATAATAATAATAACTTATACCCCACCACCCACCATCTCCCCAATGGGGACTTGGGGTGGCTTACATGAGGCCAAGCCCGAACAACACATTACAGCAAAATAAAACCAAAATCACATGCAACAAACAACAACATCTTAATTACATAAAATATATGAATACATTAATGATATAAGATTACAATAAACATAGTTGCAATGACAATGGGCAGGCTACATGTGCAAGAAAATGATTAAAAAAACTAATTAAAAACTGATTAAAAACACGGGTGAGATAAAAGGAGAAGCAGGTTATTTGTGGAGGGGGGCTCATTAAAATGGGGATTGTGGAATCAAGCTTTCCCACGAGGGGGATGGGACACGTATACTCCAATGACAAAAACGTTGAGGCTGAGCAATAATGTGAGGTTGTATACCTACTCACCAAAGGTGCAGCAGAAGAAAGCTTGCATGAGTTCCCAGATCAAAAGTCGAAACACAGAATGTTCACCAATGGTTGCTCTTCATCCTGGAGTGAGGTGATTAGTGTAGACCTCAGGATACTTATTATTTATCGTGGCAGGAGCAAACCAAACAGTTGTATTGTATTTTTTTTAAAAAAAACCACAGTTTGCAAACTTGGCATTCTATTAAATGTCCTTTGACCAGTAGCTGGTCACTTGGAGTGCCTCTGGTGTTGCTATAAGAAGGTCCTCCATTGTCCACATGGCAGGGCTCAAGTTGCATTGTAATAACTGTGGTTTGCTCTTCTTCACACTCGCATGTCATGGACTCCACTTTGTAGTCCTATTTCTTTAGGTTGGCTCTGCATCTTGTGGTGCCAGAGCGCAGTCTATTCAGCGCCTTCCAAGTCACCCAGTTTTCTGTGTGCCCAGGAGGGAGTCTCTCATTTGGTATCAGTAATTGATTGAGGTTCAGGGTTTTAGCCTACCACTTTTGAACTCTCACTTGCTGAGGTGTTATGGTGAGTGTCTCTGTAGATCTTAGAAAACTATTTCTTGATTTAAGTCGTTGGTGTGCTGGCTGATATCTAAACAAGGGATGGGCTGGAGATGTCACTGCCTTTGCCATTTTCACTATTGGTTGCTACTTCCCGATGGATGTCAACTGGTGCAATACTGGCTAAAGAGTGTAATTTCTCCCTGTGCTAATGCAGCATGTCTCATTAAGAGCCACATCCACTGTTTTAGCATGTTGAGTTGTGTTCCACACTGGGCATGCATACTCAGCAGCAGAGTAGCAAAGCACAATGATACTGTCCTGGCCCAAGTGTTGTTCAACAATTTTATAAATGACAAATGATGATGGACTTTCATGGCTGGAATCATTTGATTGCTGTGAGTTTTCCAAGCTGAATGGCCATGTTCCCAAAGTATTCTCTCTTGACATTTCACCCACATCTATGTCAGGCATTCATAGATTTTCACCTACCAGTTGAACACCAGCACTGTGGGCCATGCTCCAAGGTCTGGCGTCTGCTGACCAGTCTTTTATCACTGATGAGCCTATCCTTGGTTGTACGGGTGTTATGCCATAGTTGAACACTTTAGAAGAGACTTGGAGAGCAACCCAAGATATTTCTTATAATTAATGAGCTTATCACTGAAGATTATTGTTTTGTCTACAACTGGGGATTATTTGATATAAGAGGGAACAGATTAGAGACTTTATGATTCAGAATTGTTACAAACTTTGTTGATTCTGAGCTGAGTACTTTCTATCATTGTATTCTGAGATAGCGTTCTGTATTTCTTATTTTCCTGTCCTTCAGGTATGTTTTTCTGTTTTGTTGTACATTTTTATAACCCTTTTCATTCTGTATTTTTGCATTCATGTTTACTTGTAATTTAGTTTGGCTGTAGATGCTATTTTCATTATATTTTGCTATTCCATAACGTCTATTGTTCTATTTATTGCCTGTGATCTTTTCTGGTTTGTGTCTTCTCACTGAAGAGCCACATATATGTTTCTTCTCTTTGTCCTTCCATCTGTTGGAGATGGTGATGACATATGCTAATAATAAAGCTCCCTTCCTCCTTCCTTCATTAAACTCATATGTCATCAAAGCAAACATTCTTCATTCTTATTCCAATACATTGGGTTTTGTTGTTAATCCTATAGTTCGTACGTTAAATCCCAACTGAATTGCACTTACTGAAACTCATTTCCCTCCCCCTAGCTGGAGTTGTTGGAAGATCATATTAACTTAACCTTTGCAAGCTTAGGTGTCAGGAGAGAGTTGTGGTAGGAAGGCAATTATAACAAGCCATTTTAAAATGTTGAGAAAATGCTTGATAGGTAAGCGGACACAAGCGAGGATCCCCTTGCTGCTTGTAAAATGAAAACAAAAAGAAAAATAGGGAATGCAGTCATTCTGTGAAATCTGTCCTTGCAAGTGGCACCATTGTGAGAAACGTCTTTTTCTTTGACATATAAGACACCACACATACCTTGAATACTTTGGACCTTTTGCAAAACTGTGTTCTGTGGCATGAAAATTACTTTGTGACATTAGATTATTTGTCAACGACCCATGTTTGTCGGTAGTATGTATTAACTTTATGAACTGCATGCTCACAAAAACCCTCTCCATGTGTTTGGCAATCTGAAGCTGGATCCAGAGCACCTGGGAACTTTCTTGGTTCAAGCCCAGGTCTTTCCTGCTCAGGACAAATGCTCTCTCTTAGGCCCCATCTACATACTGCATTATGTGGCAGTGTAGATCTGCTAACATGGCACCCACTATATACACTGGACTACAACTGTCATTTTGAGGAGCCTGAAGTCCCGTGCATCTTTCTCCCTGGTTGGAGAAAGCTGTTGTGGCCCCTGGATAATGGTTGTTTTGGTCTTTACAGAATGTACTTAATGCCACATTATCCTGTAAATATGGTATATGGTGTATATACTGATAGTCATCAAGTTGGCATTGCATAACCTTGTAGATGTAGGCAAAATGGTTTTTGTAACATCTCAATGATAGCTCATTCACTCATTAGCATTCTATCCCACTCCCTCCATTGAACTCCGAACACGAAGGTTATCACCCATCAAGTACACTGATTAGATCCAGAGGGTAGATCTATTTTAATTTCAGAAAAAACCCCCAAAAAGCAGGGTGATGGGCTCTTTTGCAATGATATCTAAGTAAATTGCCACATTCTGAGCCTTTGCATGATTATTTTGTTACACTTATGATAAAATCAAAGAAATATGAAATACTACCTTATTTGGGTACTGACTGGGTTTTATGAGTTTGCAGTAAATGGCTGCCAGTGGTGGAATCTCCCACCCCACCCCAAAAGAATTTTTTCAAATTATACTCAAATTTCTTTGTGGGGATGTCATGGCATGATCACTATATGCCAACTTGAGTAGGGTAGAAAAACTGCTTGCACATGTGAACACTGAAGCATGGAAAATGTTCTGCTTTGGAAACTTTCACCAAATAATGCAAAATGTTGAAAGAAGGAGTTGACAGCTCTTGTCCAACTTGATTTGGAAAAAAGAGGGTAGTGTACAAGGGCTGTGAACCACATGTTTGTGTTTCTCTTCTGAGAAACTGGGAAGGACAAGAAATGCTTCCAATAGACAGACAATTGTGTGGATTTTATCAGCTTTTCAAGTAAAATAAATACATTTTTAAAAGGGCAAACCTCAACTCTCTTCTGATCATGAATATAAAAAATTCTGACAGTGACAGTCTGAGCTCACATCTTTAAAATAACCGTACTTTATGTGCTATTAATGTTTTTTTTAACAACAATTCCAATCAAACAGCAGCAGGTCCAGTGGTCAGCAGTGAGAAGCACCATCTTCATAGAAGTCTGTTTAAAATGTCCAGCAGCAATGGCTATTAATTATCATAATTATTTATATTGAACTCCATTCTCTTAGTTCCAGTCTTTATTTAGATATTGCCAAAGTTGAACAACAGACCAAAAGATGCCTGGACATCTTTTGTGGTTAGAGATTTCTATTAGCATGGAAGTGGGCCGTTTTGTGTGGTTATCTATAAGGAATCGAACATCTAGAAAGTTTAATAGGAGCATCCCATATTGTAATTTTTTGCCGTAGGACCAAGTTGCCTTCTTCATTGAAGAACAGAGCTGCTCTTGATGATAGTTCTCAGTTTCTGCTACTTGTCAAGGAGAAAACTCTGGGAGAACTCTACCTATGTAGGCAATCCTCATCCCTTTCTTACACTCTGCCAAACTGAAATTGTTTACCAAGTTTATTCAAATTTGCTGAAGGTTATGCGTGGTCTGAAGCTGTCTGCTATCTTGGTTTTTTTTTTCTTGGTGAAGGGGGAGGAAGGAGAAATTACACACACTGTACTCATATTTCTATCTTAAACTAGCTTATAGGTAAACTGTGACCATCCTGGTCAAGATTTATTTGTGCTAATCGTATGTCAATTTTGTTTCTTGTACACTGTCTTCCCACATTAGGAAAAAACAAGCCAGAACTTTAGTTCATATTCCCAAACTTTATTGGATCTCCGTTACACGATTAAAATGAAATTCAACTTGCATTGTCAATGAAAAAATATCAGTGATATTCATTATTTTGCCCATGATTACGGAAGGTTCTCTAATGTTCTCCCTGAAACTTACCATATATATTCATGTATAAGCTGATTTAATATATAGGTTGGTGGCAGGTTTTGAGGCCAGAATTTTAGATATTGATATGATGTATGGATATGTCCAGCTCTGGCTGTCACTGCCATTTTCCCATCCAGGCATTCAAAAAGACCAAAAATGGCACAATGGCAGAGAGAGGAGAGGTGGTCAGTGCTACTGCTAGGTTCTCCCATAATGGACTAAGCCAGAGGTGTCAGACATGTTGGCCTTCCAGATGTTTGGGCCTCCAGCTCCTAGAAGCCCTAGTCAGCTTGTCCAGTGATCAAGATCCGGGAGCTGAAGTCCAAAACACCTGGAGGACCACAAGTTTAACACCACCAGATTGAGCTCTTGCATTTCTCTATTCTACTCAGAGAGGGTGATGGTGCCTTTCTCAATAAGAATTAAGATATAGTACTTACTTACATTGACCCATGAATAAGCTAATATAGGTTTCTTGGCTTGATTTCTAGACTTATACGTAAATATATAGGGTACATTTGCCTTTTCAGTATGCGGGAGCTGCTTAAAATGTCCCCCAGAGATTCTGACAGCTCTTATAGCTCAATTACACATTGTTTCTGCTATCCCTGTTTGGTTTTCTTTATTGATATTGTTCATCTTGGCGTCCCGGTGGCGCAGTGGGTTAAAGCACTGTGTCGGCAGGACTGAAGACCGACAGGTCGCAGGTTCGAATCCAGGGAGAGGCGGATGAGCTCCCTCTATTAGCTCCAGCTCCTCATGCGGGGACATGAGAGAAGCCTCCCACAAGGATGATAAAACATCAAAAATCATCCAGGCGTACCCTGGGCAACGTCCTTGCAGACGGCCAATTCTCTCACAACAGGAGCGGTTGCTCCTGACACGACCAAAATAAAAAAAATTTAAAAATCTTGACGTCTTTATTTAAGTCACACCTGAAATGATGTATTTGGGAGGAATCACTTTGTTGTTAATTGCTGCCAAGGTGGCTTTGACTTCCCATGACCCCATGGATTAGAAATGACACACAGGAAATTCTTAAAATAAAAATGAAGAATAATCCCTAGGCCAGACGCCCTGATAGTATGCCTTGTGATGCAAAAGAAATAACGGTCTGCCTTGGACAACCCAAGTGGTTGCTGTGTGCTTGAAGGCCAGGCTCTGCAGAAATGGCTTTTCAGTGAGAAACATGTCACTATGGAAACGCATGAATAGGGTCTTTGCAAAGTAATGAGAGGGGTGTGTTTGTGTAACATTTCACCCCTTTGTCTTTTTCAGTGCAGTGTGTCATTTAATAGTATTCTCTGTCTGCATTTTCTTTGTGTTTTGCTTTGTTTTTCCTCTTCTTCTATTTCTCATTCACTCTCTTTCTCTGAAAGTGTGAAAAAGAGAAGGGTGGGTGGGGTGGAGTGGGGGGGGGGGTGGGCTCTTAAACGTCAGCTTCAAAGGAGGTAAATGAAATTACAAAATCTCAAAATTCTACCCTTGGGGAAGGTTTGCAGAAAATCTCTAAAGAATTTATGAAGAAAATGACAAGTTTTGCCTTGGGGACAGCAGGGTGAGAATTGATGCACTTGAGCAAGTTCATTCATTAATGCCTGGAAACACATGGGCTCAGGAGGTGGTTGATTTGTTGTCCACCTGTCCAGGAAAACGCTTTTATTGACAAACTACTCCATTGTGTTTTTCTTTAATTGGTATACATCTTAAAATATAGTGCTTTTTGTATTTCATGGTATGTCTGATAGGAAAAAATGTCCAAGATGACAATCATGCAATATTTTACTGAAAGCAAGTACTTTTGATCTCAGTTTGACATTTCTAAGTATTCCTATATAAGTTTCTGCTGTTATTATCACACAAATACTCAGAAAAAATGGCTTTTAGTGTTGATTTTAGACTCAACGCTCAATATGCCTTCAAGAGATTGAAGATAAAGATTGTCTCTTGCCTTGTCATCAATAGGATGCACATATTCATATATATATGTGTATGTGCATGCGTGTGTGTGCGTGCGTGCGTGTGTGTGTGTGTGTGTGTGTATATATGTATGTATATAGTGTGTGTGTATCTGGGGCTAGATAACTCACAAGTGATGTATGGGTGTGAGGGGGAAATGTGGCAATTGTGCATAGAGGCAGGTTTATTTAATTATATATCTGAATATTTATGACCCATCTATTCAGTTACAAAAGACTCAAGATAAGATAAGATCAATCAATACAGACGCAGTGTGAGAAACACTCCCCTCCTTTCTAGATGGACTGTTCCCATTGTGCCAATGTGAACAAGAGCTGTAAGGTTTTTTCTGATTTTGGGGGGGGGGCACGGGGGTTGGGGTCTTCAGTATTGAGCACATCTGTTGTCTGGATGAGCCGAAATAGTTCATATTTCTATTTGTATTTTATGTACAAGAGGACATATGCTTACATGACTAGACACACATGTTCACAGGAAGAGAATGGGTATAAAATGCTGCTCTTCGATTAGACTTTGCAAAGCAGCTGAGTGCTCATATCATGAGAAACCACAACATCATAATGGATAAGAACTCTGTACAACGAATGGCAAATAGATGTTAAAAGGTGAGATTACAGCATTAACAAAAGCTTGTGTTTTGTGCGTTCAGCTTATACATGTGATGCATAGAATTTGTGCTATGGATACAGTAAAAAAAGATGATTCAATACGAAATTGTTAAAATAAGCTACATATGCAGGAAATATAAATCAGAGTTTTGAATACACATATACAGTAGTACACTGAACCAAAGTCCAGCAGCTCTAACACACCCAGCAGACATTTTGAATGTTGATAAATAGCTGCAATATTCGGAGTTCTGCTTTTAATCAATTTTGCAGGGCAACACTAACCTTGTAGTGGGAATGGTCTGCAATTCAAGAATTATATAAGCCCCAACATATGGCCACTTCTGATTTTTTTTCTAAATCCAGTTACAGGCACCAGAGTTCAGGAAAGATACTGGCAAACTGGAACATGTCCTTGGGATGGAGGTCAAAATGATCAAAGAGCTAGAAGCCAAGCCTTATGAGGAGCGGCTTAGGGAACCTGGTATATAATTAGCCTGGAAAAGAGATGGTTAAGAGGTGACATGGTAGCCACATTGCAATATTTGAATAGATGTCATATGGAAAATGGAGCAGACCTTTTAGAGACTAGGACACAGAGCCATGAATTCAAACTGCAGAAAAAGAGAGCCCACCTGAATATTAAGAACTTTTTATTGGTAAGAGCTATGAGAGTGGAATATGCTGCTTTGGAGTGTGGTGCAGTGGTTTTAAACTGAGATTGGATGACCATTTGTTGGTAGTGCTTTGATTGTGTATTTCTGGACTGGTATATGCAACATTTACTCAAATGTCTTAGGCATCCCATGGCCAGCTCACAACTGAGTGTATTACTTTTCTTTTTCCAAACCAACTTTCCTATAGTAATGGTTTTGGGAAAGCAGTGATTTTGGTAGGCTTACAGGCCGCCAAAATACAGAATAGAGATCTGCTTGGTAACTTGTAAAGTTGTGCATTCGGGGTAAACTTTGACCCGTTTTGTGTCCTGGCTTTCAGTGGCCAGCAGCCACACACTCTTTCCATTCTAAGGCATTTAAAGGAGCCAAGAGAGTTCTTAAAGCTGTTTCTTACTCTAGAGGAGGCACTTGGCTGCAGGCAGGCGCATTTGCATCCCAGCAGCCACACACTCTTCCAAGGCATTTTAAAGTGGCTTTCCACTTCCAGGTAAGGAAGAGCAATGACTTTCTAGAAGAGGAGAGGTAACTGGTAGTAGTTTTCAGGGACTGGGGGTTTTCTTTTTGTTTGCTGAGGGATTGATAAAAAAGATTAAACTCTGATGACAAAAAGCAGGCAAGGAGCCGAGATCAGCTCCGGTTTGCTTTGAGCTGATTTTCGTAGGAGGAGGGCCCTTCCCATTACGTGCTCTTGAAGGTAATGAAAGTAACGAAAGAATCGATGAATTGGTTCTGCTCACAACTCTAGTAACTTGTTGCATCAGTTGACTGGTGAATTCTAGGGAGTGTGAAGACTGTTGACAGATATGAAATGAAGGATATTCTTGGGTCATTTAATTGAAGCACAGAAGCCTGAATCTCAAGGCAGCTTTGCTGTGATATTCATCTCTATATTTTCTGTGTTCACAGCCATTTCAGAGGGTAGATTTTTCAAAAGTAGTACATATAGGTGATACATCTACACCTATTATCTTTGTGTGTCTAGGAGGAGAATCCATCCAAATAAGTGTGCACCACAACTGGAGAAAAGGTGCTATTTTTGGACTCTAGTTCTAGTCAATCTTTTCAAGACTCCCAATGTGAACTCACATGAAAGTCTTTAATAATTATATTCGGAGTTCCTTTCAATGCTGTAGGATCTGGAATTGTGAATAACAGGTCAGAATTCTTTCTTGTGGAAATTTGATTTGATGATGCAGTGTAACAACCAGTGTTTATCTATAATAAGCTCATAAATATTGGCTGTTTTAAGTAGGGTTGATCATATTTTGTTCAGCTTTCCCTTTACCTTCCTTCATAAATTAAAACTTTCACATTGATTGAAATTGTATATCTGTTAGTCAGATTCCTCTGATGAAAGGCCATTTTTCAGCTTCTTGAACTGATTTCCATCTTTGAGCTTCTTGAACTGATTTATTGGATTTGAATAAATCTGTTTTCTACACTCACTTATGGGCTGTTCTGGTCTTGTTTTCCTTCCTGCTGTGCCATGTTAATTGTAAGTGAAGCAATATTTTGAGCAATACATGGATGATATGACTACCCAGTCTTATACTTATTTGTACTGCATAATGGAGAGGAAGAGCAGCTCAGATCTGTAGACGTGATTCTCCAAAAGCAATTTAAAAAGAGAACCTTTGCACTCACATGAACACTCTCCCCGAAACAATTTTTCACCTGGTTTCTCAGCTTTATAATCCATTGCTGTGATCTTTAGTCACATCTCTATTACCAGTCCTGAGTTCCTTGAGTGCAGAAGAACTGGTGTCCAATCTTATTTTTTTCTGTGCAGCCTGTACTTGCTCCCCCACCTTCCAGCAATTTAATCAGGCAGGGAAGAGAACTGCTGTCATTCTGTCTCTGGCAATGTCACATACTAGAACAGTAATTTCTACACTGGTTTCTGGTCTATTGATTGGATTGCAATGCTGGCTGCACTGGTGGGGGAAACAGGCGAATGTAGGCAGAGATGGGAAAAGGAGCTTGAGTGATAGGAGCACATAAGTCTATTTTGCCTTTATTGGAGAGTCCGTACTAGACTGGAATGTGTATAAGGGTCAAGATCCTACTCACTGGCTAGAGAGTGTAAAATTATGCTAATGTAGTTACCTTAGAAATATGCTGGACTACATTGTTGGCAGGTGCATGCAGGCTAGGTGTATGGCTTTGGGTTGCTTGGCTGAAATTGTGGGTTTCTTAGTCACAATACCACAATTGTGAAAACAAAACCACTAAATTGGTGAGGGCATATTGTAAAGGGACATCTGAAGAAGATCTGACATGTAGAGACAGAAATATTCTGTGGGCGAAGCAAGCCACCTTTCAGTTAAACTTGTCCCCATTTGTTTAGGATTTTCAAAGGTCAGTCTCATACTTCAATTTCTCTATAGCAGCCAAGACATAACTCTTACCCTTGTAAATGTCTTGCAAGATCTCATGTGGTCTAATATGACAGGACTTTTTAAATTCCTTCCAAGGCGTTCTTTTCATTGGTTACTATGATGGATATACACTCTCTCTAAACCTGGGGGTGAGGAATATGCCTCTTTGTATTGGTTGATGGGCTGCCCAATCAGGAGAGTCCATCTGAACCCATGACCTGCCTAAGTTTGGCCAGTGTGTGGATGGAATGGGGCAGTAGATAATCCTTTGGCAATATGATTCCTTTTTGGATCTTATCCTGATTGCTCCTAAATTCCCCATACTGAAATAATGTTGTCTAATGGCTTCCCAATTTAGTACCTTTGTCTACGCAAGGAACTTCTTATGAATCGTATCACCCATACACAGTGGCTTTGCTGTCTTTGCTATAAATAAATCTGACACCCACCTCCTTGACATTCTGTCTTCTTCTTTCTTCAGCTCCTTTAGCTTCTTCTTTCTTCTGTTTGAAATGTGAGCCTAATATGTGGAATAAACGGAGGTTTATTTTACTTGAAGGGTGCAACTAAGGCTATTGAGCTACTGAGTTACAGTAAAATAAACCTTACAACCCACCATGTCCAAATTACAGCAGATGCATGGCTTGAGGCAATCTTAGGACCTTTATTTTACAGTATATAAGTTGAATAGTGTTAATCCTTTTTGCTGGCAAGTCTTCAGGAGTGAAAATCTTCGAATTCAAATATGCCAAGGCCCGAAAGAAACCAAGTTTCTGAAAATAAATTAAAGGAATCTGATGAAATATTAGAAGGATGTTCTCAAGAAACATTTAACATCTGTTGCAATGATGAGCAATGTCACTGTGTCAGTCATTTTCTAAGGAGCCTAGTGATGCCAATACAGTTCCTTAGCGGAGGCTAATCATACTGCTGGGAATTTAATTCTAGCATTATTGAACATCTGTGGGGTAATTGTTTTCATACATTTTAAAAATTATTTTAGAAGCACAGCTCTGTTTTATTTTTGCTTTTTTACAACTGCAATGCATTTATTCTGACTGTTTTTGCTACTTGTAGATTGCCTTGTTGTCATGGCATTGGGCATTTTCGCTTATTTCACAGCTGCGGTAGTGGTAGATGCTGAGGGACCAAAATATATAGCCAAAACGAGGGTTCATTTGTACTGTGGTTAACAGCTGACCCTACTGAGATTGTAAGCAGTGAAATGTCATGTGGTCTTCTTACTGAAGTTGTTTAAATCAGAAAAGTTCCTGTTGACTTTTAAACTCTCATTGTAGAAAAAAGGAGGTGAATAATTTGTGGTTTACTGTCCCGTGGTCTGCTTGAGTTTTCTTTCTACCTTTCCTGCTTCTTCTGTAGTATCTCCAGTGACTGATATGACTTATTTTTAAACCTGGGAAACCTGCTGTGTGAAACAAATTAGTGATCTGAATTACTTTTGTATGGAACTTTATTCTGCTATCCTGTCTAATAAACGGTTATGTTGAGTCTTTCATCTCGAACAAATCTAGGTTACAGCAGAGAGCTGGCAACTAAATGGTCCTCCTCCCATAGGACCTTTGTGTGTCTCAAAGGGTATCTTATAGGCCTGGGCGGTTTTGTTCGTTAATTTTGTAATTCGTTAAATATTCGTTAATTTTAGCAATTACAAAACGATTACAAAACTTATTTTTAAACCCGGAAGTGTTTTTAAATATCGAAACGGCAGGCGCCAAAAAATTTTGTATTTCCGTCCATTTCAGAAATACGTAAGATGGCCTGGCTAGATGCTTGCTGGGAGCTCTCCTCTCTCTCCTCTCTTAGCCAGTCAGAGGCAGAGCCTGAAAGAGGAGGAGGAGGAGGAGGAGGAGAGGGCGGGGAAGGCGCCGGCTGAGCAAGCGAGCGAGAGGGCGAGCGAGAGGGCAAGCGACCCTCAGCGGGAAGGCGGCCCGTCCCTCCTTCCTCACCTTTGCGGTGGGTGTGCTTCATTCTCCCAATTCCTTAGCTGAGGGCTGTGCTTCGTTCTCCCAATTCCTTAGCGGAGGGCTGTGCTTCGTTCTCCCAATTCCTTAGCGGAGGGCTGGGCTAGATGGCCTTTGGGGAGCCCTTCTCCCAATTTCGCATTGCTTCGGAGGAGCCGGGCCCGACTCGGCGGCAGCGCTTGAGGGCCCGCCAGAGTGAATGCCTGCCTTTCCTCCTTAATAATAATTTCTCCTCCCTATTCTACTAAATTAATAATTAAATTAAAAAATATTTAAAAAATATTGAAAAAAAAGGGCGCCATCTTTACAAAATGTTTTGTAAATATTAACGAAATTTCGTAAATACCGAACTTTTTTAAGGGAAAATTTTGTAATTATTTTAAATATCGAAACAAAAAAAAACCCCAACTACAAATCGATTTTAGAAACAATTTTTTGCGTTGTTACCCAGGCCTAGTATCTTAGAAGCCATGCCTTCTCCTGTCATGCCTGCCATTTTTAATTACTTTAAAACAGTGGTTCCCAATTTTTTTTTTGGACCAGGGACCATTTTGACCAGGGACCACTCTCCAACAGTAGTACCAAAAGGGTTACGAATTAGTTTTTGGTCAACTTTAGATTTGGTTTGGTTATTTGGGATGCTGATTCATAAAATTGTATTGGATAGACCACATCAGGTCTAGTTTCTGATACAAAACATATGCCATCCAGTAGTCGCCATCTGCCTGCCCACAGAAAACCACATTTAATAATCTAGAGCTGCAGACCTTATTTTAGGTCTCACAGCCCACCAGTGGGTCATGGCCCATGGGTTGGGAACCACTACTTTAAAAACTTCTTTTAACCAGATTTCCTGGTTTACTGCTGCTAGTGGAATTTAAAATTGACTGTCCTTTGTCCCTGTTCTCCCAGTAGCCTCTCCTTGAATTTAGATCACCCTGACCAATAGAATATTTAGATTCCTCCAGACCAAACAGAACAACAACAGGAATTGCAACTGATACAAAATATAGGCATGTGACTCCAATACCATCACTTCCTTATTCTTTCGCTGTATGGTTTTTAAAATATCTTTTTGCTTGCCAAAGAAGCCAGTGGAGTTTCAAAAGCTTGCATTCCATGTTGGCCAGCAAAGACATTGCTCTTTTGTGGACTGTGTTTTGCCTTTGGTTTGGTTCCTATTTGAAAAAATGCCTCCACATTCCCTCTAAGTAGGTGATGAAAAGCATCCTTTTAGACCCCACACAAGGAATGATGCAAGTGCAATCTGCCCCCTCAAAGCTGTACTTGGAGCCTTGAAAAAGACTCCCCAGCAGCCCCCGCAATGGGCAGATCCCTTTCTAGTGCTCCCAAGGAGCAGCCATAGGTGGTAGTGGGGGGAGAGCTGTGGCCAATGCCCCCATGGCCACTAAAATATATTGTTTATCACTTAATTATTATTGAGAATGTGGAGCACAGCTGTGCATATACATAAAATTGTGTTTTCTGTGAGCCTCAAGAAACTACTTGAAAAACATTGAGGTATCCATATATCACAGAAGATGATTTTATAGGCTTCCAAGACAGCTACCATTGACTAGTTGACAGAAATACAGCCATTGAGATTAAACTTTCCTATAAGGTGGGCCCTGTTCCTGGAATTTTCATATAATCTAAGGTTACATCTACACTGAATTAATGCAGTTTGGTGCCTATTTAACTTCCATGGCTCAATATTATGAAATCATGGGAGTTGTAGTAATGGACTTCGGCCTTCTCTGCCAAATACTGCTGGTGCTTCACCAAACTATAACTCCCACAAATCCATGGCAAAGAGCCATGGCCATTAAAGTGGTTTCAAGCTTCATTAGTTTTTTAATGTATGTATGAATGAATTGTTTATTGTACCAGCCATAGGCTATGACATCAAATAATATACAACGTTTAAAAGTACAATAAACATTTCCCAATATAAACATTAAAACTTATTCTATATACTGGCTCTTTAAAATTACAGTAGCAGTGATATGATAACAATTAATAATGTCAATTCTTCAACGTAGATGCACTCTTAGTGTGTAGGAGAACCTTAGAAGATGGTTATGGAGGTGCAACAGCATATGTTACTCCCATTATTGTGGTGAGTAATTACATTTTTGGAGGTTAATGTATATAATGTGACAGTATAAATACTGTTTCAGTCTTAATTTCTTTTTCTAATAGATGTCACATTTGTTGATGGCATGTGGGTACCTCTCTACCCATGCCACTTTAGTGTTGCCCTACTGTCTAAATGTTCTTTCTGGCTGCAAATTGATGGGGATCTGATAACTGGGATGGAGACAAAACAGAACTGTAAAGCCCCTATATTGTGTAAGCCTGTGATTACTCCATTCTGCTTGTGCCGCAGGTTTCACTAATCATGATTAATTGTGAGACAGGCTACATGAACTGCCATGTAGAGTGGGTCGTAATTAAATAAACATATAATCATTTTAACATAATGCCACTAATATGTACTTAATGGCAGAGAGACCCTTTCAGAAAGACTGTTACTTGGTTTGTGATTAAGAAGTCCACGTATATTTTTCAAAAAGCACAGATGTTGTTAAAAGCTCAAATTTCAGGTCATAAAAAGTTTATTTCATTCTTGGGCGGTATTATAGTATAAATAAGCTTCGGGCATCTGTTTTGTGAAGCTCTAATGGTTTTCTAAAAGAAAGCCAGTTGGGAACTAAAAAAAGCAAAAGAGAAAGATTTATGGGGGCCCAGTGGAAGGGAAAGCAATAGTCTCAGCAAGTTATTATTTATATCTTATTAAAAATATATGTGAAGTGATTGTTGTCAGCTTTCTTAGCTTTTTTTTTTCATTTCAAAGGAGGATATTATTTTCATTATATCTATGCATGGTTTTTGGTTATATCTATGCATGGTTTTTGGCTAGAAGGAAGTCTCATGCTATTCCTTCTAGCTAATTATTTTCTGTGCATAAAAGAACTATGCTTTCCTCTCTCAGGTGAACATCCCCCAACTCCATTATTGCAATCATCCCACTACAAATCCCATTCAATTTTACCACTCCATGCAGAATCAAAGGGAAGTTCCACATTGGATTCTTCATTTTTATCTCTTTTTCCTCTTCTTCTTTGTGTCCTTTCCAGAATTGATTCAAAGATTTTCTATGTATTTCAGCTACATATCTTCTGGCTATAAATCCTGCACAGGTTATTTCTGCATGTAAAGGAGACTATAATGTCCAACTTTGCCTTTCTTCCTGAAATAATAAATAAATAAATAAATATTTATCTCTCTCCCCCCCCCCCCCCCCATCTCCTCAAGGGTACTCAGGATAGTTTTGATGGGAAAAAACATAGTGGCAAACATTCAATGCCAAAACAACAAATAACAAGTCAAACAATGGGTAAACAAATTTAATAAAGATTATAAAACAACAAACTTAAATAAACACAATACTACACACATGCACAACATAATAAGCTCTAAACTCAAAAAATAGACTAAAATAATTAAAACTAAGATGGCGCGTAGCATCTCACAGGCAAAGTTAGGTTTCAACAACTAGGTGAGGATATATACAAAGATGTCTTAATCCACCTCCTCTACATAAGCTAAAGTACATAGGTGAGTTTAAAAAAGCTCTTTGAAGGAGAGAAGAAAGGAGGCAATTTTTAGTTCTTTAGGGAGAGAGTTCCAGAGACAGGGAGCGACCACGGAGAAGACCCCCTTCTTCTCATTCCCACTAGCCAAGCTTGAGACAGGGGTGGAACTGAAACTAGGGCTTCCTCCATAGATTGCAGTGTTCGAGCTGGTTTTTTTTTGTGGAGATGTGGTTTTTCAGATACTTTCAAATAATAGTGATATGTCTGTCTGGTCTACTTAATCTTGTTGGCTCCATGATGAGGCTCTAAGGGAAAATCAGGCCCCCTAACTGAGTTGTAATATGCACGATTTCTATGCAGAAGATCACAGTTTGTGTCCCTAGAATCAACATTTTTTGAAAAAGAAAGGTTCTGGACTTTAAACCTTGGAGAATTGCTTCTCATCTATATTCTGGGAAGATGTCTCATGTAGGATGACATTTTTTGTTTATTCATGTGAAGTGGTGACCAAAGCAATTCAGTGGAGAATAGGGTGGAGAGGTAAAAAACAACAACTGGAGAGTCAACAAAAAGGCAACTTTTGTCAGAGTAATGGTTGTTGGCATCAGTGACAACTCTATTAAGTTTTTACTTGCTCATAAAACACGACACTAGTGGTACATCCTAATTGGCAACCTTGGGTTTTCCCCCCAGCCTGTGTACAATCTCTTGATAAAGCATTAATCATCTCAAAGTTTCATCTGAACCTATTGACAGAAATTGTGAAATGTAATTTAGCTTTGGGAACAGAATTAATGTTTTCTAATAGCTCTAAGCTATTCTGTGATTTATTGGTTTCAGTGCTTGAGGGTTTTTATCAGCTAAATTGGTGATTACAAATGATACACAACAGTGTGTATTATAAATAGGAATTATGTGTCTGATGAAGGACCGTAATGAGAAATTTTGCTTCATGTATGTTGGTGCATATTAGGAACTGCAGGGAAATACAAATTTGATCATGCCCACATATGCTTCCCACACACTCACTTTGTGAAGCTGCCTACCATCAAGTGGTCTCTGATCTGTTCACTAAATTGATATTTTTTGAGTCTTTCATACTAGTAAAATCAGATTAATGAAGAATTGATTTAAAAAAGAAAATTTGTGTTTGTTTTTAATGGTTAACAGAAAGAGAAATTAAATTTAACTATGGTAAGTATTAATCAATAATTATGACAATCACTGGCCTATCAGATCCTTTGGTTTTGACAAATTTTGCATGCTTTCAAAGAGATTTTTATGATGAAGAAAGATAGGAGTTCCTGCCTACTGATAGATCCACTGCTCATGTGTAGCATTGCTCCATCCCTGGACCAGTAACAGGACTTTCTCCCAGTAGACCTCAGTAGACAGATGCCCATAGTCTTGACTTTTCAGGGTCACCTTCAGATGTCTCCTTTTGACATACTTTCTCCATGGTGGCACTTGGTCAGAAGTAATAGTACTGTTGTACTTTAGTGTGAATTTTTAAAACTGTAAACCTTATTGTGCCCACTTCCTTTTTATTGATTGATAAACAACATAAATGTTTGTGACAGAAACAGAACAAGAAAGGTTGGGAGTGCATCATTTTCTCTGTGGAAATGTAGACATTAAGAGAGTGTAATCATCCCCCCTTCACCATTCTGAAATTGTAAGGTTTCACATGCTAGCAAAAGTTACATTTGGTCTCTTTTGCAATATATCGAGAATGGATACCTGCATGGCTTTAGAGGGCTCATTGCCTACCAGATTGGTAAAGGGACACATGTCCATTTTACTGTGATGCCTTGCCAAAATGTTAGTGCCCAAAACCAATTGCACAAATGGCCAATTGCACTTTACTCATCCTACCATATCCCTTCCTATTATAATGGAAGAGAAATCCAGAAATCTCCTCTCTATGTTTGGCTCTTGTCTGAGTACATTCCACTCTTGTAAAAGTGGAAGCCGAGTGTTGGATGCAGCAACCTGACTTTATATTATATAGACAAATGCAAAAATGACCCAAAAATGGTAAAAATGCCCATGTCCAAATGACATATCCCAACTCAAATTTAGGAATAAATTGTATTAATTACACCAGAAATGTATCACTGGGCTTGTTTTCTTATTTTGCAAAAAAACATAATTTCTGTCCTTTTGTTATTCCCCAAATAATATGTTAAATATTATTTCTATTACTTTATATCAAAGCTCTTGCCTAAATTCTCTAAAGGTGTCAGATGTCAACTAATCTTGGAAGCCAAACAGGATTAGCTCAGGTGAGAAACTGGATGGGAGACTGCCAACAAATACCAGGTTTTATTTTAGACAAAGGAACTGGGAGTGATCTTTGCCTAAGAAAGCCCTATGAAATGAATAGTGTCATCATAAGTTGATAGGTGATTTTATGAGCAGTATAGAATCTCTATTGAAGAGTCAATGAATTTTAGAAGACCATGTAATCAAAATTTCATCAGAGTAGAACCACTGGATTGGTTATACGGATTGGTTATATGGAACTCTGGAATCGAAACGCTGATTATAAGAATGACTTTTATATGATGTTTATATGATGTTTATATGATGTTTATATAATGTCTTAGGTACCAGTGCGGATGTTTTATTATGATAATCGTTTTAATTGCATTTGTATATCGTTCTTTTATATTTTTATATTTTTGTATACTCTGTATTATTATGTATAGGCATCGAATTCTGCCTTTTTTGTAAGCCGCCCTGAGTCCCCCCCCGGGGGTTGAGAAGGGCGGGGTATAAGCACCAGTAATAAAATAATAAATAAATAATAATAAATTAATTGAATTCACTTTTGTGTTGATTCACTATTTAACAATTGTCTGTAGTTGGAACAGATCAATAGTTTGTGTGTACAGCAGTGTTTCTCAAATCCTACTCCTCCAAGTGTTTTGGACTTCAGCTCTCAGAAATTCCAGCCATCTTACCAGCCATTAGGAATTGTGGGAACTGAAGTCCAAAACACCTGGAGGAGCAGAGTTTGAGAAACACTGAGCCATAACATGATGAAGCTTAGATGAATAGTAAATTGTTTATAAAAAATATCTTCTGCTTTTCAGTGCACTCGGCTTCCACTTATACAAGAGTGGAATGTACTCAGACAAGAGCCAAACATAGAGAGGAGATTTCTGGATTTCTCTTCCATTATAATAGGAAGGGATATGGTAGGATGAGTAAAGTGCAATTGGCCATTTGTGCAATTGGTTTTGGGCACTAACTTTGATCTTACATTAAAGTAACTATTTTTTAAGTGTGGTAAAACTTCTTTGGTGAATCTGTTCAGTTCATTATGGGAGAATTGCTAAGAGCACTAGAAATTTGATTTTCTGAGAGGAAAAATCACTTTTCATTTGTTAAGTCTCATGATCATTTTGCTCGCAGTAAGCCCTTATTTTGCCATCCCTTTTGCAGCAGCTCTAAATCAGATTTGTATGAAGCAGCAGTTGCTGATTAGATCCTAATTGGAACATACGCATGAAGCTCCCTGGCTCATCTTATCCTGAATTCAATCTAGAGTGGCTACTTAGAGAACAGGTCTGAGAGAGGATGTTAATAAACACAAGTCCTTCAGGATCAGTTTTCATGAGAGTGCAGTTGCATGAGATGTTTTTGAGGCATGCAGGGAACTAGGAGCAGAAAGGAAATGGCTTCAAGTTGAGAGCTACCGCGAGTCTTTTAAAACAAGTGTCCTGTGATTTAATCTTTATTCTATGTATTTTAATATGTATAGAAATACATTAAACATGTATATTTCATAAAAGTTTACAATGATTATGTATTTTAACTATGCTGTAGCCCACCTCGAGCCATGAGGAGAGGCGGGTAAGAAATAAAATTGTTGTTGTTGTTGTTGTTGTTGTTGTTGTTGTTGTTTGCTGGAGGAAAGTCAAGTACAAATCTGAAGCTTTAGGATCAGTAGTTACCTCTTTTTAAACTTTCACTGCTAGGTAGTATTTAGTGTTTTGAATTCAAAGACATAGCCATGTTATTCTGGATCAATATCGAAAGTGTTCTTTGAATCTACCTGGGGAAAAACTTCGGTAACATTAGCTTTTGCTGACCTTGGGTACACCTACATTGTAGAATTAATGTAGTTCAGCATCACTTTAACTGCCATTTCACAGTCCTTTGGAAACCCAGGAGTTGTATTTTGGCAAGGTGTTTAACCCTCTCAGCCAAAGAGGGCTGGTACCTTGGTAAACATCAACTGATAGGACTTCATAACATTGAACAATTATGTGAAGAAGCGCTAATCCCACTAGATGCCACCAAGATTATGTGAGGAAGTATTAATCTTCTTTAATGCCACCAATATTCTGTGAGGAACCTTCTTTTAAATATCAATTAAGCTGCCACCAATATGTTTAGAGACGCTGGTTTATGTCTCTGTTTATCCTTAGTTGTGTTGTGAGGTGATTTTGGTAGTGTGGAATGCACCAAGCATAAAAGCAATGGAGGAGGCAGGTTTGAAATACAAAGAGAACAAGTTTTATTGTTAACAGAACGTAATTGTTGCAGTTTTGAGAATTTGAACTTGGCACAAGGCTTGATGTTACAAAATGGCTGGTTTGAGATACTTTCAGGCTTCTGAATGTTACAAATCTACAAACTCCTTCTTTAGTGAAGTGCTTATACTATTTCAGAGTTCCCTATTGTGAATGTCCACACTGTTTGCCCTATACTCGGAACAAACCACTGATCACCAGTCTTTCCTTACTAGCGATCCTTAAAACCACCTCTGTTAGATTCTTTAACCTAAGCAATCTAACAAGGTAACACCTTCAGCTCTCTTGCTGAAGAAATATTCACAAATTCTAAGAACTGCTGAATTCTCACAGCTTCACAACCACAGAGCCCTAACTGACTCTCCTCTTCCCCGGGTCTCATCCACCGGACTAAACTACTTTTCCCTGAGTCCTTTCTTGACTCTGCTATTTCCCAGAGCCCTTAACTGGCTCTGCTCTTCTCCGGGTCTCATCCACCGGACTGAAATTAACTGACGCTTTCAAACCTTTTTCTCCTTAAACTCCGCCCACCTCCTCTGAGGCTGTGTTACCATGGCAACCTATCCCTCACAGTTAGGCCATAGCAACTAATGTAAAACCTAAATACAGTTTAAATACAGTATAATAAACACTCTATAATAAACATTTCTCTACACATGGCAATTTAAAGAAGTGTCAATCTGCATTAATTCTGCAGTGCAGATGAACTCTAAATCTACTTCATCAGATTCAAGTCTTTTGATTTGGATTAATTTCCACACGGCTTTCCCATCTCCTATAACTTCTCCTGTAACATCAACTTGCCCCACTATCTCTTTCTAAGGAAAATGCTTCTAAAAGCATACTGTGAATTTTTTTAATCCTCACCTTTTTGTATTGCTATTGATTGATGGATTACTTTTTAACATTTTGTGTATATTTATAGATACATGCTTATTAATATGTCTGTTTTGATTTTTGTAAGATATCTTGAGTTGCAAGTTCTGAGGGAGAGGTGGGAAATAAGCAAGCAAGCAAGTCTGTAGATCATGGACTAATATGCACTTATCCATCCAATTTTGCATTAATCTCAATTCTGTGTTGCAGATGTTGGCTAAACAAATTGTGATGAAAAATTGCATACAAAAATGGATATATTAGGGGAAATTGTGTACAAAAATGCCTCATAATATAATGTAAGTAAGATTCACAAAACAAACTGATTTATTTTTAAGAGTCTATAGGAGCTGTCACTGATAGCAGTCCATTCTCTCACATATAGTGGATGGCATTGTGCCATCTCAGGATTGAATGTTTATGAAGATTTCATAGCATCACAACAAACTGAGTAAACCATAACCACAAGCACAGCAGAAGTTATAAAATACCTTCTGTTTCCTGTATGTATTAATAGGTCTGTTTGCAAACATAAGTTTGTCTGCGTACATGCACACACATATGTATATTCACATGCACATACATAATGTCATACACTTTACTTTTGTTTTTCTGCATTATAGTAAGTATGAATTAAGATGGGCCTGAGAAGTTGACGTTTTATATCCCTCCTGCTTGTGAGAATGCGATGAAGCAAGCAACACATTGTCTTGAGTGAGGTGGATGATTTATAGCTCGATTATCAAAGCCTGTCCCTGGAGAGAAATTCATTAGGTGTTTGATGAGCATGGCTTATGGGACGGCAAATATTTGAGCATTTTGCTTACTTGGAACTTCTCCTTTTTCTGGACACAGAAAGCAAACTATTACTTGTAATGACATGAAGGCATCACTCTCCACTGGGATTCTTATGGATATATATGTGTGTGTGCTTTTGTAAAGTCGAAACAAAAAAGCATGATAATATTCTTATCTTCATATGCCTTGGAATTCAGATGGATAAATTTACATTATGTTAGTTTTCTCAGAGTAAGAATTATAGTTTTCTAAAAAGTAGCTTTAGCACATGCTGCATAAAGTGACTTTGAATATATTCTGTCCTTAAACTTTATGTACAACTCTTGTTTCTAGTCCACTATTACAAAATCTAATTAGTCTCCAGTTACATCTTACTAGTACCTGTGTCCATGTGGTGACCCGATAACCTATTGTTGTCGTCCGTTCCTGAATACAGAACTCATATGTGCAAATTAATACATCTCATCTATTCTTCATCCAGCTCAAAGGCATAATAATGGTTTTTGTAGTATGGATCCAATTCAAACTAATAGTGATACTAATAAAAACATCACAGATCCTTCAGAATGTGCACCCTCCTGATTTGTCAAATGGTTCACTCTTTCCCCAAATGTAAAAGAAAAAGAAACAAAATCAGCCAAATTGCTTGGAGATTATATTTTAAATGAAATAAAAATTTAAGGTAATGTAAAATAACATTATACTATTTTCTTAGGCCTTAATGCAACAAACATTTTTCTCAAGTTTGTTGAATTAAGGGGATGGTTGTGAGCAAATGAAAAGCAGCGTGAGGTAAAGAGAAATAGCATACTTAAGTGGTAACAGTTTCTGTTGGAACATCTTTTTCATTAAATCCCCAGAATTTGTTTTATAGGCAATATTTAATATTTTCATACCCCTTTCATATACCAAGAATGGTTTACATACTTATTTGTATAGAGCCTGTTTGAATAGAGTCTAAATTCTGTATTCAGTTGTATTGAGCCTAAATATCCTGAAGGAACTAGATTCTGTCTGTATGGTAAGGCAATCTGGTGCTTGGACTGCCAAGTAATGCTAGCTGCTGTTGGCTACGTTTCAGAGGATGACAATGACAAACCAGATTTGAGTATCCTTTACCTAAGAATATTCCATGAAATCCATGGGGTCATAATAAGTTTCTTATTTATTTATTTATAGCTTTTATAACCCGGTCTTCTCGACCTCTGAGGAGGGACTCAGGCCGGCTAACAACAGAGAATCAAGATACAAATAAACTAAAGCATAATAACATCATAGTACATTAATACATTAAAACACATTAAAATACGATCAAGAATTACATAAAGCCAATTTGTCAAGGTAAATCACAAATTCACCACCATCCCCCTTGTGGTCAACAGTTATTGATTCGATCATCAATCTGAGAATGCTAAGTTCCAGAGCCAAGATTTTACCATCTTTCTGAAAGTCAGGAGAGAGGGGGCAGATCTGTCATGAAAGTGAATACACAAGCAAACAATTCTTACAACCCTGTAAAATAAAACCATATAATTGGTTGTCCACATCTCCAGTTTGATTATCTACAGATTTGATTAAATTGTTTTCTCTAGTACCTCCAGTGCTGCTATGGATATTGACTATAGAATCATACTGAAGACCTAACAATTCTTAGAGAAAACACTTTTCAAGAAATCTCTAGATTTTTCATTGGAATTCTCTGATTAATTTCAGCCAAAGTTGACCATTGATTAATGCTAGAGAATCTACAGATTCCTAGAGAGGTATTTTTCTCAAATTAAAAATTAGTAATTTATTGAGTTGTTGTAGGTTTTTTCAGGCTATATGGCCATGTTCTAGAGGCATTCTCTCCTGACGTTTCGCCTGCATCTATGGCAAGCAACCTCAGAGGTAGTGAGGTCTGTTGGAACTAGGGAAGTGGGTTTATATATCTGTGGAATGACAACCCACTTAGCTAGTTCCAACAGACCTCGCTACCTCTAAGGATGCTTGCCATAGATGCAGGCAAAACGTTAGGAGAGAATGCCTCTAGAACATGGCCATATAGCCCGAAAAAACCTACAACAACCCAGTGATTCCGGCCATGAAAGCCTTCGACAATTTATTTATTTATAGTTTTTAACTCTTGTGTGGGTCTGGTGTTATTAACCCCAGTGAATGTGAAGGGCTGACTGCAGTTATTTCCTCCTCCATCGTATTACAGATTGGGAAATGCATTGCAACTGGGTAGATGGTGAGACCTTCCTACGGCCGCTTGCTGCGGTCATGGAGAAACTGATGCTTAGATGCTTGGTTGGTAGCATATGCTCTCTGTCATTATGCTGTACCTCCATGCATTTAGCCATTTATGAACCCCAGAGATTTTTAAACTAGTGTGAGGAATCTCTTTTAATATTTGTGGGACAAAGTCAGTTTTAGAGATGTTCTTGGGGAATGCATTCCATAGTGGGTACTTCCAAGGCAAAAAAAACAGCTTCAAAACATTAATGTTTTGGCTTAAAATCTCATACCGACGATGGTTAAGTCTTATTGCAAAAATATCCAGAAGTTGGGAAAACATTCTAATTAAGGATAGGACATGCCCATTTCGGGAGTTTCATAGAACCTGGGTGTGGTCCAACATCTTGAAGTTTCTTACCTCTATTTTAAAAATAGATGGAGAATCCCTTGAGGACAACAACTGCCGAGATGGGAAAATCTTGTGAAAATTCAGTTCCAAGCCAATTTGGAACTGAAAAACAGATGGAATAACTATCATTTGATGGTGTCTTGAAAAGAAAATTTCTCAATCTGGTTATGTTTACATGGCTATTTAATACAGTCCATCCTTAATCTGTTTAAATAAAAGCAGAAGCTGGTGTTCAGAAGTCAGTTATGAAGCACTCTGCTTTTGGTTTTTCATTAGTATTCACAGCTCCATCAGACTGCAGTTCAAACTCTTGCTCTTGTTTTTGTCACAGAAGATGATGGAGAAAGGTTGCTTAGAAACACTTAGCCACACTCTCAATGGGAATTATCAATCTGTTCTGTGTATTCACCTCCACATGCAGTGGAGAAAATTGAGTTTAACTGCTGACAGTGTTAATTGATTGCAAGTTGTTTTAGCACGAATATTATGTCTCATCCCAGATTTTCTTTTTATTAATTAAATCTAGGGACAAACATATAGCAATAGTATTTGCAAACTATTTTAAAGATCAGTTTCAGGTTAAATATCTTTAATTTTGATTTGATTTTCTTCTCTCCTTGTGAACTCTCTTGACTTCGTTAATATGAGTCTTTCATTAACACATGCGTACAAATGTATATTGTTTGAAACCATATGTTTCTGGCTTCTACTGGAAATCCTAATACAAGCACTGCTGAAGTGCGTGAAAGAACCCCATCCATTGGCAATGAAATGATTGTTGTCTTTGCAAAATCTCAGGGCAGCAATTAAGTTTATTTCATGTCTCAAGATACATATAGCAATGGGACTCCTCCTCCCATAAATAAATGAGTGGATAATGGGTGTTGCATGTGGTTTTTTGGACTTAGTTCCTGTAATTGAGACAGTTTGGGACTATTTTTGAGGACCTGCAACACTTTGAGTGATCACCTTTACACAAAAGGAAACTCTAAGATATATTTAAATATGGGAGAATTTCTCTTCTAGCAGATATCTCTCTCTTCTAAAACAAAGATCTGTTTTAACAGAGAATCTCAGATTTGTGAAAGCATAGAAGTCACTTACAGTTTCATTTGAAGAATGCTGGGGTTGAAAACAAAATTGCCCTTTCCTAAGATAAGAGAAGAAGCTCTGACTTCTCTGTATTGATGGGGATATGAAAGTGAAATGGATGAGGTCAGATTTGGCAATCTCACGCTCTTAAAAAAGGTCATATAAAAAGGTCCTAGGTTCTCAGCCCCACGAGCTTCTGCAGGCCCCTTCAGATCACCCTACAAATTTGATTAGCATGTCCTTTATTCCATCGTCTCTAAGTCATTGATACAGATGTTGAATAGTACTGACCCCACGATAAAACTTTGTGGCATCCCATTAGTCACTTCTCTCCATGATAAAAACAAGAAATTGGTAAGCAGCTTTTGGGCTAAGTGAGTCAACAAATTACAAATTCTTTTTCTAGCCTGGATTTTCAGATGTCTTAACAAAGGACTAAGAGGACGAGACGGGATAAAATAACATACGTGGCTGTGTTTGGTATTCCTATGATCAAAGTTGAAATGATCTGGTAGAGCTGATTTTACTTGCCAAATGATGAGCTGATGCTACTTGCTGAATTAGCAGTGTAGTTTTTGATTCATTAGATGATGTATAATATACTTTAAAAAGCTTATCCTTTGTGATAGTTTTTAGCTGTCTGAGTATTGACCCTGGCACAGGGAAAATGTTAATAAATGATAACATTATTAAGCTTTTGCTGTGCTTTTGTGGAATCCGAGATGCCAAAGATGTTGATTAAAAACAGGCATGTGTTGTTAATGAGTAATTCCACAGCATAAATATTATATATAAACTCCATCAGAGCTAGCATGACCTGCACACACAACATTTCTTGTGTCTATGGAGACTGCATGTTAATGGAAGACGTATTTTTTTAAAGGATGCCAATTGTATGTTGTTAAGAAAATCCTTTCCAAGCTCCTATAGCACTACGTATCATTAAGTGTTTAGGAAAGCAGTCGCAATTTCGCTTAGAGGCTATCTTTAGAGATTAAATTTGAAGCAGGTAAAGACTTTAGTTGTAGACATCTGGAGCTTATTTTAAGAAACTTTTTTCCTTCTACTATAGCAATGCTGTTAGAGCTGGTAAAAAGGAACAATTTGGGATCCAATTCAAATACTCTTCAGTCTGTTCAAAGGAGTGTGTGTATTTATGCATTCATAGCATTTCTATTCTGGAAAAGGATCTAAGTGGGGCTTAACAAATCAGTGAAAGAAGTCAAGATTGTAAACTTGCATCAGGCTTACAATCTAGAAATGAAACATAGAAAAGAAAAGAAAAAGAATGAAGTGAGGAAAAAAAAAACAAGTAGAATACCAACTTCCATCCAGAAGAGTTTATGGCCCCTAATGAATAGTCTTTTGGATGCTGGAAAACATTTTACTAATAAATAGTTAAATGCTGCTGTGGGAGATGAGGTTGAGAAAAAAGACCAGCTTTTAATAGAATGCCTGCAGGCCTTCTTGGCAGTATGTAAACATATATTATGATGTTCATTAACCCAACAATAATTGATGCTCATGAATATGATTTCATTCTTCCAAGAAGTGGTGATGATGGCACACTTAGCTTTAAAAGGGGATGCTAGACATATTCAGGGTGCGTACGGCTATTAAGTAACTACTATTCATGATGTCTGTTGTATATTTCTCCATACATCAGGGCCAGCATGACTTTAAATGACTGGGAAACAGAAGTCGAATGGGATATTGCCCACATGTCTGGTTGGTCACTGTGGGAAACAGAAAGCTGGGCTTAGGTATCTGGGTCAAATCCATTCAGGGCTTTTCTTACATTCTTAATTCCTTTTCCCAAGCTGCCCCGAAAATATTTAGCAGCAGGCTTAATATCAGATTCAACAGAAGTCTTGTTTTCTTTCCTGAAAAATCTTTAGGAATACAGTTATTCCAGCAAATTTCTTAGGAATGGATGGAGGTTTGAAGGGCAATACCAAAATCTCCACACTGCTTTGTCATATATACCATAAGGAGTAGCACAAATGGAAACACTCTGTATACAAACATACAGATTTTTTGATAGGCGCTTTGGTATCTTTAGGTGGGTTATCAATACGTCTATCTCCTGTTTCGTTTCTTGTGAGACCACAGGTCTTTTAGATGTATGCCAACAATTTAAATGGCTGAACATTTGCTGCATAAGTTCAATACTGTTTATAAAGATAAGAGTTTTAAAATACTGTAATTTCAGAACACTTTCAATGTATCATATTTTGTTTCCTAATCTGACCTGAAGGGGGTTGAGAATTTAGATAGATCGCTATACACCAGAAAGAAAATCTAAGTTCTAGCCAAGTCTGAATGTGGCTATACATGAGCTGTGTGAAAATGTATATGGCGTACATTAAATAGTCCCTCAGATTTTAAGTAACACAGATTTATATTACAGGTGGAAATATTTGTGGTATAGATAGGAATCTTGGTGATAAAAGCCTTCAGAGGATGTCATAAACTGCCAATCTTCATCAACAGCAGTTTGCAGTATGTTAGCCTCCTAAATTAACAGTTATTAAAATACATTTATTAGAACATAATTCAGTTTTATGTACTCATCATAAATGACTTATTAAAATGTGAAGCCAGAACTGTAAGAAATTTAGTCATTAGGCTTGGGCTTGGATCAGTTTGATCCAAAGTGATTTGTAATATTCAGTAGCCTATTTCATGTAATCCCCTGAAAACAGAATGGGGAGGAGGGAACCAAAAAGCTGGGCAAAATGGATCAAGAGAGATAAATGTATTGGCTATTGAAGAGGATGGAGTTAAGTTTGCATTATACATGAGGCAGGGGTCTACTGTGGGGCTCCTGGAAAAGATCCTGCAGTGTCTTTTCTTTCTCCCCAGCAGTGGAAAAGATCCGTAGGCCCCTCCTCCAGACAGGGCCCTGCTGGGAACTCGCTTTCCCAGCAGCACTTGCATGGTACGGGCCTTAAAAAGTCTCTGAGTTCCTCTCGGACCATGACGTGTCCATGCACTGATTGGCTAAGACTGGACAACTAGCAACTACAATTCCCAGAACCCTCTCTTGCAGTTTGTCTTATGTAAAAAAAACGTTATGGTAAAAATTCTAAAAAATTAGGAGGTTGCTGAATTGCTCTGAAACTTGGCAGGCCTGCAGTTGTAATTGGGGTCTAAAACTGAGGTAGGTTTCATGTTGATAGGCTGTAAAATGTCTTAAGATTGAGCATATAAAGTTACCCATTGTAACTTTATCAAATGAAACTGCAACACTCCTCCCGATTCAAGTAACTTCCTGGTAAACAGCCAAAAATGGAATGTTTTTTGGCTGAAATTCACCAAAAATGAATTAAGTTACAAGTGAATTCTATGCTAGTAGAGATTCTGTTAGGTAGGCATGAGTTTGTGAAGTCTGTGCATTTCAAATTTTAGTGGTCTCTTTCATTTTTTTTATAGCTTAGGACCTTATTAGGAATCAAGGTGGCAGTCCTTTTGAGGCTTAATTTGTTAAGCCTTAATTTGTTATCAACCACAAAGCTACAATGATCTAACATGAGTGATCTTTATTTTTTCCTTTGACAAGTTGTTTTAAAGAAATATTGCCTGTGGTTTGAGGAATCAGTGGCTACGATTATTGTTGAGCTAATGAACATGATAATAACATACATTAACATATTGCAAAATGTCTTACAGGCATTCTACTGAATGCTGATCATTTGTTCCAACCCTGCCCCCCATAGCAGCAGTAAGAGTATGAATGCTTTCAAGCACCGAAAGGACTATTCATTATGGACCGGGAATATCATTAAACTAGAAAGCATTGCTTTATTAAAATTTATATAGACTTTTCATACTGATGAAAAAAAAATCTTAATGCAGTTGCATTGAAACCGAGTGGGCATGCCCATTTGTAGTTTCCTGATTTCTCCCATTTTTAGGAGGAAAGAAGTGTTTGATAATCCGCTGCGAATCACAAGTAGAAATCATGGCTTGCTAGGATACTCAAATCAAGAAATATAAATGTTCCCTGTCCACTTTTATCCAGCTGTAGTCCTGAAACTGGAAGGGACAAAAAGTGGACTCTTGATCTTTGCTTCTCTGTTCATGTGGAATAAAAAAAAATGATTAACATAAAATATGACTTAGCATGACATCCATATACAACCAATATCTCTATAGGTTTGTGGATGTTTCCATTAGTACACAATTTGAAGTACCTCCCTTCCCCCACGTATTTTAACAACATCCTCGACTGTTATTTTTACATTTCCATAGAGGATAGCAATAGATATTTTGAGCAATGATTAATCAATTTGCCACAAGGAAATGGGAAATTATTGTTTCCATTCGATGTTTGATGTTTTTGTCTTATGTCTGTTATAACAGGCTGTGTTTTTTAAATTTTAATTTTAGTTAAGTTATAATTTGTGTTTACATGTTGGGTTGTTTAAATTTTTTTTAGTATAGATAGATGTATTGTTGTTGTATTTGGGCATTGAATGTTTGCTTTTTATGTTTGGAATCTGCTCTGAGTCCCTTCGGGGAGATAGAGCAGAATATAAATAAAATTTTATTATTGTTATTATTATTATTAGCATCAAAATAACAAATTATGATTTTTCAGTGTTGGTAGAGAAAGGGACATGCTGTCTTCCTAATATAAGATTTTCTTCACTGTCTTCCTAGATATTGATATGAGCTACAGGAGTTCTCTTAACCCTTATGGAGATTCAATGAGCTTAACTGATCCTATTACTTGCCATTACTTAAAATAAAATTTGATCTTTTCTTTGCCTTGCTAGTCTGTTGCCCTTATGTTCCAAGCAATTCACAACAGTTTTACATTTTTATTTTTTGTTGCATTCATAGTCCACCTTTCCTTCAGTGAGTTCCAGCTTTCCTCATTCCATTTAATTATTTTCAGATGAACCCTGGGAGATGGAGTAAGCTGAGAAATAGTGACTGGCTGAGATCATCTTGGGAGTTTCATGTTTGTTTGGGTATTTGAAACTCGATTTCCCCAGTTTTACCTAAACTTGATAACTCCCGAACATTTCAGATAATTGTCTCCTGAACATCTCAGATCATGGGAATGAAGGCCTTGAATTCCCTTGTAGTAATAGTAGTTATTGTTGCTGTCATTGACATAATAATTATGATCAGTTTATTTCTGAAATTTTTCATAATAGCTGCTGAACCAGCAGCTTTTTAAAAATGTCCTGAGAAAATCTTCTATAATTAGAACTCTGAGATGTTCCATCCTATGACATATGCTTCGTCCACATGTAATTTGAAGTATAGCAACTCAGAAACAACGTTGGAAACAGTGACCAGTGAAAATGGTTAAAAATATAATAAAATGTGAATTCATAGTAAAATAATAATCCTAAACTGACCTGTTCCAGCAACAGTTACATGCTTGGATGTAACCTTATTAAGACCATTAATCTATTCTAATTATTGGATACAGAAATCTATTCTACTCATGTAGTAACTACCATCTTCCCTAATTAAGGCAGTTGAGTGCTTTTAACCTTGATTTAATTACTTTGGGGGATTTTAAAAATAGGCTGCCTTTGCTCTGGTTTTTTTTTTACACAATCTCTAAAATATGTGAATTGAGGAGGAAACTAGCCATCTTGGTCACATGCAACAAGACTTTGATGACCTGTTTGTTGTAGACAAGGTTTCCTTGGTGATACTGGAGGAGTATCAAAACATCTGGACACAGAATCAATTGCTCCACTATCTTTTTAGCAATTTACTGGCTATAGTATATGACATTTTTATACCTTAAGTGTTTCTGGTCACCATTGACCCCTATTCTAATTAAGCCAATTAAAACAAGAATGACTGTGGAAACTGTTGGCTGAAGCAAACAAGAATGCTAAATATATGTACAATATGAGGTCTGTCCTTAGACAGGTTACAATCTAGATCTGAATGTATTGGGAAGTGGGATGAAACAGATTGATCTGTTTGTCATTCCTACTAACTACTTACCACCTTCCATCCTTCTCCCCCCCCCCCTCCGTGTTTGTGTGTATGTATGTATAATATTGCATAATTGAATCAAGCTGCTGCCTATTTGATAAGCCAACACTTAGACTAAATTAGACTGAGTGCATGAACGCTGCCATTTAAATCTTTACTTAAACTAATTAATAAGTAGGAGTAAGTACTCCACAGGAGGTCAGCCTCAGGCCTGTTTTGAAAAAGTATGATGGGAACTACAATTTAATTGTGAGAAAAATGTATCTCTATTAAAATGCAATACCGAGGAGCACACATGTGGGAATTAGTTGTACTATAACAGTGTGAGGGAATGCTGCAAATTGCTACAACCCCATTATATAATGCAGCCTTATTTTAGAATTGTTGATACATTGGCCACTATTCAAAGTACTGCAGGAACCTCACCTAAGGGGTTATTTCCAGTTGGACTTCTGATTTTTTTTTTTAAAATCAGGACAGAAAGCTTTTGCATGCTTTGTTTTTCCATTTCAGGGTACAAAAGTAGCTGGTCATAAGATTCAGGAAGCAGTTGGTGTGTGCATGTATTGAAACACCACAATTTTGTTGAGATAATGAATCAAACTTTTGGTCTTTATATTTATTTATTTACAGTATTTATATTCCACCCTTCTCACCCTGAAGGGGACTCAGGGCAGATCACAGACCATACATATATGGCAAACATTCAGTGCCCTTTTATATAGACACGACAGACAATTGTACATAGAAAGAGGTATATATAGGCTTTTGTACATCTTCAGTATCTCGGAGGCGTGTGCTCAGTTCCAGACACGAGGGGGTGCTGTCGCTCCATCTCCCTGCTGAAGATTCGTAAACTTCCTCCTTTTTTGGTCAGATCGCACAGCATTTCCTGACATTTTTCCTTTTGGGGGTGCTTTAAAATACCTCCCCCACTTTTAAGCGGTACCTATTTATCAACTCACATTTTTTGCTTTGGAACCGCTAGGTTGGTGGAAGCTGGGCTAAAGGCCAGGAGCTCACCCTGGAAGAGCTTTGAACTGTCAACCTTGAATTAACAAGATTTACTGCAGCTGGAGGTTTTTTTTGAACCTGCTGTGCTAAAGCCTCTACTGACTGAGTTGCTCACAGTTTCAGGCCTTGGAAGTCTTTCCTAACCCTGCCTAGAAATGCCTAGGATTGAGTATGTAATCACTTGCATCTGACCTTTGTGTTTGAACTAATGCCCTCAATTAAAAACTACTGTATATACGGTAGAGTCTTGCTTATCCACCAGCAACGGGCCGGCAGAACATTGGATAAGCGAAAATGTTGAATAATAAAGAGGGATTAAGGAAAAACCTATTAAATTATGTCATGATTTTACAAATTAAGCACCAAAACATCATGTTTTCCAACAAATTGACAGGAAAAGCTGTTCAATACACAGTAACTTTATGTAGTAATTACTGTATTTATGAATTTAGCACCAAAACATTGCAATGTATTGAAACAGTTGTGGATCCAGCCAGGAGGTAGACTGTGTTGGATAATACAGAACATTGGATGAGCGAAGTTTGGATAAGCAAGACTCTACTATACTCATGTATAAATTGAGGGCAGATTTGGGGGTCAAAATTCTGAATTTTGATATGACCCATAAATAAGTTGAGGGTAATTCTACAGAGAAGAGAAAGTCCCAGCATCATCTCAGCCATGTTTGGTTTCCATTGTCATTTTCTTACTCAAGCAAGGAACTGGATGAGTCAACCCAAGTTTTTGGGGGATATTTTTTTTTACTAAAAATTCTAGACTTATACACAGATATATAGGGTATAGCATACCTTTCCTTATAATTTCTTATAGAAGTTCAAATAATGGTAAGATTCGAAGAATAACAGTTAATGAGACATGGTAGGTTGTAAGTTCTGATAACTATTGTGGGGCAGGTTAAGGCCCAAAGAAATTGTGAGGGCTTAGCTGCATGCATGCATGTTCAGTGGTATGTCCCTCAGAATATAAAATAAAATAAAATAAATATAAAGAATGAAAATGAGACACTGAAAAACGAACTGTGGCAAGCACAACAGCAGAGCTGAATCAACAGCTTGTTAGCCTTCATTTGGCCATAGCCCACCATGTTTAATGGAGTCACCACTGGAATGTTGAGTATGGCAGATACAGAGGAATCTATAAGATGCTTGTTTAACAATTGCTCTTGTCTATTGGTTTGTTAGTGCTGCTCATTTGTCCAGAGATGGTTTTGTTGGACTAAGGTAAGAATTTTATTTTGTAATGACATTTGTGATCCTCGTTCCATCAAATCCTCATATTGACCAAAACACACCCTGTGTGTCACATAATGTGTGTGTCTGTGCATAAATAGCAATATCATCTGGTGTCTTGTCAGAGGGCCAGCAACATATCCTGGAGGGCATATTTGTTTTGTTTCAGTTTCCTGGGTGTTGATCACTGAGTGTGGGGACAAAACCCTACATTTAGCTTATTCTATCCATAGTACAGTGACTGTGAACTGGTTCATAGCTGCTTACTGAAAGACAGGTTTTTCCAGTTCCAAGTCTTTTTTTGTCTTGCAGCCAACATGTGTTCATATAGTTTGTCAAGTCAACATGGTTTTTATCTAGCACCATTTTTCTAGTGTCACATTGAAATGACCCTACTATATTTGGCAGGAAAATGATAAATACTTATTTGGGGGAAGAAGCACGATCCATCAACTACTTGAGTGTGCATGTGTGTTCAGTTCACAACTTCTGACAGCTGTAACATGGGTTTCCAGGTTCAGTGCTTCCTGCTTTTTGTTTGTCATTTCTTAAATAGCCATCCTGTAACCCATTTCCAGCTGTTTATGGGGAAAGTGGACTTAAATAGCAGATAGTTATAATGAGCCACCTTTAGCCTGAAAAGAAAACAATGTTCTCTATTCCTGGAACTCTGTTAATGGCTTGGGAAGTGGTCTTCTTCCTTTTTTTGAAATGTGTGCTTTTGCACGTCCTTATTTCCATTAAGCATTGTAAACACTGTGGGGGAATTGCTTAATCTAAAATTATGTGACAGCCATGTGCTTTTTTCTTAAAGAGAGCTAGAAAAACTGGCCAACTGGTTTTAGAGATGTGAAATGTAATGTATGCCTAGTTTTTTTTTTGCAAGCAGTTGATTCAGCAATAACAGCAATCATTTGAAGGCCATTAACGTTTCCATTCAGATTTGCATGCTGCTGTTGCTACTCCTTCTCCTCTTCCTCCTTCTCTTCTTCGTATTCTCAGAAATTAAAAGTTATGGTAGTATGATTTAATCAATTAGTGTGGCCATCTTTGTACCACTAGACAGTTGGACAGATTCTATGAATATGTTTTTTGCATTTCTAAGATCACTATCATATAAATATCTAGTTGAATAAATCCCAACTTCTATTAAACTAGTCCTTCCCCTCCTTTCCCCTCCATCTTCTCCTTGTGATCTGGAGTATAAATTTGAGATGATCTGTATAGCTTTGACTTGCCAAATTATAAATTGTGCCATACATCTTGGTGGTAATGAAAGAATAATTGAACGGTTCTACAACTAGTTGGCCTCCTAGCCTAATTCTGTATCATTGTAATAGTTTTATATTGGTTGTTGGTTGTTGATGGTTTATGTTTTTATTATTTTTGGACAGTTTTGTTTTAATTTACTGTAATGCAGTGTATTTTACTGTGCTGTATTTTAATTCTGTTGACTGGGCCAAGTCCCCATGTAAGCTGCCCTGAGTCCCTTCGGGGAGACGGTGGTGAGAGATAAGAATAAAGTTATTATTACTACTACTACTGATGCTACTATTACTACTACTACTACTACTACTATTACTAGCCGTCCCCTGCCATGTGTTACTGTGGCTCAGGCTGGTGATCTGGAAAATAAAGTAATGAGAAAGTGCTGGTTTCCAATATATGTAATTTCTTTATGCTTGTGAGTAAATGGTATTTCTTGTTGTTTCTTTGTCAGTATTGATAATAGAAATTATCTAGTTTGCCTACTCTGGAACATGCAACAGATAATTGTCCTTCTTTAGGGGTCCCTCTCAAATCTATGATACTATATGTGTCATATACATATATATGTGTGTTTGTGAAACATATCTATCTATCTATATCTATAGCTGGATGACTCTTTGCTAAGAGGGCTTTGATTATGTTTTCTTGCCCTGGTAAAGGGAGTTGGACTGGATGGTCTTAAGGCAGCATTTCTCAACCTGGGGGTCGGGACCATTGGGGGGGGTCACAAGGGGGTGTCAGAGGGGTCTCCAAAGACCACCAGAAAACACAGTATTTTCTGTTGGTCATGGGGGTTCTGTGTGGGAAGTTTGGCCCAATTCTATCATTGGTGGGGTTCAGAATACTTTGATTGTAGGTGAACTATAAATCCCAGTAACTACAACTCCCAAATGCCAAGGTCTGTTTTCTCCAAACTCTTCCTGTGTTAGTGCCAAGTTTGATCCAGATCTATCATTGTTTGAGTCCATAGTGCTCTCTGGATCTAGATGAACTACACCTCCAAAACTCAAGGTCAATGCCCAGCAAACTCTTTTAGTGTTTTTTTTTCTTGGTCATGGGAGTCCTGTGTGCCAAATTTGGTTCATTTCCATTGTTGGTAAAGTTCAGAATGTTCTTTGATTGCAGGTTAACGATAAATCCCAGCAACTACAACTCCCAAATGACAAAAATCAGCTTTTTTTTTAGTGATGGTCACTTCTTGGGGTAGTAGGTGTCTTGTGGCCAAATTTGGCAGCAATTCGTCCAGCGGATTTTGAGTTACGATGTCATTCAAAGTGAACAGAGCATAGATAGATAGATAGATTATTATTGGTAAAAAATAACTTACAGATTAACAATTGTAAGTTAACAAGCTGTTCAATATATCTCAATGCTGTTGAAAGAATTAAAGATGTCAGTAAAAATCAGGACAAGAAAAAAACATTTTGAAAGTCATAAAATTCTTTGTGCAGGCGTTTGGTGTAGTTCTTAAGTAGCAGCAACTTCTAAAAGTATATTGTCAGACCTTTTTGCCATGCATTTTATTCTCATATTCTAGATGTTGAATGCTTTGCTGCAGCCTTTCAACACCATTGAGTGTGTGCTGACTTTTCAAAATTATTATGTACATTGGCTCTTTACCATCCAGGATTAACTTTTCTGCATGCCACTGTATTTCGCCGAGAACATTGGCATTAGAAAGAGAGGGAAAAACAAAACTTTGCATGTGGCAGTAGCTGTTTACTACTAGCTCCTCATGTGAGAATTGTGAAGTAGATTTGAGCAGTTGTGTTGAGGGAAATACTGTTTGCATGTGTTACTAGCATCACAACCAATAGTGGCTCCTTTATTTTGTAGACCACTGGGGAGGGCAAATTTAGGATCTCAATGAACCAAATGATTTAGCCAGGATGGGAACCCCATCCTGAGACCAGAGAAAAGATCCTTGTTTTCGACAAAAACATCCTTCTGTCTGAGTTCTATAAGGACACCACTAGTGTGGTGTTGACTCCATGCTTTTTATAGCTGTTTTAATGAGAGTAGTCTGAAAACTCCCTGATGCTTTAAAATCCTCTTTAAAATGTTTCCTATGATAGATAATATGTGGTGTAAATTGAGACAGTGCAGGGGGATATGTCCTCACTGTGTTTCTGGCATGGTTGCTGCATGTGAGTGAAGGCAGTAGATGAATGATATGAAAATGCATCAACTTTGTTGCCAAATATTTTAAGAGCTTTAGCCAAGTATCTGAACTTTGGATGCCTTGCTGAGTTTCCCAGCGTTTCCGTGCTGCTATTTTAAAAAACTATTGCTATAAAATACAACAGTCAAGTCTTTAAAATATCAAGATGTTACAGAAGTTCACAATTTTATATTTGGGAAAGAGTGCCAATACTTGATTCCCAAGAAGGACAAATCAGGTTGCTATTTTCATGTATTTTTAATAATATATTCTTGGTGTTGACCAATCCCTCAGAAGTCTTTCTTAATTGATGTTGCAGCTGCTAAAATTGATGTAAAAGGATTTCTTGCTTGTTCCTCTAAACATCAAAGTAATTGTGTTATAAGATGACAAACTAAAGTTTAATGTTCAGGATTTGCTGAAAGGTTGCAAAAAAGAGAACAGGGTTAGGTGGCCAAATCTGTTATCTTTAGTGTCGTTTGGAAGCCCTATTATATCTCAAGCCAGTGCTCCCTTTCATATTTCGGACAATAGTGGTCAACTGTGAAGAGTACAAGGAGAGATCGTCTATGGAGAACTGCCACAAGAGCTCAAAAGTGGGCTGAAATAGAAGCAAGAACTGAATTGTGTTACTTCCACTTTTGACTGATTTTTCTTTTTCTTTTCAGTTTTGTGTTGGTTTGTGTGAGCTTCAAGGTATTTGCATAATGTGGGTGGATGGGACATGAAATCAGTGTGTTAATCTATTTAAGAGTTTGGGGCAAGTGAATCACACAGAAAAAATTGTAACAAATCTGGGGGCACCTGAGGCCTCATTTGGATGCATGCAGCTTGGATACATAAGGGACATAAGAGAGGCCTCCCACAGGATGGTAAGACATCCAGGCATCCCCTGGGCAACGTCCTTGCAGATGGCCAGTTCTCTCACACCAGAAGCGACTTGTAGTTTCTAAAGTTGCTTTTGATACGATTAAAAAAAAGCTTGCACACTATACTTTACTAACCCCATGTTTTAGGAGATACTTTGCTTGCTTTTATGATTGGTGGCACATGCTTTGGTGCTCTGTAGATGGTTTGTCTTTCACAAGTAGCCAAGGGAGAAGGAAAGTTGAACTGAACCAGGAATATCATGTAGGGAAAATGGCGGAGGGGTTAAAACTTTTTGTCATCCATTGATTCCCATTACAAATGGTATTCACAATCACTGAATATTTCCCCTAACCATTATTTGCCTCCAGGGCTCATCTCATAACAAAATTGCTTAGACCATATACTGTCATCATGAAACCAAATTGAAATAAGGGCAGGACGTGAAGTGAGGAGCCAAATGTTGCAGCAACAAGAGTGAAAACAGTGGGATCAGAGGTGTTGTGTTTGTACCTTGAACTCGACTGTTGACTTATGGTGACCCCCATGAAAGATTAAGCAAGATATGGTGTATGTAGGGTTTTTAATCCTGGAATGATAGTTTGATGTAGTTTGAGAAATTACAAAATAAACCAGTACAAATTGATCATAGTTTGGAAGAAAACGTTTTTTTTACTCTACTTCTATTAGAATTCCCCAGCCAGCATGGCCTTGGAGAGCGGTCATACAAAAAGTGAACTTTTCCACCCCAAAATTTAAGAATTTATCAGTTGACAATCCATTTTTTAAATACAGTGATCTACAGACATGAGAATAAAAAACAAAAATGAATGAGATGTTTCTTACTTTTTTTCTGGACAACAGTATGGAGTGAAATCAGGTCTATTATCAGGATTCTAAGTTAGCCTTGACATGTCATACTGATGTCTTCTTTTTGAAAACCTACATTTGATATCCATAGTATATGCAGTTTTATATGATGCATTGACATCTATTATTTGTACATTTGTATAACAAAATGCACTTTAAAAATAACAACAGAAAATAGTGTCAAGACTTCCCGGCCCTGTAGTTTTGGGGGTACTTTTTAAAGGAAATCATTTCAGTACTTTATATATTGGTTTCTATGTGTCTCATGATCCCCACTGATAAATTCATAGAGTTTGTCAAATGAGAAATGATAGGGAATATGACAGAAGTAGTAATAGAAAATGTTATGTATATGTCTCAGCCATGTAGCAATGTCTTCTGCTAGCTAAACATTTGTGAGTCTCAGTGTCTAAAGGCATTTTTTCAATTGTATTATCATACTCATTTGTAAGCAGTCATTTAATATATAAAGTAATGGAGTTGCTGAAGCCATCTTCTAGCTTATCATTGATACAGAACACATAATTCCTTGATCCAGTAGCCATCATTTCCTATAATGTAGATAGGAAAGCAATTCCATCACATCTAATGTTATCCGTTTTGTATGTAATAAGCAAGCATCAATCACTTGATCAGATGAGTGCACACACGGCTTTCTTCAGCATCTCGCTGGCACTGGCATCTTTCTTTTTCTTTTATAGACTAGTGTTGAGTCATATTCTCAAGGCTGTTTACTGAATGAATAAATTTCAAATGTTATTGCAAAAAAGTATAATGAACAGAAAGACCATTAGAATCATAATATATTAGCAAGCAAAAGGTTTAAAACTATATCTAAAAAGTTTGCTGCTTGGTGCAAGAAAGGACAATAAAGCACAGGCACAAGGGTCTTTGCGGAGAACAGTAAGAAACCACTTAAGGGGTCTTATTTTTGGTAAATCTCATGTGGATAGATAGGGTCATTTTTAGTAATGCTCAAAAATACCATAAGAACCCCTTATTCAGTGTGACTAACAAAGGATCAACCACCTCTAGAAGTATCTGAGGAAATGAAAAGAAGGAAGTTTGGAACAGATGGGCAGCTGGTGAATGGGAAGAAAAGAGACATGATAACTTTTCCTGGCCATGGGAATGGTTTTCGAGCCTCCTTTTTGTACTGAAACCTATATTTTCAAGCCATGGTCGACTACTTAAACTTAGTGGATTAAGTTTGTGTAGTCATCTACAATACTATCCACAGTTTCAGGTATCTATGAGAAATCTTGAAATGTATCTCTGTGAATGAGAGAGTGTATTGGTTTCAGTTTAATTTTTATGTTTAAAAAAGGAGTGTGATGTTTTGGAGAAAAGAGCTGAATTTTCAATTTAGAAATGGATATAATAGAGCAGTTCTCCAGCTTGGAAGGGGATGACCAGACTGACTTGGCATGCATCACGGAGACCTGATTGGATGAGAGCAGAGGAGTAAATTTTCCCCAACTCTGTCCCTTCATGGCCCAGCAGCAGGCAAGGCTAGGGCAATAGGGAGAAGGGTTGCAGTGGTCTGTCGGATACCCTGCCCCGCTAAAAGGATTACTCTGTCTACATCAGAGTGGGAGACCGGGACAGATTTGTGATTTTGTTGGTGTACCACCTCATTGACCAACGACTTCCCTAACTGAGCTGACAGGATTGATTTTGGGCATGGTCTTGGACTCTCCCAGACTTTTGGTGCTGGGAGACTTTAATATCCATGCTGGATCAACCCTTTTAGGTGCAATTCAGTACTTCATGTTCTCCATGACAACCATGGAGCTGTCCCAAGTGATAGCTGGCCCCACTCATAAGGCTGGATACACTCTTGATCTGGTGCTTTTCACAGAGAGCGAAGGGAGATAGAATCTGATGATGGAGGAACTTTCAGAATTGTAAATTTGACACTGGCCTATAGTTGTCTAAAACAGTGGGAATGAGGGAATGTTTTTTCAGAAGAGGTCTTACCACATCTTCTTTCTTTTTTAATGTTTTTATTGCAATAGTTTTACAGTGAAATAATTATATAAAAAGGGGGATAGGGTTGTATGTAGGAAAGGGGTAATTGAGGAAAACCGCTGGGTGGGATAAGGGACTGCGATGGGGGAAGCATTGGCCCTCAGATAAAAAGGGGAAGGAAGGGTGAGGCATTGGGGCAGGGAGGGGAGAGAAAAGCAAAAAGAGAAAAGAAGGGGAAAAGGCAAAAAAAGAGAAAAAGGAAAAAATCGAAAAGATGGCTGGAATCGATATTCCAATTTTCTTCATTGTGGTGCGATGCTGTCTCTTCAAAAATTTTTTGTCTATTTGCTCTTCCTCCTCATCCTCCTACTGGTGTTCATTTTGCTCACCACAGCTGTCTGCTTGCCAGATGTTTTCCTGCATTTACTCCATTCTGACAGCTAATTTAGCATTTCAGAGTTACATGCATCTTTTCTGGAGAGCAGCCAGCCTGAGTTGCATCATATTTTGTGGCCTCTACAGCAGTCCTCCATAATGACCAAGGGATGTGTGATTGGAACAACAATGGAAAGTACAGTAGAGTCTTGCTTATCCAACCTTCGCTCATCCAACGTTCTGTATTATCCAAAGCAGTCTGCCTCTCGCCCGGATCCAAAGCTATTTCAATACATTGCAATGTTTGGGTGCTAAATTCGTAAATGCAGTAATTACTACATAATGTTATGTATTGAACTGCTTTTTCTATCGATTTGTTGTGAAACATGATGTTTTGATGCTTAATTTGGAAAATCAACGTAATTTGATGTTTAATAGGCTTTTCCTTAATCCCTCCTTATTATCCAATATTTTTGCTTATCCAATGTTCTGCTGGCCCGTTTATGTTGGATAAGTGAGATTCTACTGTACTTTCTAAATGAAGGAAATTTCATTCCTGCAGATCAAAAGAAACAAAATATAAAAGTTTGTCTATGACTTGTTAAGTTTTCCTTTGGAGCTTAATTAGTGCAATGCATGAATTAACAAATGCGTAAATTACGTACAGACATTAATAAATCCAATTGGTGGACCCTTGAAGGAAATTTCATTGTCCGTTTTGGTTGTGGCAGTTAAAAAGTCTCTACATAGTACATATTCTCCTATTAGTCCTACTAATTGGTCTCTAGTTAGCGACCTTGGTTTGCTGCAACTTTTCCTTCTCACATTTCATTAGCACTCCCTGGAGGTATTGAGCAACCATAAAAAGCATTGAAGAGATTGTTTCATTAGAGTCAGAGTTGCCTTTGTTATTGCAGCACAAAAGTGGAATGACTGTTTAGAGAAAAACTTAGCAAAATGACTTTGCAACATACATTATGTACCCTTTTGGTGCCAAATGAAGACAACAGGAAATTAGGCAATGCAACTCCATTATCAGAAAAGTGACACAATACAATTGCAACAACATAGATTAGCAGATGCTGCAAATGGGTTACAAACATGCACCCAAAGTATACTCATTTAATCCAAGTTGAGTAGCTCTGCTTTGAAATGTTTGGGATTAGAAGTATTTCGGATTTTAGATTTCAGAATATCTGTATTTGCATGTATGTACATAATGTGATCTCTTGGAATTAGGACCCATGTCAGAAAATTAAATTTATATATGTTTCATATGCACCTTATATAAACAGTTTGAAGGAATTTTATACAATATTTTTGTGCATGTAAGAACATTTGTGTACATTGTCGAAGGCTTTCATGGCTGGAATCATGGCTGTGCCATCGCGCCTGGGGGCTATTATTCTCAATAAAGGAGGGATGGATGTGGCATCTTTCCCCCAGGGGATTGCTTCTTGCCCTCCTATAGGAAAGTGGAACTCCCAAAAACCCAAAACACTGTAAATAGCTCAAAATAAGTTTTATTTATCACAAAGTCATTTCTTCAAAGCAATGAGCTGGAAAACTTTAGAGGGGTGAAGAAAAACATACGTTACAGTCTCAATTAGTCCTGGGTCCAAGGGGTTTGAAGCTGAGAAGCCTCACCAAGTTTCCTCTTTCCTCAGTGGCTGTGAATGCCGGAGCAAACCACAACCCCAGTTCAGATGGCCTATGTTTTGAAGATTCAGGATCTTCCTTTGGTGCCAAAAGAACCGACTTGAAGGCGCCTGGGTCTCCTCAATAATTGTCCAGGACGATCTGGACATAAAGCATGAGTCCCAGGGGTAAAAAACCTCAGAACTGGTGCTAAGAGGTAACTTAAATCAGGGTCTTTTAGAATCAAGTCTCTTACTCACATCCATGTTGCAGGAACTCTGATGGCAGAATGAAAAGAAAAAGGAAATTCTCCCCTCTTGCAGGAAGAGGTGGAGCCAAACAGTACTGATTGACAACTACAAGCAACCAATCCATACAACTATACATAAGCAGTGTAAAAAGGGGCAGGATTAAGCATGAAACAACAGTTTAAATCTTACAACTAACAGTTCTATACATAGGTGGCGCCACTTGTGCCGTCACAATGGCCATATAGCTCGGAAAAACCTACAACAACCCATTTGTGTACATTGATCCACTGAGAAGCAAAGGTTGATGCTAGCTGCGAACGCTTTCTTTATGTGGTGTGTGCTAATAAGGATTTTCTTCCTGTCACAGTTATAGTAAGATTCAAGACCTGAAACCCATGGTCAAGCATTGCTAGGGTGTTTTTTTCTGTCAATTCTGTAGTTCATTTGGGGGAAAGGATTGAGAAGTAGACTGGCCGTAATCCAGCTCTGGCAAATTGCAGGGTTGGGTCTTGAGTAAGAGTGATCCGAGCAACTTAACTTCCCTTTTGATCATTACTCCAAAAGGATTTACAGGGATAGTTTTGAGCAGATCAAGAAAGAGACACCAACTGTTTTGTCAATGAAAGGTATTGACTTTTGCAGATGTAAGGCAATTTCTGCCTCTCTTTCTTCCATCTATGCTTGTGGGATCTCTCAAGCCTTTCATTCCACAAACAGTAAGAATGGAACCTAAAATGAAATGTTTCCATGTGTTTTCGCATGATGGGCAGCTTCTAGCTGAACCATAGTTTGTTGATATACCATAATTAAGATTTTCAAATATTTTTAGAAGAAAATTTATATTGCGAAGCATGATCTCAACATGACTCATGAAGTCATTGCATTAATTGCATTAATTGAGTTAATATTACATCTGGTCAGAATTTAGAAAGTTCTTGTTTAGAAGCATTTAATTACCGCTATAGTTTAAAGTCCCCTATTACTAGTTATCATGATAATGTTTAAAAAGTAATTCTTTTTCTCTAGTTTAAAAAAATAAACAGATAGAGTTACTTTTAGTTACTTAAATCATCCTTATGCGATAGTATTCTGGCCTGTTTCTTCCATCCAACTCATTCTCTCATCCATTTCCATATCTGAGCAATGTACCAGTTCGTCTAGTCAGTTCCCATCCTCACAAGCATTTACTCTAGAAGAGCAGTGAAATTGTTCCCTGCTAAATTGCTGTTGTATTGTGATGTCATTAAGACTTTCCTAGAAGAGAGGGTTCATGATAATTGCAAAGATTAGGTGAGAGTGGTGTAGTGGTTTGACTGTTGAACTAGAACTTTGGTGAACAGGGTTCAGATCCCTGTTCAGTTTTATAATCTTTCTGAGTGATCTTTAGCAAGTTACACACACTCAGCCTGAAATGAAGGTAATGACAAACCTGCACTGAAACAAATCTTGGAAGGAAAACCCTGTGATAGATTTGTCGTAGGGCTATCTGGTGGCACAGCAGGTTAAACCGCTGAGCTGCTGAACCTCCTGACCGAAAGGTTGGTGATTCAAATCTGGGAAGTGGGGCGAGCTCCCTCTGTTAGCCCCAGCTTCTGCCAACCTAGCAGTTCAAAAACATGCAGATGTGAGTAGATCAATAGGTACAACTTCAGTGGGAAGGTAATGGCACATTATGCAGTCATGCTGGCCATATGACCTTTGAGTTGTCTATGGACAATGCTGGCTCTTTGACTTAGAAATGAAGATGAGCACCACCACCCAGAGTCGGACATGACTAGACTTAATGTCAGGGGAAATCCTTTACTTTACCTTTACCATAAGCCAGACACTACTTGAAGGGATACAGTAATAACCAAACTAAAAAATACTAGTTACTTAGTTCCAAGCTTTTTACGTATATTGTCTATGGAAGTGTTTTGATGGGAGGGTTTTTTTTTTTTTTGCAGATTTTCTCTCTTGTCTTGATTGACATGCTTATGGTTTACACTTCTGTTTTTGAAACATGGTTGTTGAGACACACACATGATTATCTGAGAGATGTAGAAAAAAGCAGTGTCTGTATTGGCCTGACATGAAAGACAATCCTTTTGAGCTCACTTGAAAAATATGGGACTTGGCTCACCATAAACATGTTCTAAGAGAGTTCAGACATTGCCGGATGGACACATGGGGTGACCCATGGCTTTTGAAGCATTCTGTTCAAGACGTGCCGCCTTCTTTTCACCAGCTGGCAAAACATGTCATCTTTAATCCAACCCTTGTGGTTAGTTTTCTTTTTAAATCTGTCTTTCAAAGATGGGTTTGAGATATATTACTGTTTTTATTTTACTTCCATTGGAATTTTTGGCACTCCCTGCTTCTGAGGCAATTGTACACTACTGAGCCCTATAACTATAATTCATAATGTTTCACTAATTTCTTGCTGTGTACTAAATAGCCTGATGTTTATAAAGAACTGCTAAGAGGGTAGGGTAATTTATTTTTCCAGCCTGCTTAAACTTTTCACTGTGACAACAGATTTACATGTTGAGTTTTGCATTTTTCTCTAGAAATGGAGTTTCCCTCCTCCTCTCTGTATCTATTGCTAGCTGTCTCTCTACAGCAGCATTTCTCAACCTGAGGGTCAGGACCCGGGTGGGGGGGGTCATGAGGGGGTGTCAGAAGGGTCTCCAGAGACCACCAGAAAACACAGTATTTTCTTTTGGTCATGGGGGTTCTGTGTGGGAAGTTTGGCCCAATTTTATTGTTGGTGGGGTTCTGAATGATCTTTGATTGTAGGTGAACTATAACTCCCAGCAACTACAACTCCCAAATGTCAAGTCTGTTTCCTCCAAACTCCACAAGTGTTCACATTTGAGCATATTGAGGATTTGTGCCAAGCTTGGTCCAGATCCATCATTGTTTGAGACCACAGTGCTCTGTGGATGTAGATGAACTACGACTTCAAAACTAAAGGTCAATGCCCACCAAAATCTTCCAGTATTTTCTGTTGCTCATGGGAGTTCTGTGTGCCAAGTTTGGTTCAATTCCATCGTTGGTGGAGTTCAGAATGCTCTTTGATTGTCGGTGAACTATGAATCACAGCAACTACAACTCCTAAATGACAAAATCACACCCCCCAACCCCACCAGTATTCAAATTTGGGCCTATCAGATATTTATACCAAATGTGGTCCAGTGAATGAATATACGTCATGCATATCAGATATTTACATTGCAGTTCATAACAGTAGCAATTTTACAGTTATGATGTAGTAATGAAAATTATTTTACGGTTGGGGTCATGTCATAACATGAAGAATTGTATTAAGGGATCCTGGCATTAGGAAGGTTGAGAACCACTGCTCTACAGTATGTAGATTCCACAAGAATATAGTCTGTTGACTGAAACACATTACCAAATTAAATACCTCCATATACATACTTAATTTATTTCTGACTCTCGGTTCATGACTCAGTTGAAGTAATTGCCATTGATAGTTCAGAGATTTTTTTGTAAGGTCTTGAGGTGACTGATGAGCAAATTAATTTCTTCTTGATCAGTGCCCTGGTTATACTCAAGGATGGTATAACACTCTTTGCCAAACATTTTAGGTGGTTTAGAGTGATTTTTGGTATCTTTTGGATCTTGTCCATTATTGATCCTAGTTTTCATCAATCCACTGAATTGATGAATGGTAATCCAGTGGTGAGTCAATGTTCATGTAAATCCCTTTGATTCAGTGGGTTTAGTTGGGGCAAACAATTAGATTTCAGCAATTATGTACAGGTTTTGCACTGGAGGCAGAAAATTAAAGATACTGGGAATCCCTAGCAAAGACAAAGAGAAGCAGCCGTAATGCTTTTACTTCCCAGGGCACAGTCCAAAAAGAGGGCATAACCATGAATCTTTAGCTCCCAGAGCTTGGGATATTTCTGTTTAGAAATCAGTTATTACAGTGGGAATCATGCATTAACATTACTCATTATTAAGTCTGCAACACATGTCTGCAACACCACTTTTAATGGTGTTGCATTTTTATATGCCTTTGTGTTGTTTTGAAAAAAAAGGTCCTTAAAATACAAAAATAATGAAATGACTCCCAACCTCAAAAACATTTTAGAGCAGTTCCTCATTATGACAAAAGTTAACATGTTACCATTTTACGTTTTGTAAGTATGACATTCATTACATTTAATGTTACCCTTGCATTTCATTCATTACTTCCAAGCTCTGCTGACATCAAACAGGAGACTGAAAGATTTTTTTTAGGGGAATGAAGCATGCTAGCAGTTCAGTTTTAGTGTGTGTGTTTAGGTTTCAGAGTTTAAAGCAGGTATGGGCAAACTTTCTAACTCGGTGGCAACATGGAGGGCTGGAGTGGGGCAGAAAGTGAAGGACAGACAGGAAACATTTGTGATCCCAAAAGGGTTGGCCTTGGTCAGGTTCCGATGGTGGATGGGAGAGAAAAAGTGTATCCACCAGACCCCATATTGCCTACTCCTGATATAGAATCCTAGAGCTGGAAGAGACCCCCAAGGACCATCCAGCCCACCCCCTACCATGCAAGACGGGACAATCAAAGCATCCCAGATGGACAACCTCTCCGGGAAAGCCTCCAGAGAAGGAGACTCCATCACACTCCAAGCCTCCTATGCCACTCTCCAGGAAGTTCTTCCTAATCTTTTCAGCTGAATCTCTTTCTCCTCCATTTGAACCTATTGCTCCCTTATACTCTGGTCTCTAGAGCAGCAGAAAGTTAGTTTTCCCCTTTCTCCTCCTCAATGGGACATCCTTTTAAATCTTGAACATGGTTCTCATGTTCCCTCTCAACTGTCTCTTTTCCCAGCTTAAACATCCCCCAGGAGAAAAGGAGGAAAGAAAAAGTGAAGGAAGGAAGGAAGGAAGGAAGGGAAGAAGAGATGGCCGGATGGATGGATGTATGGATGGGTGGAAGGGTGAAAGAGAATGGGAGGGAGGGAGGGAAGGGAGAAGGAAGGAAAGACAAAAGGGGAGGAAGGGTGGAAGGGAAGGATGGAAGGAGAAAGAGGGAGGTAAGGAAGTAAGGAGAAAGATGGAGAAAACGAAGGAGGTAGGAAAGAGGGAAGGAGATAGAGGGAGGTAAGGAAGGGAGGTAAGGATGGAAGGCAGAAGGAAAAAAGAAGGAAGGAAGGAAGGAAGGAAGGAAGGAAGGAAGGAAGGAAGGAAGGAAGGATAGGATGGTGAGAGAGAGAGGAGGGTCTGAGAAAAGAGCCCAAGGGGCTGCATCTGGCCACTGGGTCTGGGTTTGCCCATACCTGGTTTAAAGGGATTACTGTATATATTTTTATATGTTGACCTTAAGTATAAGTTGCAGACAGGTTTTGGGACCAAAATTATGGATTTTGATTCGACCTGTAGATAAATCAGGGGTCATTCCATGGTGAGGTGAAAGCACCAGCACTGCCTCAGTGAACCAGCAAGTTTCTGTCTAGGCATACAAAAAAGATATTCACGACTCTACTCAGAGAAGGGAATGGCTTCTTTTTTGATGAAAGTTAAGGTACAGTATAAACTTTTATCGAAGAAAGGAACCATCCCTTCTCTGAGTAGAGTGGCAAAAGGTGAGACCGTAATCCATCCTGGGACTACCTTAAAGAAGCACTGACCTCCTCTAATCTCTTGGTGCTCCTTTGAGGGAAGTGTCAAAAAGTTGATGATTCTCCTATTTTCCTTCCCAGGTTTTCAAAAAGGATAGAAGTGAAACAGTAGAAAGGTCTGGTGCTTCTTTTACGTTCCCTTAGGACAGACTAAGCTCTCACCTTTCGACACTCTATACAGATAAGGGAATACTTCATTTTTTAAAATAGGAGGGAAGGTATTCTTACATTAACCTATGGATATGTCAACCTTGATTTTTGGGTTTTTTGATTCAAAGTTTTGGACTTATACATGAGTATATACAATATTCAAGTTGCTGAGACCTATTCCCCCCAAATAAATCCAGTGTCTTGGATAGTACTTTTAAGGTTTGGAATAAAAACAAGAACTGGTTCACTGTATATCTGACATGGAAGCCTCCAATCTAAAAGCTTGCAGTCTTCCATGTATGAAAGGTGCAATTTGTTAAAAGTTCCTTGATTAGAAACAGGTATATTCGCAACGTGAGCTGATGGTACTTCTGTGCTTTATGAAACCACTGGAAAGGTCAAATTGTTGCACTGTTTAAAGGGGAACAAAACCACTCACCCACTTTCTGATGCCTTTGCTACATATCTCAAAGTTGTAGCTTTCATGTTGGACTCACAGTGAACTCTGGAAGAGATGTCTTGTGGGAAGAAGCCAGAAAACGGAGCACTTGGAAGTGCTGTCAAAAGCTAACCTTCCTTTTATTCTGCTCTTGACACAAACACACTGGAGGACTGAATTTTGTGCAAAGATATTCCGCCTCCCTTCCCCCCAATCCCTTTGTTGCTATGCTTTGTATTGTTTTTGGCAGAATAGAATGGGATTTTGCAGAAGAGGAATTTAACTGTTCTTTTATAAGCACACAGTGCTCACGTTTCCTCTTCTGTAATTGCTGTGTTGTGACAACTTGGGACACAAAACTGCCCTCCTTCTCTTAAGTTTGGCTAGATTTTTGAAATGCTGGCATCAAGACTGAATCGAGGCAAAACAAGTGTGCCCTTCTGTTAAATGCACTGCATATCTTTGAAACTCTTTGTAGTAGAGCTGACTCAAAAAAGATTTTTTTAAAAAAGGAAATAACATTTATAACATATTTAGGAAATGTGTATACATAATGGCTATTTAAGTGGCTCTCAAATGTACAATGCAGAACATAAATGTCAGGAGGGAAGAGTCAGATTTCAGTGTAGTATGAATGAAATAAAATTTGTTTTTGGAAAAACAAGTTTGTTGTGAAATACTGACATGGAGAAACCTGGGTAGAATCATATTCTGTGTGAAAAATGCACGTGATGTTTTTAGGGGAAAACATCGAATAGACAATGACATTTCTGAATGGGAAACAAGTTTTGAAAGAGAAAATAAGAGATTTTGGTGTGGTCCATTTTCTAATGTGGTTTTCTGTAGTAAAAAAATATTTTCTGTCCAACCTTCAGTTTTGGCCTGAATATCATATAACCTTCAAAAACCATTACTTGATATAGTCTTGTTATTTCATGGCTGTCATTCCATGTGATTTCTTAAATTTCATTATGTACTAAATGTGGCTCTGCTCTTGTGCCCAAATAAGACAGTGGTTGGATCATGGTCAAAGAACATAATCCTACACACTTTCACATCTGTGAAAGTGAATAGATGTTGCATGAGAATATCAAGCCACATTTAGTCAAGACTATACTGCTCTCTCACAAGAAACCAGACATTGGGAAAGTGTGTTTTCTGCCTATGACTCCGAACAGGCTGGTTGGGTATTTTTGGGAATTGTGTTTTCAAGCTCTGCATTGAACTATATCAACAGCTCAATTGATAGCACCAACAGATATATGAGTGTTACCAAAGCAACAAGTGAGCCTATTTAAAATTCAGTTTAGGAATTTCTGCATGTTGGTATGTTTATGTTCATAGTTATGAGTCTTTCCTAAACCCTATACGATGCACTGTTCTTGCTAGGTGCCTCCCTGGCGTGCATTTTGCATATCGTGTATAATTGTGATTTCTCTGCCAGCATGTGATACATTTTGTAAGCTCAAAAACACTGTTGGATACCTCCACTCTCCTTGGTGGGAAGAGAACTTGGCACTTGAGACTCATATTTTTGGTGTTTAATTGTTCTGGATTTCAGGCTTTGTATATTTTGCAGCTCTGTAAATTAATGTTTTTCTCTAGTTCTGTCAAGAAGCCAAGGAATTGCTGGTTTAATAAAACATTCTGCTGTAATTATGCACACTAATGGACCTTGATTTTATTGATGTCGTAACTGCAGAGACTTAACCTGAAATAAAGTTGTCAATCTTCCAATCAACCCAAAAGATAAAATGGAGAATTAAGTGCTAAACTGTAAACCTTGAATAGAATTGTCCTCCAATCTCTCCCCCTTTTTCTGTTTTTTCCTTTCTTCCTTGTGATAAAACTCCTTTCTTAGTTGTGCTGTTAAAATATCCTTTTTGAAGGTTGTATCCCCCCCTTTAATTACAATTGTCAATTGGAAATTGCAGATATAGTACATGAGCATTCATTACCATATAAGGTATGCATAAGTCTGAGGCAGGTTTTGAGGTCACAACTATGAGTTTTGAGGGTCATTCCATGGAGCCAGGAAAGTGCCAATGCCACTTCAGGGGTTCCAGTCTCCCTCACTTCTGCTGTTCCATTTCCTTACCCAGACATTTAAAAAGGCCAGAAGTGGTGCCATGGTGGAGGGAATACAGGGGTTATTTAGGTTCTCTTAGGATGGCCTAAGCTCTTGCTTTTTACCGTACTATCAGAGAAGAAGATGGCTCCTTTTTGGATAAGAATAAAGGTACAGTACTCAAATTGACTCATTGATAAACCGATTCAGGTTTTGGGAGTTTTATATGAAGGTATATACAGTATGTTTGATGTGAAATTATTGCTGCTTGGAGTGTGATGCTACTAAATAGAGTTACTGGAACTGGAAACAACATTTAAAAGTACAATCAAGTCTTGCTTATTCAATCTTTTCTCTAAAGTTCTGTATTATTCAACACAGTCTGCCTTCCACCCGGATCCACAGCTGTTTCAATACATTGTGATGTTTTGGTGCTAAATTCATAAATACAGTAATTACATAACATTACCATGTATTGAACTGCTTTTTCTGTTGATTTATTGTAAAACATGATTGGTGCTTTGTTGTTTATTTGTTCAGTCGCTTCTGACTCTTCGTGACCTCATGGACCACACCAGAGCTCTCTGTTGGCCGTGGCCACCCCCAGTTCCTTCAAAGTCAAGCCACTCACTTTACTTTGGATACCAAAGGATACCATCCAACCATCTTGCCCTTGGTCTGCACCTCTTCCTTTTTCCTTCCATTTTCCCCAGCATTATTGTCTTCCCCAAGCTTTCCTGTCTTCTGTTTTGGTGCATAATTTGTAAAATCATAATGTAGTTTGACGTTTAATAGGATTTTCCTTAATCCCTGCTTATTATACAACATTTTCGCCTATCCAATGTTCTGCCAGCCCGTTTATGTTGGATAAGTGAGAATGATTGCATGTTCTGATTATACCAGAAGTAGGCCAAGTGCAGCCTTGGGTTTGTATGTCCCAACAAGGCTGTATTTCTGGCACAGAGCTCCCCTGACCCCCTGGACTATTCTTTCTCTGCTTCAGGTTCTCTTTCCCATTGATGTAGTGCCTCTTCTGGAAGTTTCAATACAAGCAATTAAGCCTCTGATTGCTCTAAATCGATATCATCCTGTTTATCTCATCTTTTAACAGACCAACATCTTGGTTATGTTCCCATAGTTCTTTCCCTTTCATAGCATTTCAATGTTTGCAGTTGTCCGACTTTAGCCAAGTTTTTCTCTTCACCACATCCGTATTATCTTTTGGGTTGAATTCAGCATGTTAATTTGACACAGGAGGCTTTATGTTCCCATCACTCCTAGAAATCACTGTTGGACTATACCAGGTGTGATTTACTCCAGAAATCTCAAGAAACTTTCAAATGGCTTCATGGATGCCTGAAATGCCAAAAAGCCCAAACCCAGAAGTTCATTCCTTGTTTTGGAACAATGGTATTTAGTGAAATTGATTTGTTTATTTCAACATAATCCCGTCCTTTTTGGGTAAGGGGAAGGGTTACTTTCACAGCGGGACTCTCACATTCCTTGTCAGAGCAATTGGTGGGATGAAAGAGACAAAAGCATGGTCTGCATGATTTATGTATTCATCCCTCACTTTCGCTGCTGTAATTAAAAGCTATTTATTAAAAACAACAACAACAAAGGACCCGAATAAATGAATTTTTATTATTTGATCAGTAGCTGAATTTTTAATCACTCACTCTTTTTCTCTCCCTGGCAGAAGGTCAAGCTAAAAATGTTTTTCTGTAGTGTGTATCTGATGAAATTTGCTTGTTTGTCCTTTCCTGTATTGAGTTCAAGGTAGCATAGTGCCTTGGATAAATTGGATATATTAAGAGGATCCTCCATAGTTTGGAGAAATGGACATGTTTTCTGCCTATAAACTGATATTTTGTGCAACTCTATATTTATAGTTGGGTTTTCTGTGGTGTTCTTTAAAGAACACATAGCGATTACAGGTGGAGGAGTCCAGTTCTCAAAGTAATGGAGAGTGGTCTAAAACACCATTTTACACTTCCTTTATAACAACTAACAGGATTATCTTTCTTCCCTGAATCATCACTTTAGTAGACTTTGAGAAACTGAAGATGTCTTTTCTCAGAAGTTTCAAGTGCAAAAATGGAAGAAAAGTTACCTCATCACACACATTTCCATGGTCTGATTTAATCTCTCTTTTAAACAGGCAAATGTTTTAAAGAATGGCCCTTAAAGCTTATATACTCTTTATTTCACTGGCATAAAATCAAATTTAGACACATTGCTGATTGCACTGTTAAATCCCTTCGACTATTACACCTGAATATATTCAGTGTTTGACTTTAATATCAGTGTGCTCATCTAAGAGGTATTGTGTGTGTGTATCCATAGTTAAATCAGATTGACATGACTCTTTGTAAAGGCAGAGAACACAGTGTTATTTGAGAACACAGAAATGCTGGACCACTCTAACTACTACCATGTCAGGCTACACAGAGAAGCCACTGAAATCCACAGGCATGTGGACAATTTCAGCAGAAAGGAAGAAATCATGAAAATGAACAAAATCTGGCTATCAGTATTTAAAAACCCTTATATTATAACTAAATAAAGAACAACACTCAAACACAGGGGAACTCCAGACAAGACACTATCAGGGACAGTTAATCACCTCCCAACAAAGGATTCCCCCAGGCACAAACGAGCCACACCTAAAAACTGTCAGGCCATCAAAGCTAATCAAGGTGGCCAACTGAAACATTTACACCTAGCTCCACCAGAAAGAGTTCTTTCTTCCACCCTGGACATTCCACAGATATATAAACCCATTTTTCCTAGTTTCCAACAAACTCTGAGGATGCTTCTAGAACATGGCCATACAGCCCGAAAAACTTGCAACACACAGATTATGATTTCCTTCCTCAGTTCAATTTGCTTATTTTCAAAAGTAGAACCATTGTGTATAAACACTAGCATTGTCTTATGATCTTTCATGATTGAGAAATATTTACCAGCCGCTTGGACAAAGAATCAGGCGTGATATTTCATTGGCCAGGTTTGCCACAATTAGGAAACAGGTGTACCTTATACTCCACTGGTGCTTTTTAATGAAGTGAAGGGTGTAAAAGTTTGATTCCTCTGTATCCATAAAGAGCATAGTTGGATGATACTACATGTTTTTCAACCCAATAAATGTGGCCAGTAAATGTGTGTATGTGGAGAGGCTACAGACTCTAAAAGTTAGATTTCATGAGATGATAGAAGTGGGACATTGTTCCAGCTGAAGGAACTATTTCAGTGTCTCTGGACTATTAATAATACAGAATTCCTCTTCCGTATTCAGTCTGGCAACTCTAAGCCAGAATCAGATGAAAACCTTCATCTTTTCCTCTCATATAGTTTTCCACACACTTTTGAGAAACACACAACTCTATACCACAAGACACTGTTGCAAGAACAAAGCTTCGCCTCGGTCCTTGAACTTGTCTACCCCAGGGAATCTCACATTGCGTGTAGTTATGTGTATGTGTAGCCATTTTGTCTTTCATCTGAATTTCAATATAGAATTGCTTTAGAAATTTTCATAGTGAAGACATCTATGCAAAAACCAATGATTTCTATTGGCTTCTTATATAAAAAAGTCTTTTTGGTGGCATATATGCATATTACTTCTAATGGACGCATGTGTAGTAATTAGCAACTCAAAGTGACTCCAAAGTCTTATCCTTGAATCCACATAATTTTTTTGCAGTGCTTACTTTCTCTTGCAATTTTCTATATTTTGTTGCATGAATCTTTCCTTCATTCACTGCACAACTGTCATATTAAGAAAGCGGCTGTTCTCTGTTGTTACACTAAAATAAAAGCTTCAAGCCCATTATGAGACAAAAAGTATCATAGACAGAACAAAGTGCTAGAATTTTACATATATTTGCTTTTGGATTTGAGAGGTGTCAGCTTACTATAGGGTTTCAGAGATTTTTGGAAAGGAATGAGCCAGACTGTCTTCCTACTATTTCAGTACCAGCTGCTGTCTTCCTTGGTAGTGGTATGATAAGTCCTTTTTAAACACACCACTCTGCTTCTAATGGTGACCACCCCTTTTTTCTGAGCTTTCTTGAGCAAGTGCTAAATATTTACACAGTAACTAAACCAGATTTACAAAAGTTAAATAAGCCACAGCTTGGGGGTTTCAGAAAATACAAATTATTGAAGTTGTGCTTAATTCATTATTTTGGTTATGCAGTGTAGATCTCTTAAATTTATCCATGCTTACAACAGAGGTGTTGTCAAACTGAACACTGGAGAAGGCTTTTGTATCTTTAATAGTTGTGTAGAAATGGGAATTCCAGTAGGGGTTCTTTGTCACACAAACAGCATGACCTGTCTCCAGTTTTGCCATTGCAGCTATAAATGTTGCATTATTGAGGTTGTTGGATTGTAGTCTAACAACCTCAAGAATATAATTCTAGGCATGCCTTGACATTGACCCTGTTGGCTAAGGCTCATGGGAGTTGCAGTCCAACAATGTTTGAGGGGCTACATGGGTTTTAACATATGTTTTCTGACTGTGCATATACAGTGGGTTGCAGTGAGTTTTCCAGGCTATATGGCCATGTTCCAGAAGCATTCTCTCCTGACGTTTCACCCACATCTATGGAAGGCATCTTCGGAGGCTTGCCATAGATGTGGGTGAAATGTCAGGAGAGAATGCTTCTGGAGCATGGCTATACAGCCCAGAAAACTCACTACAACCAGTGATTCTGGCCATGAAAGCCTTCAAAAACACATTGTGCATATACACTTTAGAATCAATGCAGTTCAGCACCACAGCATTGAGCCATAACAGTTGAAGTGCTGTCGAACTGTATTACTTCTACTTACTTACTCCAGATGCACCCTTTGACAGAAATGCTCTCTAGTCTATCATTCTTCAAGGATTATTTGTATGTCAGTATATGCCAAATGCATTGTGTGTATATACAATGTGTCCGAAAGGGGATCTTGGTACCTACATTTAGACTAAACACCATATGATATTATGGCATTGTGGTATTATCTTTTTATTCTTTTTTCAGTTCTGGCCAGAAGGATACAATGCACGTTTACTTTATGTGTCAGGAAGTGATGTTTTGGTGATTTTTATTTTTTTTATAATTTAATCCTCCACCCTTAGCAAATGGGAACAACAAAGGCATTCTTTTTACCTTTTTTACGGTGTTGTTATCTTTTGCCTTTTCACCCCAAATCTTTTTCCTGCTATTTATGTAGAATGGTTCCTTTAGTTAATTGCTAACACATTTGAAAAAGTATTTACACACAATCTGAAAGGTGCTAATTGGCTCAAGAACGTGTGATGAATGGCAGTCCGCTCTAAATAAAGTTAAATAAAACACAGCCGCACTTGAATATGATCCTTGAAATAATTACTGGAAATAATTCCAGTAATCTCTGGGGCAAAGCTGGAGTGTGCCTTTTCTGCCCTTGTTAACTGTAATTAATCTGCCAACAGATATTTGTTGTGCTGTCGTGTGCGTGAGTTTTTAGTAGCATTGCATTTGACGCCTTATTCTTTGAATGCTAGAAGGATAGGCACTTAATAAGGATATATGTCTATTTAAAATATAAACATTAATTTCGTTTAATTTCATATTACGATTTGAATGTTGGGCTATCTTGGGAGAGACCAAGATGGAAATCTCCGCTTGGAGACCAAGATGGAAATCTCCACTTGGCAATGGAAACCCACTGTGTAATCTTGCAGAAGTTACAATTTTCAGTCCCAGAAATATTATTATTATTATTATTATTATTATTATTATTATTATTATTAGTTGCAATCCCAGGTGACAGCAGAATTGAGGAGAAGCAACTAAAAAAGCTTACACGATATGAAGATTTAAAGATTGAACTGCAAAGACTCTGGCACAAGCCAGTAAAGGTGATCCCAGTGGTGATCAGCAAACTGGGTGCAGTGCCTAAAGACCTTGGCCTGCACTTAAAAACAATTTGAGCTGTCAAAATTTCCATCTGTCAGCTGCAAAAGGTCACCCTACTTGGATCTGAACGCATTATTCATTGATACATCACACAGTTCTAGACACTTGGGAAGTGTCCGGCGTATGATAAAATACAAAAGGCAGCATAGTGATCTTGTTTGCTGTGTAACAGTCTAGTTGTGTATCAAATAATAATAATAATAATAATAATAATAATAATAATAATAATAATAATAATAATAGTCAAACTACTCTTAGACTTCTGAATTCAGACTGACAGAGTTTTGGAGCACAATACTCCTGGCCTCACAATCGTGTTAAAAAATGAAGTATGGATTGTCAATGTTGCAATCCCAGCTGACAGCAGGATTGAAGAGAAACAACTGGAAAAGCTGACACGATATGAGGATTTAAAGATGGAACTGCAAAGACTCTGGCACAAGCCAGTCAAGGTGGTCCCAGAGGTGATCGGCACACTGGGTGCAGTGCCTAAAGACCTTGGCCTGCACTTAACACAATCGGCGCTGACAAAATTACCGTCTGCCAGCTGCAGAAGGCCACTTTACTGGGATCTGCATGCATTATTCACCGATACATCACACAGTCCTAGACACTTGGGAAGTGTTTGACATCTGATCCAATACAACAGCCAGCAGAGTGATCTTGTCTGCTGTGGAGTCATCTTGCTGTGTTTCAAACAACAACAACAACAACAACATTAATGTGTTTCTTTCAATGCCAGCCCCCCTTGAAACAAGTCTAGCGGATATTTTCCCTATGATATGTTTTCTTATGATTGATGTATGTTGGTAATGACTTGAAAGCTGACAACAGCAATGGTAACAATATCTGTTAATAATTTTTCTAGACCTACCCCAATTCCTCAAGTCTACTAAAACTAACTCTGGTTAGTTGGTTGTTCCATTTTTTTACCTCAAGACATGTGATTACTGCTGGAAATGCTGCTTTTTAGAGTTGTTGTGAATGCCCGACATGTTTCTATATCCCTTATGATGCAAGAAATTTCAGAATGTGTATGACTCATTCAATAGTTAAAATATAAAAGAGTTATTGATTCAAGAAGCCACATTACTAAACTTTTAATGCAACCTTGCCTTCCCCGTGCTCCCTTAAAAACTATTTTGAACTTCTTAAATCAAGTTCATCAAAGAAAGGAACCTCAAACTTTTGCTTGATCATTTCTTTTGGTGTGCTTTTATGGTGCCATTTTGAACTCCTCAGAGTGACGTCTGTAATATTTTTTTTACCATGTAGATCTTATGGTCTAGGTAGCGAGTAAAACTTTGAACTCCACTGAAGTTGGTGCCAAAATTCCCCGCCATTTCAGAGGAACCTGAATTTCTTTCTGATGTTTATGAAAGCTATAATTTCCTTGATTTTCTGCTTATTGTAAGATACACCTTTAGATTTGTTTATAGTGTGCATGGACTTAAATTGGTTTGCACAGCTCATGAAGGTACTTAAAGTCAGCGTGGTATGGGCTATTGATCTATTACTTTGGAAAGGAAAATGAGTAAAAGAATAGATCTTTATGATGAAAACCAGAACATTGAGAAAAATAGAGAACCGTTGTACTTTGCTCCTGGATTTTTATTTGTAAACCTAAATAGTAAAAAGCCCAGTAAATCTATATGCTCTTTTGTAGTGCAGGCATGCATTCTCCATAATTCTCCCTCCTGTTTAACAGCATACACCAGGCTTGGGGAACTTCTAGCCTTTCAGATGTTTCAGACTACAGTCCCCAAAGGAATTAGTATATTATGTTGGTAATTTTTCCTTCTTTCCTTTTACCCTCTATCTTAGGGGTGGGAATTGTGCAACTGTCCAGATGTTTTTGCCATGTATCTTCCAATATTGACAAAAAGCTTTGTTGTTTGGGGCTGATGGGAGTTGCAACCCAACAACATCTGAAGGGCTTGAATGTACTTTTGATGTGCGTACTTAATATTTAAACATGTTGGGTTACTGTGCGTTTTTTGGGCTGTATGGCCATGTTCCAGAAGCATTCTTTCCTGATGTTTTGCTCACATAAAAATGGACAAAATCTGGCTACTGGTATTAAAACACTCTAAAAGCAAGAGAGTACATAAAGAGGAACACTCAAAAAGCAGGGGAATTCTAGATAAGAATCAATCGAGGCCAGCTAACACCCCCAACAATGGATTCCCCCAGGCAGCAACAAGCCAGGCCTTGAAATTGCAAGGCCATTAAATGCTAATCAAGGTGGCAAATTGCAACATTCACACATGGACATTCCTCCCACCCTGGACATTCCACAGATATATAAACCCAACTTGCGTAATTTCCAACAGATCTCACAACCTCTGAGGATGCCTGCCATAGATGTGGGTGAAATGTCAGGAGAGATTGCTTCTGGAACATGGCCATACAGCCCAAAAACCACACAGCAACCCAGTGAATTCTGGCCATGAAAGCCTTCAACAACACTTTAAACATGTTCTTCATGCATTTTTGTTAGTAGTCCAAGTTGTTTTCAATTGGTGGTGTGCTTACCATTGATGGGATTCAGAGGCAATTTTGGTAGTTTTCCATAAACCAAGAATTTATTATTTTTCAGTCTTATACTTATTACAGTACATTTTGTGCTTAGCAGTATTACTAACAGAGCTGTTTTTGTTTGTTTTTGGTAACTCCAAGAAATCCTAGGACCACTTTTCTATCATTACAACTTACCACAAATGATCAGTTTGCTATGTTATGCCTATAAACATAAAAACATCCTCCTTCGGAAAAAAGGGTCTTTTGTTTCTTTCACAGTGGGACTCTCGGGTTCCTTCACAAAGTGATTGGTGGGATTAAAGAGACAAAAGCACAGTCTACATTACTATGTACACATCCCTTCCTTTTTGTTGCTGTAATTAAAAGCAATTCATTTAAAAACAGGGGACCTGAATACATGAATTATTATTATTATTAGATCAGTCGCTGAATTTTTTTGAATGCTCATTCTTTTTGTCTCTCTAGAAGGTCAAGCTAAAAACGTTCTTTTGTTGCACGCATCTCATGAAATTTTTCTTGTTTATCCTCTTTTCCTTTGACTTCAGGGGAGCGTATGTGACTTTCTTGTCTTCCCATTTATTGTAAAAATCCTGAGAGGTAGGTCAGGCTCATTCAATGTCACACAGTAAGTTCCTGGCCCAGTGGGGACTTGAAGCCAGATTTCCCATATCTCAATATAAATGAGCAAACTCAGATCTGTACAAACATGTACCAATGTTAAATCTATCAGCGTTTGTTGTTTTAAGTACTTAAATTAGTCGCTGAACCAGGAAAATACTGCTCAAATGTGGAACTTAATTAGTGTTCAGTACACAGCAGTAGGGATGTCATTCTTTACTACATTCGCTCTTGAAGGAAGCAAAGAATAGTTTTTTAAAAATTTTTCAAAGTAATTGAACAAGTTTTCAAAGACTATTCACAGTTGAAGACTTATTCTGAGGAAAAAATTCTCATGTGATTAATGTGTGCAGAAAACAGTATTTTCAGAACAGGAAATGGCATTCTCTGCAAAGAAATATTTTGATCTCAGAAAAAGCTGTTTTTTGCATGGAAAATACTGGGGTTTTTTTGGGGGGGGGGGCACATATGCAGATTCCATGTAGAAAAAATCCTGTTCTGCGAAGGATCTCCTTAGTCCAGGGGCCCATTCAGACATTACCTTTATCCTAGGAGCTCCCACAGCAAACAGGAGGGTGGCCAAATGCTGTTCCCTGTAAATGCAGAAGCAATCACTAGGTAAAGGTAAAGGTTTTCCCCTGACAGAAAGTCCAGTCATGTCCAACTCTGGGGGTTGGCATTCTTCTCCATTTCGAAGTCGAAGAGCCGGTGTTGTCCCTTGACACCTCCAAGGTCATGTAGCCTTCACGATTGCATGGAATGCTGTTATCACTGCAAATGATAAAAAATGCAAGATTTTCAGGCACAGGAATATCTCAGTTGCGAGCCGAAAATAGACACCTTCGAATGTTTGTATGTCCCTGCACTCAATCATGGGAGTTTTTATCTGGGTTTGTCCCATGTTTTAGATGTTTGTTCCTGGTTGGTTGGTTCCTAAAAAGAAGGTGACCACTGAGTAGAACACAAAAACTTTGTTTGTGTGCCAGAAACTGCATGAAACATGTGGAGGGCACATTTTCTCTGACCAGGACAAAGTTGTGGCCCCCTAGTCAATGTTGAACATCTTTGCACAATAAGAGCAATCAGGAACAGACATGTATAACCCAGGAAAAACAACTTGTCTGCACAAATGGATCTACAGCTTATATAACCCAGGAATGCAACTTCATATCTTCTCATGTCCTCATCTTCAGGTTTTTTTTTTTAAAAAAAAACACGCTGAAATTTCCAGTGGAAGTCCCATGGTGGCCATCTTGGGAGCCTCTAAATCCCGTAACCAAGCTGTATGTGTGGATGATTGAGGCAGAAATCTCAGGACCATCAGGCCTGTATCTGGACATCTTCTCAGGTCCTTTTTTTTTTTTGCCCCTGACAAAAGCATATGATTTAGTGCTGTCTGGACCTGCCCCAGGATTTTTCTCACTGCGATTTCGTAAGACATAAGATAATCAATAATCTGCAAGATAGCAATATGTCAGTATATCCAGTTGTTCAGCTCTGGAAATTATAGAGTGGTGTGTGTGTGTTTTTTAAACAAAGAAAATACTTCAAAATTGAATTAGAAAATTGTCCCTTTGAATTGCTTTGGCACTTGCCTTACAGAAAGGAAAGCATTTTTATCCCCATCCATTCCTTAGCAGAACTGGTTAAAAGGTATGTGATTGTGGATGCCTTTCCAAAAGGAATTCTTGGGATGGCTCAATCCAAAAATGAATAAAGGGTGATTGCTCTTTATACCCTTTGTAGTCAAGATCCAGATTGGGATTGTGGTGGAGCAAAGGATTACACCTCCGGGTGCACAAAATTGGTTCCACCTGGGTTGCCTCCCTTGCCAACCATTTTTTTTAAAAGGAAAGAATAAGCCTTCATCAAGGCTGACAAATACAGATTATGTTATTCTGTTTTAGTCCTCAGGATGGTCTAGGTTGAAAACTGGATGTGACTCCAGTCCCTTGAAAGTTCATATAGAAAAAGGAATTTCAGCAGGTGTTACCTGGTTTCAGGATAAGCAATGCCTGCTGAAATTCTCTCTTTGGCACAAACATGATAGGTATAAGAACTCTCTCCAATTTTCACTCTGGCAACCCAGATCCTCAGTAAATTGGGAGCATGTTTCTGCTGGCTCCTGATTGGAATTCGTATATTGATATAGCTAAGAAGTTAAAGATGTGGTGTGTACCATTCAGTTCCATAAAATTATCCTTTAGGATTACCATGCCAGTTCTATTCTTTTCAAGATAACTTTATTTTGAGACTGTATGTTTAGAAACTCTTGGCTCTGCACCATTAGAATAAGAGATATCTGTCTTTTACCACCCTCTTTTCTTTTTACAAGCGAAGCACTATTTGTTTGTGTAATTTTGTTACTCTGTACAATTATGAAAAACGGAATGGATTATCCTCCTAAGACATTTTGTGCCTTGAAGCTAATAAGACCTTTAAAGTCACAAATGAACCAATGCAGAATGAAACCCAATCAGTGAAAAATTTAGCAATTTGCCCGGGTACCATTAAAGATGCCTTTGGAGATGGAAAAAAGTTGTCCTCATTTGTTGCTGGACTCATTCAGTGAAGTAATAGCAAGCTCACTGATGGCAGATTTAATTGCTTTACAATTGAGTTGGCTAATTAGAATAGTTTATTTTCCAGAAGACCTACAAGTAGAATGGTGGCTCTGTCAGGTGTCAACACTGTCATTATTTTTAGGTTTGAGGCATAGCGGATGACTCCTTTTGGATGACCCGGTTCCAGGTGATTTCCTACTTGTGGATCAGAGGCAAATACTGTTGTTTTTAAGGGCATGCTTTTGGACAGATGGTTGAATGAAAGGAACTGTTCCCTGTGAATTGTTACGGTTGTCTCTGATCTGTCAGCCATGGTAAGCTGGTGTTCACTTCAGTCTCATTAACTGCTCTACTACTTTGATGGCTATGATGCACTAATTGAGACAAACCTGTGCATCGCCATTGTTAGAAGCCACATCTCAGATGCTTTAATACTAGGGCTGGGCCTTTCTTTAAAGAATGGATTTTTTCATATTGTCATCTTTTGCTATTTGTCGTAAAGTACAAGCACTACTTACTAGAAATTATTTGCTATACTGAAAGCTGGACTGCATGTTTGATGTGTCCTTTAAGTCTTAAAAGATGGCACTTTGGTGTGATTATATACTTGGATGGAATAGTACAGGCCATCTTATCTATCTCTGTGTTGCTGTCTCACTCATTGTTTTCGCAAAAAATGTCAATCTGGAATTTGAAAGGTAAATTGGCTGTTTGTGCGAATGTCCTTGTAAGCAGCACCCAGTGGCAGGTTTTTTTCTAATACTGAAATTGATGGAATAGCCAGAAACATGTCCTTTTTAATCAGCTGAGTGCTGCTGGGTTTCATTGGCTAAACAGCATTGGAATAGGGGAGAGAAACACAGCAACCAGTAGGCAATTCATCAGTTTCTTCTTCTGTTGGAATTGACATTTACAAGGAAACTGAGGCAGTAAGCCAGCTCCGTATGCCTGCTGTAGGCTGGGCAGACCAGTATACCCAAGGTATTTATTGGCAAGTCAGCAGCATATGACTTTCAGGCAATAAATAATTAAATTTTGGGTCTCTGTTCCAAAAGCTTCGCAGTTCTCAGCTGTCATACAAATAGTTTTTGAGTTCATAGCTGAGCTTCCAGCCAAACAAATTTGTCTGTCATTCATTCGATTTTTTTGCTAATGTAGATGATTTGTTCATTCTAACATTCATGGTGGCACATGATGATGTCACTTAGGTCATTGGTTTTCAGGTGGTGGAGTGGGACACATTAGCAGATACTGACCCACTATGGGTCACATCATCATCATCATCACTACCTTTTTAAAATGAAGGTGATATGAGAGAAAATATGCATAACAAAGCAGAACAGACCTTTCCACTAAAAGAAATATTTTTAAAAAGATGTCATCATTTTGTGAAAGGAATTTATATATTTTTCATTCTTGGATGACAAGTCATGTTTAATAAACCTCTCTTTTGTATGCTGCTGTTCAGCTTACATGAGTTATGTCCTTTATGATATCAGTAGATAGAAAATGAAACAGATGGCTGAGAAGGATTAAAATTCGAAAGTTGGACTGACATTCCAGGGCATTGTTAGAACTAGGTTGGAAAAGTTGGACTTTGCAATACTGCAGTTGTGAAATTTCTCAAGGGATTTTATCAGGAACCTGTTGAAATATTTTCACTTTATCATCAAGTGAAATTGAAAGGCAGATGGCTTTGCTACAAAGTAGGGAGTCTCTGCAGTTTTGTTGTCAGTGATAAAGGTGACGTGTTCAGAGTTGAATCTCTTTGAGGTTAGGATGTTGAACTCTGTGCTTGGTCCAAGATAAAAAGGAGCAAATAAATAAATAAAAATCAGACACACAACCCAGTGTGAGACCTGACTCATCTACTATTTATTAAGACAAGTCAAGAGAAATACAGTTTGTAGCTAGAATCCTCTAGTTTCTTGGACCAACAAGAAGTCTGGCCTGCAATGTTTGCCAGGCTCCAAGGCGTACCCCTAATGCACTCCAGCCTAATGGTACTGGAGATGCCATTGCTAAATGTGGCATCCTGATTGTCTCACCTTTGTTCCCACGTAACTTGGTAGCATGCAAGACACATCCTGGACCTTGCTAGTTCCCATCCCACAGGGGATTTCTGACCTGTCAGTTGCCAGTCCACTGTGGAGTGTACTTTGCTGAACCTATGTATTATTTAAGCTTGTTTTCATCTGAGTTTCAAGATAACAGCAAGCAGTGATTGTCCCCAAGCAATGCATCACCTTTGAAAGAAAGAATACATCTTCTAACAACCACTCTAGAGGGCTGTTGTGCTTACTAAATGATTTTGTTGTTCTTCCTTTGATTCGTGATACATCTTTTCTTGCGCATATGATATTGTGTGACAATGTCATGCTAGTACAGTTTGCCCTCTGTATCCAGGGATTCAACCATCCACAGCTTGAAAATATTCCAAAAGGGTAACCTTGATTTTGCCATTTTACTACACCAGTGTTTAAAGTGGAACTTGAGCATCCATGGATTTTGGTATCCATAAGGGATCCTGGAGCCATGCCCCAGCAGATATCAAGGGCTCACTATATCTTGATTTGGATTAGCTGGTAAAAGAGCCTTCACTTAACATAAAACCAATAAGGTTTGGCATTAACAAAAGTATCTGGCATTGTCTAGGAGCTTTGTGAAGCTCCATGGCTGCTGCAATGGTAACAAACAATGGAAAAGATGAGGGTGACTGTCCAGCCTGACCTGACAGGGACAATCCTGTTCCTGCTCCTGATGTGGTTTGGAAGCAGAGCATGAAAATACCTCCAAAGATTCAGTGAAGCAACAGTGCTTCAGACTGGCCCAACATTTAGGTGGTTCCAAGGATAGCAACTGGAATGCCGCCAGCTCTCCACAACTTTTTCCAGAAGTCATTGAAGAGAACTGATGCCTTGTGGCTATATCAATTTTTTTTCCAGTCTGTTTTATTTGAAAAACCATATTCTAGAATTCATTCGTTTTCTATGTATTGCATCATTAGGGCAAACAACAATGGATTGTTCTCTAACTTCAGTCAAATTGCATCAGAAAAAATATTGCCAGATAAACACACAGTCTGAAAAAACTTTAAGGTCTCATAATTATTAATGAGGCTAAATTTGAAAGTGCCAAAGACTACTGCTAGAATAGAACTCAGAGCCAATTAAACCGTAATAAAGGAGCTCTTTAGTTAAAGTTGTAATGTGTAGCATTTGGAAACATGCATAATGTGTGACTTCAGTACCCAAGACATGGTATGTAAATTTATTTGCCTTAGAATTTGGACACTTAAAAATAAAAAATATATATAAAATATATAACATAGAATAAAATAGCACTTGGGAACCTTTCACTTTTCAGATATTTTGGGCTACAGCTTCCATAATCTCTTAGCATTGACTATGCTGATTGGAGATTTTGGAAGTTGAAAGCCAAAATATGGAGTGCCACAGTTCCCCTTCCCCTCACATATGCTAACTTGTTAATTTTCAATAATTTATAAATGGAAAAAAACATTGGGGAGAGAGAATTCATTGGTTAAACTGCAGTAAGATATTGTGGCCAGGCATGGACAAACTTTGGCCCTCCAGGTGTTTTGGACTTTAACTCCCACGATTCCAAACAGCTGGTAGGAATTGTGAGAGTTGAAGTCCAAAACACCTGGAGGGCCCAAGTTTGCCCATGCCTGCTGTATATTAATATGTAGATAGTAGGCCTGTGCGGTTTCGTTCGTTAATTTCGTAATTCGTAAAACATTCGTTAATTTTTGCATTTACGGTACGATAACAAAACATATTTTCAAACCCGGAAGGGTTTTTAAATATCGAAACGGCAACTCCCACAGTATTTACGAGCTTTCGCCCGTTTTGTAAATGGGGCGGGCGGGGCGAAGGGGCGGCGCGAGCGCACACCCAGTGAGCCAAGCACCGCCCCTGCCTGTTGGGCGCCCGGCCCGCGCGCGCTCACCCTTACAACCGGCCTCCGCGCGCCATCCAATCGGCTCCGGCTCCTGCGCCCTCCTCCTCCTCCTCCTCCTCCTGGCACTTCCTGCAACACAGCTGGGAGGAGGAGGAGGAGGAGGAGGAGGGCGCAGGAGCCGGAGCCGATTGGATGGCGCGCGCGCGCTCACCCTTACAATCGGCCTCCGCGCGCCATCCAATCGGCTCCGGCTCCTGCGCCCTCCTCCTCCTCCTCCTCCTCCTGGCACTTCCTGCAACACAGCTGGGAGGAGGAGGAGGAGGAGGAGGAGGGCGCAGGAGCCGGAGCCGATTGGATGGCGCGCGCGCGCGCTCACCCTTACAACCGGCCTCCGCGCGCCATCCAATCGGCTCCGGCTCCTGCGCCCTCCTCCTCCTCCTCCTGGCACTTCCTGCAACACAGCTGGGAGGAGGAGGAGGAGGAGGAGGGCGCAGGAGCCGGAGCCGGAGCGCAGGAGCCGGGGAGGGGATTCCTGCAGCGCCGGCTCTGCCTCCGTGGCCCGCCTGAGATGAGACCAATACTATCTGATTGCCACAAATTGAAGGCTGCATCCATCCAGGCTCTTTTGCTGTGAGTTTTCAGAGCTGTATGAGTGTATGACCATGTTCCAGAAGCATTCTCTCCTGACATTTTGCCCACATCTATGGCAGGCATCCTCAGAGGTCTGTTGGAAACTAGGCAAATGGAGTTTATCTATGGAATGTCCAGGGTGGGAGAAATGAAAGCCATTCAATGCTAATCAAGGTGACCATTACTGCAACATTCACACTTACAAAATGTTTTGTAAATATTTACGAAATTTCGTAAATAACAAAACATTTTTTTGGAAAGTTTTGTAAATATTTTAAATATCGAAACAAAAAAACACCCCAATTACAAATCGATTTTAGAAACAAATTTTTTCTTGATCAAACAGGCCTAGTAGATAGAGAAATGTCAGTAGCAAGGCAGTGGCCGTGTAGTTTGACAGTTTTAAGTGTTGGATCAGGACATTGAGAGACTTGGGTTGGAATACTTTCAGCCTTGGAAACCCACTGGACAGCCTTGGGCAAGTCATACTCTCTTAACCTGGGAGAGGGCAATGGCAAACCCCCTCTGAATAAATCTTGTATAGGAGACCCTGACTTGCATCACCATAAATCAGAAATGATTTGAAAACATGGATTATATTAAGGGGGCAATTATATATAGGGATTCTTAGAAAAACTGAAGTGTATACAAGAGTAAAATAATAACTGTAGTTCAAAGTGTTCTAAAGTTCTCCAGTGGAGATCTTTTAAGTACTTCACTAAACTACAAATCTCAGGATTCTGACAGAGAGAACTATGGCAATTAAAATTCCACTTCGATATAACTGGCGTGCTGTGATTGTAGTACAGTGACCCTTCTTTTGGACCCCTGAGCGCACATAATTTGTGAGTGTCTGTGTTTCCAAACTTAATTGCAGGGAATTTATGGACAGGAGAGTGAAGCATTAAACTGGATCAAGCAGGTATTTGTAAGTTATCTTGGCTCTGGATACTTCAGAAACCCGAAAGAGCCGGCGTGTACACTTTGAACTGAAACATTTACCTTAAGAGAAGCAGATCTTCAATCTGATATACATTAGGACTAAAAAGAAACAAGCATCCTTTGAAGTGAAGAATGAAATAACAATAAAAGGAACTAGGATTTATTATTACACTGTAATGAGTTTTTTTTTGCTGTATATGTTATAAATATTAGATTACTCTTTGTAAAATGCTTTCTGTGGTCTCTGTTTTAGAAAGGCTTTTGATATGCAGTCAAATTTTTAAAGATGCTTTTTTGGAAAATGTTCCACAGGTGAAGTAATAAAGAGAAGGACGTATGATTAATATGCTATGGAGACATTTGCTAAATTTGAGTTTTGTTGTTGTCAGGTTTCAGGGTATCTGGTTTAGTAGCTCTTGGAGATGTTTGAGATGGAGATTTTGGGATGTTTTCCAAGTGATTACTCACAGGAATGAAGTATGACGCCAGCGGTGAATTGGTGTTAAGTGACCTGTCTATAAAGACAAAATTGTGATCCCTGCATGTTGTTTCTGTTATAAAATCTGTGACAGGCAGTATATCTAAAGGCTTGCAGGTAGAGCGCGCACGCACATACACAGACACACACACAGTCCTTAAATTTGTAAAAATGTTTGAAGCAACCAGTGATATGGAGGAAGTGGTATCATTGCCTTTCATTTTCTTTCTGAAATAGAATGGAAATTATGGTGCAAAAAGGGAAATGAAAGATATGCAATAATACTTTATCAAATCCTTATCATTTTAACAATATAAAATGCATAATATATAACTTAGTTAAAACATACAGTGGTATTGCTGGGATATTTATGCTAAGTACAGAGCAATGTGATTTCTTTATTTTCAATATTTCTATTATTAAAAGGCCTCTCGAGGTAAGTCTTGCTAAATGATTTCATGCATGGATTTCTGAGAAGTTGAACCCACTCTTTTTGTTCAGTTTGGTGTGTTAGATACCTATAGAACTTCTCTGTTAATTTTGTGGAATCAAAATTGGGATTATGTCCTATACTAAAGAGAATGAATGCTTTCAAAATGCACCATACTATGCGACCTTAGCATAGATGTCTGTCTTTTTGCAGTCTCAAAAACTGGGGAAGATCAGAGGTTCTACGCCACATTTCTCAACCTGTGGGTCGGGACCCCGGGGGGGGGGTCATAAAGGGGTGTCAGAGATGTTGTCAAAGACCATCATAAAACACAATATTTTCTGTTGATCATGGGGATTCTATGTGGGAAATTTGGTCCCATTCTATTGTTGATGGGGTTCAGAATGTTCAGAATGTGAACTACAATCAACTTCCAAATGTCGAGGCCTGTTTTACCCAAACTCCACTAGTGTTCACATTTGGGCATATTGAGGATTTGTGCCAAGTTTGGTTCAGATCCATCATTGTTTGAGTCCACAGTACTCTCTGGATGTAGGAGTACTAAAACTTCAAAGCTCCAAACCTTTCCAGTATTTTCTGTTGGTCATGGGGCTTCTGTGTGCCAAGTTTGGTTCAATTCCATTGTTGGAGGAGTTCAGAATGCTCTTTGATTGTATGTTAACTATAAATCCCAGCAACTACAAATTTGGTCCAGCTACTACAAATTTGGTCCAGTGAATGAAAATACATCCTGCATATCAGATATTTACATTACAGTTTATGACAGTATCAAAATTACAGTTCTGAAGTAGCAATTAAAATAATTTTATGGTTGGAGGTCACCACAACATGAGGAACTATATTAAGGGGTTGTGGCATTAGGAAGGTTGAGAAATACTGTTCCAAAGCTTCATTGCAAAAGGAATCATAAATACTTTCTCCTGTTGTTTCTTACATTTATTGTTGTTGTTGTTGTTCATTCGTTCAGTCGTCTCCGACTCTTCATGACCTTATGGACCAGCCCACGCCAGAGCTCCCTGTCGGCCGTCACCACCCCCAGCTCCTTCAAGGTCACATCGGGGGACTCAACTCCCCAGGTCACATCGGAGGACTCAACCTGTGGGTCCCCAGATGTTTTGGCCTACAACTCCCAGAAATCCCAGCCAGTTTACCAGCTGTTAGGATTGCTGGGAGTTGAAGGCCAAAACATCTGGGGACCCACAAGTTAAGAACCACTGTTTTACCCACTGGCCTTGTTGGACGGGGAATTCTGGGAGTTGTAATTCAAGTTAAACAACTTCAAAAACAACAACTTCGGTAAACTATGCTCAGATGTTAAGGCTCTGGAGTAAATATGGAAATATTACAAGTGTAGGTGTTAAGTTATAAAGCATAATGATACAACTCTATTGCACAGGAGACATGACTCATTTTGGCTTAGGAGGAAATCAGCGTAGTCTGTATGACATTTCCTTAACAAGTTACATGAAAAGCAGAACTAAAGGCACTTTATCACTAGCATCATACTCTTCAAGGTACTGTTTGCCCTGAATATCCAATACCTTCAAGATATTTTTCAAAGTCATCCCCTGAAACATGGTGAGGATGTTTTTGCTCCCCAATTCGTCTTTTTAAATTGTTTTAGTCTTCAACAAGTTTAAAAGAAAGCTTGGAAGCATGACTGTCTCTTGGCACCAACAGATTGGCCTGCCTTTGGCATTTCTGCTTCTTGCCAGCTCATCCACCTAGAAATGTGAAGGCTGTGAAGAGGAGTAGGGGAAAAAATGGAAACCCCCATGAGTTGTTTTTCAATTTTTCCAAGAGAAATATGAAAGAAGGAAGACGAGGAAGAAGTTATATTTTTTCTGTATAAGAAAACAATGTCTTACTCACACAAAAAGATGTCCATGTAAGATAAGCAACAATATTAGAGAATAATAACTCTGGCACAAAGTCAGAGTTCAACATCAGCAGTTTAACAACTTCTAACTTTGCTGCTGGACTTTAATATTGCGCTTAAATGAAGCTGTTTCTTTTCTTTACAGCAAAACATCATGACATTTATTTTCAATTTTATTTTTTCCTGAAGTAATATATTCAAAGAAACTACAGCACCTATAATGTGCCAGCAGTGCTTTTGTGATGTAATGCATTTACCAGCAACACCATTACTCTCCTCATATAACAAGAATGGTTTTATTATTATTTTATTATTACTATAAACAATATAAATGTAACAAAATCCAGCAACTTAAAGAAAATAAGGATACAATGAATGAGTATGTTATATTTATTTATTCATTTATTCATTCTTTGCAATTACCTGTTTGTTTTTTCTTCATCGTCAACAAAAGTTCAAGCAAGAACCTTTTTCTTATTACTCATGAGAGAAATTACTTCAGAGGCATTTTGATGAATTCCTCACACACAATTGTTGTCTGTTTTTGCAAATTGGTTTTCAAAGTGTGGAGCTAACCAATTTTTTTAGAAACCGCTAACAATAAATGTTACCTACGGATGTGAGAGCTGGACCTTAGGGAAGGCTGAGCGAAGGAAGATCGATGCTTTTGAGCTGTGGTGTTGGAGGAAAGTTCTGAGAGTGCCTTGGACTGTGAGAAGATCCAACCAGTCCATCCTCCAGGAAATAAAGCCCGACTGCTCACTGGAGGGAAGGATACTAGAGACAAAGTTGAAGTACTTTGGCCACATCATGAGGAGACAGCAAAGCCTAGAGAAGACAATTATGCTGGGGAAAGTGGAAGGCAAAAGGAAGAGGGGCCGACCAAGGGCAAGATGGATGGATGGCATCCTTGAAGTGACTGGACTGACCTTGAATGAGCTGGGGATGGTGACGGCCGACAGGGAGCTCTGGCGTGGACTGGTCCATGAGGTCACGAAGAGTCGGAGACGACTGAACGAATGAACAACAACATACACAGGAGGGCTGGCTCAGTCTTTTGTGGCTCTCATTGAATTATGTGGATGAAATATGAGGCAACACTCAGAAAGATGGAGAAAGAAGACCTCAAACCACCTTCTAAAAGCCAGGGGTCATCAGGGTGAGAATGTGACTTTATCTTTATCTCAGCAATAACCCTGAGTACATTCCTCGCTGTTTCCCATAAAAGTCAAGACCCATCATTCATGTCTTTAGAGAAAAATAAAAACGTTGAACTATGACATAAAATTGCTCTGCAGACAAAAAGCTACTGCCAGCCTGATATTGGCCTTCATGAAGAGGGAACTGATAAGAACATAAGGTTTCTAATCCAACTCCTCTTATTCTCCACAGCTGAAAATCTATATGTGGACATATAGTGCAGTTCTGAATGTCCAGACCTTTAAAGAGAACCCAGGTCTTACTAGGTGTCTTAAAAGCAATTCATTTTTCAAGTTATCAAAGAATAACTGCATTACGGTTGTGGCTTAATGGGGGATCGCTTCATTTCTTTCACACTATCATCGAAACTCTTGAGCTGCTCTTTTGATTTACAGGGGTTATGGCCTCAAAAATTGTTGGAGAACTAATATTATACAGTTCAGAACCTGGCTTTTGCAGCTGCTATTTGGACACTGAAATGATAATAAGCTTAACAAGAACTTGTCTTTTGTACCACAAAAGTTGTGTGTCAACACTGGACATTTGTGATATTGTTTAATAGATAACTAAGCATTTATACTCATTTTCTTTTGAGAACTGGGAAAGTAAAGAGTTGGATTTAAAAATCTTTGAAATGTATTGCAACTGCTTTTAAGTTCCTTAGGAGTACAGTGAGGCCTCCTTATCCACAGATTCCATAATCATGCTTTCACTTATGCTCTGGAAATATTACACCTCATCACCAAGTTTTTGTGGGCCTCTATAAGTCCTCAAGTGTGATTCTATGGTGTGCTTCCAGTCCAAATAATATGAAAATATAACATTTTGCTATAATCCTTGGTTCCAGCATCCATGGGGAGTTTTGGAATGTATACCCTGCAGATCGAGAGGTTATACTATTCACCTGCAATAATTTCTTTTTAAAAGTAATTTTCTAAGGTTTATAACTTTTATGGAACAGAAAGGGGGGCTCTTGACATTGTTGAACTACAATGCCATATGTAAGTCATCTTGAGTCCCCCTTGGGGTAGAAAAAGGTGGGATATAAATAAGTCTAATAAATAAAATAAATACAAGTCTATTCACATTGTCAATGATATGGATGGACATTGGGTTGCATATTCTCTTGTTTATTCAGTCATCTAGTTGAGCAAAGTAGGGCACAAGTATTTTGAGAGTCCCAGTTGAGAAATCGGGAGCATGTTTGGTTACACATTCCCATTCAATGGGTTGAGTTGTGTTCCAAGAAAGATTAATCTTATTAATGTTAAAGATCATGATGGGAAGCCGAGTGAATCTGCAATACAGAGGCCTGAAAGTATTTGTGGGTACACTGTATAACTGATTTTTCTATTATGGGAATCTTGTAGTTATTTCTTCAATTTTCTGAACATTCAGGGAAAGACCAAATTATGATATTATTTGTGAGGGAACTGTACATTTATAAAGTCGCTAGGTTAGTCAAACATTTTGGCCAGCCTGCTGGGATATAATATTTGATCAGGAATATTTTTATAGATGTGTATATATTGAGTTCCCTTTTGCTTGTTGACAAGTTCTCCTTAGGGCACATCCACATACATCAAAATAGATATGGATAAATATACAAGTATCCCTCTACAGAGCTTTTAATAAATTTCGTGTTCAAGAGCTTCCCATAATATTTGCACAGATAAATCTGATAAGTATTACTTTTACTACAAAAAGTAATTCCTGAGAGAAACTAGGATGTTGCTTGGAGGAACAAGCCCTGTGTAATTCTGATTATGAGTGATGTGGTTCTGCAGAATCCTCCATATTTATGGGGATAGAGCAATTTTAATGAACAAATGATTTCCAATGAGGCAGGTAATTTAAAGGTGATATTAAACTGCAGAAAACATGACTTGTCTTGGGGGGGAAATACTTAAAAACCCTCTTTTGAAACCATTCCATCTGTGTATCTTGATCTTCTTCACCATTTTTAATTACCAGGGATGCTTTCATTAAAGCGGGATCTTTAAGGTATTATCCACTCCTGCTGTTTATTTCCCATTTTAAATTCTAATCCTTTGTGACAGCATAATAATTTCCACAGCAACCAGTCTCATGCAATAAGACATTATCTTGTACCATGACTTTCTCACAAGCAGCTTAAAAAAACACATATTTTAATACCTCGATAATAAGGTTATTGAGGTGTGGGTATGAATGCTGTAGGCTATATTTTGGAGGAAGGAGCTGACAAAATCTCCTCTGATTATTCCTTGCCTTAAAAAATTCTATGAAATTGTTGGGGATGCTTTAAGTCGACAGACAAGTTGACAGCACATGCACTCATACACATGAGTCACAGAGGAAATAAAACATGGTCAAAGGACAAAGGAGTGGAGAAAAATAGGTTGAGAACTGATAGGACAGAGAAAAATAGGAAGGCTATTGTAGATCGTGATAGCGAGCCTTAGTTTGAAGTCCACCAGGAGCTCCCTACTATGTTGACAGGAGGGGGCAGGAGTAGAATTGAGAAGAAAGAAATGGGGAGATCAAGAACCTTGAAGAAATCTTGGACCAAATCCCTGGAGATTTTGAAATATGTAAACAGGATTATGGTAAGTGGAAAATAAGCAAGGAAAGATAAGCTCTTTAGCACAAACATCCTGTTTTAATGCAAGAGGCATACGCTGAAACAATGAAAGACAAATTACATGGTTTTGGGAGCCACAGAATTCTTAGAGTATCCATTGTCTTTGGTGGATGGATAATGCACTTAATATGTACGGTAGGAAGACATGTAAATCTTAAAGGCTTCAGAGTCATTCTTCTGACCACACGCTCAGCCCAGTATGGTGTGCCTAGTTCTGGTTCATACGTTAATAAAAGATGTAAGTGTGGTTGCTTCCAATCTCTCCCCCTCCCCACCCCCAATTTTGCTTTAGTTTTGATTCATTGCATTTAAAAGCTCTGCTCTGTTATATGTGTAATGTGCCAGCAAGACATTAAATTTAGTTAGAGTGTTGTTAGAGTGTTCCTATGGGAAAGGGAATTGGATCACAAAGGTCTAAATCTGATGGCCCATCCAAACTGGAATAGATTCATGGAAGTTTTGCTAAACTATAAATTAGTATTTATATAGCTTCCATTGGTTAAATGGATATGCTGTCATACTTGAGGCTAGCAGTTGGGTTTGGGTCAAAAGAGCCAAAGCCCCATTTTGTCTAATGTTCTGTTTATAGAGTTTCTAACCAGTTGCCCCAGGTTAGAAGGACATACATGTGGCCTTTCACACTCCATCTCATGTTTCCCAGCAACCAATATTAAGAGTCATAATACCTAGGAGAATTTGATGATGTATGGATTTGGGACACAAGTGGGTTCTACAAAATATTGCTGCACATGGATTTGTGAAAGCTGTCCAGAAAAGGGTGATCAAGAGGGTCCAAAGTTTGGAAACAAAACACTTAGGGAGTTGGATGTGTTTAGTTTGGTGAAGAAATTGAGCCAATTTGTTTTCTGCTACCTCTGAGACTAAAACATGAACTATTGAGTTCAAATTACAAGAAAATAGATTCCACTCAAACATTAGGAAAAAGTAGGTTGCTGTGTGTCTTTTTGGGCTGTATGGACATGTTCCAGCAGCCTTTTCTCCTAATGTTTCACCTGCATCTGTGGCTGGTATTTTCAGAGGCTCTGTTGGCAGAGAAGCAAGTGGAGTGTATATATACCTGTGGAATGTTAGGAAAAACTTAATGACTGTAAGAGCTGTTCAACAGTAGACCAGTATGGTGAGCTCTCTGTCTTTGAAGATCTTAAAACAGAGAGGTTGGATGGGCAGTTAGCAGAAGTTGTGTATCTCTGCCTGTCAGAGGGTTGTCTTGTGGTCCCTTCCAACTCTGTGGTTCTTGGATATGTCTGGACCTATTTTGGTAATGTAAGTTCAGCACTCAAAGTCTGAACCTCAGAAATGTAGGGGATAATAATAATAATAATCATAATCATAATAGTTCCAATATCTGAAAGTAAGAAAACATGGCAGACCCCTTATAAAATGGGTCTGCTGTTCACCAGTAGGGTGCTGAGTGTATATGAAAGGATAATATACTAATACATTTTCTTTCTCCTCTCATTACTATCTTTGCAAATATCCCATCGTGTAGGTCACTATTATGTAGGTGAAGCCTCCCCTCTGTATTTACAGTGCAAATAAATGTCCCACCTTAGTTCTCTTATTCCAAAGCCACCTTATCCAGCATATGTAGACCGTGTGTGTGTGTGTTGTATCAGTTTATGGCAACCCTATCATGAGTGTTCTTGGTAAGATTTATTCAGAGGAAATATGCTTTTAGTATCCTCTGAAACTGAGAGAGTGTGTGATTTGCCCAAAGTCACCCAGTTGGTTTCCACGATTCAGCATGGATTTGAACCCTGGTCTCCAGAATCCTAGTCCAATGCTCATATCAGTACTCCATACCACACTGTTTCTCGATGCAGATATGTACAATGAGTCACATAATTTATGGATAATAATTGATCTATAATCATAGAAGGGGAAAACCCTTGATGATGTGTTTCAGGAAAAGAAACATCAGAAAATTATAAGTCAGTCTTTAGCCGCCAGATTGAGCCCATAAATTTCTACGAGTGCACTGGAAGAATTTTTATTTATGGAGATAAAAGAGCATTTAAATCTTGTTTCAGAGTTCAAGCTGCTAATATTGGTGAGATGTGGATACCAATAACCTGCAGTAAATAAGCCTCTGTACACTGTCTGCCCTTACGCAAAATTTAATGAAAAACAGACTTAGCAGTGAATATATTGTTTTGCCTGTTCAACAAAAGGAGTTAAATTCAGAATATTTTTGCATAATAAAGATAAGTGTTGACAGTGTAATGATCCATTTGGCGCTGAGAGATAAAAATCTTGAATGATTTTTAATAAAAATAAGCTAGCTTGGCATGCTTTGAATTCAAGATGAACGAAGAAGTTGGTCTGAAGCCAAAGACTCTATGAACTATTGTGTTGTATAGTGAACTCCAAGGGGTTCCAGCTGTGCATCACCTCTGTTTATTAGATGATGAAAAACCAAGTTGGAATGGGCCTTAACATCAAGACAGGGACGTGCAGCAACTCATGTTTGGATATAGAACTCTGAAGCTGAGATTGAATCTTTCCTGGAAAATCTCTTATGGAAGTTGCATGATCTTTGGAGATGCAAAAAATATTTGCATTTCATGTTCTTGAAGTCTTCTGGTACAAGCTAAAACTCTCTGGCTATTTTAGAGCAGGCTTTCAAGCAATGCTGTTTTGATGCTTTCATTTTTATATCAATGTTGGCAAAAACTCTGGATGTCTGAGAGTGGACTGCTGGGCCAATATTAACAAAATGATTTTCAACCGGGAGAAATACAGGATACTATTCTTAAGCAGAAAAAAATGATTGCATTGATATAAGATGGGTAACACCTGGCTTGGAAGCAGTGCATGTGAGAGGGATCTTGGATTGTTAGTAGACCACAAGCTTAACAGTCTCAAAAGTATGATGTTTAAAAAGCCAATGCGATTCTTGGCTGCATCAAAAGGAAAATACTGCCTTGATTGAAAGAAGTAATAATAATGCTACTCTATTCTGCTTTGGTCAGGTCTCACCTTGAATAATGTGCCCAGTTCTGGACATCACAATTCAAGGGGATTGAGAAGCTGGAATGTGTCCGGAAGAGGGCGGCCAAGATGGGCGGCCAAATATACTTAGCAAATACTTGGAAACTTCCAGAGTCGAGCCTAGAAAAGTTTACTTCATCTGGATGTTTTCTTGGCTTTATACATCATTCAGTATTTCTTCCTGTTATGCAGAGGTGAAATCATGTTGTTATTCTAAAAAGATGAATTTGAAAAAAATAAAGAGCATTTAAGTTAAAATGTGGTGGGAAGTGGCTCAGGGAGCTGGATATGTTCAACTTGGAGAAGAGAAGGATATGACAGCCATGTTAAATATTTGAAAATGATATCATATTGAGAAGGAAGGAATCTCTAGAGCAGAATGAATTCTGTTCCAGAAATTGGGACGAAGAGCAGTAGGATCAAACTATAAAAAAGGAAACTCCACCTAAACATTGGGAAAACCTTTCTGATGGTGCAAATTATTTGACAATGTAATATGCTGCCCCAGAGTGTGTTGGATTTGAATCTTTAGTTGGTCCCAGGAATCTAGGTTAGGTAAAGGTTTTCCCCTGACATTAAGTCCAGTCATGTCCAGTTCTGTGGATTGGTGCTCATCTCCATTTCTAAGCCAAAGAACCGGCATTGTCCGTAGACACCTCCAAGGTCACGTGGCTGGCGTGACTGCATTGAACGCCGTTACCTTCCTGCTGGAGCATTACCTATTGATTTACTCACATTTGCATGTTTTCGAACTGCTAGATTAGTAGAAGCTAGGGCTAACTGCGGGAGATTTGAACCTGCGACCTTTCGGTCAGCGAATTCAGCAGCTCAGTAGTTTAATCTACTGCGCCATCCGGGGCTCCACCGGGGAAATTACTGGGTGATATTGAAAGTCTTGCAAACAAAACCTCATGCTAGATTCACCTCAGAGTTGCCTATAAGTCAGAAATGATTTAGAGAAATGACACAACAATAATAAGTGTAGGAAGCACTCTTATTTTGAGAAAGTGGCAAGAGATACTTTGATAGAGTTTGCTGTATATCACAGAGATTGACTGGATCTCAAAGATCACCCAATCCTGTTGCCGATGTATGGGATTTACTACTACATTTCTGATAGTTGGACACCCAGTGTTTGTAGAAAAAGAGGTAAAAGGAAAATCCACAGGCAGTAATGAGATTGACCAGTCTTGTTTAGAAAATCTTCTTCAACAGGAGAAAGTATTTTGCTCTGGTATCCGAAAAGCATCCCTTCAGATAAAACATAGCTATAAGTTGCCTTTCAACCTTTGCTTCGGCAGGCTAAACATGCCCACCCTTTCATCATTTGATGTTTTCTAGACTCCCTCACTTATCTTTATTGCTGTCCCTTGGACATGTTTGTCTAGATACCCAGAGGATTTTTGCTTCCAGGCATGTATACCCTAGAGACAATTGTGGAAATTGGTTTTTGTGCCGTAGTTGTTCTGACGATTCTCTTTGCTGTTAGTGGAGATCTATATTAGAAAGTTGTCAGTTCTCTTTGTTGTTACTGGCGATCTATATAAGAAAGTGTCACATTTCAAGCCTTTGTAATACATTTTCATGATTAGTGGTTTTATTGGCCACATTATAAGTTTGGATACAAATAAAATTCCTTTTTCATAAAATTGAGAAACAATCAGAAAGGAGGAAAACAGTGTTATAGTTTAGTTATTCTCTAGTAGGAAGAAAATCAAATGATTTCTCTGTATAGGAAGGCAAAACACCCTACTTAGCATTTAGTAAATGTACTTCCATGAGATGTATATACAGTAGATTCTCGCTTATCCAACATAAACAGGCCGGCAGAACATTGGATAAGCAAAAATGTTGGATAATAAGGAGAGATTAAGGAAAAGCCTATTACACATCAAATTACATTATGATTTTACAAATTAAGCACCAAAACATTATGTTTCACAACAAATCAACAGAAAAAGTAGTTCAATACACAGTGACATTATGTAGAAATTACTGTATTTACGAATTTAGCTCCAAAACATCACAATGTATTGAAACAACTGGATCTGAGCGGGAGGCAGACTGCGTTAGATAATGCAGAATCTTGGATGGGTGAGGGTTGGATAATCGAGACTCTACTGTAATAATAATAATAATAATAATAATAATAATAATAATAATAATAATGATAGTAAGTAGTAGTAGTTCGTATAACTTGAATGTACAAATAGAGAATTAGAGATATTGGTAGCTAAATATGCCTCTGTGTTTGAGGGCAGTGTTACTGTTGGTGTCACCTTCTGTTTTGTAGACTTCTGAGAGCATTTGAATGAATGTTTTTGGAACATGGAATACAGGACTATTTTGATGCTGTTGGCACCATCCTATTTCAGTTCATATCAACATTGTAGTCATTTCACTCCTTCTAGAAAGCCTGTAACATCTAAGAAAGTCTCCAAGTAACCACAGGTTTCTGCTTTTCTGGCTTCACACACATACGACTCACCCCTATCTTGTTCCAATAAGCTGAGATATAATCATCCAAATTTGGCCTTGATCTCATTTAGCAAAGCTTTTTGATTAACTTCTATATTAGGTTTTGGTCATGATCCAACTGAGGATGTGTACTTTTTATCCCACTGGACTGCTTTGCAAAAGTTCTTCTCCAGATTATTATATAAAAATAAAATGGTGGTTCTTTTATTGTATTTACCTTTTGAATCAAGCTTGGCAAGTTGATTAAAATAAAGCTAAATGGATAGGTATTGCATTGCACACCAAAGCTAATTTAGGCTAATGTCAAGGAAAAGTATTATCTGCGCCTTTATTATGGTGAGGTGTTGAAATAAGGAGCAGAACAGAAGGGAATCAAAAAATGTTTGAAGATCTCATCACTGTCTAGATGAGTATTTCTAATTGCATTTCCCTGGCATTTACATGCAAATTAAATTGAACAGCAGAAACTATGTAAAATTAGCGGCTATATTTTCCAAATTTCATTTCCTTGAGCACTTAAATATATGCTGCAAATATTGGTTTGTCGGTTTAATGGACTTAGTTGCTTCCGTGCTCTCAACCTACATTTTTAAAGAGAGCATTTCTTTTGTCCCTCTCTTTTGGATCCTGTAAAGTTGGAGATTTGATGGTGTTGTTTGCATTAAGGAAGTTTGTAGTGACCGTTATTGCCTTGGCGTTTTTAGGCCTCCAGCTCCAAGTGATAAATGAGAAAATGGATACACTTAATACATCTATATTTGAACAATATATCTTGCAGTCTGACACCCGCCTCTCTAATAAGCCCAGTGTCTGGACTCCTTGCTAGGTAATGTCAGTACTTTAACTGCCAACTCTCAGTGTCAGAAGAAAAAAGCAGAGCCTTCTGTGGTGACCTACATTTAGTGGGTCAGAGCCGCTTTTTTCCTCCTGAACTGAAGAACCACTGACCTTAGAGGTGGTTCAGGCTCACATATTCAGCTGAATGGAGGGGAGTTCAAGAACAATTGGGTTGCCTTTTTAAAAGCATGCTTTTTTAAAGAGGGCAGCAGGATTTAAAGAGCTCTCACAAGATGCTTCTTGTTTCCAAGGGATATAGCTGCTTTGTGCCTGGCACAGGTCATGCAGGCTCATCTGTGTGAAGGGAGCAACTGTGTTTTCCCTCTTCTGTAGTTCTTGCTTCTTGCTCAATACTTGCTTAACCCAAGTGCATATATTTCCTTATATTTTATTGTCTATATTAAACATGATACATACAATTGAGTATTAATATGGTAATCTTTTGGTGTTTGTGATTCAGTATCAAATGATGGGGACTCTTTTTGGCAACATGTGCTTTGCTACAGAGCCACTTAATGTTTGTCCTATATTTTTATAGTATTTATACCTTACCTTTCAGCCAAAGATAGCCAGTTTGATAGTGGTTTGAGCGTTGGACTATGACTGTGGAGACCAGGATCTGAAGCCCTGTTCGACCATGGAAACCTCCTGGGACAGTGGTTCTCAACCTTCCTAATGCTGCAACCCCTTAATACAGTTCCTTACATTGTGATATGACCTCCAACCATAAAATTATTTTTGTTGCTACTTCATTACTGTAATTTTGCTACTGTTAGGAATCATAATGTAAGGATGTATATGCAGGATGTATTTTCATTCATTGGACCAAATTTAGCGCAAATACCCTATATGCCCAAATTTGAATACTGGTGGGATTAGTGGAGGGATTGATTTTTTCATTTGGGAGTTATGGTGGCTGGGATTTATAGTTAACCTACAATCAAAGAGCATTCTGAACTCCACCAACAATGGAATTGAACCAAACTTGGCACACATAACTCCCATGACCAACAGAAAATTCTGGGTTTGGTGGGCACTGACCTTGAGCTTTGGAGGTTTAGTTCACCTACACCCAGAGAGCACTGTGGACTCAAACCATGATGGATCTGGACCAAACTTGGCACAGATACTCAATATGTGCAAATGTGAACACTGGTGGAGTTTGAGGAAAATAGACCTTGACATTTGGAAGTTGTAGTTGCTGGTTTTTATAGTCCACCTACAATCAAAGAGCATTCTGAACCCCACTAATAATAGAATTGGGCCAAATTTCCCACACAGAACCCCCATGACCAACAGAAAATACTGTGTTTTCTGATGGTCTTTGGCAACCCCCCTCGTGACCCCCCCTCAAGGGTCCCGACCCCCAGGTTGAGAAACGCTGCACTGGGAGAATATTGGTCAAGTCATACTTTTCCAGTAGGAGGAAGGCAAAGGCAAACCATGTCTGAACAAACCTTGCCATGAAAACTCAATGATAGGAACAACTTGAAAGGAACAATTTGAAGACGCACAACAACAACAAATTCAGCTAAAAGTCATTAGGGGGGTTGTCTAGAGTGCCCTTGTGATTTCTTCCAAGTTTGTGATCCCATGAAAAAGGCTTCCAGAGCAGCTCACTAAAAATTCATTTAGATTTCCCTATTTTCAGGCTTGTAATCTAAAAAGAAAGGGCACAAATATACTATTGATAGTACTATGCTGCTGTTGCAACTGTAGTTGCATTTAGGATTATGTTTATGAGGCAAACCCATTATTCCGTTTTCTTCTCTTGGATTTGTAGGTTTGCTTGTGCCTTGAAATTGGTGTGTTGAGTTTATTTATTTATTTCCAACATTTCTGCCCCGTTCATCTCAACCCCCGAAGAGGGACGCAAGGTGGCTTACAACAGCAGCAACATACAACACATTACGTACAACATTATACAAATGATAAAACATTAGATTAAAATACATTCAAAACATTATTATGTTACCAAATCAAAGTCTGCTTTAGCAACCAACAACCCAGTCCAAAGGCTGTCATAGTAAAAATTCCAACATTATGATTACTGCCAAACATACTGTCCAAAAGCCTGGTCCCAAAACCATGTTTTGAGCTTCTTTCTAAAAAAGAGGAGGGATGGAGCTGACCTAATCTCACTAGGGAGAACATTCCACAGGCAGGGGGCCACCACCGAGAAGGCCCTGTCCCTTGTTCCCATCAAACACACTTGCGAAGAGGGCGAGGGCAGGGCCTCCCCGGACGATCTTAAATTCTGAGGCAGGAGATACATTTGGATAAGTAAGTTGGGCTGTAACCGTATTCTACAGTGTATTCTCTAGGTTAGCTCCCAAGACCTATATCATACACCAGCACATCACATGTACCATGCATGTTTTCATTGTCCTTCATATGTTAATAGGACAACTTGTAGCAGTTTGACATCAGAATCTTTGATGCCATTTGGGAAATTGAGAGCTAGGCCTTTGTTTCCCTAAAAAGTGGGAATATCTTGAAGCTAGAAAAACAAGAGAGAGAGATTTTTGAGAGTATTAATAAACAAATCTTCCTAAATATGCAGCAGTTGCTCTGTGCCATTTAAGGGCAAATAAAATAGCTTTTAAAAGTCATTTTCATTGACAGGAAATATGTTTTTCTTCCAATTAGATGCTTGGCGGGTTGCTGTTTTGAAAGATAATTGTGGGGGGAAAAAGAGATAGATTTGATATGGAGGCTTGACAGTAGGGAACTAGGCAATATAATGGCTAATTGTTTATTAAATGTACTAAGTGCACATTAGTTGCATAGATATTCTAAAATGAAGCTACATTTGTTTAAAGCATTCATCTGTTCTTTGTCTTGGCATTAATGGACACATCTTTATTCCTGTGTGCTTCCATGCATTCGCTTATTTAGGAGTTCTCTTAGGTGCCATTATTTGCTGTTTTAATTTCAGGTTTATGGGAAATAAAGGCATATTGGATGACATGCCTGTGTTCCTGCTGTATTTCCTGTTTGCAAGCCCTTTGGAATGCGTTACCTTGAAATGGATTTTTAATGAGCCACGTAAGAAAAAGGAATCTCGGAGAATGATTAAGTATTTGGGGCAGACTTGGCGCTGCTATAGTTGGTTGGGTCATCAGAAGGCTTACAAATTGATTTTATGGTTACTTTTCTTCTTGTCCAAACAATAATTGGTTACTGTCTCATTATATAGACTCCTGTATTTCATATTGCTCCTGTGTATGATTCTGCCCCCGCTGTTTGGAGATCCTTCAACAATGCTGGATTATTCTCAGATAGTAATCATGAAATTTTATTTATTTTATTCTCAATAAAACTATCTTCTTAATTGAATAGGTAGTTTTCTCATTTATGGGAATCATTCATTGTATTGTATGAATTCCAATTCATTGGACTGGAATTTTAAGATAATGATGGATGTAATCTTTCACAGTTTTTTTTTTTTACAAAGGGGAACATTTCACAGTTTTTTTTACAGAAGGGAAAATTTGATTCAGTGTTGCTTTATGAGAGCGGAGACTAAAAATCCTTAAGGCACAGATTCCATCTGAACTTGCGAGCTAAGCAAGGTCAGCCCTGGTTAGTACTTGGATGAGAAAAACAAAAAGGAACACCAAGTGTGGTTTATATTTAAAGGAAGCAAGTGGCAAAACCTCTCTTAAGATTCCTTGCCTAAGAAAACCCCTGCTGGTGCAGTGGGTTAAACCGCTGAGCTGCTGAACTTGCTGACCGAAAGGTTGGTGCTTCAAATCCGGGGAGCAGAGTGAGCTCCCACTCTTAGGCCCAGCTTCTGCCAACCTAGCAGTTTGAAAACATTCAAATGTGAGTAGATCAGAAGGTACCGCTTCTGTGGGAAGGTAACAGTGCTCCATGCAGTCATGCTGGCTACATAACCTTGGAAGTGTCTGCAGACAAAACCGACTCTTTGACCTAGAAATGGAGATGAGCACCACCCTCCAGAGTTAGACACGACTAGACATAATGTCAGGGGAAACCTTTACCTTTATTTTAAGAAACTCTTATGAAATTCATGGTGTTGTCATATGTTGAAGAGCAACTTGAAGACACACACATAGATAACTCCAGGCACAAAGATTCATATTATAGCCTAAATCCCATTGTCAGAAGTAGAGTAGACCCACTAAAGAAGTGGAAGGTTCATAAATGGTGTCTTACTAAGTACACATTGACTCAGAGAGTTTACTCTAGATTTTACTAGGAGTGCAGAATACCGTTCTGGCCAATGCAGAATTTTCTACTCTGATGCTTCAGTCAGGGTTCTTTTCTGTCATTTGCTATCTGCACTTATTAATTAGAGATGCCAGAAACCCTTAATGCAAAGCAGGTCTAAGCTATGATTCATTCTTCTATCTGATGTGAATGAAAATAAGGCAAAAGGCATAATATCAACTCTATGTGTTCCAGCTTCCAATTTATGGTTAAATTGATAGAGTTAAAAGAATGGCAAGGTTCCAGTCATGGTGAGGAATGTTGCTTTTACCCTTGTGGATTATTGTTAAAGCTGACAAATAGAACTGATTTATGTTGCTTAAAAACTGCTTATACCTATAATAATAAAAGAAAATCCACATCTCTTGTCAGTTTATTTCCTCTATACGTCTAAACGATGAACGGTTTGAGTTATTTAAAATTGGTCTTGAACCTTCAGTACAAACTTCAGTCCCTAGATGTCAGACTTTGCCAATACTATTTCTTCTTCCAACAGAGACAAAGGCCTGGGATTTCAGCAAAGAGCTTTCACATCATTATGCTTCCACTAGCAGGAGGCTGTAAGCCTTAGTTGTGTGTGTAAATATTTTATACATATGATATATACATAGACAGAGAGAGAGAGAGAGAGAGGGGGGGGGGAGGCAGGTGTAGAAAACCTGATGCTTGGCAAGGTTTAAGAGTAGCAAGGGAAATTCTGGACATCTGCTTAGGTGGAGAGTAATACCAGTGTAAGAGAGAGAGAAAATGAGGGTGGAGAAAAGAGAGAGAGCACAGGGAAAGAGAAATTACTCTTGAGTACAGGAGGAGCTGTGTACTTCTGCCAGTTCACAAATATAATGAATTCCCGATTCCCTCCTGCCCCGCTTCACTCAATAATCCAACCAGACATAATTTTTCCTCCATTTTTTGTGATAAGAGAGCTGTCCGGCTTGGATGACAGATGTGTGCCTGATCAGCCTCTTTAAAGCTGCTCTTCTCTCCCATCAAGCATTATTAGTTCAGTGTGGTTGCTTCCACTGATGTAGACGTGGTCACGGAGAAATTCATGCTGTGAAATGGTTTCTTTTTTTTTGAAAAAGGTTCTGGGTTATTGTATGCTTCCTTGTCTCTCTGAATGAAGAATCCTGGGTCTTCATTCATTTCTGTCAGCAGGAAGCTTGTGACAGTATAATGAAGAACCCAGGCTGAGTAAAACAAGTTGTGTTTTCTTGTACATTTTCTCTTGGAAGGCTCATTTTTATTTCATCGTATCAGGAGCGAACCAAGGGTACAGTTGTAATGTATTTAAAAATAAACAAAAACAAATCCTACAAAGTTTGAAAACTTGGCATTTTATTAAATGTCCTTTGACCAGTAGCTGGCCACTTGGAGTGCCTCTGGTGTTGTCCTAAGGAGGTCCTCCATTGTGCATGTGGCAGGTCTCAGGCTACATTGTAATCGGTTGTCTGTGGTTTGCTCTTCTCCACACTCGCATGCCATGGACTCCACTTTGTGGCCCCATTTTTTAAGGTTGGCTCTGCATCTTGTGGTGCCAGAGAGCAGTCTGTTCAGTGCCTTCCAAGTCGCTTAGTCTTCTGTGTGCCCAGGAGGGAGTCTCTCATTTGTTATTAGCCATGGATTGAGGTTCTGGGTTTTAGCCTTGGTGCACCCCTTTTTCATCCAATTGAAAATAATAGGGTTTGCTATATTCCACAGTTTCACATATCTACACATAGCCCAGTAATGTACCCCCCCCCCCCCCATGGATATGGGGATCATATTGCTCATGTATTCCTGAGCATTATTTCTTTAATGGATGAAAAAGTACCAAAATATGGTTAGGCTCTTATACCATGGGAAAGTAGAGCCATTCAACATTTTGATAAACACTTTAGTTAAGGTTAATAATAGGTGCATATGAAATCAAACAACTAGGTCAGGTAAGCCTTGCATCAGTAAATAAAAATGTATTGAACTTTCTGAAGACCACTAAGAGGACCTTTTATGAAAGGCATTCAGGGATGGCTGCGACCAGCCTCTACTTTTCCCTTCATTTGCATTTTGGTGTGCTCGATTTATGCTTTTCTCAATACAACATAGGAGTTGACCTTCAAACATGCTCAGGAAGGGATTTCTTAGGCAGCTGTGCGCCTTGGCTGTTGTAGGTCAGTACACACAGTAGCTACAATACGCTCAGGTAGAGGGGAACCCTACTCTTTTCCAGCTCAAGCTTTGTTTGTTTACTTTTTCTCTGACCCCATTCACCATCTTCCCAATTCCAGTGCTATTTTTTAAAGAAACATCGAGCTGCACAGAGCTTGAGTATGAAAGAGAGACCTGGGTGAGTTTTAAAAAAGCTTTTGGAGAAAGGAATACACTCAGAAGGCTTAACTGAATATGCCTCTACATTGTTTTTGTGTAGGCTGTATAAGCATTTCTGTCTTTGCACTTGAAGGACTATAGCTTTTCCCCTGTCTGTGCTGTGGAATGAAATACAATAGAACTGTAACCTTAAACGGAGTACAAGGAATATATGCTTTCTCAAATATGCTATGTAAGTACTATGTAAATATGCAAGTTCTGCAACTGCTGTTTCATTTTGTCAGAATTCTTCCTTTATCCTCTACCAGTATTCTTACAGTATAAGTCTATTCCACAAACTGCAGATAATATTTGCCTGAATACTTTGGATATATGGACTATAATAGCAGGACCCCCATGTTCCTGGACTTCTTGTGGCTACACAAAACTGCTGATAATACTGAACCCTATTGAAATGAAGGGCTTTTGGCTCAAGAATGCCATACACCTTGTGCTGCAGGATCTAGAAAATGGCAAGAAAAATTTATTTCATCACACATGGATAAATTAAACTATGAGTACTTACTTACATAGGTGATACCTCATTGTCTCAGTGTGATGTGTCCTGATGGTGGTACAGTGTCCTGATGGTGGATGCGCAGGTGACAGTAGAGCCTTTTTCGTGACCTGCATGTTCTTCCACATTGAGGGCATTGGTTTCTAGGTGGAAGGTGGTCCCGGTCAGGGTTGGCTTGATGCTCCTTACTCTTGGCATATTTCTCCCTTTCTCCCTCCATTTGTGCCTCTTCAAATTCCACAGCACTGCTGGTCACAACTAACCTCCAGTTAGAGCACTCAAGGTCCAGGGCTTCCCAGTTCTCGGCGTCTATGCCACAGTTAGCTTTGAGCCCATCTTTAAATCTCTTTTCCTGTCCACCAACATTCCATTTTCCATTTTTGAGTTGGGAGTATAGTAATTGCTTTGGGAGATGGTGATCGGGCATTCGGACAACATGGCTAGTCCAGCGGAATTGATGTGATAGGAGCATCGCTCCAATGCTAGTGGTCTTTGCTTCTTCCAGCAGGCTGACATTTGTCCATCTGTCTTCCCAAGAGATTTGCAGGATTTTTCGGAGACAGTGCTGATGGAATCATTCCAGGAGTTGAGTGTGACGTCTATACACAATCCACATTTCACAGGCATATAACAGGGTTGGGAAGACAATAGCTTTATAAACAAGCACCTTCCGGATGTCCCGATACTAGTCCTGTGGATATGGTTTGTGGGGTGTGTTTTTTTATTTGCTTCTTCTGCATTTCTAAGACATTTTAGTTGAACCTTACCAGCCCCTTTACCTTATCATTTTGTCGGCTTTCTGAAATAGCTTGAGGCAATAAGCATTGTCTTAACGAGAACTGAAGACTAATATAAAATAATAATAATTAGCCACTAATCTAAAAAAACAGAACAGCAGAGATAAAACTAATCTAAGCTACCCCATGGGATGAAGCTTGCAAAAAGTCTTTCCTGATGCTTTGAAAATGCATGAATTAATGAGCTACACATAACTAACCAAATACATTAATAATTCTGTGCTAATTGTAATATAATGTTAGCAGAGTAGTCAAATACAAAAGACATGGTCACTTGTTTTCTGAGAAGCCCTAGTTAAAATAACAATGTCAGTTGGCCCAATGTTACATAGAGTACTCCAACACATCAGATTTGTAATTGGCAAAGTGTGAAGAACTCCTAGTTCTTCTTCTGTTTTACAAGTACCCGCAGACCTTTCCTGCTTCTAAGGTTCACCCGTTGCTGTAGCTACACACTTGTTATCTGGAGCTTAAGCCCATAGGATGCCACTTAATTAAATTAAACTTGGCAGTACTCTACTAGTGCCTTGGCATTGTATTTCACCCCCAAATGTTGATATCAGTTCAGCAAGATGTCAATCCAAAACTAGCAGCCAAGAGCTATACCAATGTTGGGTGGCAAAAGTAAGGCTCTGTGGTTCAGTGTGCACAGTTTGCTTTATGCCAGGCATAATGTAGATCAAGCTCATTACTCAGATACAGATTCACAGTCATGGAACAGAGGCCGGGCCCATCTACATGACTAATCTATGCCTGACTGCAGGCTTGAATGGAGTTTATCCTAGTTATTCCCCTTAAAAAGTGTTGAAAATCAACTGTCAGTGCTAAGCCATATTAATTTGCTGGTCTGTAGATTTAAATAATTGTATACCTCAACATCTAACCATGACCGTTTTTTTATCAGAGTGCCTAAGCTATTCAGTGCATGTGATTGAGATCCTATAATCTGATAAAAAGCCCCAACTATCTTTTTAATTACTCTCATATAATCAGGCACCAGGTAGAAGGGGAAGAGTTTCTTTAGTTCTTCCAATACAGTTGTTTTAGCTCCCAAATTCTATCTACCTGAATCTCGGATCCATGCATTTTTGCAGAGCTTCGGGCCTGAGATACAGCATACATCAAGCTAGTCAAGACAATTAGGCATAATTACACAACAAAAGCTAATTTGAACACCCTCCCTAACTTTAAATTTTTTGAAATGGGGCAAAGACACATTTAAACATCTGCAACCCTGTTGTTGTGATCTAACTTAGAGTAACAGCCGTATATAGAAGCAGATAAAATGGTAGGGGGTTTCCATCATGATCCTATGTTCCGTGAGAATCTGTTAATGTAAGTATGTTGTAATAGAAGTGTTTATGACCAGTCCTCTTTATCTTCTGTTGGCCCACAATATTTTTATGTAGGTATATGGGGCTTAAGTTCATATCTCAGTAGCACGTCCATGGAGACATTTGCTTTTTATGTGTGCAGTTTGACCTTTGAAGGTAGAGTAACCTATATAAAGATATATGCATTGTATATGCATTGTAGATCTGCAAGTGGAATAACAGAATAGCAAAGGTTGATCCTGCAGAGCCCATCATATGTAAACTAATGGCTTGATGGTCGCTGTGTTGCAGGGATGGGAATCATGTGCACTATGTGATGCCCTTGGGTGCCACCATGGCCATTTTTGTGATGCCTAACACGCCACCTAATTTTTTTTTACCTGCCCCTCTTCAAGGAGAATATTATTCCTTAAAGGACCTTCAAGGGTGATAATTCTCCTCTAAAGTACTAGTCCTCCAGATAGTTTGAATTTCATTTTCTTGAAGTTGGAGCCCTCGGTGTCACAGTGGGTTAAAGCGCTGAGCTTGTTGACCGAAAGGTCGCAGGTTCAAATCCGGGGAGCAGCATGAGCTTCCGCTGTCAGCCCCAGCTTCTGCCAACTTAGCAGTTCGAAAACATGCAAATGTGTGTAGATCAATAGGTACCGCTCAGGCACCCCCTTGGGGGTTGAGAAGGGTGGGGTAAAAGTGCGATAAATAAATAAGGTAACGGCGCGCCATACAGTCATGCAGGCCAGATGACCTTGGAGGTGTCTACGGACAACAGCGGCTCTTCTGCTTAGAAATGGAGATGAGCACCACACCCCAGGGTTGGACACGACTGGACTTAATGTCATGGGAAAACCTTTAACTTTACCTTCCTTGAAGTCAGCATGACCTATGGCAAGGGATTCTGTGACCTGAAGTCCAAAACATTTGGAAGTATAGTTTTTGAGAATCATTATCCTAAGCAAGGGCAGTACTTTGCTTTAGCTTTGTATGTGGGTGGCACCTCTGTGCTATTTTCTTTCCCCAAACAACTTCTGGGTACTTCAGACTTACAAAAATGTTAAATGATGAGGTTTTGGCTGGAGATGCTACCCTTGATGTGTCCCTGTGAGGCCAAAGTTGCTTCTTCCCCACATAAAAGTTAGTTTTTGATTTTTTCTTCTGATCAGCTAATATTCTATCACTTTTGTATTTATGATAGATGAGTCTATGGGTACAACCCTCCCTTCTTTTTCCTTTGAGCCTTTTGTATTGTTTTAAGTAGATGGTTATGGCCTTATAATATTAATAACCTACTTTTACACCACCTAACCCCAATGTGTCAAAACATTACTGTGAAAGCAGAATGTTCTGTCAGCATCTCATAACTTGAATAACACTTAATTCTTTTTTCCCTCTTTTTCTTTTCTGGAGGGTATACAAAAACATGACTTCTCAAGGTGCTTTTTACAGGAATTGAAGGTGTGTGTGTGTGGAAGTAAAGCTGGTGCTGTCAGCACTAGTCAATAACAGCTGAGATGTAGATGATCAAAGAGAGAGCTTGAAATAGGAAATATTAATTTTCAGTGAATGGATAGCTGGTGAATAAGACCACATTTGAATATAACTTTTGATAGCTAGCGAAATATGTTTTAGGTTTTAGTCTAGTTAGAATACTGGAAGAACACTGGAGGGCATCAGAATTATAGATGTATTACAAACCAAGGAAGGCTTGCCTATCCATCTGCATTTTTACAAGCTTTATAGAAGGTATTTAGAGTTGCAGACTTGAAAAGAGAAGTTCTCAGAAGCTGGTGGTAAAGAAAGTGGCAGGTTTGATGAATCTTCTTTAGATCTCTCCAACATATTTGCCTGTGTTGACAAAAATAGACTTTTGTTGGTGGTGGGAGCATGCTATTTCATGGAAAATTGGGATTTGCCTAGTATGCTGTTGCAAATCTCTGAGCTTTAAAGGGGTAGGTGTGTGAGTGCTGTTGCAGCAAAACAACAAAAGAGTTCTGTGACAGTGTTTAAAGTAGCAGATTGAGTTTAGAATGAGTTTATTTTAGCATGAGATTACAATCCACTTATTTGATAACAACTTAGAAATCAGCAAATGGTGACCAAAAGTGGTCGCCATATCATCATCAGTTGTATTTTGGTTACACCTTTTTTTGGATATGGCTTATGTCTAATTACTACAATGGGGATGGGTTCCAGGATCAGGTGTGGTGGGGGGAGCTTCATTTATCATTCTGGTTCAGATGCAATTCCTTTGCCCTGTGCTGGCTGTTCATGTTTACTTTTTAAAAGCAAGGATGCCAGCACTAAAAAACACGAGTAATTGTTGTCCCTTTCTTACCTTGGGTATATGCAACCGATCTTCCAAAGGATAAATATGGAGAAGTCACTCACCTCTTGACAAGGTCCTGATCCTTTTATCACATGCTGAGAATTTGGCAGACATAGTTTGTTCATACAAATTAAGAATACAAACCATGGTGGAAAAAATTAACATTTGTTTAAGTTGGATGTTATACTTAGGGATTGGAAGATATAAGGTTGTTCAGGTGGACTACAGACCAAATGACCAGAAAAGCTAATGGTGATGAATGGTGGCCAGTTTGTCCAATGACATTGGAAGAGCTACACATTCCCCATCACTATTCTTTAGGGCAGGCCTGCACAATCTGTAGCTCCCTAGATGTTTGGGATTCCAACTCCCAGAAGATCTAGCCAGCTTACTTAAATGGTCAGGAATTCTGGGACCTGTTTAGAGCAGTGGTTCTCAACCTGTGAGTCCCCAGTTGTTTTGGCCTTCAACTCCCAGAAATCCTAACAGCTTGTAAACTGTCTGGGATGTCTGGGAGTTGTAGGCTAAAACACCTGTGGACCCACAGGCTGAGAACCAATGCTTTAGAGTATTTCACTTAAACATCTGTTTACACATCTTTTCCTCCCCCAACATAAACAAGCACATTCTCCTATCTGGGAGATGCCCCAACAGTCTGTGATCTATGTATCTGTGATTTACAATTTACATTTTTCATAAAGCAGAGATGAGAGATGCTCCATTAGCCTGTGTATTCTATATTTATGTCTTGTCTAAGTAAGCTCCCTAGTTGAGGAAACTTAAATATTATTGACTTCATCTAGACTTAAGTGCACATATTAAGTTATTATGTTTGAATCCGATCCTCTGCCCAAGGGGCCTGGAAGAGCATATCAGGACTTAAATAAAGCCAAACCCTTTGCTTATTGCTGTTTCTAGGTATTAGCTCATAATTGTAAGTGCTCCTTTGAGAACTCTGTTTATAAATTTGGCCTCACAAAGTTTTCAATGGGGATATTAAGATGCATTTCTTTCTGGGAAATGTGTACCAAAGATTTAATCGTTGCCAAATTAATTAACTAGAAGGGTCCATTCTAATTTTCCACCCCCTTCATCAGAGATTCCCAGATGGTGGGTTGGGACCTACCAGCGAGTTATGGGAACTTCCTGGGTGTGTTGTAGGCTAGCATAAAATGGCTGGACATTGTAGAATTTATATTTGTGGGAATACATTTGTGGAAATGGGCCAGCTGACCCCCAACATAGAGATCAAATAGATTAATTTTATTCTCAGGCCACATTATTATTGAATCCTGAGAGAAAACCTAAGATAGAACCATATCTGTTTCTAATCTATATATGTTTATAAAATGAACTCCATTTCACTGTATATAGTTATTAATATGTATGCAGAGTTGTTGCTTTGTTGAAGTAGGGTAAAATAATATTTCAGTATACAATGTGTTTCAAAACGATTGACTCAATTTCAAAGTAGTGTATTTCACAATGTCAGCATGTTACAATTATACTAAAAGTTATTTTGTGCACAATTTCTTTTTCATAAATAATGAATATATATAAATATTTTTCATAAATATTTTTCATAAATAAGCAAATGTTTGATCCTGATGTAAAAATGTGACTTTGATCAAACTACCAAATCCAACACAATTTCTATTTTTTACTCAGTTCATTGCAGTTGAAGAGAACTATTAAGTCCCTGATGTCCTGTATTTTATGGCCTTATACTATGATAGCAATAACAAGGAATTGTAGCCTGTTTCTAGTAACTTGTTGATTAGCTTTTAAAAAGAATTTGCAGGTAAACATAATTTCCCCTTTCCCCACTCTTATTACATGATAACGTGAAAACATTTAAAGAGTTTGTATTGTCATAGAGCTAAACTGCAGTTACAGGAATCCATCAATTAAGCAATTGTTACAGGAACCCATGTTTTTAGTGCTGCTGTTTATTGTGCCTGGTTGCAGAAAGCGTGATCTCATACACAGGGAGGAAATAATATCTCTTGAGAGCAGGCTAATGAAGTAATATTGGAGGCACATGCTGCTCAGGCTCTATGAACATATTGCCGTGGTATATTTGGTAGCACTTGTCATGGTATGAACACCTTCATACCTTTCTCTACAAACCCTACTACAAGCTTCTTACTGGTATATATGGAACCCACTACTGTGTCTATTCAAGATGATGGCACTCCCTCCAGTTTCAAGATGAGAAAATTTGAACCAAAATGGGGAGAGGATTTTAGAGATAATATTTTGAATATTTTCGAGTTGTGGGTGGTTGAATCTGTGAATATAAAGAGCTTATTGCATTGACTGAATTTGAGGCAGTTGTGTGTTGCCATTTTAATTGATGAGATTGCACATTTGATTTAATTTACCAAATTTATGTACAATAGAGTCTTGCTTATCCAACCTTCGCGTATCCAGTGTTCTGTATTATCCAACGTAGTCTGCCTCTCACCTGGATTTAAAGGTGCTTCAATACATTGTGATGTTTTAGTAATTACTACATAACGTTACTGTGTATTGAACACCTTTTTCTGTTGATTTGTTGTAAAACATGATGTTTTGGTGCTTAATTTGTAAAATCATAACATAATTTGACATTTAACAGGCTTTTCGTTAATCCCTCCTTATTATCCAACATTTTCACTTACCCAATGTTTTGTCAGCCCATTTATGTTGGATAAGCAAGACTCTACTGTATAATATATTTCAAGGTCTGAAAATAGAATGGCAAAGATGCAGTTCCATGCACACCTATTTGTAGGTGAGTCCCATAAAACCCAGAGGAACTTGATATGCAAAAACAGTGAAGAGAAGTGTATATATATGTTCACTTTCACAGAGTCAAAAGCCAGCTCTGCGTTGAGATAATTCCTTTTATTTGGGGCATCTCAACAATGTAAGGAGCCGTGGTAGTGCAATGAGTTAAACCCTTGTGCTGGTGGAACTGCTGACCTGAAGGTTGGTGGTTTGAATCTGCTAGATGGGGTGAGCTGTCAGCTCCAGATTCCCATGTGCGGACACGAGAGAAGCCTCCCACAGGATGGTAAAACCACAGATGTGTCCTAGGCAATGTCCCTGCAGACAGCCAATTCTCTCACACCAGAAGCGACTTGCAGTTTCTCAAGTTGCTTGTGACACACAAAAAAATCTCAACAAGGTATTAAAAACTTTTTAAAAAATCAAGGACAAGAAAATTATCTTTATATCTCAGTGTCTGTGTAAGCATATAGGAGATTATTCCGTTGTCAGCTTATTGCAAGTTATAAGCATTGCCTCCATTTCAGCTTTTTCTCATATTCTTTTTCTATTATTGTCAAAGGAAAAAAGAGGTATCATTCCCCCCACAGCATAAAAAAATTCAAGATTTTACATCTCTGTATATTGCCTTCTTACATCCACTGCTATTTCAGCTGTCACATTCATAGCCTGGCAATTGGGAAAAATGGGTCTAATTATTTGCTTTTAAAAGGCTTCCTGTTTCATCTTTGCCAAGGCATTTTAGCTTCCTTGTGCCTGTCTCCCATCTCAAAGCTGAGGGTAGTATCACATCCCTTCCTTGTGGGGTTGCTGGGTGAATGACACAATTAACTACTGTAACAAATTATAAAATAAGATAACAGCAATATATCTTTAATTCATTTAGTTGGTCACTGTTTTTTCATTATATGGGGAACATTATTTATACTGATTGTTCTGGTTTGTGGGGAACCATATTTGCCAATGTTTATAATCTTAAACCTTTTTTAGTTACACCCCTCACATTTGTAAGAATTTTGGTTGGAGTTGGCCCGTGTCTCATATTATAATTGGGAACATTGAGCAGTCTAGATAGCATCTCATGGCTTAGGGATTGGAAATGTGTGGGCCTCTTAACATTATAGTTTGGGGCTTGCACTTCCCATCATGTTTCACATGCTTGGCTGAGGCAAGTGGAAAATCTATCCCATCCATAGGATTCTTTTCAATCTGTTTAATTGGTAGTATTTTTGTTTGCTAAGTAATGGCTATTTAGGGATTTTGCTGATATCTACTATAAAAATAACACTTAATGGAAACACTGATATCTAATGTACAAAATAATAGAAATGATCAACTGGAAATAAACCTTTTTTCAACCTGAGTTTCCATTTGTTGATTTCATCAGTTACAGTGGTGAGTTGGTACCACCCCTATTGTCACATAGAGGGATGTTTTAGTTGAGTATTAACAACAAATATCACTTGGGTCCAGGTTTTCTGAAGGACCATATTTTTTTATGAGCCTGCCTGAAACTTGGCATTTTCAGGGAAGACCCTTCCAGGAGAGGAGATTCTACCTGCACGTTAGGAAGTACTTCCTGACAATATGAGCTGTTCAACAGTGGAACTCTCTGCCTTGGAGTTTGGTGGAAGCTCCTTTTTTCAAGGCTTTTAAACAGAGGCTGGATGACCATCTGAAGGGTGCTTTGACTGTGTTTTTCCTGCATGGCAGGAGGTTGGACTAGATGACCCATGTGAACTCTTCCAGTTCTTGTATTCTACAATTCTGTGATCCCATCACCTTCACATGCATGTTTGGTGGGAATGTAGAAGGAGCAACTTTCTTCATGGTTGCTCCCAGGCTTCAGAACATTCTTCATTCTTCCTATGTAGGTTAGGATGGATCCTTCTTTGCTTCCTTTTCTGTGTCAGATTAAGACTCCAGCAAGAGAGACAGCATGGAGTAGTGGTTGGAGTGTTGGACTATGACTGTGAAGACTAGGGTTCGAATCTCCACCCAACATAAACTAGCAAATTCCATTGTTAAAGTAATACTATTCTAATCTAAGCCTTTATATGTTTTAAATTGTATGGAATTTATTGTCATTTTTTCTGTTTTGTAAGCTGTCTTAAGTCTCAGACTGGGAAGAGGTGGGGTGGGAATATAGTGATAAGTGTGAATGGATTATATTATTAATTTACTGTCATTTTCTCATGCTGCAATCCTTTGAATTAGAGTTGAATTATTATTATTGTCAAAATAATATGTAACACCTGCTTTTTTTTTAAATTGATCTCTGAAAAAAATTGTTATCTCACCCTGCTATTTTGTTCATAACACTGTACAGTAGATCTCCACCTTATTGGGGATTAAGAATGCAAGACTACCACAAAAGTTGGAAAAAATAATTAAAAACCCATTATTTTTCTTGTCTGAAGGAATCTTTAGGCTCCCTTGCAGATTCTATGATCAACATGTATTGTCAGTAGAAGCTGACCATAGAACCACAGTGGAACACCAAGAGGTTCTTAGAAAAGTGTTATCTCTAGGAATTTCTAGGTCTTCCAGTGTGCCTCTTCAGTCAACTTGTGCCGCCTTGGAGTATGTAGAGAGAACATATTAATTAAATCAACAAGTTTTAAACCTATTAACTATGGAGGGCTGAGTATCATTTAAAATTATTTTGTGTTCGGAGTAGGCTTTTCCTATAAAGATGCAAGTTACTTCTGTGCTTCTTCTAACCAGAGGTCCAATTGTTATTCACAGCTTGTAGCTGTATTTGATGAACAAGATCCACACCATGGAGGAGATGGTACAAGTGCCAGTTCCACGGGTACCCAGAGCCCCGAAATCTTTGGGAGCGAGCTGGGCACGAACGCTGCGTCAGCCTTCCAGCCTTACCAAGCAACAAGTGAAATAGAGGTCACTCCTTCGGTCCTTCGCACAAGTGAGTAAGAACTCCCCATGCCTCTGCACATTTCATCTTCATTTACCAGGATGCCAACTTCTGTTACCCTCTCGTGCAACTGGGAGTATGATTCATTAGTTGTCTTTGTCGGAAGCTGATTAAAATTTAGAAATGGGGTAAACGTTTGAGGCAGGCAAGGAAAAACACTTTTGCCATTTGGCTTTGTTTTTTTAATGCAGCATTTATGGTCTACTTCCAACATCCATAATGTGTGTGTGTCTTCATGTCCATCCACGCATATGTATACTTAAGTACATACTCACACCTCCAATTTTCAGGTAGCCAAGCATGAAAAATGTACAGCTAATTTTTTTCCCAGGTCATAGTTTTAGAAGTGGCAGTTTTGACCTAGTAAATGAAGATGAAGATGTATAATTAGATTATAAATAATAGGTCATACAGTACTGTGAAAGTCACAGGATTTTTTTTTTGTTAGCTTGCCTTAAATATTGATGAACTACTCTCCTCTTCACACCTTCCCTCCAAAAAATTAAGAGCAAGAGGGTTGTATTTGATATCTTCTTCTTCTCAGGATCAAAAGAGATCAGAATCAGGATGAAAGTAAGGATTATAATTGACACTGGATGTTATGAAAAACAAGGAAATGTCACTGTACTGCAGCAACTCTGTCTTTTTTACACCTTCCTGTACTCATTTCACTTTATGACACGTAGTATAAATTAAGTCCATGTTCTGACGTTGTGCAATATATATTTGGTTTGAAGAAAAGAAGTCACAGCATCTGAATTTTGGGAGGGGAAAGAATTTGACATATACAAAAAGCCACCAGTAATAATACTAATTTTGGTGGTATTCCACATTTTTACCAAGTTCTATTTCTCTATACTAAAATATTTGGAGCAAGCCTTGTAGGTTTTGCTTGGCTTGTTCTTAAAATATCAGCAAGGGATTGAAACATTTGGGCATTGCAGGGTCCCACTTGTTCAGGGCTACATTTCTCTTATCTGACAATAACCAAACAGGATGACCCGAGTCTGAAATTATATTGCTTAATGACCTTGCCAGCTTGAGCTTTGTTGCTAGCTCATCATTGAGGACAAGCGTTCTTCATCTTCATTGCATCCCAAATCTGTGTCAGTGAAACAGTTTTTTCTTCCACGAGTGTAACAAAGGCACAAAATGAAACTAATGAGAAGATCCCTCGCATTCCCCAGATACGTTGCGTGACAGATGAGAACGTGGTATAGCAGACACACTGTGTGTTTTAATGTCCCAAAGGTTTTACCGGGGATGCACATTTTCACTCTGCCAAACCATTAAAACAACAGCAACACTGACTCTAAAAGTTACCTTTTCAACTGGCCTTTGTGAGCCTTATTACTCACCAAACTAAACTGTTCCTGTTACACTCATTGCAGGAATGGAGGAAGGGTTGCTTTCAGTGTCTTGACCCACTCAAACTGTATACATAGCTTAGAGGTGCTAACCGAATCAGCCCAGTGCCCACCGATCAGACAGGTGATTATAGCCTCATAAGGGAAACCTCACAGTCCTTGTAGAACAGTGGTTCGTAAACCTGTGGGCTGCGGACCATCAATAGCCCAAGAGGACGAAAATCTGGTCTCGTGACTCTCCTTCCCCATTATTTATTTTATTTTATTTATTTTATTTCTGCTCCTTTCACACCGCCTGCCACTCCTTCCCTGCTGTTGAACATGGCATATCTTCTGTATCAGAAACTAGAGCTGATGTGGTCTATCCATTGCAATTTTCTGAATCAGCACCCCAAACCAAATCTAAAGTTGACCAAAAACCTATTCATAACCCTTTTGGTACTAATGTTGGAGGGTGGTCCCTGGTCAAGTAATCCCTGATCAAAGTGGTCCCTGGTCAAGTAATCCCTGGTTAAGTGGTCCCTGGTCAAGTGGTCCCTAGTGAAAGTGATCCCTGGTCAAAAAAAAGATTGGGAACCACTGTTATAGAACATTGTCATATACATTGCATAGGTTCCTCAATCTGTCTCATATCGCTAATTCAGGCTAGATGTCTTTTCTTTTCTTATAACAGATTCAGTTTGAACCTTTGCTTCTCTTGGCCATTTTATACACCTGCATAAGTTTTCCTGCCTATCAGAAAGTGTAACATTTGCTAAAACTGATAAAAAGATGCCAACTGGGGCAGTATATTTGCACGACATCTCTGCCCAGAGAAAATGTGTGAAATGCTTTGGCATAGATATCCTAGAAAAACCAAGATGGTGCTCTGTGTACCACTTAAAAGAATTCCTTTTATTTCTTGTTCTTCAAGACGCTGTACCCCTTGGGTAATTGAAGCCATACTCGCAGTGTTGCTTGACATTAAAGCAAACCGATTTCAAATACCTGATTTAAATATACTTTGAAAATGGAAATAATATCCCTATTGTATTTCCTTTTTAACTTGTGAAGTGAAGCATGGCATACAAATGGTATTCTCAGGATTTCAAATAATTATCGTCTTACTCTTCAACTCCCATTCAGCTCATAAAACCCGTCCAGTTTCATGGTAGATGCAGATCCTGATTGTTAAATGTTGACAAGATCATATATCTATTAATTAGATTGGAGATGGGATGCAAAATTGCTGTAATTATTGTAATTTTCCAGCTAATTGTAGGGTTTCTGGTGAATATTTTACTTCTACCAAATGAAAAACAGTATTCCATCTGAAATTGTTTGGTCGCTGCTGTACATGTTTTGCTCTTTCCTTTGGTGCTTTGTAATTTCATGTTTTTTTTTCCTCCTCTTGAACATGCTTTTTCTGAGTGTCAAATGGGTTGCTCCATTGGAAAAAGCAGTTTGCATCTAGATTTTATTCTCCTGTTCACATGCATCTGAGGGTTAACAGAGCAGCCGCTATTCCGATGCACTGTCTAAGCATATTAAGCAAAGGCTGAATGATCTGCTTAGATTTTCATCTTCCTTTGTTCGGGTTGCCATGCTACCCCCTTTTTGTTTGTGTATAAATCATACCACCTTCCACAGAAAGGAAAAGGTTAGCTAGATCTGGTCCAGCTGAGAAAGCAATATTCATCTGGAGTGCTGTTCCCTCCTATAGACATATAACCATACATTCTCTGCAGTAATCATGTACTGTGCTCATTTAGAGGTTTGGCTAAGATTGCGTCTTCGCAGCTAAGCAAGAATAATACTGGGCAACAAAGTCTCTGCTTTTCTGTATTGAGACTACTCAAACCATTTTGATCCTCTTTAGGTGTTTCTACATTTGCCTTTCTATTTACCTTTCAACTGAAACTTCACATTTTGAATGTTTCTTTTATTTATTTTTTAAAAAACAGCCTGCTGCATATTTTTCCATTGATGCAGGTTTCTTTAAAAATATACTAGTAACTCTGTGCTCACAACAGTAGTTTCTGTGTTAAGTGGATGGCTGCGTGCCTCACTGAAAAGCTAGGGAGCTTGCTATAATAGAAATGGTCTGAAGCAAACTGATGTTTATTCCCTGCTGAAATATAGAAACTGGAGGCGCAGGTGAAAATTGCTAGACCTAATGAGCAATTTGGCAGGTAAGACAGGATGTCAGGAAGTGACAGTTCAGCCATGGCGGCTCTGCCTGTAAAACCACGTATTTCTTTCAGAGGACAGCATTTAAATATTGTTAAATAAGATTTCGATCACTCCGTACCAAATAGTAACCAAGAGCTCTCCTTCATTGAACCATATATTTTTGGAAGGGATCCCAAAAGCCATCTAATCCAACCCCTACTATACAGGAGAAACAGCTACTTCACTCTTGAAAGGTGCCCATCCAGCCTTTGTTTAAAGATCTCCAAAGTTGAAGAATCCGCACCTCTACAAAGTAGACCATTCCATTTTAAACAGCTCTTACATAAAGATGTTATTCCTATTGTTTAAGTGGAATCTCTTTTGTTGTAATTTGAACCCACTGGTCCGCATTTTGGTATTTGGTGTAGGAGAAAACAAGCTTGTTCCATCTCTTAATATTTAAAGATTTTATTATATTACCTCTCATTCATCTCTTTTCCAAATTGTTCCTTATAAGTAACTAGTGGTCCCCTGCCACGCGTTACTGTGGCCCAGTCTGGTGATCTGGAAAATAGAGTAACGAGAAAGTTTTGGTTTCCAACATATGTAATTTCTCCTTGTGGGTAAACAGTATTTCTTCGTGTTTATTTTCCAGTGTTGATGAGGAGATTGTCTGGTTTGCCTACTCTGGAACATGCAAAATATCATTGTCCTTCTTTAGTGGTCCCTTTCAAACCTATGGTACTATATCTTGTCATAAACATGTGTATGTGTGTGAATCATACATAGTTATCTATATCTATGGCTGGATAGCTCTTTGTCAGGAGGGCTTTATGTTTTCTTGCCCTGGTGAAGGGAGTTGGACTGGATGGCCTTAAGGCAGCATTTCTCAACCTGGGGTTTGTGACCCCTGGGGTGGGGAGTTGCGAGGGAGTGTCAGAAGGGTTGCCAAAGACCACCAGAAGACACAGTATTTTTTGTTGGTCATGAGGGTTCTGTGTGGGAAGTTTGCCCCAATTCTGTCGTTGGTGGGGTTCAGAATGCTCCTTGATTGTAGGTGAACTATAAGTCCCAGTAACTACAACTCCCAAATGTCAACGTCTATTTCCCCTAAACTCCATCTGTGAGCATTCTGAACTCCACCAACGATGGAATTGAACCAAACTTGGCACACAGGACTACCCTGACCAACAGAAAACACTAGAAGGGTTTGCTGGGCATTGACCTTAAGTTTTGGAGTTGTAGTTCACCTACATCTAGAGAGCACTGTGGATGGATCTGGATCAAACTAGGCACGAATACTTAATATGCCCAAATATAAAGGTCAATGCCCAGCAAACCCTTCTAGTGTTTTCTGTTGGTCAGGGTAGTCCTGTGTGCCAAGTTTGGTTCAATTCCATCGTTGGTGGAGTTCAGAATGCTCTTTGATTGTAGGTGAACTATACATTCCAGCAACTACAAAATGACAAAATCATAATTTTTTGAGTGACAGTCACTCTTTGTGTTGTGAGACATTTTGTTGCCAAATTTGGTGTGATTTCATTCATTGGTTCTTTTGTTTTTAAGGTATGCATTATGCACAGAACATTTATATATATATATAGATAGATTCCGGACCTTTGATTGTGTTAGTCCTTCTCAGCTTGTCAGTATCTTTCTTGAACTATGGTGCCCAGAATTAGACAGTATTCCAGGTTGTGATGAAATCAAAATCATGTGTAGTTCACGTTTGATCAGCCCACACACTGCCTTGCCAGAGAAAGAAAATATGCCATGCAGATGAACAATAAAGAGCAAGTAGCTTACTCTTCGTAACACAGAACAATATTTTTACAATCATATGGTCAGTCACATTAACCCGCAAGTGTCCTTGTATGAGAGATTTAAAATGGTCCTTCTTTGTCCATGTGGATAATCTCCTTCAGCAGCTCATGAAGCAAAAGCACACTCCAAACTGTCTCCTCTCTACTTCGCTCCAAGCACCTGCACAGCTCAAGAGTGAAAATGTAACAGTATCCAAAAGTCCTAGGCTCAGCCATCTCCCCGGGTATTGCCCAGCCATTCAGCTTCGTGCATCTTATTTTACAGTTGACACATACTCACCAACTGATTTTTTTGCATGCTCCAAAACAGATGAGGTCTGTTCAAAGCAAAAAAAAAAAAAAAAAAAGAAAGAAAAAAAAAGTTGGCACTGGTACTTTTCTTGATCTGGGCACTATGGTTCTCTTGATGCAACTTAGAATCTCATTGACATTTTTTTACTTCTGCATCACATTGTAGCCTTGTCTAAGACAAGAGGATGAGTATATAGTATACTCGTTTGGAATTTTACTAGCTACATAAAGAGGGGCATAGCATCTGTTTGACACCTGCTATAGACGAAAGCAGTCAAAATGAAACTGGGAACAAGGTGGCAGTCTCCTAATGATGTAGGTTTTTAAGTTGGCTTTTTTTTCATGTACTGATAATTGGCAGAACTGCCAACTGAGTGATTTGAGAATTTGATGAGGACCTGCCCTTGAAGAAATAATGGTCCTTTTAACAGTATATCTTCATTGGGAAATAACTAGTTTAAAGTCTGTTTGGAGACCAGACATGATCACTTGATTTAATAAAGTGTTTAAAAACTGACTACTTTTTTCCGCCTATCGTGTTTTCTCAACACTATTTTTTAAGCACATCCTAATGTCTTAACTGGTGATATTTTGTCTTTATCTGCCTGAAAAGTGCTTGATAATTTTCATGTGCCTGTAAAACACAAGTAGTATATAGTTAATGTTAGCTGCCCACTGTAGGTTTAATTATATTTCCTTTTGTAATAGTCACTATTGTATAATAATTCTCCCCTTTCCTTTGGGGGTCCCAGTTTGGGGATTTTTATATTCCCTGCATAGTAGTCTCACCCCAACCTAGGAGCAGCCCCTATGATTCTGAGAGACAGGTTTGTGGGCGAAGGCACGAGAGCTGGAAGCACCACCGGGGACCACCGGGGACTCCTTTCTTACCTCCAGCTGATCGAGATTTTCTAGCTCACCTCGGTAGGTGTGCTGGGGAAAGCTTGGGAGGCTTTGCTCAACCTGCAGTAGCTTAGCTTCTTTTGGCTTAGCTTCTTTTGGCTAGCAGCCAAAGAAGGCCCCATAGCTCTCTTGCTGGCATGTGCAGGGTGAGGCCTTACGGGTGGGCAGGAGCGAGAAGGAAGCAACGTATTTCACCACATAATAGTCAAAAGGAAAAAAGTGTGACTATTGTGTGGTGAAATACAATATATCTGTTCACCAGCTATCTTTTTAGGCACATTGTGTGTATCTTTTATGTTATGGCAACCCCATAAATGTAATAGGGGTTTCTTAGACAAGGAATATTGAGAGGTGGTTTGCCATTGCCTTCCTCTGAAATATATCCTATAGCAACTGGTATTTTTTGAAAGTCCCAGAATCAGACACCAACCAGGCCTGATGCTTCTTGGATTCCAAGATCAGATGGGATCTGGGATCTCCATGTTATTGCAACCCTGCCCTTGACAAAGCTTGAAGATTTTGCTTTTAAACACAACTCTCAAAATTCAGAGTACTCTGGGATTTTTGTCCACAAAAAGCTTAGATCCACTTTCTAAGCTTAGATCCAAGAGAGAAAAAGTGGTTGGTCACCTTGAAATATCCTGTTTAGTTGCCTTCATATATCCAAAGTAATATTTATATATGTTGGCCTCGGCTGTTGAATGGCCTTATAAAGAAGGCTTGTCATTTTCTCTTACTGCTGGGCTTCTCTCAACTTCTCTTTGCTCATCCCTTTTTGGTTTTTTTTTTTTTTTAAATTATAGGCTATGTTTCTCTCATTGCATGGTGCAAGGTCTCTCACAACATAGATTAAAACAAAACACAGCTTAAAAGACAATCCTCATAACAATAGCAGTTTAAAACTATCAGCTAATAACCTACCCTGTTTAGAACATTTCCAATTTATAAGAATGGGAAAGCATTTAAAACATAACAATGAAGATGCAAGCACAGTTCCACCCTTTAAAAGACTGTTCAGCATCAACCAATTAATAACCAGAATGCCGACAAAATAAATAAATAAATAAATGAATAATAAAAGTTGTCTGTTAATGGAAGATTAGTGTTTCTATGCCCACTGTAATGGGAAGGAAATCCAAAGGCTGGAAACAACTACTGGTATGGCCCTTTCATGTATCTTACCAAACATGGTAGTGACCATCACAAACAAGGGATGTAATTCTTTGCTTATTTTACTCTTGTGTGCAAAAACAGAAAATTTCAAGTTTTCTTTCACCGAGAGCTCATTTATATTATGAGATGATGGTTTTTACTCTCACAATCACTGCTTCTGTTTCTGAGATACAGATAAAGTATTGGTCATTCCATGAAGTTTCTGGCTTTCCCCATGCCTTTGTTCCTAACAGCGGGGTTTCCTTTCCTCTGAAACATAACCTACAGCACCAGACATTCCTTGGTGATCTCCTGCCCTAGTGCTAACCATTGCTGGCCCTGCTTAGCTTCCAAGATCCAGCAGAATCTGGTGCCTTTAGGGAATCCTAAGATTCTGTGTGACATTGCTAGCAGTTCTGAAAGAGATCATAATTAAAGAATATAAACATTTATTTTGTGTTGTGTAACAATATGAGTCCTTATGCATGGTGCATACATTCCCAGACTTTGCATGGATACATGAAACTGTGGATAATAACAAGCCCCATTATTTTCAATGAGCAAAACAAAGGAAATGCTTAGAAAACAGTGTAATTTTTACAGGAATCCCTAAGCCAGTCAGTGAAAACGTGGATAAATGAAACCACATATACATTATTTGTTCCAGAGGAGACTGTATGTAATAACTTCTGTGCATTGCTTTGCTGCAGTCTGACCATAATTTCAAAAGGTTCCTTCTAGGTAGAAAGGTTGAGAAAGGCTGGTCTAGACGCTGTCATGAATAGGTTAAGCCTTTTCCAGTCTACCCAGGTGCATATTTCTCTTTGGATGTGAGATTTTGTTTTGTTTTTTGCCATTAGCAGTTTCGTGCGAAGAGCTTAATTCGGAGCAGCTTCCATGAGCTCGATGGCCATGCGAAGCCCCGCTGAGACATTTGCTGGAGGTGTTGACGAAGCTGAAAAAAAGGACCACCTACAGCAGGAGGCCCGTGTTGTTCTCTTCCAATTCAGAAACAGATGTCATTCCCTTGAGACCAGGGAAGCGTGAGGAGGTGGTTTGGGAGTGCTCATCTATGGATACACCCTGTGGTGCTGTCTAATCAAGGGAGAGCTGAAGCAGACAACAAATAGGGGCTGAAGCACAGCTGTTTCTTTTCCCTGCACTACCCAGGGAGACCGAGGTGTTGACCTTCCATGGAAAACGACACCCACCTTCACCCTTCGAAAAACAGGAGGGAGGAGTTGCATGCAGTTAAACAAATCTCATGCTGGAAAAAGCCTCCAGAATGTAGCTTTCAGATTTGATCATTTGTTATATCCTTTCTTTTCTCTTTTTGCATTCAACCATGTTCTATTCTACTAGCCATCTATGCACTTTTTCCCCCGACTATATTGTGGGTAATTTTTGTCAACACCAATGGCTGAGAGATAATTTCTTTTCCTACTGTTGCTTGATAAGGCCCTGATAAGGATAATTTTGTTTATCTGTCCATACTACTTTTATTTATTTATTTTCTTTTCTCTCTGATGTGTAAAACTGCTTGGCAGTCTATTTTGAGTTTATTATTAAATATTACTTTTTTTGGGATGCCAGTACCTAAGTCCCTTAGGTAGTGAGATGGGAATTGTAGCCCAAAAAGTTTAGGTTTCCAGACTCTGATCATATCACATATTTTAGTAGAAAGGCCTATAATGTAGCAACTCTAAAGGCTAAGGAGCCTGGTCAGAGCATTCATGGAAGAGGCAGATGACCTTGGAAGCCATGTGGGATATATATTATAAAATGGCTATGTTTTTCTGAAAACAATTCACTGTGCTTTGTGAATTTTTTTGTCTTTAAAATGTTGATTTTTTGAAGAAAATAATAGTTGCATCATGAGCTCTGAAGTAGCCTCAAGTCTGAAATAGCCATCTTAAAAGGCTGTCATAATATTTCGTTTCTAACAAAGCTCATTGTTTTAGATATATTGGCTTAGCAGCTATTTTTAGATATGTTAGATTATGGGTTCTTTCACAAACTTGTGTTATGGATTTTTTTTTAAATCTGCAACTGGGTGTAAAATGAATGCTTTGGTGTGTTATTGTTTTATTGTAAGCTCCAAGATATAATCTGGTAAAAATATAGATATCTGGCATTATTGTACAACAAATATATTAATGATAATAACATTTTGACTGTACTGGTTCCACGTTGGTATAGTATGTTCCCGAATGCTTTCTGAATAAGTCATAACTTAACAAATTGTGATTTGGTTCCTTCAAAATTCACCCTCATTTGTGCTTCTTTGCCTTTCTACCTATCTGCTTAATCTGAAAAGGAGGGTATTCACTCTGTTTTTGCTCTCTTTGCTCAGTGCCTACCAGCAGTAGTAATACCACCAGAGGCCAAGAAAAGAGTAGAAGAAGTACTTGTATATTTTTTCTTCCTGTTAGCAGCAAAACAGCAGCTAGGAAAGTAGGTGGCAGGATCATTAAAGGTTCTTATATGAATTGCATTAAATTGTGAGTTTGATAATATTTTATGGATGATGGGGCTCATAATACTTAATTCTCAGGTGAACATGAGGCATTGCCAAGGTTTGTACATCTCCGTCAAAGAGATTTTGGTTTATTTAAATGTATGAATATTGCTACCCAAGCCATCCTTGCACATCTTCTTGTATAAAATGCACAACCTTTAAAAACATCAAAATGAAGACACCCAAGTGTGCTATAGAGAACTACAAATGGCACAAGGCCCTTCCCTTTCATTTTAGTAGCTAAATCATTGGCTTTCAAACTCTGTTCTATGGAGCCCTGGTGTTGATTGGAAGCTTATCAAGAGTTCCATTAGGCTTCATAATGATAGCCAAGCTTTCCAGAACAACACCTGGGAGTAAATAAATGGACACAGTGATGCTTTCGGTTGAGTAGACAAATTTAGGATTATTCCATTAGGTGTTTCCAACATTATATCTTCATGTGGCCTTTTCCATGTGAATTTGGTAGCTGCCAAGGGCAAACTTTCTCTAAACAAATTCTTCCAAGAAACTGCCACAGCAGGTTTGACGTAGGGTTGCCACAAGTTGGAAACAACTTGAAAGCCCATAGCAACACACAAGTAGAATCATAATCCTTTCACAAATTGTGGAAAATCCCATAAGGGTGGAATGGAGCTTTTAAAAAATCACGTTTTTGCCTTTTGTGAACTCTTGGTTAGGGTTTACTTTTTCATGTGCATGTCAAGTAGAGAAATGTTGTGATCTTGTGTGCCTTCAAGTCACTTCTAATTACGACAACCTTAAGGTGACTGTCATGGTGTTTCCTTTGCCTAGGGAAAGGCTTGTTCTTGCCCTTTTCTGGGGCTGAGAGTCTGTGATTTGCCCAATGACATCCAAGAACACTGGGCGAACCCTAATCTCCCAGTGTCCTTGTCCAACATTCAAACCACTACACCACACATGCTCTCACATGTCATAGTCCCATGTTATTCTGAAATCCTATTTTCAAAATTTATTGTATTATTTCATGCCTCAGAGTGGGCTTTTTCCCCATGGCTCAATCAACCTTATTTCCCACAAACACAAAAAGCTCATTGACTTTTTTGCCAGTTTTTGGCTAGTCTGTTTTAGTATAATGGACTAATCAAGCTGTAGAATTTTTAATAATAGATGGATCCACTTTAAAGCTGTGTTTTTCTTACCTTTTTCATTTGCAATGTAATGACTTAGCTTACAAAAAGTCAATTGCACTTGTATGTTTCAACTCTGTTGACAAAACAATATTGTATTTAATCATTTTAGTACAGTATATGTTGAGTTGTGGGCTGCGGGTTAAACTGCTGAGCTGCTGAACTTGCTGACCAAAAGGTTGATGGTTTGAATCCGGGGAGTGGAGTGAGCTCCTAGTGTTAGGCCCTGCTTTTGCCAACCTAGCAGTTCAAAAACATGCAAAGGTAAGTAGGTACCAATAGGTAACAATGCTCCATGCAGTTTATGCTGTCCACATGACTTTGGAGGTGTCTATGGACAACACTGGCTCTTCAGCTTAGAAATGGAGATGAGCACCACTCCCCAGAGTCGGACGTGACTAGACTTAATGTCATGGGAAACCTTTACCTTTACCATGATGAGTAACAAAAATAAATTTATACTCATTTTCTCAAATTTTATTCATGTGAATCATTCCAGCAGTATTGGTTTTCACCATCCTTGTGATCAGTGAAAAATATCTTGAAAGGAAGTCCAATTCCCTGAATTTTTCACCACTGCTTTGCTGGCTAAGACCTCTGGGAGCTGATACTCAAAACATTTGGAGGATCAGAAGTTGAAAACCTGCATTAAGTGGACATTTATTTGAATGAGTGAGAGTGCTAAGTGGGTTATAGAGAGATGGAACTTCAGATATTGACCCTGCCATCTTTGTCCCTTACCCCCTCCCTCAGTTCTAATCTTGTCATAGCCAAGTCCTTGAAGGTGTCTTAAAGATCCGTTGACATTCTACTCACTTTCACTTGAACATAAGCAGAAAGTTTCCAATAGAACATATCACACTGTATGGGGTACCCATGGACACCTCCTTTGAAATTTGGATTAAAACCTGGAATGGTTCTATTTCATTACTGGTGGGAGCCACTCTTGTTACTAAATCCATCAATGGGGCAGAAAGAGTTTCTCTGCATTGCTGCTCTCTGTTGAGCCTTTGGGAGCTCACTCTTCTCTGATTTTGATTAGTGCAGGCAGAACTTGTATTTTTAAAATGTGGGTCAGGTTTACTGTTAAAACTCTTAGCTGTTGAGCCTGATATATGTAATGCATTAAACAGCTTTAACTGTCAGCTTGCATGATTTAGCTTTCTGGATGTGAAACTGCATGATTTACTGTCTTCTGTGTAAGTCAAAGTAGTATTGCAATTTCTGGAGGTTGGCTCTGATGCTCTTTAGCTGAGAATTAGCTTGCTTTCTTCTTTTAGCGCTGTAGGATTATTACTTTTTTGATCTATTTTATAAAGTCAGATTTGAAGCAGATTGATTGCTTCGATAGAGGTTCTTGTAATGTGGAGCATTAGTCCTGAATAAATGTTGGTTTCTGCACATAACTACAACACTGTTGTTAGATTCTGTGCTACAAGATCAATGATATTCAGTTCTGTGTCACAATGTTGGAAGTGACGGCTTTGGTAGATAGCATTCATTTCTGGTTTTACCTTGTAGCTTAAATAAATGGGAAATATTTCTTCAGACACAACACTAGCTTGTAAAATAGTACAAGAGCTTGGATAATTAGCCAATGATTGCATTTTAGCCTGGCATCTGATGAAATAAGTAATCACCTATGAAAACGTAATCTCTTTCAATGCAAATTATTTCAGTTAATTCTAAATAAGGTGCAGCTGAACTCTCTTAATAACTGTTTGAACAATACTCGCATTTGCATATATGTATCTTAAAATAGGCTAATTGCATACAGTGCTTCAATTTATGCTGGTGCTAGCCAATATTTTGCTATCTTGCAAAGAAACAGTTTCCTAGACTAGCATGAGATTTTGATCAGGAGTCCCATGACACATTTGCTCATCTAGACATGATTTTGGAACTTATTTGGTATGTCTGTTTCTATTTGTAGTTGGAACTCAAAGCAGTTTACAATATATTAAAAAAATAGCCAATCACATGTAAGTGTTAAAAACATAGGGACAAGATAAACAAATGCAAGCGTATACAGTGGAAATTCTCCAGCCCTCTGAATTTGTCCCTGTAGGAAGGACTTAAGATTTTTCAAATATATGCTTCCAAATCCCAGTCTGAGAGAGACAGGCCATAAGGTCAGTGACATTGAAAGGATTCAACATAGGATTCAGCAGAACCAACAAGAACAGTGCTTCTCAATCTTCCTAAAGCTGCGACCCCTTAATACAGTTCCTTATGTTGTGGTGACCCCCAACCATAAAATTATTTTGTTGCTATTTGGTAACTGTAATTTTGCTACTGTCATGAATTGCAATGTAAATATCTGATATGCAGCAGAGGAGGGCTTTTGGTGGGAGGATTCGCCATCTGTTTCCAAAAAGGAAGAGAAGGACAGCCAGAGATCTTCAGCCTTTTCTGCCAAAGGGGTTTATTCCCTGGACCAAATTTGGCACAAATCTCAGCCAAATTTGAAAACTAGTGGGTTTGGGGGGATTGATTTTGTCATTTGGGCGTTGTATTTGCTGGGATTTATAGTTCACCTACAATCAAAGAGCATTCTGAACCCCACCAACAATAGAATTGGGCCAAATTTCCTACATAGAACCCCAACGCCTTGAAGGGACTCGCTGGTGGGACCATCCCTCCAGCCTCGCACGCTCTCCCTCACCCACACATGCGCACCACACTGCCATGTGCTGAGCATGCCTGCCCTCCCCTCCCAGCTTGGAGTATCAGAAACAGCCCTCCCCTTGGCTGAGAGGCTGACCAATCACAGCAGAGGAGGGCTTTTGGTGGGAGGATTCGCCATCTGTTTCCAAAAAGGAAGAGAAGGACAGCCAGAGATCTTCAGCCTTTTCTGCCAAAGGGGTTCCTAAGACCATTAGAAATATATGTTTTCTGATGGTCTTTGATGACCTCTCTGAAACCCCATTCCAACCCTCAGGTTGACAAACGTTGAACAAGAACATATTCTCCCTATCCCATTCCCAGCATTTACCGATCAAAGTTGTCTCTTGTCCCATAACAATGCCTGCAGTCTGAATGGCCATATGTGTTGTTCTTTCCAGTTTAATTATAGAAACATCCTGGAGTTACTATTTTTATTTTGCTTCTCTTTACTCAAAGTTCTTCCTTCCCCTATCTCCTAGAAATTTTGGGTCAAGGGAATACTGCATTGCTTAAATCAAGCATTTGGACTGTATTTAATTTCATGTAAGCTTTTCAGGTTTGTCAGTGTGAATTATCATTAAAAGTGGCTTTTAAGTAAAAACCAACAACAATTGTCAAGGGAAATAGATACTTTTGAACTGAAATAAGGATATTTACAGCAAAAACCTGGCTTCCAGCATGGTAGTTAACCACTTGAGGGATGGTTCAATAATGTCCAGTGAAAAAAGCAGTGGGTTTTAGGGAAAAAATAACCAAATACTGGTTTCAGTTTTTTTTCCTCATTAAAATGTGTGTAGACTCTGATTGCTGGAGACATACAGACAAGCCTTAAGTGTGGTTTAGAATATCCCTGTATGCTCATAGATAGCCCACAAACACTGTGCAAGGCAAAACTTGTAACCTTATTTTCTGTGAATTATTCCCTTGAGTTGTAATTGGGAGTGTCTGCCTATATGACATGAAAAATTATTTGTAGTTAGTAGTGAAGAAAAGGGCAAGAGAGGGAGGTTAGGGGAGGAGAAAACACATCCTTGTTTATGAGTACATGTCATCCCTTAATAAATAATAATTGCTATGTTTCTGGCCTCCTCCAGTAGAAAAATAATGCAAATGTAAGAGACAGATAATGCAGATGTAGGAGAAGCTTTCAGGAGAGCTGCTTTGGATGATGCCTTGTAACATGGTTAGACAATTTGTCTTTCTAAACTGGCGTTGATAACTACAGTGGTTCTCAGCCTTTGAGTTTCCAGATTATTGAGACTTTTTCTCCCAGAATATCAGATTATTGTCCATGTATGCATTGAGGGCCTCCCTGGTGGCGCAGCAGATTAAACCACTGAACTGTGGTGAATTATTCCCTTGAGTTGTAACGACTGTGAGAGCTAACTGCATTAAATAACTACTGACCGAGAGGTCATGAGTTCGAAGCCAGCCCAGGTCATTCATCTAGCTTGCTGTCAACCTATGCAGCCCAAAAGACAGATGCATCTGTCATTTAGGAAATTTAGGTACAGCTTATGTGGGGAAGCTAATTTAACTAATTTATGATGCCAAAAAAAAACCCCCTTCCAGCAGCATGCAGAAGAATGAGGAAGTACTCCATCAAAGGACTTGGTGTCACAATGGACGGTGAAGCGGCAGCTCCCCCATGGCTGGAATCGAGCCAAAATCCAGCATACCCTCATGAAGCTGGAAAAAGCTTGGGCACAGCTGGAATGTTAAAATTTCCTCTGCGTCTGTATATGTTGTATGTCTTACTGGCATTGAATGTGTGCCATGTGTATGCGGATTGGAATCTGCCCTGAGTCCTCTGCAGGGTGAGAAGGACAGAATATAAATACTGTAAGTAAGTAAGCAAGTAAATAAATAAATAAATTGCTGACCAAAAGGTCAGCGGTTCAAACCTGGGGAGTGGGGCGAGCTCCTGCTCTTAGGCCTAGCTTCTACCAACCTAGCAGTTTGAAAACATGCAAATATGGGTAGATCAATAGGTATTGCTTCTGTGGGAAGGTAATGGTGCTCTATGCAGTCATGCTGGCCATATAACCTTGGAGGTATCTACAGACAATACTGGCTCTTCAGCTTAGAAATTGAGATGAACACCACTCCCTAGAGTTGGACACGACTAGAGTTAGTGCCAGGGGAAACCTTTACCTTTAGTATGCAGTTTGAGTTTTTGAAGAGTCAAGGTCAAGAACATCTGGAAAACTCAAGTTTTGATTTCTTACATTATTATTTTGATGGGTAACTCAATAACTGCAGACTATTTTTTCAATGCACAATTTTAGCATAGATTCTCAACATCTCACCAAGTTACAAATCTCAGAATTCTGTAGGATGGAGCCAACATAGTGAAAAAGACATCAAACTGCTGAGACTGAGAGATTTCGTTTTGCCAAAGATCACCCTGTGGGATTCCCTCTCTGAGTGGGGATTTGAAGCCTGGTCTCCAGTCTTAGTCCAGTTCTCTGAGCACTACACTACATATACGCACATAGTGTTAAGATTCCCAGTCTTACGTAATGTAAGTCTGCAGTAACATAGTTACATTATGGTTGTCCAATATCCAAACTATTATTATACTGGCTCAATATTTTTGACCCATGTTTGATAGTTGACATATGTAACTGTGCCTATGCAACAATCATATAAATATGGCCATGTCTCAAAGGCTGAAAAATTACACCTGGATGTGTAAATGATATCAACTGAGCTTGAACTAGTGGCCAAATTGGCCGGGACATTTTGGCAGTTGCAGTCTAAGTAAGTAAACTTTCCATGTTCTTGTCAGTGGAATTCTGTGAGATGGTTGTTTGGTTGAGTAGACTTGTGGTTTCATGTGTGGTTTGTCTGTCAGTTTTCGTTCATTCAGTAGAACATTGTAAGGAAAGAAGTAAAAATACATCTGGAATCCTTTAAATATTTTTTGTAATACATTCTTATTGGAAGTATTCTGTTTCAGGCCACAGTGTTTAGGATATACAAGGTTTGCTTTTGACTGAAGGTGGAAGCAAAATCACATCTGTTACAGAACTCCCTGTGGGTAGTTCTGATGAAAGAAGCAAAACCTACAGAGTGGCATATGCATTTTTCCAAATCCCATTTGTTTCACAAGGGATTGCTTTAGAGAAACTGCTGCTGCTCAGTTGTGTCCAGACTAAATCAGTGAGTAACCTTGGAGGCAGGATGTCCATAATCAACACATTTGGTTAGTGTTCTGTGACTGCTTATCTGGATCAAGTTATTTGTTAATGTATTTCATCACTATGATTAAAATCTAATCTTTCCAGATGGATCATTTGCCTCCCCTTTCTGTATATGATTTTCTGAGATCTTTTAGTTATGTTGATCTTGATGTTAATCTTAAAAACTTCCATACATTAGTATTTTGCATATAACAATTTTTGTGGACTTTCATAGAAGCTGACTGGTTTGTTATTTATTTCTTTATTTTATTTACAATATTTATATTCCGTCTTTCTTACCCTGCAGGGGATTCAGCGTGGATTACAATTCACATATACATGGCAAACATTCAATGGACTACTTCTTCAGTCTTATGCATGCTGCTTGAAGGTTTTATGGTGTTGTAAATTAGTTAAATTAGTCTCCCTGCATAAAGCTGTACCTAAATTTCCTACTTTACAGATGCAACTGTCTTTCGGGCTGCATAGGTTAACAGCAAACTAGACTATTAATGGTCAGGAGCTCACTCTGACCCAGGCTGGTTTCAAACTCATGATCTCTCGGTCACTGGTGATTTAATGCAGCTGGCTACTAACTAGCTGATTTTGGAAGCCCAGTCCAGTCCTTGTTTTCATTTATTTGGTCTAAAGTGGGGTTGGAAATGATGTGACCCTTCAGAAATTGCTAGGTTGTAAATACCAGAACATCCTAAATGTCATAGCCAAGGATACTGAGAGTTGATCTTCAACAATATCTGGACTGTGCAATCCACACTTCGGGTTCTGAACAGCAGCCTAGCATAATCACGTGAGAATCGTATGAAACTAAAGCTGATATAGCCTTCACACGTAGACACTGCTTTGTTTCTTAGAACATACCATTAATTGGTTTGGACACTGGCTCCTATTTGATTATTGTTTTCATGTTCAGCCTGCATATGTTTGGAAGTTAAGTTAAAATGAAGTTAAGATGAACAGTCATCTACTTGTTTGATCCAGTTAAATAAATTCTTGCCAAGTGGGATGTTTCAAGAATAATCTGGCTAAAAGTATCCAGAGAAAGAACTCGGTATTTATCTGGCACTGTCTCCCCCTATTGACATTTTGAGGCTTTGTTGTAAAATTCCTATAAATGTCATAAAGGTCCAGGACCTTGGCTTATTGTTAGTCCAGAACGGTAATTCTTCAATGTTTAGTGTGAGCAGAATAATTTAAGCAAGCTAGACAAACATTACTTTATTACCTATCTAATAAATGTCAGTTTTGATTTATTGAATACACAATCCTGTCAGCAGTAGTCATAACAGCTTTCTTTTCTTCTGTGCTTTTGGAGACAGTGTTTCCTCCTTTACATTACATCCTTTGGCAAAGACTTTGGGAGCATGACCACTGTGTACAAACTATTGCTGCTGCCTCTGTTTCCTTTAAGTCTAATGCACACCATTCCTCAAAGGAGCTTACATTTTCATACACAATTCTTCTAAACACTTTTATTCTCACTCCACTCCTGTTGTGCAGTTAAATAGAAAGTGATTGACTGACAAACGTGTTGAGGAGAAAGGGCTTTATCACCCTGGCAAATTAGACTACTTTTGGAGAGGGCGGAGCTGCGGCAGGCTCACTGCCCTTCTCAGTTCTTCGAAGAACGGTGAAACCCGACCATCCCACCCAGTTACAGTATAACTGACATGGTCACCTTTTGGGGGCCAGGTAGGATTTCCCCCCCCCCCCTCCTGTGCTAGGGTGGGGTTTTTCACCTACCCTATACTGTTGCAGCAGGGCATATTGGGAGGTGGGGGCTATTAAATAGGCATGCCCGGAAACATCTGGGGGATTGAATCAAGTCAAGGCACCCATTTTGAAAGGCCAGCAACCGTAACCTGGTCCTATGATGTAAATAAAAGAGGGCAGGGTGAATTTGAGTGGCCTGGGAATTAAGAATATGACAGTAATAATTCTGGGAGCAGAATTACCCTCACCAAGTTCATTGCCAAGTTCATGGGCAAGAGAAGATTGTGCTCAGTTATGGTGGTGGTGGGTGGAAATATTAATATCTAAATAGGTAACAACAACAATAAAAGTTGCCCCTAGTTAACCTAATCATGTGTGTCGCCTCTTCATTTGCAGGGGTGGTGTGGCAATTTGAGTCTGATTGTCCTGAATGACATACTGCTAAATGACTACACTGCTTCTCATTATGTTTTCATTTTTAGTAGCACCATTTGCAAAGATGGGGAACTGTTGACATTCTTGATGCAGCTGTAAGTAACTTTTACATGTTAATGGACCACATTACCAAAGGGCACTTGGGGATTTTTAAAAACTTACTGGGGGCATAAATGTGGCTCATGGGCTCTGTGGATTTTAGAGTTCAGCTCACAGTTTCCCCAGCCTGTGGAAGTATTTAACCATTGACCATGGTAGATCAGGTTTTTGGAAGTTGAAGCCAAGACTATGTTGAGGGTCAAAGATTCTTTATACTTGTCTTACTGGGTCTCTGCTTCTTTCAGCAATGAGTTATTTGACAGTCTATAGCTTCATGAACCAGCAGGTAAGGCAGTTGAGTTTAAGGAGCTGTTAATCAAAATGGACAAGCCATCTTTGTCCAGAGAAGGAACATGCAAGAAGCATGACCCAGATTTCAGCTGGAACTTTTTAGCTGGGGATAGGTTTGAAAGAGGGAAGATGATGGATTCAGTTAACTCTATTTGTCCATCATTCACCTCACTTCCATCAACACAAGAGCTAGTGGAGATGCTACCTTTGCCTCCTCCATTGCTTTCTTCAAACAGAAAGCATTTATAGGGGGGAACTTCTTGGTCATGTGAAAACTCTGCATGAGCAAGAAATCTGGAAAACATGGATTTTGCTCATATGAAAAATCCTAAAATCTGTCATTTGTTACATGTGTAGTCAGGAAAGCAACAACAGTGTGATAGAGCATTTCCCTGCTTCTCTGTTGATCAAAGTGTGTGAGTAATACCTGAGCAGATTCTTGTTATTGTTGTGGTTTATTCATTCAGTCACTTCCAACTCTTCGTGACCTCATGGAACCAGCCCATGCCAGAGCTCCCTGTTGGCCGTCACAACCCCCAAATTTCTTCAGAGTCAAGCCAGTCACTTCAAGGATACATCCATTCATTTTACCCTTGGTCGGCCCCTCTTCCCTTTTCCTTCCATTTTCCCTAGCATCATTGTCTTCTCTAAGCTTTCTTGTCTTCTCAGTGTGTGGCGAAAGTACTTTATCTTTGCCTCTACTATCCTTCCCTCCAATGAGCAGTCAGGCCGTATTTCCTGGAGTATGGACTGGTTGGATCTTCTTGCGGTCCAAGGCACTCTCAGAACTTTCCTCCATCACCACAGTTCAAAAGCATCTATCTTCCTTCGCTCAGCCTTCCTTATGGTCCTGCTCTCACATCCATAGGTTACTATGGGGAATACCATCGCTTTAATTATGTGGATCTTTGTTGACAGTGTGATGTCATCAGTAAATCTAGGCTGTTTCTCTTTGGTCCTTTCTTTGTAGATCTTGTAATTTCCCTCCCATAAGAGTATGTTTGAGTTGCAAAATTTAACCAGGGAAATACACCACTTCAGTGCTGGTTGTGGTTGAATGTGAACAGACTTTGGATATAATCCCAAATCACAGGAAGATGGTTCATGTCACAATGTCCCAACATGGTATTTTATTTCGTTGCATTATTCACTCCAGTCCCTGTTATTTGATTTCAACCATAAGTCTCCGGTTTCCAACCACTGGCTTATGTTGGGGTCCTGTTTAACTTATATATCATCACCAAATCCTGTTCCCATATTTTCTTTATGCGTGTTTATGGTTGGTGGCCAAAAGCAAAGGGGAAATGTCAAGATCAAGATGTGAAGCTTAAATAATACTTTCAAGGAGAATACAGGGAGATGGAGCCTGGGGGCATTGTAACGGCACTATAGAGGAAACTGGAATAATGTTATCTCTCTTGCTAAAATTTCAGAGTGCAAGAGAGCCATGTCGCAGATTCTTGATAAGTCATGCACTATTTTTGGGGGGTGGGTGATGGCGGTGGGGAATGAAGACAGACATATTTTCATGCAGAAAAATTGTGGTTTTCTGCAGTCTTGCATGGTTCTCCTTTCTGATGGAATTATCATTTCGCAAAAATACAATTTACATTTACAAAATAAAAGGCCTGTTCTTCCTATTTTGTCCTTCAGATCATTTCCAACTTGCGCTGACCCTAAGATGAACCTAACATGGGGTTTATTACCAACATTTGTTCAAATGGTGGTTTTCTTTGGTTCCCTCTGAGGCAGAGAAAGTGAAACATGACTAAGGTTATGGAACTACTTGATAATAGACTACTGCAATGCACTCTATGTGGGGTTGCCTCCCAAGACTGTTTGGAAGCTGCAAATGGTCCAACGAGCCAGGTTGCTAACAGGAGCAGCGCTCAGGGAGCCCACAACTTCTCTGTTGCGCCAGCTCCACTGGCTGCCTGTTTGCTTCAATTCAGAGTGCTGGCTTTAGCCTATAAAGCCCTAAACTGTTTCAGTCCAACTTACTTATCTGAACGTATCTCTCCTTATGAACCATCTAGGACGTTAAGATCTTCTGGGGAGGCCCTGCTCTCAGTCCTGCCTTCCTTGCAGATGCGTCTGGTGGGGACGAGAGACAGGGCCTTCTCAACGGTGGCCCCTCAACTGTGGAACGCTTTGCCTAGAGATATAAGATTGACTCCTTCCCTCATAAATTTTTGAAAAAAGGTGAAAACCTGGCCTTTTCAGCAGGCCTTTCCAAATACGGCATAGCTATACGGAATTATGGAACTACTTGATAACACAATGGAATAATGACTTGATATGGAGACGCTCACGATAATGTTTTAAGGCTTTGTACTTTTTTTATAGTTTTATATCATGCTATTATTTTTAACATAATTTTATGATTGTTTTACTTGTTATAATTTTTGAGGTATCAAATTGTTGCCAATCTGTGAACCGCCCCAAGTCGCCTCTGGGCTGAGAGGGGCGGTATATAAATATGGCAAATAAATAAATAAGGTAACTCAAAAGGTTTTCATGTCTGAGCAGGAATTTGAACCCCAGTCTCCAGAGTCAGTCCAGTGCTGACTTCAACATGTTGCTTCTTAATAATATTGTACTCAGTTCTTGGACAGGACAATCTGATTTGAGTACAAGACAACTGTGGCATTGCACTGGATGCTAGCTTTGCTATTGATTAGAGCAGGTAAAAACGAATTTCTGACCAGATTTTTTAGCTAATGGGGAGGGATGATGGGAGTTATACTTCAACAAAATCTTAAGACCTACTTCAGTACTTTATGTAATCTCTCTCTCTCTCTCTCTCTCTCTCTATATATATATATGTATATATATATATATGTGTATATATATATAAAATCTAGTCCTGTCCAACTCTGGTGGGTGATGCTCATCTCCATTTCTAAGCTGAAGAGCTGCCATTGTCTGTAAATACTTCCAAAGTCATGTGTCCAATATGACTGCATGGAGCGCTGTTATCTTCCCACCAGTGCGGTACCTATTGATCTGCTCACATTTGCATGTTTTTAACTGCTTTGGCAGAAGCTGGACCTAACGATGGGAGCTCACTGCGTCTCCCAGATTTGAACTGCCAACCTTTTGGTCAGCAAGTTCAGCAGCTTAGCGGTTAAACTCGCTGTGCCACTGGGGGGCCCTTAATATCTATATCAACCCAATTTTGAGAGTAAATACAAGCTATATTTTAATTTGTTTATGAAATGTGAAGTGGCAGTATTAGGGAACATGATTATAAGTCGTAATAAATATGATGTGTAAATTTCATTATGCTGTCAGCCAGCATTTGTGGCGTTAAGTTTGTGTGGCAATAGACCAAAAAAATCCTTCTGAACTGTTCATTTAGGATGCAATTTACATTTTGGAGGCATCCAATTTCCATTGTAATTGTTCTCCATTTGCTTGGTCCATTATCAGTAACTTTGGGAAATTACGTTTTTCTCTTTAAAGTTTGTAGCAAGCTCTTTGGAATTGGATTTGTCAAATAATATTAATATGCATTCTCTCAATTTCTTTGTGTGATGGCTATATAGCTTTTGGGTGCTACTTTAAGTGGGAAAAAATGCTGTGTTTTTGTTAAAATTCTTTTGTTTCAGGGAGGTGTTTAATCCAGGTAGATTTTTCTAACATACTGAGCTAAGTAGGCTGAGTTTGCCAATGTCCCCTGCTTTGCAGAGAACAGCCCTTTTTTTTAAAGGTTGTAAAAGAAATCATCATCTGTTTGAGTGACTCAGAGTGCATCTACACTATAGATTTAATGCCGTGTAATGCTGCTTTAACTGCTGTGGCTCAATGTTACGAAATCATGGGAGTTATAATTTTACAAGGTCTTTAGCCTTCTCTGCTACAGAGTGCTGGTGCCTCACCAAACTGTAAATCCCAGGATTCCATAGCATTAAGCCAAGGCAGTTAAAGTGTTCTCAAACTGCATTAATTCTACAATGTTGATACACCCTAAGTATTCTTTAATGATTAAAAAATGATCTGAAAGGAAAATACATAGAGACCTTGACTTTCCTCCCATTGAGAGTAAAATGAGGAGTGTGATTGGTTGTAACCCTTTCCCACAGTGAGGAGATACATTGTATTAATGGAAAGATAATTATGAAAATCCATGGGCTCTTTAAGAATGTAAGGGCTACACTAAATGGACCAATGCCACAGCCTTTTATTAAGGCATCTTCCTAGGTTTCTGATATAGTCAGAAAACAGACTGAAAAGGGTCTGTGTAATTTTGGTGAAAAAAGCAAAACTTGAATAAAAGAAAAGAAACAATAATCCCAATAATTCCCTAACTAGTATGGCTACTAGCCATCGTAGCTGGTAAGTCCCAACATGTAGGAACATTTCTCTAGTTTTGTGAGCAAGATAGTACATATGCTCTTCTTCACAACAACCTTCGACCAAATGTCTCTTGAACTGTTGGTCCACCATGCCAATTTATGTAAATTATTCCTGGGACAAGTTGCAGTGACAAACTGACTTCCCCTTTATGCTTGATACTCAATTTACATTATGAATGGGAAATTCCACCAGTTTCAAAGGTTGTAAATTCGACTCCCTCCAAAAATGGGGGAGAGGGAGAAGGTGAGTAGAAGCAACTCCTAGTTGTCCATAGCATTCCTTCCAGATCCTATCAGGAATACTGGCATGGTATGCCCTGAATCTGGAGGAGATAGAACTGGTCATCTCACCCCTAAAACATGCCTCCATTTACCACTGCCTCTCCCATTTCTAGAGGAGTGACTATGATAGCCTGTTGCAGCAGAATGAGCAGACTAGCAAGTTTATTATGACACATGAACTTTCATGCGCCTTTCACTATCCTCACAGTTTGTGAAATTAACTCAGTAATCATTCTACCCACATCTTTAGGCATGGAAATCAGGGTCAGCATACACTTTGATGCCTGAAATGTCGACTTTGTGAAGCATTTTCGATTGGTAGGCTTGCTTAAAAATAACATGAAGTTAAGTAAGGAAGATGTTAATTCTCTACAGTTATGTGTGGGCTACAAATTGTCCTGTGATACAAGATATTTGGCTTTTCTTCCAAAGGATGCTGTGTGCGAAGGGTAGATAATGCGGTTCTCCTCCCCCTCATCTAAAATTCCAGAAAACGGTTCTTGTGGGTGGAAAGAATGTTAGTCATTTTCTGAAAATTCTTCAAATGCCCATTTTTTTGCCTCTTATCTCAAAGTACGTTTGCCTCATGGGTTAATTGTTCTGCAGCAACTTTCCTAGTTTCTGAAAGTAAAAGGGAGAGCGCTCACTTTGATTTCCAGTTCCTCAGTTTTGTAATAGCTTTAAGGGATATTGGATATGTTTTACATAGTTGTTTTAAGAAAATTATTATTTGGGCATAGAACTCAATGGATGCATAAAAAACCGACTTAGACTACTGCTGCTTTACATATTACCCCTAAAATCTATAGCCACAAACATAGGTTAAACAAATAAGATTTTTATGAACCCCTTCCTCTGAATGTCCCAAGCATCATGCCCAGTTATCAAAGTGGTTGAAGGATTTGGAGAACTGATAAACATTTCTTTCAAGGTCTGGTCAAAGTGGCTTTTGGTGTAAAGCCCAAATTATACAATCTAATCTAAACTATGTAAGGAACTCCTTTTAGGAAACTGGTTTTTCCGTACAACATAATAATAGCACTATGATTCCACTTTAATTACCAAGACAATATCCTGTGCAGTCTTGGCATTTTCCATGCAGCAGGGAGCTATTTAGAATTTTGAGTCAGAAAGCTCTTAGGCCAGTGGTTCTCAACCTGGGGTCCCCAGATGTTTTTGGCCTACAACTCCCAGAAATCCCAGCCAGTTTACAAGCTGTTGGGATTTCTGGGAGTTGAAGGCCAAAACATCTGGGGACCCCAGGTTGAGAACCACTGCTCTTAGGTGTTTTGGGCTACAACTCCCAGAAATCCCAGTCTGCTGACCAGCTGTTAGGATTTCTGGGAGTTGAAGGCCAAAACATCTGGGGACCCACAGGTTGAGACCCACTGCTCTAGTGCCTTATCAGACTATAAACTCCATCAGATTCCATAGAATGCAGCTGGCAGTTCAAGTGGAATCATAGCACTATAATTTTATATTATAAAACAGTTTTTTAATGATGATAATCGCAGAAGCAATAAAATGATGTGATTTTGAGGATAAAGGTAAATGCAAGACCCCGATGCTTCTTCAGTGTTCTTATCCTGTTCATACAATTAGTGTATGAATTGAGGCTGACTACTTTTTCCCGTTATTGCCTAATCTGATGAGCATCGATTCTCCAAAATATTGCACAATCATGCTACTTTCAAAGAGATTCCTTCTCTAAAACAGATGTTTGAGGGATTGCTCCTAAATCCGTCTGAATGCAAAGGAAGTATTGCCAACTTAGGCAACAACAATAGCCTTGCATAAAGGGAACCATGTTTTGAAAACTGTGTTGAGTTACTAGTTTCTGTGTCAGGATGCTATTATTCTTTCTGAAGATCTACTTAGATTGATACATATTTGAACAAGTGATTGGGTGTTATTGTAGATTTTTGGCCAGTTGTTGTAATAGGACATTTGATCAATGGTTTCATAGGTTACTGCATGGATACATGAGGTCATAGAAAATAGGGAACTCTACTGAAAAGCAGGACTTTTGGCCCAAGAGGACCTAGAAGATGCCTAGAGATGACATATTTTACCAGATGTCGATAAATTATTGTTAATCTAATTGATTAATATCAAGCCTAGTCTCCTCCTAATCAATGGCAGTTATCAGCACAAAGCCCACCTGACTACTAGAGACTTGCATTATTCTTCCCCACTCTTTGCTCTCTTGCTGAACTTTGTTTATACTTAATGTTTCAGGTTTATTTGGGAAGGTTTGTCAGTATCCTGGGGGTGGTGCTGTGCTACAGGAGAATTCCCCTTTATCCATTTCCAAAGTTGTTCTTCCAGCAGTACAGTTAGATTCAAGGCAAGGTTATTGTGAAGTTTTTTTTCCTTGTTTGAATGCACCAAGTCAGTCTGTTGACATAAACAGCTGTTAGTTGATCTTGAAGTACTGATATGTTGGAGACCTAGCAATGTATTCAGAGTCATATAGCAAATTTGCAGTTCCATAACAATGATTGTTGATTTTGTAAACTTGAATTACAATATCAAACAGTATAAAACAAAAAAGGAAAAATAATATGTGAAAAGAGGTAGCCTTGAACTGCCAATGAACTACCCATAGGACTCACCATGAATCTTAGTTCATCATTGGTTGCAGCTGTTCCTTACATGGCTCTATAGTTGTCTTTTTGTCTGAGTAAAACCATAACACCTATAGGAAAAAAATATTAATGGCATGGAAAAGCCATATTATGTAGAAGGGCTCATCATATTCCAGGATGGGTGATAGTTGAAATATATTTTTCCCTTTTTATTGATGCAATTCTTTATCTTTGATCTTTGACCTATTTTACCTTTTATTTAATTTGAATTGTATTTTTTGTCTCAACCCTGGGAGCCATTTTTGCCACTTAAGGCCACAGTTTAATAGATGAGATAATACACAGAGAGATGCATTTTAAAATTAGAAATTCAAGGAAATCTGTGTAATAATTTGGACATTTTGACTTGGTTAATCTGTTTTAGGAGAACATTTCCATTGGCATCTGGGCATACTTCTTCCCCTAACATTAGCTATTCTTAAAACATCTTGAGGCTCTACCCTCATTATGAAATACAAACTGCAACTGAATACACAGATCGAAAAGTCAATAGGCTGGACCAGAGTAGCCACAATATCAGGAAGCTTTCTAAATTCTAATGTAAACTAAAAGTGATTGGATTTCAGACTTGGCCTGGTAAATCTATTGTTTTCCCAGGTGACTTTCAATAACTGTTTCATTAGGATAAAATACGCTCTATTATACGTGAGCTGTATTGTTCAATGGGTTACATCGATTTCCGCATATTTGTATCTTTTGAAAAGGAACAACATGACTTGTTTTTCTTAGGCCAGTGTCGTAACAAATGTTACAGTGTTGTAACAAAATGAGATCTCTTCTTTCTGCAGCCATTGAAACTAAGAGAGTATAGCTCTAGAGCATTTTCCAGACCTTCAAAGACAGGTTTTGGGATCCGTGAAGAACTGGTGTCCAAAGTATTGTTGTGCACTTGTTTCCAGTTGAGCTGATGGATAATGGCCAAAGTATCCTAAAAATTAAAATGTGTATTATGGATTGATTTTTTTCTTTTATTCAGTTTATGAACACCAGGAAATACACAGATTCTGAGTAAAACTATGTCAAGGTTATGAAGAGCATTAGATTCTTCCCAGTTGTTACATCTCAGTAATCCCCCTACTCCAATGAGCAGTCTTCCAACAGGTTAAAATGGTTAACCAAAGAACAATAATTTACCTATATACCTGTTGATTTAGTTAGTTCATATTCCACCTTTCTCCTTATACAAGATCAAAGGTGTGTCAGTAATTTCAGTGTTCATGTTTGTATCTGAGATAATTTAGATTGCAACAACTATTTTTACTATGATGCATCATATTTGAACTTGTTTGTAAAGTCTACGTACTCAGATCAATATGTGATTAATTCCGAACAGATGAATTCAGAAGTATATTGAAAATTACTTATGAAGTAGTAGGTGCGTATGTTTATGAATACTGTGTAATTACACAGCTTCCACTGTGCATTATGTTTTATGCATGCATAAAAAACTCATAAGGTCCAGATGTTTCCATTTGCATAAACAAGTGGCACATCATGCATCCATAGGATACAATCTGAAGACAAATGCTTGAAACTAAGGATTTCAGAATTTGGTCAGTGATTGGACCATTTGTAAAATACATGGAAGGAACTGGAGTAAAAAATTAAGAAATAGAACAGAGAACTCAAGATGGACAATATTGCTCAGGTTATGCAAATAAGATGAATTCATCAAGGACTTAACAACATGTCATGCTGGAGAGAGAAGTTAATTAGTTGATTGTTTAAATTGATCCAGAGAAGCTAAGAAGAACCCAAGAACTGTAGGTAAAGCCTCATCATTTTGGAGAGTAAGTAAGATTATGATTAACAGTGCTCCATTCTTAACTTAAATCTTAGACAGTCTCCAATGCTTGGACAGCAATGCTTCAGCTTTATCATATTTGTCCTCTCATAGTTCTTAACAATGTCATGATCCTGATTCATTTTCTTTTTACATGTTCTGCCAAGCATGAATGGATTAAAAATCTGAATTTATTCATTGTAGTGTTTCTGGAGTTTGGCGGTGGTCTCGATGATTTATATACCTAATGCCCAAGTAGAATGCTGCAGGTTTTCGATGTTTTTCCTTTGCACAGTTGGTGTCTGTGCTTGGTTACCTAGGAAACTGCTGTTGCATGGAATTTGATTTGCTTGGTTGTCAGAGTTATGGTTGAAGTTTGAAGTGGAGAGTGGCGTGCTCAGAGGGAATGCTCAAACCAGCTAAATGCTGGCAAGTTGAGCTGTTGAATATTCAGCAACCGAGGTTTCGAGACGAGCATGAAGGGGAAATGATGGCTTTTACCTTGCCTTAGCAAAACATATTTTATGATAAATTAGGGGATTTAGGACTGACCTGTTGATAATTTGTTTTTTTCAGCTTCAAAAAAGCAAGTGCTCATTACTACATTCAAGTGCATTTTCAGATGGAGAGCAGCAGATTAGGAATGTCCCTATCATGTCTTTTCTTTCTAATAAATATAAAATTCCCAACTTGCAAGATGTATTGTGGGATGAGCTCTAGGGGACTTCCTTCTTTTAGAGTTCATTTGAATTCAGAGCATGTGGTATTGGTCTCCTAAGCCAACATGTCTAGTGGTGAAGGATGATGGACATTTTTCATCAGTATGTCAAGGGCTGCTGCTTTACCATCATTGCCCTATGTTGTAGAGTCTACAGTAACATGTTTTTTGTCATAAACTGCAGAGAAATAAATACATACATATTGTAACCTTATAAATACAGCATTGTAAAATTTGTGAGTATGAGAGGGCACATATTTTTCATTATTATGGATGGCCCTCCACATTTGTGAGGGCTAGGATTGCAAATCAGAAATATATTTAGGCTGCCTATACTGTATTTCACTCACAAAATATACTGATGGGATGGTTGGACTTGACCACGTGGGCATTTTCTCGCTTGCTTACTCAGTGCTCATGGGTTGTAGGAGAGAAAGGGGGTGATCTAACAGGGGGAGAAAGAGGATACTCATCCCAACTGCTCTTCACGTTGCACAAGTGAGCAAATGTGTTCATGCCCTCTTCTTGTCCCGTCTTCTTTTCCCCTCACATTGTACAAGTGAGCAACTTCTTGTGCACTCTGCTCCCATCCCCTTTTGCGTTTCCATCCACACAACTGAGGCAATATATTTCCACCTTCCTGTTTAAATCACTTCTCCATTTCCACCAGCGTGTATGAACTAGAGAGTGAATATACATGCAGGTCATGTCCACTGATCCCATCCCCTTCCCTCATGTCTTGTCTATATGAATAAGTGAGGCAATCACAATTTTATTTCTTTTTGTACCCCTGGTGTTATCAAATTCTTTGTTAATAATAGTTTTGGACAGCAATGGAGGCAAAAGAAAATATATTAATCTGCAATAATAAAATCTGTGAATGCTTAACATATATGTGGAAGGCCAACTGTAATCCGGTTACCAAGAAATTATCTTTAATACTATCACCACTCTTTCTTGTTGTTATTGTTATGTTTATTTATATCCCGCTTTTTCTCTCCACAAAGACTCAAAGCAGCTACTCTCTTATCTTACCAATCTTACTCTCTTTTGTGGTTTTAACTATAGATAATGGCTTATATAATCAGAAATCTTCTCTTCCACTGCATGTGTTTACAAAATTTCCCTTTCATATTTCATTTATCTAACTACTGAGTTAATACTAATGAGAATGCTAGCGAAAGTACTTAAGCCCCTGTACATCTTTATTTTATTTTTCCAATTTTTTTAAAAAATCTTCTCCAATGTGTTACTAGATTTCCCATTTCAAGTGCTTATTTAAAAATGCACCTTGGCTCCAGAAGCAAATCAATATTTACAGTGCATTAGTGCCACAGAGAATTTGAAGCCGTGTGATTAGAGTTCATTGCTGTTTTATCCGCTCTTCAAAGCAACCTTAGACATCAAACGCTATCTGCCATCATCCAGGAATTTGTGACACTGTACTGGGCCTACGCACGCCTTTGTCTGGCATTTTAATTATTTAAAATCTCTTTATTCTTTGATTTATTTTTAACACAGAAGAACATTCTGAATTCTGTACGTTAAATAAACTTAAAAATGACATATAGTCATTTTTAAAAATAAAGAAGCACTTAATATTGTGCTATTTGTCTTCTTATTTTTTATATAGTAGAAAGAGTTGTAGGTAGTAGAGGAGGTTAGTTGGGGTTGGGAGGGAAGGGATTGCAAGCAGTGGGAGGTAAAGGAAACGTAATGACACCCACCAATACTAGTGATTAACCAGAGAATAAAATGAATGAATATGCAGGAATACCTTGCTAATACAGTGAGTGGATTAGGTTCCAGACCACAATTGTAAAGTGAATATTACCTTTAATCAAATCACAGCTTTTTTTTTTTCATTTGCTGATGAATATAAAAACCTAAAAAAATATTTACAGTGTCAATTCTTAAGTATGAAATAGCACTAGGTGTAAATCACTGGTTCCCAACCTTTTTTTTTAGCCAGGGACCACGCTCCAACATTAGTACCTAAAGGGTTACAAATCAGTTATTGGTCAACTTTAGATTTGGTTTGGGGTGCTGATTCAGAAAATTGCATTGAACAGACCACACCAGCTCTAGTTTCTGATACAGAACATATGCCAGGATCCGCAACAGCGAAAGAGAGGCAGGCGGTGCGAAAGGAGCAGAAATAAATAAAATAAAATAAATAAAGAGGAAGGAGGCTCATGGACCAGATTTTTGTCCTCGCTGCCCACTGATGGTCAATGGCTCACAGGTTAAGAATGACTGGTCTAAATAAATAACACAGAAATTAAAATAATAAATGAAAAGTTGTCAGAAGTACATAAATTCTGTAAACAGGCTAAATGCGAGTAACAAAATGGGGCTGTAGTGTAATTAAAAAGCACCATATTTGCCAAGTACTCTAAAATAAAGTGCTTTAAAGTAAAGTATGCCTGAATAAGATCAATTTTGTTTGGTGATGGTGTTTTGGTGATGGTGTGTATTATATGCAGAAAGGGCTGTATTTTATGTAGAAAATATTTTTGTGCGGATATAGATAGACAGACGGACACACACACATGTACACACAAACATACGAGTATCTGTACTTTACTGGAATTCTAGCCTTAATAAAATGATACATGAATGTTGTTGTTTTTTTGTAGTACCAGAGTGCATTTCAGATATGTTTAAGCAATTAGGCTTCCTGATTGACTTTTGTTGGTAAAGTATGGATATTAGCACTAATCGCTGACATTTGAATATAGATTCAGGCTGAGGAAAGACTTCATGCTGGCTGCAGATAGGGTTTTCATGTCATATCTTCTCATTAGCCATTTGTATAAATCTTTTGGGTGAGGGGGGCACATGTAAAGAAGCAAGGAAGGAGTATTTAAGTGTCTCATTATACTGCCGTGGAATCTGAAATATGATTTTGAGAATCAAAAGCTAATCAGTGAAGGTATTATTACCAGCTTCATTATTTTTGATTTCTTCTGATACATATTATAATTTGGGGATCCCTTTTTCAAAGGCACTTGGATTTCAACAACAGCAGCAAAATACATAAGAATGGGCAAGTTCAGATTTTGATATAAAAGAGAAGGGGAACATTTATGGATGTGGCCTTTCATTTTGGATATCTTTATTCAGTTTTCAACCTGTCATGAATACTTTTGTTAATCTAGTGAAAAAATAGGACCACCCGTGCACAAAGGGAACATGTAACATCCTTGTTAAAAGAGATCTCCTCTGGCTACCAATTCTTTTCAGAGTACAATTCAAAGTGCTAGTCATGACCTATAACGTCCTATATGGCTTAGATCCAGGCTATCTGAAAGACTATATATATCTGTATGCAGACTTATCAGAATCTTAAGATCTATGATGGAGGGCTTTCGCTGCCACCATCATAGGCTTGCTTGGTGAGAACACGGGAAAGATATTTTCCAGTAACTGCGTCTATCTTCTTTAATTCCCTGTTGGAAATTGAAATGAGGTTATTACTTCTTGCTTAAGAAACACTTAAACTAACCTAGTCAGTAAGTGGATGCAAAAAATACTGAATTCTGGTGGTACAATAATTTGAATGGAAGGAGGAAGCTATCTAAGTTAACATTGAGATTCTTGCGAAGTGTAGCAGGATGCTGCTTCAATGGCTTTACACACAATCTTTTTCCCCGTCTTGCTTAGAGCTTGCACCTACTCTTGTTTTCTCTCTGGAGATGACCCATAGAAACTGGAGATAGAAGGTCAGGACCTGCGATCTGTCAGTCCTTATTTTGTAGTTCTGATAAGGTTTCTGACTAACATCCAAGAAGGAGATCTTAGGACTGTAGGGGCTTACCATCAACTCAGTCTGTAATAGCAGTAGAAAACACAAATTTGGTGGCCAAAATACAATTCCTAGCACTGACAAAAGTAGATAAGTTGAACAAAGTTCTTAAATGGCCAGTGAATACTTACCCCAATTGTTAATTCAACTGGTCTATTGAATTACTCCCCTGTCTAGAATTATTAGGGGAAAGACTGTAGAAGACATTAAAATTTTACATCCACAAAAGCTCATGCTAAAATAAAACCCAGTTAGTCTTTAAGGTGTTGCCACATTTCTGTTTTTCTCCCCCTCACTTCCTCAAAGCACAGCAAAGTTTATTGATTAGTCCACTGACCATATCAACATTAAAAACAAAAACAGAAATGTACACAAATAAACAATAATCACTATCCTAAGACTCCCATAATAGTGAACTAACATACATTCAAACTTGATTTAAGTTAAAAATAATTAAAAATATATTGTCGAAGGCTTTCATGGCCGGAATCACTCAGTTCTTGTGGGTTTTTTCGGGCTATATGGCCATGTTCTAGAGGCATTTCTCCTAAGGAGAAATGCCTCTAGAACATGGCCATATAGCCCGAAAAACCCACAAGAACTGAATTAAAAATATCATCCTTAAAATGCCAAGGTAAAATTTCAAACCACAAAAATTAAAAACGAAGGTTAAAACAAAAGTTAAAATAGACCAGCGATTGCACAATCCCAAGCCACTTCAGATATCTGCATCACTCCTACAGTTTACCCTAATCTCCTCCAGATACACAGTTCTCAGCTGCGTTGCTTTATGAAGGAAAAGGGCTGTTTGGTGTGTTATCTTAGCATTCTGGCCAGCCATTAAGAATGTAGTTTTGATATGGGGATCCCAGTGAGTCTTCTGTATACTGAATGGTCCGAGGTATTGATTTCTCTCTTTGTTGTACAAAATACAACTAAACAGTACATGTATAATATCCTCTACCTCTGTTGCCCCACAGATAGAGAAACGTTCATTATATGGAACTTGGTTAAACCCTCACTTCCTCCTTTTTTAAGCATGACAAAGTAATAGTAAAAACACTTGTCACCCATAAAAACCAATTATTGGTAGTTTTGACCCCAAATTGAAGTAGGCAGCTACTTCTTCGTGTAACGAGAGTTTTCAGAAGTTGTTTTTTTATTATAACTTCCAGAATGGTCAGGGCACTGTTGGTTGAAGGATTCTGGGAACTATAGTCTAAAAAAGGAATTTCCTACCATGCATTGAACTATGCTTTTGGTGCTTTAGTGTCCACTCCACACTAGGTCCGGTTCTGCTTACTAGCAGTTGGAACCATGAATGGAAGAACACAAACTCATGGCTTGAAGTTGGCCGTAGCAATTTGTAAGACTGTTTAATATGCTTGGAAACCTCACTGAAGCATATAAACTGTGTGCTATTAGGTAAGAAATAATAGATAGTTCTTGATATATGCCTCTAATTATTTTTGTTCCATTTTTATATTACATTCTGCCTCATTAGCAAGGAAACATAACTCTTCTAATGTGTTTTCTTTGTTGAACATTGTGGAATGTAATAAAAAAGTATGGTGTTTAAACAGGGAAAAGAGACAGCCTAATGGAAATAAAATGCATTTTTCATTTTTACTTATTTTTCCTGTTTCCCCATAGCACGCTTGAGAATGTGCTGATTTTGGGTTCTCTTGGGTGATGCTTGTTACAGAAAAGGTTTAAAGGCAGGAAATTGTGCTGCTAAACAAATATTCAACATCACAATATCTTTAGTCTATATAAACTCTTATGGGTTGGACCCATGGTGCTCTGTTGGATGTGTGCCAATTACAATAAGAATTTCAGTCTTGATCAAGGCATCTGATGGCTACCGTGTAATAAGGAGCTTGAAGACTATGTTTCATCTGTTGACAGTGTGTGCCATTTCCATTTATTTGTCTCTTGAAATGCATAAAGGATGAATGCCAGCAGCCTCTGCAGTATGAAGACATGAATGAAAATGGTTAGGGAACAAACCAGGATATCAAATCACATTTCAATCCTGGTTCATTAAACACATTTAAGGGTAGAACAAAATCTTCCAATGAACGTTGAACATTTGACCCTTCAGATAGTTCCATAGTTCTTTAAGTATGGTGTAATAAGTGAGGGGAATCTATTATGTAAAGAGGATCACCATTAGTTTGGAGATCCCACCACTATGCTATCTACCAGCTATTCTTCACTAATAGCGATCTATCTTTTCTAACTAACCACTTTGGCTTCACTAACTTCTCCTCTCCTAACTCTCTCCCAAAACCTAACTCTCTTCTTCAACATTCAGACCCAGACTAAACTGCCAGATTTTAAAATGCACCCTTTCAGGCAATTTTTTCCTGCACTCACTAAGCTCCACCCACTTTCTCCCAGCCAATCACAAAGGCTCTCCACATTTCCCTCCAGGCTGCTCCTAAGCTCCGCCTCCTCTAGGAAATGAGTACTTTAAGATGGCTGCCTCCCTGCACCATCTTACAAAATGGCTGCCAAAATACTTGGGCTTACTTCCTGAGCTTTTCCCTGGCCTAAAAGGTAGGCAATTCATCACACACGAACCCTCATAATCCATTAATGATAGTTCTTGGATGGGAGTTGTAGGACAAAATGTATGGAGTACAAACTTCCCAATTTTCTTCTAAAGCAGAAGATTTCCTTCCATCATATGTGAAGATGAGACAGAGAGTATGTCACTGCTGATTTGCTTCTCCTTAAACTATGGCTTTAATGTGTTACTGAACCTGCACACTGTATTTATTTGTAGGTTGTGGTGGAATATTCAACATCACAATAGTAATTATGAAATGTAAACATTCCCAAATATCAATTTGTCTAACTTCTGAAATTTGGTTGATGAATTTGGTTGTGAGCAACATGCAGCTTGAAAGAGCAACTTTTTGGAGGACAACTGCCAGAATCACCTGGCCAGGATGGCCACTGGAAAAATAGTAGCGTATGACTCCATTGTTTCATCCACTCAAACTACAGTGTGAATTATGAAGTTCTAAATAAAACTCAAATTGCATGGGAGCATGCAATTCAGATAAGTTGTATAGCTTCTTGCTTGTAACTGTAAAAATCAGTAATTTTTTGCTCTTCACTAGAGCATCTTCACTAGAAGGGCTGTTGAGATTTCAGCATGAGTGAGCCAGAGAACTTGAAGAACTTCAATTTGTTTCTTCAAGGGATGCTGAGCAAGTATTCCCCAGGAATGATTTAATACAAATTATCCTTCTTTAAGTCAGTTGACTGTGGTAGATAACTCACTGGGGACTTCTTCCAATTCTGTGCCATCATGCTGGTTTCAGACAAACTCAGCCTTTTAGTCTCGAAATGGGAGTTGTACAATTTCCTAACTTAATTGGGGAAGAAATAAGGCCTTAAATCTTCAGCGCCTTTGCTTTTTATCGTTTCAGATATGCCTCTTCATGTACGGCGCAGCAGTGATCCTGCATTAGTTGGCCTTTCAACATCAGTCAGTGAGAACAATTTCACTTCGGAAGAGCCTTCTCGGAAAAACCCCACAAGATGGTCAACGACTGCAGGTTTCCTCAAGCAGAATGCACCTGGAGGGCCAAGGAGTCATGAAAGAAAGGTATTATCTTCTTACTTCAGAGAAAATATCAGATGAAGAACTGATATTTCCTTGTCATTTATTTATTAGGATGTCCAGTTATGGAAAAAAAAAACTATTATCGAAAATCATAGAATCCAAATAACAATTTTTAAAATGGCTAACAGAACCAATATAGAACATGTTCAATTTTTCGCAAGGTTCAGCCAGTCAGCATTTTTATGTGTATGAAAATACACAGCCTTTGATCAACAACAACAAAAACATGTAGTAAGTGTGCATTTTTTCTTTTCCCATTTGAGCTCTTATAGAGCTGCATAAAACCTTCATTCCAAGGAAGTGATGGAATTTCTTAAGAGATAAGTGTCATTCCTTTACTATTCATTTTGTGCATCTGCATAAATAAAAAGAGTTTGAAGTGCTGTAAAATCAGAGATAGACTCTGATCCAATGTCACATGGCTCCTTTCTAGTTCTGGCAAGATGAGAAATACATCTGCATTAGGCAGGATTTCTAACCATGGATGTTCTCAATTCGATTCAACAATCTCTGCTGTCGAAGTTTCCTCTTAGGGCAATGGTTTTCAGTATGAGAGACCATGTGAACTGGGAAGCAGCTGAATGCTAGACCCTGTTCTTTTATACTTATGTTGATGATTTCACATAAGTTATAAGTATTATAGTAGCAGTGGCAGAGATTTAGAAGACTTAAAAAAAACCAAGCTGTTTCTTGCATAGTTGATATGATTACATTGTTGGATGTATTGTTGATAGATGCTCTTGCAAAATTAGGCCTATGATAGACACCAGGTTCCCACAAAATTACCAGGTAGAGGCCAAGAATGTTGTGGTTAATATAGAAGCTTGTCTATCAAAGACACAGTAGCAACATATGAAAAGGAAATGTAAATTTACTCTTGTTCAGCAGAGTTCAAAACAGTGAAATAAGCTTGTGGCATTGCATCAAAATAACAGTCCTTCAGAGTAACAGAACTCACATATTCTTTGTATACAGTCATACGAACACAGATGGCATGGCTTCTCCAATTTCCGTCCCCGGAGAGCAAGCAAGGGAGATCAAACATGTATCCCAATAGGCACTCGGTTATACCCCACTGGGAATGCCCCAAACCTACTGACCCTAAAGAGCACATCCATGTAGCCTGTGTATAATAACCACCAGAATGAGTCCTTTTTCTCTTAACACACCTGGTAGTGATTCCACACACAGGGAAGGTAGTGATCTCACACAAAACTTACTGCCAGTTTTACAGAAACCTTAACAAAGAAGACCAAGAAAATCTTTTAAAACATATCACAGGGTACTAGTAGGATAGTATAGACAATGGATTTGTAGGACATGTGAATGACATCTCCCTTGTTTCTCAAAATGGTGAATGAAAAATAAATGTGGAATATCCCTTAGCCAAAGTGCTTGGGATCCAGAAGTATTTTGGATTTGCGGGATTTTGGAATACCTGTATTGTCATATATGTACATAATGAGATATCTCAGAGATGAGGAACAAATAAAAACATTTATTTTTCATATATACCTTATACACCTAGCCTGAAGATAATTTGTGTACATTGAACCATCAGAAAGCAAAGGTTTCAGCCACTCATGTTGACAATTTGGGATTTTGGAGGACTTTTGGATTTCCAGATAAGCTCATGGACATGTGGCAAAATGACTTCTTGGATGGGGTCAAGATTCAATCTTGTCCAGAATGTTTTATCTGATATCAATGGTCCACTATTAATTGTAAGGTGTAGGGTCTGTGATCTTTGCAAACATATATTTTGAAGATGTTTTTTGACCTTTTCCTGTGAGCCTAAAGAAATAGTTCCACTTCTAATTTGAATTTCTCCTGCTTTTATCAAATATCCAAGGCAGTTCTTAATAGTCTACCCATTCTTTATTGCTCCAGTTCTTTTTAAGGCCCATGGCTAGACAAGGGGGAGGGGGGCGGATATCTCCAAAGAGTTCCATTACTTTATGTAAACTTCCAAGACAAAATGACTCACAGTGTCTGTTGTATTTTTGCTCTCTCTGCATATTTTCTATGAGTTCAATGTCTCCACATGAGCAATAATACTTGTGACTAAAGAAATCAGCATGAAGCTTGTTTTCCTATGTACCTTTATTCTTAAAGAGAGGACTTCAAAGACATTTTTGGGATTTGTTTCATTCTTGCATTCTCCTTTCTTTGACCTAATTCTGACTGTAGAAATACTTTTTTAAAAAAAGAAACAAGAGCTTGCTATTTCTTCATTTTCAAAACATGGTTATAAAAATCAATTTCCAGGCGAAACATATTGAACATTACTTTGTGGTTAATAGCTAAAATTCATATTTGCATGTACTTTGAAATTACTCCTCAGATGCTGTATAAATAAGGCATTAATTATTTTTTTGTTATGTCTACATAACAAGAATTTATAGCAATATCTTTAGAAGGTTGACCCATTTGGGGAATTTTAAGCCAAAAGAGGAAGTAAAGGAGGTAAAGAGAAGGAGGGTGAAGGAGAATCCTCAGTAATATATATATATATATATATATATATATATATATATATATATATATATATATATATTCCTAGTTACTGCTTTCCTCCTCATTTAAATCTTTCATGATGTATCCTTTGTACTTTTTCCCTGTACTTTTAATTAGTGGCATTTCAAACACAAATGAAAAAAACTCTTGAAAGATAAAATAAAAATTCAGAGAATTCACTCTTGCTTCACATTACTGTATATTATACCGTATACCAGGTTCCCAACTCAGAGAGGTTATAGGGAACATATAACTCCATCACTTAAATAACTTATCTGGCCAATACATTTAAAGTCCTGTATGTTTTGAGATTAAAACTTTTTGAAAAAGTGTGTCTTTCTGCACGAGGCTTAATGAGCTCTTAAGGACTTCATCACATGCAACATCTCCCTCATTTCCACACACGAGGGAGAGTAATAATAAAATAATAATAATAAAATAATTTATATTCTTCCCTTTCTCCCTGGAGGGACTCAGGGCAGATTCCAAACATAAAAGTAATGCATTCAATGTTCAAACACAACATCCTTAGTAATGAAATTTGGCAACCCAACATATGAGAACAAATTATTACTTAACTAAAATTAAATAGAAAATGCAGCTTGTTACATCAGACATAAGAGAAAACATCGAACAGAAGCATCGATTTCCCAGTTCTTTGGGGGCAAATAGATTGTGTCTCCTTGTAAGGGAAAGTAAAGGAGCCCATAGAAATGGTGTCCATCTTAAGAATGATGCCTTGTGTCTCCTCTACGCATAATTGAGCTAGAGACGGGATGAGGTGATTCTGTGTGCTGGGAGTAAGTAAATTCTCAGTCTTTTTTATAGAAGACAGAATCCCACACAGCAAGACAATTCTACATGCAAATAATGCTTTCCCCTGTTTCCCCACATATTCCCCAGATTCATCTGATGGAAGTCCTAAGATCTGCAAGAGAAGGCTTTCTCTCAGTCTCACCACTGTCTTAGGCATATATTTTTTTTGCTGAAAACACAATAGAGAGCTTTCATGGTGGCCACTCTCTCATTGCCTGACTCCTTCTTTAATTGGCCCCTTTCTTCATCAGAATCACACACAATGGATTTCAAGAAACATAGAAGTTTTAATATCCTAACATTAGGCAGATCCACAATATGGTGAGTTTTTAGAGTATTTTTCACCATTAAGTATAAGAGCTCCGATATGTCAGTCATTGGTTTTAAGACACCTCCCATTTTAAATATAGTTCCATCTCTTTAGAGCAATTAAGTATGCTTGTTTTTCTCTCTCTCAAAATGTTTTTCTGAACTGTACCAGAGCAACATATCACTACAAATGAGCAGGGTGACCAAGATAAAAAGAAATCCAATTGATGTAGCATAGTGATGGGAAATCCAGACACAGGGGAGCCTTAAATCAGAAAGAAGGGAGAAATAATGTGGTATTGTACAACAGATATTGATAATGTTATCTCCTTAAAATTTGTTTTCCTACATAATAACAATTAATCTTTTGAAAGATGGCAGTCTATGGGAATAATAAATCTTTGTGTATTTATCTTTTGAATGTTAGAGCAATAAAAATGGACTGATTGATAGAATGGACAATGATGACAATAATAGAACATTTGGGAAGGGGGATTTTTGTTTGAAGAACAGGATTAATCCTCCCTTCACACCATGCCTCAAATTCTATTTTTCTCCCTTTGAAGCTGTTATTTTGAAAACTACAACCCACAGAGCAGTAAGACATTCCAAAAAGCTGCTAGACATAAACCTGAGACTTAGGGCGCTAAGTTGGAATTTTTAATTTTAAGCTGCAAACCTTTGTTTGCAAAATCATACAAGGCTTTTAAAATATTTTTTTAAGTTATGATTCTTTTAGTTATTTCCAGTGTGCCATTTGGAGCTTCTTATAAACATGTGGAAATGATTGAAACTGTAAAATTGGGTGATCAGTTTTCTGCCCATTGTATATTTTGGGGGAAGTTGAGGATGCTTACTCGGTTGCTAAAAAGTAAGCATCCTCCATTCTCTCCAAAAATCCCTCAAAACCTGAAAGTAGCTAGAAGCTCATAGATTATTAAAGTCTGCATATATATGTGTGTCTGTATCTTCATATAAACAGAATCATAAGAGTTGGAAGGGAGCTCATGGGCCGTTGAGTCCAACCGCCCACTTAATGCAGGAAATCTAATTACAGCAAACCTAGCAGCTAGCTGTCCAATATATTTTTGAAGATTCCACAGGAGGAGGCTCCTCCTTGTTGATTCCATTGCTGTCTTCTCTTCACAAAGATGAATATAGCCATCTCCTTCAATATTTCCTGATATATTTAGTTCTTCATACATCATTGTTGTTCTTCTCTTAACTTGCTCTAACTTGTCTATATAGAAAGAACTTAGACTCTCAGAATTAAATGCTGCACTCCAGATGAGGCCTGAGCGGTGCAGAATATAGTGGGACTATTTCTTCTTTTGACTTGGAATCTATGTTTTATTAATGAAGGCTACAATAACATTTTGTTTGCTGCAGAATCACATTTCACAACTGATAACAAGAATAACAACAACAACAACAACAACAGCAACAACTTTATTCTTATACCTCGCCTCCATCTCCCTGAAGGGAGTCAGGGAGGCTTACACCTGCATCAGAATGTCTACAGAACATCAAAACAAAACAATCAATTAAAAACAAAAACAAGAAAACAACATTAAAATAAAATAGAGCAAAGCACAACAATTAAATAAAACACAATTTTATAGAACATAATGATGTAAAACAGCAGCATTAAAACTCACTCAAACAATACACAATAAAAACCAATAACCAGAATACTAAGATGGTCATGATCAAGGTGTAAACTGAACTGAATTGGAGACTGAGCATCCTGTTTTTCAAAGCTATGTAACTCACTTCTAATGAGTTTAAATTCTGATAAATTGAGATCTTTTTAAACACTACATAGTTGAAGCATGCTCAAAACATTTTAACTGAAATAGCTCCATGCTATGGAGTCCTGGGATCTGTAGTTTTGAAAGTTATTTAGAATTATGGATATAGTGCCTTATCAAACAGAAATTCCAGGAGTCATAAGGGGAAAACATACCACTATAAGTGCTGTACAAAAGACCTAGTCATATCTACCCAACGACAATATTTTCACCACTCTGGGATACATCTCCAGCAAATGAGCGCTGTCCCAAATGAGCGCTGTTACAGAATGCAAATCATTACAGAGTATTTCTTTTAGGAATAAACATATTTATATTCCAACATGGAGAATAAAAGTGTGCTTCTATAAATGAAAGAGATGCTAGAAGAGGGGAAACCATATAGTGAAGTTGCAGTCCTATCACACCACCCTTCACATTAGATGAGGTGGACCTGAAGTCATAGGAAGTAGATTTTAATTGGCTAGCACATAAAGTCAGTGGATTAGTTCTGGTTTTAATCATTGCTTACAGGTGCTATCCAGGGTGCTGAACCTCTTTGAGGGATAAGATTAAGTGCCTTGGATATCTCCTTGAAGGGGTTGACTAAAATACAGAACATTTTCTCAATTTCACTGATATGGGAACTACCCAAAGCTGCCAAAGTGACAAATGAGATCACCGTATTATATTAGAGGTTGAATTGCTCTCCATGGAGACTTCAGGGTCTTCTTGCTGTTTTTGTGGGCAGACTCTGGTGGAACCAAACATTGAGTTTGGGGAGGATCTAGTGCCCCATAAATGCCCTTGAGGGCAGAATGTGACCATGGGCTCCTCTTGCCCCTCAATGCCATACTGCAAGATGGCATTCTGCAGGAGTTCTTCATAGCTGTGAAACTAACTGGAGGTGTGACTCTTAATTTGATCAAGGTAGGTTAGGTCCATGAGGCAAACATTTCTGAACACATTCCAGAAGTATTCAGATTACAGAAATAATCTATTATCTCTGATAGCTCATATTATAAGCAACACTACCTATAATGTGCCATAGATCACCTTGTACTCCTTATGGCAACTCACTGATATGGCTACGTTTCTGGAATCAAAATGTTTGACTTTTGATTGTTTATCACATCTGAAAATGCATTTTGTTTTCAAAGCAGGGTTGCTTGTTTGAAAATAAGAACACAGAAACCAATCAAAGTTTAATTTACTCTGTTGCCAAGCTTTTACTTGTATGTTTTTGGCTTGTTAAAAGTAGTTGTCATATTTGATCAGAAAAACATATTGCAACAAAAACGGGAATTGCTAAAATTGCTGAATTTATATAACTGTTAACAATGCTAGCTCATATTGGTAAGGGAAATATGCATATAGGCATATAAATACATTGTAATAATCCACAAAACTATATATATGTGTGTTTTCATTGAGACATGATAATCTCCTGTCAAACTTTCATATGGGGATCATATACTCTAAGCCAAATGTAGCAAAACATACATAAAAATGAAATTAAAGTGTGTGTGTGTGCACAAGAAAGTTTATTATTGTCTTATTTGGAGCGTAGGGAGTCATAACTTTTATGTCATAGCAGCTTGTGTTATTTTAAAGGAATGGGGTGGTATGGGATGGAATTAAATCTCATATTTGCAAGGAATGAATTCCAGCATTATCTATTTTCAAAAAAGAAATCCATACTTAAATTTTACCTATTTTCCTGCTAGAATATTTTTTTGTTTCCTCTCCTAGGCCATTGATTTTCTGCTTCAAGATCCATTGTAGTATATGACAAACTAGAAGTAGCTCTTTCTAATGCGGTTATTTCATGATAAAATGCAGCCTAGGTTTGGGAAGTTATAGCCCTCCAGATAATTTAGGCTTCAGTTCCCCAAAGCGACAACTAATTTGGCCAGTAGTAAGATATTGTGGGAGTTGTAGTCCAAAATATTTCATGATTCAAAATTTTTCAACCTTTGTGTAGAAAATAGTATAACTGTCTTATTAGATGCAGATAGGGGAAATGAAAGTTGGTAGAAACACATTTTTACGTACCATGATCTGTGTTTTCTCCTGATCCCAATATGATAGATCAGTGGTTCTCAACCCGTGAGTCCCCAGGTGTTTTGTCCTATAACTCCCAGAAATCCCAGCCAGTTTGCCAGCTGTTAGAATTTATGGGACTTGAAGGTCAAAACATCTGGGGACCCACAGGTTGAGAACCACTGTGATAGAGGTTGTTGTTCTTGTGTATCTTTCTAATTTATGGTGATCCTAGGTCTAACAAACCATGGGGTATTCTTGGATTTTTTTTTGTTCAGAAGGGGGTTTGCCTTTTCCTTCCCTGAGACTGAGGGAGTGTGACTTGCCTAAAGTCCCTTAGTGGGCTTCCATGGTTGAGTGTGGGTTCAAACCCTGGTTTCTAGAATTGTAGTCCAGTGCTCAAACAACTATACCAGGTTTGAACAACCTGTGGCCCTCCAGATGTTTTAGACTTCAGATTCCAGAATTCCTGATTATTGAATATGCTGGGCTGAATCCATATATTCATTTCAAATAAGAGAGGACCCATTGAATGTTAACATATGCATTGACTTATCAACCTCCCATTGATTTAATGAGCCTATTCAAATTAAAATTAATAATCGGATCTGCCCTTAGGAGCTTTTGTGGTTTAGTGGTTTGAGCAAGGTCAGTCATGGAAATCTACAGAGTGACCTCAGCCATGGAAGAAGACAATGGTAAGCTCTTCTGAGCAAGTTTGGCCAGTTAATGTCAGAAAGGACTGGAAGACACACAATGGCGGCAGCAGCAGCAACATCCTTGGAAAACATCTTGAAGCCTTCACTCTTTAACTTCCAAGAAAGTATGATTAAGCTACATGCTCCTTTCCTCCCCAATTAGATTCCTTCAGTCTTAAAAAGCATTTCACGTATTGGCCTTTATAAAGGCAGGCTACACGAAGAGATTGGAGCCTTTCCATATATTATGCTGGTATTAGAAGATGATTCCAAAAGTGGCTGTAATTTTGATCTAATCGAAAGTTGCAAACATTTGCAAAGATGAGATTCTTTGGGACGAAACCGTGGAGAAAGAACATGACGTTGTTGTTTGTGCCTGGTATGGCAGGGAATCAGAAAAAGGACTTAAGAGGAGACATAATGTGATTGTAATGAATAGTAAGAAGTTTGAATGGATTCTTAAGTGAGTTTCATCTTGACTGCTTTAGATTTGTAGAATAAATCTAATGCAGATGGTTGGTTCTGAATTATTGTTTAAATAAACAGGCAATATTTCTTGTAGTACATGGTAGTCTTCATCTTTAAAACGCACCTGGGGGAAACACACATAGTTTGCTTCTCTTTATTTTTTGTCTTATTAAACCTACCAGCAGGATTAAAGCTCAGCTCCTGCATTGTAATTACACTACATCAATCACCATATGCTGTTTTGTTTATTTTGCATTATCTTTATTGAGATTTTACTGTGAGATTAATGAGTAGAGAGTGAATTGGGGGGAAGGAGGTAGAAATTCATCAGTGCTCTGAAGTCCTGGGAAATAATTTGAATTGCACATGAGAATTCTTGGTTTTGTATGTGTTTGGCTGAAGTCAAATGTTGCACAATTTTCTTTATAAACAGAGAAAATGACTGTGACATTTTGACATTGTATTCCAAATTGTTCCCCAGGTGTGGTTCAGACTCTTCAGTGTTGATTGTTTAAGTAAAACATGTGTTGCCTTGAGGAAGAGCCATTCATCACCATTGACCATAAAATGGTTATCCTTTTTTCTTCTTTTTCCCCCCGTGAGACCTTGTTGACCAATTAAAACTAAGAGGTATTACCTGTAATGCAACTTTTATCAGTGTTAGGGTAGTGGAACGAGATCTGTGGTGCATCTACACTGTACAATTAATGCAGCTTGACGCCACTTTTGTCAGTGTTAGGGTAGTAGAATGAGTATATGTTTTCTTAATTTTGCATTTTGAATAGATCTGCTATTTTCTCATGGCATTGCTTTGTAGTAATTGATCTTTTTGCATAGCAAATTAGTTCCACTTGTATAGAGGTAGGAAGAGGAATCTTCTAAAGAAGCACTTCTCAACATGGGAGTCAGGACCCGGGAAGGGGGGGGGGTCATGGGGGGATCAGAAGGTTAACCAATGTTCACATTTGGGCATATTGAGTATTTGTGTGAAGTTTGCTCCAGATCCATCATTGTTTGAGTCCACAGTGTTCTCTGGATGTAGGTGAACTACAACTCCCAAACTCAAGTTCAATACCCACCAAACCCTTCCAGTATTTTCTGTTGGTCATGGGAGTTCTGTGTGCTAAGTTTGGTTCAATGCAATTGTTGATGGAGTTTAGAATGCTCTTTGATTGTAGGTGAACTAAAAATCCCAGCAATTAGAACTTCCAAATGACAAAATCACCCCCCCCCCCTGCCAACCCCACCAATATTTAAATTTGGGCGTCTTGGATATTTGTACCAAATTTGGTCAAGTGAATGAATATAAATGCTGCATATCAGATATTGACATTACAATTCACAGCAGTAGTAAATTTACAGTTATGAAGTTGCAACAAAAATAATGTTATGGTTGGGGGCCATCACAACACAGGGAACTGTATTAAGGGGTTGCAGCATTAGGAAGGTTGAGAACAACTGTTCTAAAAGTTTTTGATATTTGGAATGAGTAACGAGTAGTCATCTTCCTTAGATATATTTTTCATTGGTGTAACATAAAATATTCTGCTCCATACTTTTTTTGTTGCTGTTCTTCCTTTTTCTCCTAACAATTCAGAGCGAAGGGTGCATTTTTAAAATTTCTATTTTCTGTTTCATCCTTCTCTCCCCTTCTCTCCCAGCATTCACCACACAAGTTTCGGTATAATCTTGGAGCATTTTCTTTTTCTCTTCCTTTGGTGGTCTGAATAAAAGACTAATAGTTCCCTGATACCGTGCCATTGGAGGTGGCCTCTCTATTAAGCATTTCTTTGGGACATCACCTGTCTTGTCTGCTTTAGTTTACAAGGTCATGGATCTAAAATCATCTGGAAATAGGCAGAGTGTTAAATTGCACTGTAGAATGATAAAATAAACTGAACCTGCCCAGAGGGGAATAGAGACTGCCAAGCAATGGTGTCCGTCTCATTTAATATATACAAACACTTGTAACAAGTCATTCGCTGACGGACACAATTAGTCTCTATGTCCCTATTATACCAAAAGCCTTGAAACATGTGCTTGACATGCTGAGTAAAGAGAATATCCCCCAAGTGGCCTTTGTCTCCAATGATGAAAATGGCTATTCCTTCTTGTTTTTTTTTTTAATCCATGAATATTAAGCTTGATTTTAATAGATTTCCCCCCTACGTTTTGTGTTCTTATTTCTGCATAATTCCCTGTGGTTTACTTTGCTGCATATAGAACTGGGAGAAAAAAAAACTTTCTTGGAATGCCACTCCCAGAATGGAAGTCATTGTCCCAATCCAGTACCTGAAGTAAGATCCAACTCCTGGTTTGGGGAACTTTATTTCTTCTATCACATGCAGCCAAATGTCTTAAACCAGACTGGTCTGTGTTGCCTCTTGTGGTGGTGTGCTTTAAGTAATTTATGACTTATAGTGACTTTAAGACAAACCTATCATGAGGTTTTCTTGGCAAGATTTGTTCAGAGAGGGTTTTTACTCTGAGGCTAATAGAGCATGACTTACACCTGAGGTTGGAAGACTAGCTTAAGTGGAACAGTCCCAGGTTGGAACTGCATTATACAGTCAGTGCTGACCCATGTAATGCAGTTCAGTGCAGTTTGAACTGCATTATATGGGTGTGCACTGACTATATGATGCAGTATAAGGCAGTATAGATCCAGACTCAGACTCAGTGGTAAGGGGATAGTAAAGGTTTCTCCTTGACATTAAGTCTAGTCATGTCCGACTCTGGGGGTGGTGCTCATCTCCATTTCTAAGCCGGAGAGCCATCGTCGTCCATAGACACCTCCAAGGTCATGACTGCATGGAGCGCCATTACTTTCCCGCAGAAGCAGTACCTATAGATCTACTCACATTTGTATGTTTTTGAACTTCTAGGTTGGCAGGAGCTGGGAAAACAGAGCTCACCCTGCTCCCCGGATTTGAACTGCCAACCTTTCAGTCAGCAAGTTCAGCAGCTCAGTGGTTTAACCGTTGTGCCACCAGGGGACCCTTGGTAAATAGAAGTTTGTCATCTACACTTTTATGGACCATGTTAGCTCCCATTTGAGGCAGCTGCTTCATTCTCCGTAACAGTTGGTCAACCATATGTAGAAGGTTTGTACAGCATTTCATGAACCTTACTCTAGATACCAAATGATCAAATATAATATATTTTAAGCTGCATCGAGCCTCCTTCATGTCAGTTCCCCAAAGCCCTAGTTTTTGTTAAATGAACTGTCATTTTACTAATTATTATCCTGTAGTTAATTAGTGTGGATTAATTATTCAGAAACCCACTTTAAGTTATGAGCAACCACATTGTGACACTATTATTTTGGTTCACATCAGCTCTGCTTACCAGGTTTTTAAATTTAAAAGTGATGAAAAATAGTGCACAGTGTCAGTTGACAATGTAGCTAGCAATGCTGAAGTATGAACTTTTCGTAGCTCGAACAAACACGTTGTTACCAAATCAAAATTGTAAGAGAGCTTAATAGCATTTTCAAGCAAATTAACAGATTGTTTTAAAAGAAAAATCTGTGAAAACACCGTTGTTTGGATGAAAAAAGAGCAATTCTTGCTGGGCACAATCTTTACTCTAGATTTTCCTTTTCTGTTATCTTGTCTCTTTATTGTGTATGAGTATTATTTCTTTTGTACAAAAAGAGATGACTGCAGAGCAATTTTCCTTACATTTAGGATACTCTAAATCTCACAAATAGAGGACACTTCTGTTTAATTATTAAGTGTTGCTAAAATCTTCATCCCAGAGTTACTTGATTTCCAGAAACGAAGCAGAAAATATTTTTGAGGAAGACCCCTCACATATATTAACTGTGAAGATGTGTCATGAAATGTCATGCATAGCTATATCAAATAATTTCAAATCTTTTTGTTCTTTGGTTGCAATAAAGGCATATTTCATTAGCCATTTGTAGACTTACCTCTCCACTGTTTTGGTTATAGTTGTAATGTCCTGTGATTTAAGTTAGTCATTATTTCAGTGGGTCTGTTTTGTATATGAGCAAATCTGGATCAACCCCCTTTGTTTTGCCCCAGCTTGTTTAATGTCAATGGTGGATGCAACAAGGAGAATCCTGCAAGCTTGATCATGCCACTATTCTTTATTGGTTTTTTTTTCTTTAAAGAAGACCTAAAATGACATTGGCTAATAGTATTGTGGTCTCATTAATTTGTGTTGATACTGACCAGTTGTCATTACGAAGCTTAGCCATGCCCATAAAGTCCTAAATACAGGAGGAAATTTTCTTTTCAAAATCAGAGCATTTAATTGTAACTGATGATGCATGTCAGTACTGTTCTCCTGAGGTTGAACTGCTGAAGAAATGAGAATTTAGTTACCCATACTGGTAGTAACCTTTTACTGAAAACTGGTCACCTTTTTGCTCTTGCTGATGTGTTACTGTTAAGAAGAAATATGCTATTGATGCGACCTTGTCAATATAAATCAATATAATAATATTTTTATGCTCAGCTTAATATACTTGCCATTCCCATATTGTGCTTTATATAAATGGATTATTTAGAGCTGTATAAATCATTGTTTATTATTATTATTGTTTAGAAAGGCTGCTTTAGGCGGAAGTGCTGAGTGTTTCTTCCCTTTCACCCTTCCCAGTAAGATCTTGCTCCGGATACCTTATTGTGGCCATACTTGGGAATTTTGCTTCGGTGACTATTAATGATCAATGTAATGAACAGGAGAAAGGCTCTAGAGGAGCCTTAATGTTTGTTCCAATTTATAAAACCAGAAGTTATAATACAAGACAGATCAGTTTATACACTTGAGTTATAGTTCTCTAAATATTTCACTATGGACCATTGTTCATTTTTGTACAATTGCATTTCCTTCACCTGTGCAGTAGCATGGAAAGTGGAGAGTGAGATCCATTGTTGCAAACAATGAGAAGTTATGTGTCCAATGTCTAAGAATTTGCTACCCATGGCAATTGTGGTCTCCCAGGTACATAAGGTAGGAGCCGTGATGGCTTAATGAGTTAAACCCTTGTCCTGGCTGAACTGCCGACCTGAAGGTTGGTGTTTTGAATCTGCAAGATGGGATGAGCTCCCATCTGTCAGCTCCAGCTTCCTATGCAAGGACATGAGAGAAGCCTCCAATGGATGGTAACAGATCCTGGTGTCCTCTGGGCAACATTTCTACAGACGGCCAATTCTCTCACACCAAAAGCAACTTGCAATTTCTCAAGTTGCTCTGACACAATAAAAAGGTACATAAGGTGCCTTGTTTATGGGAATGCAGTATAAGATACTGGACAGGAATGACACAACAACATTAAAATTGTCCATAACTTTTTACCAATTCAGAGTTGGATGCTGCTCCATATTACATTAAGAGATTTTTTTTTTGGTATGAGGAATTAGTCTGTTGTATGAATACTCACCTATAGCTTGTCATTATTACAGCCCAGAAGCAAAGGTTATCACTTCAGTAACATCTGGGCCTTCATTTTTAAGGGTCTATTTTCTTTGAGAAATAGGTTGCAGTCCAGAATTAGTTATTCATTGAAAGAAGACATGTCAGCTCTGAAAGCCCTGGTAGTGGTTTTTAAAAAAATCTTCCCAGACAGCTCATTTAATGGAAGCTATCTAGAGGATTCTTCTTTGCATAGAATAGGATTATGCAGCCTCATTTCAAAAGTATGCGTAGACCCTGCTAATTGCCAATCAATATAGTAGTGGGAGTTACCTCTGCATTAGTTTCCTTGTCTTAGTAGCAAGCTTGCTCATCCGCTCATTCAAAGGAGCCATCTGATGACAAGGTCGCATCAATAAATTATGGTTCGAGAGTGGTTTTCCTTCACGTCAAGTCATATCTCTTGTCCCAACTGTGATTTCCCCCCCTTTGCCTTGCAGTACCTCAAATGATTTAAATAGTTGTTCTTGGCTCCTAGCAGTTTCAAAATGTTTCTGGCATAAATAGGAAATTGAATAAGAAGCATTATTACAATGCACCTGACTTGTTGCTTTTGGTTGAGGTCTTTGGGTGACTATAAAGCCCTATACGGTTCTGGCCCAGCCTACTTGTCCGAACGTATCTCCCTCTACATTCCATCTCATAGCCTAAGATCATTCGGGGAGGCCCTGCTCTCGGTCCCGCCAGCTTCGCAAACGTGTTTGGCAGGGATGAGGGATAGGGCCTTCTCTGTCATGACCCCCCCCCCCCCCCGCCTGTGGAACTCGCTCCCCAGTGTGATTAGGTCAGCTTCATCCCACCTTTCTTTTAGGAAAAAACTGAAATCATGGTTCTGGGACCAGGCCTTTGGATAGCAGGCATGACACCACATTGGAGGTTGAACTGGACTGGAAATGGTTATATGGCTGATATAACCATATGTTTTAAAATGTATTTAACTTACAGTTTTATTTATTGTTTTAAATTGCTGTTATATCTGTTATAATTGTTTTGTACATAGTGGCATCGAATTTTTGCCTGTGTATGCCACTCTGAGTCCCCCCTCGGGAGTTGAGAAAGTGGGGTAGAAATGTTGGAAATAAATAAATAAATAAAATGCAAAGTCCAGCCAGTTGAAGGAGAGAGAAGGATTTTGAAGACTTCCTGCTTTGGCAATCATTTCCTCATAATACTTATTAGCAATACTCTTTTTCAATGTATATTGTGTATTGTGATGTTAAATTTTGGGACAATAGGCAGAGCCCCGTGTATAAAACCCATTTTGTTTTTTGTATCACTTAATTATTTGTATACATAAGGATATATAACTGAAATGGCACATAAAAGAGCCAGAGTTTCATATACTTTTAAAAAAAGCACTTTAGCTCATTATAGTTTCTTTATTTCACAAAGATAAGTGAATTCACCCTTATCCCTGCTAATGGTGTCCTGCTCTGAATGATTATTATATTTTCTATCATACTTTAAAGCCTGCTTCCTATTTTTAACTTTTATCTAAACATTTATTAGAGTGTTTTTCTGTTAACCATGGCTTGATTTCCTAAGTAAACATTCAGCTTGAAGCTGAGCAGAGATGAAATCAGGCATCTGTCGTAGATTATTTTTTGTGTTGCAGACACTTCATTCAGCAAATAGATAATATTTACTTGTTTCCCAAAGTATCAAAAATGGTATGGGCTAGGGAAAACCATCCCATTGGCATTATCACTAAAAGGATGTCCTTCCATGTTCATCAGTGCTTCTTGTCAACTATCACGCTAAGTAAAAGTACTCTCTGAGTACTCTCAAAACAAAACAGTAGTGCTTTTTGCTGTTTACCAGTGTGGAAGCTTGGAAATGGATGGTGAATCCTGTCTCTTCTTCAGTGTAATTGAGACAGTGTAATTCAGTTTGATTTCATCTTGTCCTATAAAGCTTATTTCCCTAAAAGCCTAACTTCTACATCTGAGCCTCCTTTAATCTATGATGACTCTCACAGAAGTCAACAGAATAGACACTTTTGTGTAGTTTTCATATAGAATGTAAAAAGTACATCTATTTTCCCATGTTGTTATATATCTTGACGGTATGCTTGTGTTGTTTGTATTTTACGTATCTCGAAAACAGTCTTGCAATTGTATCACCATGTACAGATTTGCAGCAATAGTGCTACAAATAGGCTTGTCCACTGAAATAACCAAGTATCTTTCTTTTCTAATCCATCTCCAATGTGTCATCCTTTAGACATTGGTTACACAGAGCTAGACAATGCTTTTGTTTCACACCTCCCCCCTTCTTTATTTTGGAACAGAAAGATGACAACTACCGAAGCCTTCCACGGGACACCAGTAGCTGGTCTGCTAACCAGTTTCAAAGAGACAATGCTCGCTCTTCACTAAGTGCCACCCATCCCATGGTAGACAAATGGTTAGAGAGACAAGAACAGGTAACAAATTTGTGGCTTCTGATAAAACAGATGACTTTGACCTTTATATCTGTATGTGTGCACACACACACACCCTATTACATTTTAAATGTTTGCTGGAGTGAAGATGGTTCTGGTCATCAGACCTTCAGGGAGTTTTTTTAAGGCCAATAACTACCACTGCGATTTCAGTTTACTGGAATGAATGTGTACAAACTCTGAGCACAGATTCTTGAGACATCCTGCTGGGTCATGTCATGTCAGCAAGATATGGATAAATAACACATAATAAAATATGTGCTGTTTGAAAGTTTTTAAAAATGAAGAAAGGTGAATGTGCTGGATGCAGGCTAGGTCTGTGTTAAGAATTGAAGCAGACACTCTATAGGAAGTTAAAAGATGATTGCATTTATGATTACTGGACTGTAGGAGATGGATCAAATCTTTCAATGCGTTTGCACATAAAAACATTGCTTCCCAAGCTCAAGCGTTCTCTCAGACCATAACTTGCACCTGCGAAAACACTTTTGAGTTGGAACTGAGAAGTTAATGTGGATAAAGACAAATGATTATGTTCACTTATCTTGTTGGAACCCTTTATAAAACAGAACCTAGTCTCTTTCTTTTTTTGGCATGGTGGGAAAGCATTTTATGCTAGAGTTTATACATGGATGTTGGCACCCATTATTTCTAGTGATTTTTTAATAGATTCACCCACTTATACACATATCCCTCCATTTTGATCTGGTGTAATGTAAGATGTTGCTATTGATCATGACATCTGGAAGACACTAATTAGAGCAGTGATTCCCAAACATTGATCCTCCAGATGTTTTTGAGTTTTAATTTCCAGAAGTCCTCGTTGGGATCTGAAATCTGAAACAAAGTTTGGGAGCTACTGAATTAGAAGAAGATTGCTCTGGAGCCTGATTTCACAGAAACATTTGCTCAAAATCTAAACGCCACCATGTAGTCTGTAGTTATTCTTAAATGCAGATAAGTTGAATAAAAAATCTTAATGGTTAACCTCTAAGAAAATGTCTATTTGCATTTTTAAAATATATTTCAAATAGATTTGTGTATTGTGGTACTCTGCCCCAAAGTTTTTAATGACACCTTTTTTTTAAAAAAAAAAAATACTGTTGTGATATACAGAGATAACTAAACATGCTTGAATTGTGTTAGTTAACTGAATGTGCTTCCTTTCACCCTCTTTTTCCCTAAGTATCCTTTTTGTAGGCTTTAAAAATCTATTAAACTTGATGCTAATGAGTCTGCATGTACCTAAAAAGGAAGGATCCTTTGGTGATTTCATATCAGTGGGATAATTAATTAAACTGAAATTGTTTAACAGGGCATGAACAGTGGAGGCAAATCCATAATGAGAACAGAATCAGGAATGGCACTAAGGGTTTGTTCATTATAAAGCTCAGATGTAAGGGGAAATCCTGGCTTTCAACCCAACTCACATCTCTTAAAAAGTCCAAGCTGCCACACATCTTAGGCTAACATATTTATTCCTTTGCCTCGTACTTCTCTCATGTGAAATTAGTAGAAAACCGTAGTATAAAACCATAGTTTGATGTTATATCCAAATCCAACAAACTATGGTTTGCATGTCTGGTTTACAGTGAAAATAGGAATGGAACCTAATGCTATAATAAATCTGATAGCAATGTTGTTTTTGTCGAAGTGTGGAAAAAGACAAAGAAAACCTAGCGTTTAGCTGTTTTTGTAATACCAGGGCGTGGCTCGTTCTTTTGCTTGAATCATGTCAACATGATCATGCCATTTTATAAACTGCTTGGTTCCATTTTATAAACTGCTTGGTTTATTCCTGGTTCTGTCTTGTTTTGCTTCCAAGAGCTTACAAGATTTCCAAAAGTTTTAACTCTCTTTTCAGCAGTCTTTTTAGGTTGTTGCAAGAGATAATGATTGTTCCAAAGTTTTCATGGCTGAGCACCTGGATTTCATTGGTCTTAGTTGAACTCTGTTACCATAATTTTACTTTGATTGTTGTAGCAAATTATATACTGCTTCATTTATCTTGGGACCCATTTAGATAGACCAAAAAACCGGGACCTGTCTTGGTTTTTACCGGAGGCATCCAAATGACAACTCCAGCAAAAACAAATTATTTCTGAACAAACCAAGGTTCCTAATTAGTTAGATCCGTGCCTTCTTGAAAGGTCTGGGTCTCATAGGGTATTGGGCCTGTGGGGACTCATTCTCGGGACTACTCAGTGGGGAGGGGTTCCACTGCACTCCAACACCTTTTGGGCTCCTGAAGCCCAAAGGTGCAGGAGAGCATCCAACCCCTTCCCCACCCCAACACCTACTCCCTAAAACTTACTTAAAATGTCTCTGACTGCCATAAATCCTTTTCTCACATCCTTCTGCGATGAGACCAAGAGGGGAGTGAGGAGGGATTTTCTTCTTCACCCATCCTGTCTCCACAGGTGTCATTTTCTCGTGCAAGGAGGACATGAGGGGAGGATTTATGGCAGCCAGAGACATTTTTAGTAAGTTTTAGGGGGTAGATGGGGGGGGGGCTTCAGGAGGTCCCAAGTAGCCCCACCACCCTGAGAAAGCCTGGGTTTGCACTGGGGAGTGGAGACTAGAACCTGTGCTGAAACAGGTTATTTTAACCCACTTCAGAGTGAATTTTAGTCCTGTGTGGAAAGGCAATGGAATTAAAAACTGTATTTCTTCCATTCTAAGATGCCATTGATTGTAAGATGCATACTAATTTCAGTACCACCAACAGAAATAATCATAATATGCACCCATAATTTTAAGGCATCCCCTATTTTTAGAAATGTTTATATGGAGGAAATGTGCATCTTTGAACTGAAGAAATGCAGTAGTTAACATTTCCTGTGGTAGCAGTAATTTATGCTCCATTTCTGTGAGAGTACAAGTTCTCTTTGCTGAATCTGGTACAGTATGATATAACTCCTCAGTGCCATTATGAGCAAACATATGCATAAGAAAGTCTCAGTTGGTTGTGGAAAGGGACTTATTAGGAGAACAGAGCTGGCCCTTATTAGAGAAATTGCTGCTTCTCGTCCCAGTGCTTTGGCCCTTAGCATCTAATAGCTGAAAAGATATTTCAAAATGCATTTATGCTCTTTTGTCCACTCTTCTGTATATTACCCCAATTTCCAGTAATGTGAAATAATTGGCAGTGCATCTTTTGAAGCTTTGTTAACTGGAGTCGAGCATTGCAGCTTGCTGGTTAGGAATGTGCGCTTGAATATAAGGATCAGTTCACATTGATATTATAAAATGCTCCTCAAAGTAAGCATGAATGGTATGAGATAAAAATGCTTTCCTGTCAATTATACCCCGTAAAACGAGACAACCATAATTTGATGTTTTACATTTATTAGCTGCAAGTATGCTTTAGCATTCTAAAAATATACTTGCATCCATTCATTTCCAGAGTAATTGTGTGTTTTACAAGTAAAATTTTGTACTTGGAATTATGATGATAATATAAAATTGTTTTAATCCTTCACATAAATGATGTTGTTGTTGTTCAAAAAATCTTACAAATTATTTTCCCCTTTATGTTGTCTTTTGAAAAGCTTCCAATTTTTAAATAATTTCAAATATTTCCAGTGGTGATAATTTTTCAATCTTAGCTTTATTTATATCCTATCTTTTCCCCAAGACTAGATCTCAACATAGCTTACACATTAAAGAGATTACAAATAAAAATAGACCAAAAATCAAAATTAAAACCAAATTAAGCTATTAGCTAAATTAAAAACATATACTTTAAAAGATTTTTAAAACGTTAATGCACTATAAGATAAAACTATACATACATCTCTTATATCCCTTTCTGTAAACATTTTTTAATTCTAAAAGTCTGTATCAAAAGACTTTGCCTACCAGCAGAAGGATAGCAAGGTAACCCCAAGGAGGGTGCATCTACACTGTAGAATTATTACAGTTTGGCGCCACTTTAAATACCATGACTTAATGCAATGGAAGTGTGGATGTTTTTGTAGTTTAGTGAGGTAACAGTACACTTTGGCAGGGAGGTCTAAAGATTTTTTAAAAAAACTACAGCACCCAGCATTACACATAATTGAGTCATAGAAGCTACAGCAATGCCTAACTGCATTAATTCTTCAGTGTAGATGCCTCTTAGGAAGACCCTTTCTTGATTTATCACCAACCATAAATGTGAAGGTGACGGAACGTAGAGAAGAGTCTCTCCTTAGCATCCCAGACTCGTATGGGAAGATAGTGTCAGATAGCCTGGGTTTAAGCCATATAAGACTTTAAATATGATGAAAAATCTGGGTGGCTAAATGTTGAAATTGCTGTCCAGCACATCCAACAAAGAGAAAATGAAATATTATTTATAGATCATCAGCAAGATAGCATGCCCCATGTGTGAAAGTAACTGACGAGTTGGAAGAATAAGAGAGAAGGAATTTACTAACATTCATCTTGTTGTAGCACGGCCAACAAAGATAAGACAGTTGGGTTGTATGAAAAGGAGAAGTAGGCTGCATGTTTACAAAGTGAGGTCATTAAAGATAAATGTACCATGTTTTTTCCACTCCGTGATGAAAAACTAAGTCAGCTTTCATGGAACAATAGGAAGGAACAAGACCAGTCTAAGCAACCTAAGGAATGTCTTTAAAAGTGTTTGTCAAAATCATTGATTTACGAGTGAATCTGTAGGATCCTGTGCTGTGATTCTAATTGCTACACCACACAGCCATAGAGAGAAATGAAGAGTTGCTTTTCCAGCAACATGAAGCAGAAAGCATTGAAGTGTGTGCACAAGTACACACTGCAGGAGGAAAACCAGCTGTAAAACAAAGCAGAGGTTCACTTCATTAAAGTATGTTTCTGCAGGTACAATCCACTTTATGGGAAGTTCTGTTTATTTTAATGCTTCCATTAGTTTCTTTGCATTTACATTTAATTTGCGACAATTCAATAACTTCAACTGAACAAAATTGTAATTTCTGTGTGCTTTTGCCAGTTTTTCTTCCTTCTCTCCAGCAGTAGAGTCTTATGTATAAATAGGATTAGTGGTAATTTTTGAGACCGAGAATTTTACAGTTCATTCTTTGCTTGAGACTCATGAATGCTCATTTAGAAACAATCTGAATTAAAAACAAAAAACCTAATTTTAAGCCATTGAAGAAAACAGTGGTTTAGATTACTGTTTCCCTTACCCTTGATGTGACACTTTACACTAATTCTCTAAACTGTGAATCATGATACTGAAGCTAACTTAGAATTGGGTGGTGGTGGAATCTTTACAAAATGTTGAGAAACCTTATCTTATTCCAAAACTAGGTGTAGGATCATTCTTTTCCAATAGTTGATTTGGTGCCAATTACTAACAAACCTTACTGATATTAGCTAAGGTTTATTGATAGTAAATTATGCAGTAGATTGTACACAAAAGAGAAGTATTTCAGTCTATTCACTGATTGGGTCCAGCATCTCCTCACAGTGGTAGAATTTGGTCCATCAGTTTGTGATCTAAATTAGCCCCTATATGTAGTCTCTGGGCTATGTGCACCTTCCATGTTTGGTTGAGGTTGGTGGAAGATGGCCTCCCAAAAATTATACAGTGCAGAAGGAAACAAAAAAGATGTGTGTGTGCAAGTGTGACCCATCTGTTCTCTGCCCACATACAACCCCCCCTAGCTATAAAACTACAAGCAAATTGGCAGATTTTCTTCCTTAATCTATTCACAGCAATGATATATTTCTGCAGCCTCCAACTGCTAAGCTAATGCAAAAAAAGGTATCCAACAAGGTCGATAATACAACTTGTCTCTTTATCTACACTAGACAGTTGTTGACATTTTGATGTGATGCTAACAAGAGTCCAGCTCACCAACTCACTGCAAATAATGATGTCATGGAAAGGGGGACATGCCTTTCTGGGGGACAAATTCAATTCTGTGAAATTGTATTCAGCCCTAGACCTATGGACTGAGGCTTCCTATTCTGGTGTCTGTATTAACACCTGAGCAATTAGGTACACATTTTGGTGTATTCAGTCTTCAATGGCTGACCTGCTAATTGACTTTGTTATTTTAATTTGGACTTTGGATGCTGTAGGACATGAGACTGCCGACTTCTTGGTCTACAGAAAATATTTTCAAATAGGCTTTCAATTTATTTACTTACATCAGATGTATAATGCTTCCATAATTCTGAGATCTTGATAATATTGCAAATGCATATGTAACTTTGAAAAGATTGAAGAGCAGAATGCATATATTGCTTGTGTATAACCTGAGCAGAGAGAAACTCTGCAAGATAATTAATTATGAGGCTGAAAGAGCAAGATTTTTTAAATAGGCAATGTTAAAAATGAACAACAACCTTTGCTGAAATCTTCTGGATGTCCTGGATTCCATTCCTCCTGCCCCCATACTTTATATGAAAGAAAAATAGAAAATATATAATACAAACTCCCTATCCATGGGAACATGTTTCTGGATTTACACAAAACCATGGATAAGAGAGCCCTGATGAAATGAAGGGCACCTGGCTCAGGATACAATAGAATTGTGCTGTAGGATGTAAAAAATGTATAGAAAGGACATATTTTTTCAGATGTGGATAAATAAAGCCATGGATACTGGTCCCATGAATACAGAGATGGTACCGTATATAAAAGCTCATGAGATGCTAAACATGCAATTCAGGAACAATCGACACATATTCAGCTTGCATTCGTATGATAGATACAGGTAGACCCAATTTGAATGTTCAATCTTTTGCAGCTTGAAAAAGAGTTGTTTAACAGGTGTTCCAGGTTTGTATCTTTGTGTACACACATTGTTTGTATGTGAGACAGCATTGGACTGCCTCTAGGAAAATAGCTGCAGTAAATTCAGGAGAACCATATTAATTCTTTGAATACATGAATGTTGTAACAAAGTAAACAATACTCATTTCTGTTAGGCAATTGAAGTGTTAATGTTTATATTTTAAAATATCTGATTAAGATCTTAATTTATTTAAGAATTCCTTACTCTGCCCACACCTGCAATATATAAATCTGTATTGCCGCTTATAATAATAACACTTTATTTATATTCTGCCCTAACTCTCTAAGGGGACTCAGAGTGGATTACAGTATATATACAAACACAAACACAGGCAAACATTCAATGCCTTGATACAATGAGACAGAAATTCACAGACAAAAACAAAGGGAAAGACTTCCCCTTTTATCTCCAGTTTCTGGAGGTAGTGCTCAACTCTTGCTGTGGGGGAAGTATTGATCTCAATTTCAAAGCCAAGGAGCCTACATTGTCCGTAGATGCCTCCTGGTCATGTGGCCAGCATGACTGCTTGGTGCGCCTGTTTGCCTTCCCACCTATTGATCTACTAGCATTTCCATGTTTTCAAACTGCTATGTTGGCAGGAGCTAGTGCTATCAGCGGAAGCTCACCCTGTCCCATGGATTCGAACTGCCAACCTTAAGGTCAGCAGTTGAGCAGCACAATGGGTTAACCCATTGTGCCACCACTGCCATTGCACCAACATGGTCCATTTTCCTTTTGGTTCTGCTTCATTTTCAGCCATTTCCCAGTTCAGGTATTGTGAGACTGCTTTATTAATCTAGTACCTCCTGTGATTCATATATTCTGAATATTGCACTGGTATCAGTGTTGATAATTATTTTAAAAGTTCCCATTCATGGTGTTTAAGGGCACTAAAAGATAAATATCCTGGGTCTCTCAAAAATCTATGTCCTATCTCCACAAATCTATTTTTTTCATATCTAAAATTATTGCAAACTCAACAGTCTTCAGATGGATCAAAGCCCCAGTGGGACTGCAGTGAAAATTTGGTCTAAGTGAAGAGTGTGTGAATGCTGTTGAATAGTGCCCTTAATTATTGTAGTGCCAATTGAATGCGTAAGTGAAATACATTAGTAGAATTAAAATTTTGTCTTTTATTCCCTTGGTGGGTAATACAATTAATGAATATAGATCTGACCAAATTAAGATAATTTATTTCAATGGTTTACATCACTGTAAAAAGTTTTAGTGTAACACAGACCTTTCATAGAAACCTTAAATAGAAGCAGTCCTTGTATTCACTTCAAAGATTGTGAAGGTTAAAAGTTTTAAGTGTATTAAAGTAATTTGCTTAATTACGTCTATGGAGGATTTCATTTCTTCTACTATGGATTTCTTGGTTTACAGTTTGGAGAACTAGCTAGAAGTCATTTACAGACTAGGTATTTAGGGATGTTTTCACAAATGATCTGCACTATAATTGTTTTAAAACATTAACTCATATATTAGGCTGTATGATAGTATGTCTGATACCTATCAGACTTTCTTTCTTGTTTCTTGAATTTTGCTGTGGACTTGCTTCAACACACACAATTAATTTATTGAATTAACAGGTAAAAAATACGATGATGTCAGAATTTATCAAAAGTTTGTTTGAATCACAGCTTCCAGAATGACAAAACTGAAGTCCAAACATTTTAAAATAAACAATAATAACTTTCTAAAGCTCTAGGTAATGGTGAAATCATCAGTGATGATGTACTTTACTCCTCAACCAGATCTACAGCTGATTTATCTTCTATTACGTTTTTCAGAAGGTTACACAGAGCAGTGGGTTATATGTAAATTTGTACTGATCCAGCAAATCTCACATCCATCTCTTTTTAAGGAAGTTCAACAGTGACAAATGCAAAATACTCCACGTAGGCAGAAAAAATGAAATGCAAAGATACAGACTGGGGGGATGCTTGGCTCTAAAGCAGGAGGTGTGAAAAAGATCTTGGACTCCTCGTGGACAAGTTAAACATGAGCTAAAAATATTATGCAGAGGTAAAAAAAATACCAATGGGATTTTGGCCTGCATAAACAGGAGTATAGTGTCTAGATCCAGGGAAGTCATGCTACCCCTCTATTCTGCCTTGGTCACTCCACAACTGGAATACTGTGTTTAATTCTGGGCACCACAATTGAAGGGAGATGGTGAGAAGCTGGAATGTGTCCAGAGGAGGGTGACTAAAATGATCAAGGGTCTGGAGAACAAGCCCTATGAAGTGCGGCTTAAAGAGCTGGGTATGTTTAGCCAGCAGAAAAGAAGGCTGAGAGGAGACATGATGAGGACCATGTATAAATATGTGAGGGGAAGTCATTGGGAGGAGAGAGCAGGTTTGTTTTCTGCTGCCCTGGAGACTAGGGCGTGGAACAGTGGCTTCAAACTATAGGAAAGGAGATTCCACCTGAACATGAGGAAGAACTTCCTAACTGTAAGAGCTGTTCAGCAGTGGAACTCTCTGCTCTGGAGTGTGGTGGAGGCTCCTTCTTTGGAGGCTTTTAAGCATAGACTGAATGGCCATCTGTCAGGGTGCTTTGAAGGTGATTTTCCTTCTTCTTGGCAGGGGATTGGATTGGATGGTCCATGAAGTCTCTTCCAACTCTATGATTCTATGAAAATGTTATTAAGTCTTATTTTTCCTTATTTACAGTTCTGGTATAATGTATAGTTCTAAACATAGTTCTCCATTTTGGTATCCACATTTATGAATTTATAAAGCTCTTGGCCCACAAAGTAAACCTTCAGATGAAAGGATATTTGGAACATGTGGAAGAAAATTGTTGGGTTTTGTGTTCAGTTTTGCCTGCAGATTTACTTTTAATGTATTCTTCAGGCTCAAGCATCTGGAGAAGACCTTTACAAGATTTAGTTCAAGGAATGAACAGATGCATTCATATTTCCCTTTCAAAAGTCTGTAGTCCTAAGTTCTCTGTGTTTATCAGCCTCATCAATTAATTAAGGATACAGGAAGGATTTTGATCTGTAATTAAATATTTAATTGATTAATTACCCTGATTACTACCTTTGATTGCTTTTTGTAAATGAGAGATCATAAATTGTCCCAGCGATACCAAAGCAACGCAAGATTATCCAGTTTTATTTTAATGATCCCTGCCAGCACTTTGAATGAGATCTGATTTTCATTCCTGGAATGTAGAACATTTAAGGATAACAATAAAATGTGGCACATTAAAGCTTAGTTGAGAACTGCACTGAGTGAAAAGAAGTCAGCAAAAATGCTGCCAGTTCAGCTTCTGGCCTCTCTTAGATGCAAAAGATGAGAGTCTGATGATAGCAAAAACAACAAAGAGTCTTAACCTTTAAGATTAATAAGCTTTATTGGGCATAAGCTTTGTAGACTTTAGCCTACTTCATCGGATGCCTCTGAAATGAACAGAATGTGAGTTCCAGGCCCTTTAATCAAATATATGGAGCATGTCCACAGATGGAAGATATTTATAAGTTTGCGGGTGGGAGATAATGGAGCAATGGAAGCATAAAAGTTGCCAGAAAGTAAAGATTTTGGAAGTGGTCACTTAACAATCATTGGTGGTGCTAAAGACATCTTAGCATAGATAAGAAGATTAACATAAATGGTGATGGAAAATGGGCTCAAGTCCATTAAACTGTATTCCAAATAAAACGTACTTTGGGTTAAGAAGTCTGTTATTCATGCTGCAACATAGCAGCATGGATAAACTAACCAACCCCTCAAATATGTTTATGACTGTATTATTTCAGATATTATGATACACATCTGTCATATCCATGCTAGCAATAAGTGGAAAAAAGATGAAAGAGATCTTTTGTGGGAAGTAGAAATTCAAGCTACTCACTAATACTGCGCATATTGCTCCTAATGCCTGGAACATAGAAAGGGCAGAGAACTGTGCATTAGTATCAGGTACACAGAAATTCTGGGATGCAACAGTGAATTAACCTGGGCTTAGGTGATGGCCGGTGGGCATGGACAACTGAATAGTGTTCATTCCATGTCAGTACAGTAGATTGCTACTAACTTTCATTCTGACATCTGATAAAAAAAATGCTTGTTAATGGTGTTATTTGATTTTATAGTGTAAGGGTTATTCTTTGTCACAGACAATGGAACTATGGAAAAATAGACATTTGCTGATTGCATTTGTTAATTTTGTGTATAAAACATAAGATATTAAAAATATATTTTATCCCATGGAATTCCTTTATTTAATAATTTTAAAAAGTAGTAATTGAAAGTTTCCATTGTCTCTGAACTCTCTTGTTGCAGCAGCAGTAGCAAGAAAAGTCTATCAGTGGTAATATTGAACGTTAAAACCAGGAGGTAAAAATTGATTTACATATTTACTTTCTGAAAATATAAGGTAAAGGTTTTCCCCTGACATTAAGTCCAGTCATGTCCGACTCCGGGGGGTGGGGGGTGGTGCTCATCTCCATTTCTAAGTCGAATAGCCGGTGTTGTCCATAGACAACTCCGAGGTCATGTGACCGACATGACTGCATGGGGTGCCGTTACCTTCCCGTTGAAACGGTACCTACTAATCTACTCACATTTGCACGTTTTCGAACTGCTAGGTTGGCAGAAGGTGGGGCTGACAGCGGAAGCTCACGCCGCTCCCCGAATTCGAACCTGCAACCTTTTGGTCAACAAGTTTGGCAACTCAGTGGTTTAACCCACTGTGCCACCAAGGGCTCCAGTGAAAATATAGCTTGTGGGAATTGCATGCTAGATTTATATACAAAAAAGCAAAAATATGCTGGGTTCCGTCCAGAAGTAATATATTTAAAAATATTTAGGATAAAAAATAAAGGTGTTTTCCAGAATTGGTGTTAGTCTAGATAGCCTTCGCCATTCATATATAAAAGAAATTTCATCTCAAACTAAGAATGTAAATTAATAAATCAGATGGATTTAAGATCCATGTGTGCAGCTGGAAAAGAGATGGAATGAACACATGAAACATGCAATTGTATAATACATACAATGGATGAGAAAATGTGTGTGTGTGTGTGTGTTTACATATATGTGCATTAAAAATTCTCTCTGATAGCCCTCCAGTCTGCATTCTGTCCAAGGTATGCTCTTGGATGTGCAGTCAAGTCAGTGTTTTCTGTTTGCTATAGTGCTTTTATTGTCACAGCAGGGAACTCAAGGCAGATTGCCAAGGCAGTGAAGATGCATTCATTCTGCCTTCAGTAAACTCATGTTGTTGTGTTAGGCAGGAACCTTGATCTGGACAGGAAGAAAGCAGCTGGATCAGGGAGAACAATAATGCAATCCTTGGCATTGCTAATCTAAGGCATGTAGAGCTATGAATCCCTTGAGCAGAAATCAGCAAGACAGCAACCTTTGAAGGAGCTGGTCCCATTTATATTAATGGCCTGAAGCCCCCTGATTCCCACTCTGGAGCCAATGGAAAATGGTAGCTTTGACGAGAGTAGGGTTCTTAGTCTAAACCAAGCTGAATTTTAAAGGAACTGTCCAAGGTAATGACCGTGTTTATTTATTTAAGGTATTTCTGTATCATCTCCCGACCAACAAAGGCTCCTGAGGTAACAATAAATAAAAGTCTCAGTAAAACAATACAAAAACATTCAAAACAACATAATAAAATGCTCTTTAAGACTCCTAAAGGCAGTCTGAAAACAAGCCTAGAATCCAGTTTTGAAACAGTTAAGACAGCAATCTCAGACTGGAAACTTCAAAGAGAAGGAGCCAGTCTAACTTTCAAGAGCAAGGAGTTCCACATTCAAAGAGCTGCTACAGAGAAATATAAGAGTGAGTGAAGAGAAACACCTAGAGCAGATTCACTATCCTGCTGCCAGTAGATCTGACAGCTGTTGGCAGTACAGACAGCATACAAGGCAAAGGATGATGGAGAGGCATCAGAATATTAGGCTGCATGGCAGAAACGTTTCCCTATTTATAGTGTCTTCAGCAAGAGAACATTGCTGTGGAGGAGGAATCTAGTTATAAAGAGTGATTGCCCTTTTTAGTTGAGTTTCTCAAGCTCCTTAGGAAATATTTGTGTACTCCAAAATCTTGCAACCTTTGGCCTTATCCTACATGAGTAAGATACCTTGACTCAGGCATCTTGCTTTCATAGTCTGTACAGGAAACCTTTCACATTCCTCTTTATATTTTCTTTAAAATACTTTTGTGGTGTAGCGAAGATTAATGAATTCCCTGTGACGTAAGCTTTTTGTGGAATGGAGTTCACTTCATTAGATGCATGTTGCTTTTTCCAAGACGACAAAGTGGATTCTTGTCCATGAAAACATATGCCACCATAGTTTGCAGGATTTCTTCTTATATTTGCAGCAGAGTAGTACACAAAAACTGTACTTTTAGACTTTTTCTCCAGATGGCATTAATTGGGGTTAGCTTCTCACTTAGAGATCTATCCCAATGGAACAAGACACAATTCACACAGCGGCATGAGAAATTCCAGTGGGAAAGTAGCTGCCAGATACAAGTGCTTCAAAATAGGTAAATAAAAATGAATGATTTCCTAAGAGTCAAGCATTCTAATTTTAAAACATGCTACCATAATTTTTGTTTTTATACTTAAAGATTCCTAAATGGCTTTTAAATGCTACCATTATTTTATTTATGTTCATAAGGGATATTATGCTTCACTCTTTAGCCAAAAAGACTCCCTGAGTCACTTTTAGATGTATACGTCAGCCACCCAATACCCATTGGCTTACAAGATAAAAAGGCATAGCACAAAAGAAAAAGAAAAAACGTTAGGGAATGGAAAAGAAAAATAGAGCTTGGTCATTATTGAAGATGATTAAGAATATTTAGCTAGCTCAAAATCTAGAACTGTAGGCTATATGGCCACATTTGCTCATGTTATATGCATTTTGAAAGAGCCACACTGACTATTAGGCCTGGGTAACAACGGAAAAATTTGTTTCTAAAATTGATTTGTATTTGGGGGTTTTTTTTGTTTCGATATTTAAAATAATTACAAAATTTTCCTTTTAAAAAGTTCGATATTTACGAAATTTCGTAAATGGTAAAAAAATTAACGAATCGATTTCTGAAACAATAACGAATCGATTTGTTAATGGCGGACGCGACCGCGAAATACGCTAAAAAACCTCCAAAAACTTCTGAAGCTTCCCTCTCCCTCTGTTCTTGACTGTTGGTGTGATATTATAATTTTTTTCACTAATTAAACCATAAAACTGGCCCAGACATGCGGAAATAATAACGATACGACCTCAGAACAATAACGAAACGAATACAATAACGAAATATGAAGCATTTACAAAACGTGTTTAAAAATTCGTTTTTTTAAATAATTGCTCCAGAATGGTTCGTTATCATTTTGTAATTGGAAAAATTAACGAATTATTAACGAATTACGAATTAACGAAATGAAACCGCCCAGGCCTACTGACTATATATTAATTTCTGAGTAGGCGAAATTCTGGATACTTACTTTTGAAGGTTTAAATGACTTTGAACCCATATATCTGCACTGATACTTTGGCTTGTATCAGCTTGGGCATGTTATAAGAATGTACTCTATTTTCTTGAGTAAATTTGCATCCGCAAGGCAGTGAGCATTCTTGGTTGTGATTTCTCGGTTGTGGGATACCCTCCCAGTGGAGGTATGTATGAGACAGCAATGGTTTACGCTCTGAACCTGCCTTCATTAGGAGGGCATCTTAGGTGAATGCTTGCCAAGGCATTTTAGTTGGGAATTGTAGGTATTGTGCCAGAACAACTACATCAGTGTAGGTGGTGGTAGCAGGAGGTGGAGGCTCAGAGATCATGAGGGAACGAAAGTATTGTAAAAAAATAAACTGTTCAGAGCTGACAGATTCTTTCTGCCTTTTGCTACCACTGCTGTCTGACCATTGCAACACTCTAGCAGAATTCCAGCATCTGTTTATTTTGTTCTATCTGCTTCTTTTCTTCACATTTATTATGATTGACACATTCTTGTTGTCTTTATTTTATTCCTGCATTGTCTAGGTTTAAGTTGCAAAGTGGGGTAAAGATGTCATAATAAATGAATGAATTCTTAATGTATACAGGTTTACAGTTAACAGACAACTATGATGGGGAAATGGGTTGTGCAAAGTTCTAAGACATCAGGGAAATAGTTTGGTAACATATTCCTTGCAGCAGGAAGTTTTTGGGTTGCTGGAACTTTTTGGGTCTTACATATCACTTCAGGGTTGGGCTCAGATGTCATAGTACCCCGGGACAGATGGTACTGTTGCCCAGTTTAACAATGTTGTTGATTCCGATGGAGACAGCAAGAGACCAGGAAGGGCTAAACCAGCTGGTAAAGGCACCAATAAATGGAGATAACTGTTCGTCATGTCACTTCTTGTGCTTTCTCTTTTCATTAAGAGATGTAATTAACATGCTGATTTCTACCAGTTTCTTCTTAAGAAGGTTTACTCCTCTAGAAATAGGGTTACCAAGTCAAAAACATCCTGGGCCCTGGGATTTCAGGGGAAGAACTAGAGACCTGGGTATCACCCCTGGTGATTTCACAGATTTTGGTGGAGTCATTAAAAATGGTACTTCAGATATGAACTACAATGAGTGCATGAGAGTTATAGTTCAATAAAAGAAACTTTTTCAAGACATGCTGTGAACAGAGTTTTAAAGAATGATAAAATTTTCCTAAAAGTGTTGTTTATCTTTTTTACACTTGGGATCCATAACCCAAGCAGAAAATTTCCCAAGGGCTTTCCTCCCAAAACTCTGATTTTAATGTATTGTCCTCACTGACCATCACTCCTCAGTGATTATGCATTATTTTATTTGCTTTTGCACTCTGAATGTGGTATCCCCTCTCATCCCCCAAATATTACCATAATTATTGATTATATTTTCCCTCCCATCCTCCCTTCCCATTTCAAAAGGTATAGAGATGCTTTGTCAACTTTTATTTTGACAAGAAAGAGCAGCTTGGCATATAGAAGTACCATTGGCTATATCAGTGAAGCTGTTTTGCTCATGATATTTTCCCTCCCATCCTCCCTTCCCATTTCAAAAGGTATAGAGATGCTTTGTCAACTTTTATTTTGACAAGAAAGAGCAGCTTGGCATATAGAAGTACCATTGGCTATATCAGTGAAGCTGTTTTGCTCATGATGGCTTGAGACTCCCTACTGATTCAAGTAACCCTCTAGTCAGCTGTGTCATCTGCGGAAATAATTGAAAGGCCACAGTAATGTCACCAAACAGCTGAGCAGTGACTGGGAAGGAGAGTCTCTTCAGAGATAATTTCTATCTGCACTTTATTAAATTTTTCACAGATATTTACATCTTGCCAAATAAACAAGGAAAGCCATGAAGTTGACATGCTCCATACACTGAAAGCCTCAAATGCCTTTTCAGATACCTCTTTGTGGGCCCAGAGCCAGTCTTCAACTCTCTTGTAAGAGCTTTGCTTTGGCCTACATGTTTTTCCCATTTCCCAAAACTGATTTTTGTAGAGCTTTGAAGTTTAAAGTGATAATATTTAACACATTGCTTTGGGGCAAAATAAATAAAATATCCAAAAATAACCACCGCTTTTGCAGTCTTATCTATTTGAATTTTGCTTCTAAAAATACAAAGAAAAGAATGCTAGTTTTCCATTTTAATTAAATGGGCCTCGTTATGTATTTGTTGGTTCCTCTAATGAGACATAGAGGAAACGGTCTTGAAATTAGACATGCACAAGGATACAGCCCAAAACGATTCCACATTGAAGAATTTTCTTCTTCTCTTTAGTAACTTTAACATCTCTTTCTCATCTGTCATCACTGGTATGCACAGGAAGTTTCCTTTCATTGTGGTGTTTTTCTCTTCTGTGGTAATGTTTCATTTGGACTGGACAGAATTTGGGCTATTTTGGAAACATTCAGAGCTCCCTTGCTCAGACCATAAGACCTATTCTTATTTTCTGTAGATAACTGGATAAAGGTTCTGACCATGCTCATTACCCAAATGAATAACATCTTTAGAAATACCAAAAGGTTTGACTTTATCTGCAAGGGCATCTGTTGTTTTGTAAAAAAAAAAAAATCCTATGAGAAGCTTCTTAAAAATATGCTTTGCCAAATGGCATTGTGAATTATTGGTTGAGAAGTATAAGCCCAAAGTACTCTTATCCTAAGTCCTCTGGGGGATAGTTGCTGCAGTCAGCCAAAACCAAAATAAGAGATATTACCCCTTTTCTTCAGCTTCCCCCAGATTGTGGGGCAGAGATTTTTCAGATAGCTACATTGCCGGGATACAGCAGTAAAGTCCAGTCTGTTGCAGCAGACATATCCAAATGCTTTTAAAATTATGAGTTTTTAATTAAGAATTCAGTGGTTTGACTATGTATTGGTTTTATATGCTCTTCTAAATGATATTGTTTTGCCATTAGTTAGATGTTTATATACAGTTATATTTTAATCAGTTTTTTCCCCTGCCTGGATCGATAGGTAGAGGCAAGTCAGTAACAACAACAATAACAACAACAATAGGGATTGGTTGTTGGCTTTGCCTGATACAGAAATTTCACCTTTGCACTACAGTGATAGGAACAGGTTCTGCCTTAAGAAGGGATAACCCTTTTCACCAGTTTTTTATGTGTGTATCAGGAACGACTTGAGAAACTGAAAGTCGTTTCTGATGTGAGAGAATTGGCTGTCTGCAAGGACATTGCCCAGACAATGCTCATATGTTTGATATTTTATCATCCTTGTGGGAGTCATCTCTTATGTCCCCGCATGGGGAGCCGGAGCTGACAGAGGAAGCTCATCCATGCTATCCTCGGATTCGAACCTCCAACCTGTTGGTCTTCAGTCCTGCCAGCACAAGGGTTTAACCCATTGCTCACCAGGTTGATTCATGCTGACTATGTTTCAGTTGTACAGTATAAATGGACCCAGTATATCCCATCTTTCTCTAAGATTTGAGAACTAATAGGGCTTGTAGCGAGATAAAAACAGATACAGATAAAACACAAAAGATGTTAAAACAATTCAGAATAGCTAAATACAGTATCTGTACAAAATGCATCATGAGATAAATACTCTTTCCTCGGCAGCTCTTTAATTAAAAAGGAACAGTAGATTCTTGACTACTTTGATTGATCTAATCTTTGCAGATGCAGTTGTTGTGGAGAAGAAGTATATATTCATCATTATCAATACCATAAGTGAATTTTGACTTTGGATCTAGCCACACATCCAATATCCTAGTTTATTTGGAGAAAACAATCCGCAATGCATTGCACTGAGCAGTAAGAGAATTGTAGCTCCTTAGAAAATGCTGGCGTACTTTCCAACAAATTAATGCCAAATGCAAATCCAAATCTACATTTACATGTAGAACACCTTTCTCCAGTCTGGCACCATATGGACAGGGTGTATCATCTCTAGCCATGATACATTTGGAAAACTTCCCGAAAGACATCCTGGTGGTTACTGACAAGCCCAGAGCTTCAATAGGTCTTTGCAAAAAGCACTTGGTTTCCAACTCTACAAATCAGTGGTCTGCAGGAGACAGTCTGTGTTTGTGGTATGAAGACAAAATTATATATCCGATGACTTGGTAGGCCAGAGCCTTGTCTGTTGTGATCTACTCTTCAGAGAAGTCAGCTTGATATTCTTTACTTTGTGGAAATGTCCACATGAAAGAAGATAATTCAGCTACTTATCTGTAACAATTTGATTCCTTTGCTGTGCAGCCACATATCCTGCTGCTCCCTATATAATTTTTATTTTCTCATGCCAGCAATGACAAATACTTAAGCTATCATGTGGGGAGCCGAATGCCCCTTTGAGAAAAAGCACCATTACCTTTTGCTCACGGAGGATGGAATATCAGCAGTATGTTGTGTTCATTTTTTGTCTCATGCGCTTTCTGGGCGCCTTCCTTCCTTCCTTCCTTCCTTCCTTCCTTCCTTCCTTCCTTCCTTCCTTCCTTCCTTCCTTCCTTCTCTGTGATGTGTGTGCCATGTGTTACCTTCTCTCCTTTCCCTCCCTCCTTCCTTCCTTCTTCCAACATGGGGAATGAAGGGAGAGACCCCAGATGCCTCTTTCCCTCCTCCTTCTCTTGGTTGAACCTAAGGGCCATCTAGTTCAACCCCCTTCTTTCTGCCAAGTTACAAAAACACAATCAAAGCACCCGCCACTGATGGCCATCTTGCCTCTGATTACTGCTACTACTACTACTACTACTACTAATGAAAATATGTCGCTAGTTGGCAAGTGCTCTTTCTTGTTTAATTGTCTAGTCCTTACTTTGAAAGTAGTTGTTCTCCAGAAACTTCCATTTTTGTGCCCACAAACTATGTTAAATTGGCAGAGACTCTACAAGATATTCAGTCATTGAGAAACTAGAGCAAAATGTGCTGTAGTTGGATGTTCCTTCTATAAAGATAAAGTTTTTGCAGTTTAATAAACTTTATGATAGAACCAATTAGGAAATGACATTTACAACCCAGGAACAAAAATCATAGTCCAGGAGAAGGAGGTGTTTCTTTTCACAAATAAAATGGGGTAGGGACAGTGGACAGGAACAATGCTCTACAATGTGATGGCACATCAACTGAGAACTCCCGAATAAACTGGATAGTTTGCTAGTGTGTGATGGAGGCAGGAAAATCATTCGTTTAATTTCAAAATGGAGTATGCTGGAGCTGTATGATAATCTTCTCTTCCAACACTTGACATGTTCAGTGGATCAAGTAAGCATGTTTCTACAACAAGACAAATGTTTCAACATCCAGTTATCACAGAGATGAAAAGTGAAGTGAAATCTTGTGCAAAGTGGCACAGACAGCAAAACAAATACCACAGGGGTGTTAACCCTTCTCTATGTTTGTGTGTTTATATGTGTGTATGTGTGTGTACCTGTTCTTACTTTAAAACAAACTCAGCTTAAGAACAAACTTACAGAACCTATCTTGTCTGTAATTTGGGGACTGCCTGTATATAGCTTAGCCTTGACTTTTACAATCATTAGAAGAACCATGCTTAAAGATAAGCCATCTTCCTTTCATAGCTTTGGATGAAATCCCTAACAGCATACTTTTCCCTTTCCCCAATTATACCAGAAGTGCACACATTAGATTTTAAGATAATGATAGTGATTAAAATCCCAATGACCACTGGAGAGATTAAAGGACCAATAACGATATTAAAATGGGACCCATTGGAGAGAAGAATCTCACAGAACAGAAACTTGGAAATCATGGCCTTGCTTTCATCTGATGCATTAAGCATGGTAATGTAACCAAGAGTGAATAACTAAAATTGCCCACAAATAACTAAATCATGATCAGCTCTGTTATATATATCTGCAAATGGATGTTATGTGTCACCTTTTGTTTCACTTGTGCAGATGTCTGTTTTTTAACAAGGCTTTTTCCTTTGATCTGAGATGTTACATTCTACAGTGTAGGGTGACTTAACTTCCCTCAGTTTTCAGAAAGGTTGGTAGTGGCAGTGCTGCAGATTCAAAAACATGCCTGTTTTTCCATCTCAGAAGAGGAGGTGCAAGGATATTCTACGTTCAGTATATTAGCCATTTCTACACTAGGAATGTCACCTTCATGGGAGCCAAGGAGATTTGCAGATATGGCTGTTCTCATTTTATCACAAGCTTGCAAATTTTATGATTATCTACTGCCTAGCAGCAAAGCTGAAGGGCAAGGCTAAGTGGAAATCATAACTTTATGGGACAGCACAGAAAAAAAGTAGCAGCAGGGGAATACTTCTTAAGAATACCCACTTAAAAGTACCCAAGGAAACACAAGTTTCTAGCCTATGTTGCTTCCATCGTAGTTCTTGATGGCACCTGGGACACTTTGAATGGACATTTCAGAACTTAAAGTGGTTTCCTCTGATTGGAAGTAGGGCTTCGGTTCATGATCCCTGTACTCTTTCTCAGATAGAAAATTACACAGAAATGAAAGTGTGTAAATGTTCGTAACTGACATGGTTTGTTTTCTACATTTCTTTCTGCATTTCAATTTGTTTGGTACAGAATTATAAATAAACATTGAAAATGCAGAGATTTGGATAAGAACTTGATTAATTGATTTATTGGATTGATATCCGACCTTTCTCACAAAGTGAGATTCAAAGCAGCTTCCAACATTTATTTTAAAAAAATGACTTGATGGCATTTAATCATCATCATCATTTTAGGGTCCTACAGGTATTTGCTCTGTGTAGTGGTCATTAGGATTGGGTCGTGGAATTGGGTCTTGTTTGCCTCAATTCAGTGAGGAGACAAGAGATAGCTGAGAAGAGTTAGTATGAAGGGTTTGTTTTCTTCTGTCCTGTTATAGTACATCCATCATGGTCAGTGCAATATTTTTATTACAAAAAGCTTATTTACAGCCCTGTTTGCCAGCACACCATTGTGTGTGTAAATATGCTTTCCCATTGTGAAAAGACATATTTTTTTTTGTGATTTGCATTGGTCTGTGTGCTAGAGTACTGCTTCTTAAACTGTAGTTCCTGATCCCAAATGAGGTCCCTCTACCTCAATATTAGGGTTCCGAAAAATCTAGCAACAGCAAGAGGTTTCTGAATGCCACCTAGTGGTTGTTTTGGACATTTATAGGAATCTGTTGTGCAGTTTTTATAGTTAACTGCAGAAAATGCTTCAACTGTACTTCATTAAAAGGAAAATCAGCCTTTTTAGCAAGCTTTGCAAATGCTGATTTGTTATCTGGAACAGAGTGAAAAGTTTAAGAAGCCTTGTGCTAGACCAACAGATAGGAAACGTTGGCGCATATATATAGGATATTTTGTATTTTTAGTGTAAGCAGTTTATGAATTGCTAAATAAATTTCAAAAACAGGAAAACAAGAAGACAAATGCCAACCATTCATTGGAAGCATAAATTGCCTAAATATTAATGGAATTTCAGCTCTCCAGTTAAATTTGAGCTCTGTAACCCTGCACAGTGTATGCACTATGTTATAAAAATTGAGTGTAAATTTGTGCTCAGTTTTACTTTTGAAATAATACATTGTTTATTGTGCAAACAACTTGATGGAGAGGTCAAAAAAGGGGCTTCTGTGAAGTGCTTTGGCGGGAAATGCTGTCTTCATCATCCTGCTCACATTCTATTCTTCCTTGCTCATTTAGTTTTATGTTCCAAGGGGATTAATTTCCATGAGAAATTGTGTCGGTAATCACAAACAGACATAATATTCCATAATTTTCTCATGAAATATTTGCTAAAGTTTTGACACCCGTGACCTTAAAACTTTCCCGAAGAGGAATACATTTTTGTTCAGACTCCAAGAAAAATAGTTAAAAAGAATAGAAAAAGAAAATCATCGCTCAGTATTTCAGAGCTATTTTCACCAAAGAGAATATATAACCCATCATTTTTTTAAAAAAGTAATAAGAATTTAGACCTCTTGCACTGTTTCATTAATGTTCTGATGAAGGTTGCTTTGTTTTTATCAGTTGCTCACAGATGATATTTTAGTAGAAAATTGTATTATAAAATAATTGAGCATAGAAATACAGAGCAAGTTCCATCAGGTCTCTTGCATGTCTGTGCATGAATTTTGAAACTATTATGGCATGTTTTTCCCATTCCTCCCTCAGTATTTAATATGGTACATTCACCATGGCGAGTGCAATTTATTTTTCATATGAAAATGTTTTTTTTATAACTCATTTGCTAATGCCCATTCATGGATATCTTCTCTTTCTAGTGGATACCTGATAACTGTTAACATTTTTTAAACAGATTAAATAGATTCCCCATATATTTGATCCCTTTTTCAGCAGGCTCAATAGGCACAGTTTCACTTATCTGTGCACTAAAATATACCTTCAGGTCAGTGGTTCTCAACCTGTGGGTCTCCAGATGTTTTGGCCTTCAGCTCCCTGAAATCCTAACACTGGTAAACTGTTTGGGATTTCTGGGAGTTGTAATCCAAAACTACTGCTCTAGATCTGCCATTGTTATTCTATGGTGTGTTTTCAGCCCAAATATAATCAAAATATAGGGTTCACTGTTATCCATGGTTTCAAGTATCCAAGGGATTTATGTCTTGGAATGTAACCCTCGTGGATATGGGGTATTTTATATGAAAAGTGTATGCAAATTTTGAATACTGATTTTACAAAGCAAGCATTTACCCTGCATGCAACTCTAGATAAGGCTGAGAAATTATCAACATTTGAGAAGACTGACTTCCAGTTTCTAAGACTTGCTAGTGTTAAGAGATTCCAATTATGTGAATATTGGGGGCTACGTATATTTGACGATCTGTATCTTCCAAGGCAAGCTCTTCCATCTTTAATCCAAATTCATGGACCTGCAAAATGTAGGAGCATAAAAACTTCTTTTAAAAATATGCTGGTTTGATAGGATTTCGGCATTCTAAACCTCAAAATGGCCCCAGATTTGGGTTTCATCATGTACAGTTTTTCCCAAATGCACTTTGATGTTTTCATGTTTATTATGTAACTGAATGAAATTAGAATTTTACTAGATTTTTATTGTGTTTTTTGAATTCAGCACCCGAAAATACATTTAAAATAGCTACAATATTGGGGGGGGGGGGGATCATTTTAGACCTGTGCACTTTTCTTGCTAGTGATCTAAAAGAGTAAAACCCATTAACAACATTTCTTTAAAAATAAATAAAATGTTTTGCTCCATATTTCCAGAAAGACAGACACAGACAGAAGGAAGGTTTATGAACTATTGTGAGGCACCATTTCCTTATAAAACATTGAAATGTGAAATTCTTGCACTGTTTAATAACTCTGTTCTTTTCTTTCAAATACACACCATTCATTTTCTTTGTAAAGACTCAGCTGGGAATAAATGCTAGGATCACATCCTGTTTCTATTTCAGTGAAATGTTTTTGAACTTTGAAGTGCTACTTTTGGGGGGGGGGGTAAAAGAATACATGTGTTTGAAGGGAGAAGGAAGGACACTGTTTGATGTTCAGTGATACTGTGAAATGTCTCTGCAGTGTTTATCATTTGCTGGTAAATGGGGAAACATACCAGTAATTATTGTGATTTTTCAAAGTTCGTATCGGGCTTTAGGGGCCTGCAGTTTTTAACTTGACCTTCATTTCACTAGTTGTCTTTTCCCCCTTTATGGAGTTTACTTTCTGGAAAGTATTCTTTTTACTGATTTCCCCCTGTTTGGCAGGAAACAAAACTTCCTTTGAACAATGTTCCATACATGGGTAGTCATTACCTTGCAAAGCAGAGTCTTTTGCCTTAACATTGCCATTGCAGAGACTTAATTTGCGACCTGCCAAAGGCAAGTAACAATTGTGGAGTGCGGGATAGGAAACTCAGGCCAAGAGGGAATTTTTATTATTATTTATTTCGAGTATGTTTATCTCATTCCCCAGACTGAACTGGTTGGAGGTCATTCCTTCTCTGCAAGCTTATATTATATAAAGTGATGGTGGTTGCGCCTTGAAGCAAGCTCCAACTTTTGCTGATCCTGTTACTTTTCATGCAAGATTTTTCCAGAGCAGTGGTCTTTTTTGCTTAAATTGAGAAAGCATGACCAAACTCAACCAGAGGGTTTCTATTGCTTAGTGAAGATATGTACCCTGGAGTTTTAATCCAACACACAAACCACTATACGACACTGCCTTTCTCAATCTAGAAGCTCATAACATAAAAGGAAAGAATGATAAGGAGGAATGGGGAAATGTAGTCTTTCAGGCTAACTGACACAATGGCCCTTCTGTCTTCTATTTCTTTCTTTCCTACAGTCTGTTGGGAAATCAATTGTTTTAATGAACTGGTTTTATGTCCCACCACAGGGCTTGTTAAACTTTTTCAGCTCACAGCCTCTTTCAACCTGAGAAATATTTTTGTGACCCCTTTCTACCCAAGAAATGTTTACATGACCCTGGGTATATAGATAATTTAAATAGGTAAAAAAACCAAACATTTACTGATAATAATTCAGCATTTCCACGGCTCGCGAAACAGGCCAATTTCCCTTTATATGAAGTACAGCTGAAGCATTTTCTATACTGCATGTTTTTGCTAACATATTCATGTAAATATCTAGGTGGCACTCAGAAACATTTACTGTTTCAAATTTTTCATGACCACAATGTTGAGCTTTGGGGACTCCATTTGGGATCAGGAACCACAGTTTAAGAAGCTGTGTTAAAGCACACCATACATCTCAGATATCTCTGCTAGATCCTACATGTGGTCATGGACCATGCATTTATAGTAGCTTTTATAATGTCTTCAAGCAGTTGTCCATATCACGCTAGACAAAGAAATTTCATGGGGTCTGCTGTTCAAACTAGAAGTGGAAATTTGATGGGGAAAGGTTTAGGTGATTATGTAACTAATTCTGCTTTCCTTTCCTTTAGGTAGATAGAAAGGCTTGGGTTGAAATTTCTTCTCAGTCCCTCAGTGTGCTGTCATTTTGTGCAGTGGAAGGCACTGATTACCATGGAAACAATGCTTTGGCTTGTATAGCTGCAAATGTTGTTAATGGTAATCACATTATCTTGTTATTTTAAATCCAATTATGCTATTAGGCCATCTAGTCCATTTCTGTTCTTACAACGTGTTTTACACAGGCAGACGTGTCTTCTGAGGGGTAAAGCCTTATGACAGCAAAAATTAAATTTTATTCAACTGGGTATTGTTCCCACCGGTCACAGATTATTCTACTTTACGAATAGGAGTCCATGGATAGGTCTTATTATAGTCTATGAGACTCGTCCATTTCTCTTTCTGCAGTGTTCATTTATACTCCTGCATCTGAAAATAAGAGGTTATGAGTAAACTTTTATCTCCCTTATTCCAGAACTTGCTTAGAGACTTCTTGTGCCCACTTACAACATAGAAGGACAAATAATTTCAAATACCTTCTTTTCACTAGGCATGGTCATATATACAACCAATCCTCCATATTTGTGGATATTAGGGACACAGAACCCCTGCAAGAGTGAAAAACGTGCGCGCGCACGCACACACACACACACACACACACACACACATAAACTGAGAAAACATCTGTCTAGAAATCTCTAGGTCCTCCAGCACAACGCTGTGGTCAATTTTTGGTGGACATTGACCTTAGAGTCACAGTGGGAGACTTAAAGATTTCTAGAGATAACCTAATGGCTTCAAACTACAAGAGAGGAGATTCCATCTGAACATTAGGAAGAACTTCTTGACTGTGAGAGCCATTTGGCAGTGGAACTCTCTGCCCCGGAGTGTGGTGGAGGCTCCTTCCTTGGAAGCTTTTAAGCAGATGCTGGATGGCCATCTGTCAGGGGTTATTTGAATGCAATATTCCTGCTTCTTGGCAGGGGGTTGGACTGGATGGCCCATGAGGTCTCTTCCAACTCTTTGATTCTGTGATTCTATGATTCTATTAATCAAATCCACAAAAGTGCATTTTCAGGAAGCAAGGAAAGGTGCTTACTCAAAAGTATTGTTTTGTGCAGATCCTGTTTTTATGCAGAAAACATTTGTTTTTGCGGAAAACAATGTTTTGTAGCAGAAACATTGAGCAAAACACTATTTTGCTCAAAGCCCCAAATGCTGAAATGCAAAACAAAGGCCCCTGAAGGAGCCCTTTAAAATTCTGTTGCTTTTAAAAGTAGCTGAAATATCAGCTGTAACCAAAACAACAACTTCAAACGGTAATAAAAATAAAGTCAATAATTATGTTTTTCTAAAAGTTGTAAATATAAGTGCAATTAACTTTTGTGAGGAGAGCATTTTGGTATTATAACTTTTTAAAAAAACTCTTTAAATGCTAGAATTTTCAGGTTCTACTATTTCTCGTAGGTTTTCCAAGGAAGCCTTATGCATTTCTTTCCCCCCTGAGATTTCTGTTTGTTCTGAATATCTCTGTGATTATAGAAAGTTTAAATTACATTTTCCCAGTATATATTATTACATTGAAATCAACTTTCCTCAATCACCAAGACTCCCAACTCACTGATTTGATTAGATCCTTCTGGACTTTATCATAGTTGCCTCTTGCCCCACACTTCCACCTTAATAACTTTGTGTCACGAGCGCATTTTACCACTTCTGCTTCCATTTCCTCATCTAGATCATTAATAATTCTGTTAAACAACCATGGCCTCAATTCAAGCCCTAAGGATTCAGTTATTAACTTCACCTTATGTTTACTCCAACAAAATTTTATAAAACACTCCTTTGCTCTAAACTACTTAGAAGAGAGTGTACAATTTTTATTGCCTTGGGCATCATTATTGCGGAAGGAAAGAGAGATACACTGCTGTTTTTCATCAGTTTCATAGATTTTTTCCTTTGTTGCAAATACTGTTGTTGCATTTTAAAAATACACTATGGATTAAGGTTTTTCTTGGAGCAAGGGAAGAGATGGGTGACGCTTAAAGTCAATCAACGCGATATGGTAAATTCTTGTCCAATTTGAATCAACTTGGACAAGAAAACTGGTATGAATTTGGCTTAAGGATAATGTATGTGCTTTGGTGTGGCATTTGGCACAGTATGCTCTGAAGGTTGATGAAAAAAAAGGACATTATGAACATACCTTTTACAGTCTTACTTTTTCCTGTTTCTTGACTAATTTTTTAACATCCAAAAAGCTACTATTCTCCTTTGGGAATGTCTCAGATAGATGGGAACTATGATTCAATGCACATCAATTACCACTAATTCTGTATAGCAAAAGTACTTTGGCGGTCATATTCCTCCATTCCAAATTGAAGACTAGATACAAAATGAAGGTGGATTTTAAAATTATTGTATTATATTAGAATCTATCATGTAATTGAAAAATATATCATTCTTAGATTAGTTTTTAGTTTTTGGCTATGGACTTTGCCATCTTCTAATTAGAATCTCTTTTTCATTCTTCTTCTCTTGAATCCATTAATTTTTTTGTGACACAGAAACAGACTCCCGCTGTTTGTATATTTTTTTCTGGGTAATTGATGGAAATCAAAGAACTATTGCTAGATTCCCATTTGTGCAGCACTGCTTCCCCTTCCCACAAGCCTTTGGCATGTTTCACCATTTTTAGTTCTCCCTCTCTAATTCTTTAAACACTGCCATTCCTGGGTTGTTGTAGGTTTTTTCGGGTTATATGTCCATGTTCTAGAGGCATTCTCTCCTGACGTTTCACCTGCATCTATGGCAAGCATCCTCAGAAGTAGTGAGGTCTGTTGGAACTAGCAACCATTTTCCTAGTTCCAACAGACCTCACTACTTCTGAGGATGCTTGCCATAGATGCAGGCGAAATGTCAGGAGAGAATGCCTCTAGAACATGGCCATATAGCCTGAAAAAACCTACAACAACCCAGTGATTCCGGCCATGAAAGGCTTCGACAATACACTATCATTCCATTTTTCTTTCTAGACTTTTTAACTGAGTAAATCTTATTGCTCTCTAATGCTGCAACTCCTCTCAAAACTTCACCTGATTTCCACTTTAATTAGTTTTTATAAGAAGCCTCCAATGATGACAGCATGGCTGGTGGTGACAAGAGACAGGCCTTTTTGGTGCCCCCCCCCCCAGGCTGTGAAACGCCCTTCCTAAAGAAATCAGATTGGCCACCTCCCTCGTATACTTTAGGAAAAAACTTAAAACTTGGTTGTAGGACCAAGCATTCGAGCAGCAGATGCAGCATTAACAATGATAATGACTTATTGGACTGACAATGGACTGACTTGGACTATGACTTGAACTTGTGTAATTTTAATTGTATGTTTTATATTTGATATTTTAACAATTGTTTTTAATATAAATTGCTTTTATAACTGTCTTGCTTTGGCATCTAAAGGTTGCCAATTGTGAAGCCATCCTGAGTCCTATCTGTCTTCCATCCCATCCATTAATGAATGGACGGGATACAAATGTACGAAATAAATAAATAATAAAATGACAGTGATTTTCATATGGTGTCAAAGCTGGGAAACAATAGTTGTCCCTCTACTTCCCATTCTTGGGAGTCTCTATTGGGGCAAATGAGGAGTCCCAGCAACAGGAGATTTCTAAAAGCCTCATTGTAATGAGACGTGTGTTAATATGTGTGTAGATAAGAGAGAGAGGGAGGGTGGATGGATGCCAATTTGATTTGGACAAACACTTAACAGACAAGATATCTCCATGTGCATTCCCAACCACTGCTTCCATTTAATGTTCTAATGTCCTTATGAAAAACTAATTTAGCCCTAAAATTCATGTCCTACACATAGCACCAATTTATTGTGATATTTCTCTTCAACGTAGCCTTTCTCCGAACTTGGACACAAGTTGGAATGGTATCTCAAATTCTCTCTTGATAACTTTAAGTTGAAAATGCTTCAAAGATTTCGAGAGTACTTAACTGCAAGTCAAGACCTTTCCATTATTTGTCAGTTTGTCTTGCCCTTGATTTGCAATGCTCTTTTATTCATAGTTGATGCCTAAGCTGAACACATGGATTCATTTGCTTACCTTTGGAATTATAACCAAGTAAAGGGGAAACAGCTTTTATCTTTCTTCTGGCCAAGGATCCTGTTGTAGCTAGAATCAGGCTCCTTCCACACAGCTAAATAAAAATATATCTGCTTTGAACTGGAATCTATGGCAGTGTGGACTCAAATAACCCAGTTCAAAGCAGATAGTGTGGGATTTTCTGCTTTGATATTCTGGATTATATGTTGTGTGGAAGGGCCCTCAGTCTCAAAACTGAAGATTTTCTCTATTGAAGTCTCCCAGTTAGGCCCTACAGGCATGGGTGTATTCATTCTTAATGTTGATTCATACCTGGGTAAAGAAAAAAACACAATAAAATATAGAAATAAACAACAAATGATTTGCTTCATTCTCTTTGAAGTCTATAATGTTGCTTTCCTCACATTATTCTGAAGCTATGTGTTTGACAAGCAGGGCTTGTTTTTAACACATCAAGGGAGCTGGGAGTTGGCTTTTTCATAAGGATTGTGCCAGTTCTGTCATAGTGCAATTAATGCATGCCTTGCAGTGTGGCTTGAGATATTTGTTGGTTTTAAACAGCCCCGCAGTCAGTAATTGAAATGGGAGGCATGCTGTGGCAGTCCATGGTGTCAGTAGGCTCACAATGGTATTCAACCTGCTTCTCAAAATCAAGCACATTTCTACTTCCTCATTCCAAGAAAATTTCAAAGGTCTTTAGTGCAATAAAATAATAATAAAAATATTTCAGGGTTCACTGGCAATGATGTTAAAATGATGCTTTGACAAATGAATTCTTATTGATGTTTGAACTCACTTTCTCTCCAAGGAAGCATACATTTGTCCTTCATGTCAAAAGCTACAGAACTGACACATTTTTTTGTAGAGACAGTAGGGTTTTGAGCCTTCTCCTTTTAAAATATTCAACAGTCAAATTGTGTAAGACATTCTAATCTTTCTATTTCTATTTAGTTTTTGACATGTCACCATGGTGTGGGCGCTGTATACCATTACTCAGTACTGCTACTGCTGTTTTTCAGCTTTGCTACATGGTTGCTCTTGGCTTTTATTTTTCTTAATTTACAACAGATTTATCATTGGGTTCTAACACAATGATGGAAGGGGAATGCAGCAGGTTTCAGAATACATGTGTCATTTTTTTCAGTGAAGAATATTCTAAAATTCTGTTATCTCTTAATGTTTCTTGTGTTGCTCGGAGGTAATTTAGTCTTTGGCTTATTCTAGACCAGTGCTTCCCAACCTTTTTTTAACCAGGGCCTACTTTACTGGGGACCACTTTGACCAAGGACCACTCTTAACATTAGTACCAATAGGGTTATGAATCAGTTTTTGGTCTATTTTAGATTTGGTTTGGTTCTTTGGGGTGCTGATTCAGAAAACTGCATTGCATAGGCCACATCAGCTTTTGTTTCTGATACAGAACTATGCCATCCAGTAGTCGCCATCTGCTTGCCCACAGAAAACCATATTTAGTAATCTAGAGCTGATGTAGTCTATCCAATGCAATGGTCAACTTTGCAGAAAGGTGCGGAAATAAAATAAATAAAATAAAGTAAATTAATTAAGTGAAAGGAGGTTTGCAGATCGGATTTTTGTTCTTGCAGGCCACTGCTGGGCCATGGCCCACAGGTTGGGAACCACCGTTCTAGACCTACTCTGGCTTCCTTTGATATCATCTGCTGTCAGGAATTACCAAATGTTTCTTTTGTATATGTGAATTCAACAGGGATGACTTCATGTTTGAGTGGTCTTTGGACATTGGGCCCTCCAGAGGGGAATCTTCTCTTTTTGGGCCATGATAGGTTGGGCAGCAATAGAAGATCACCATTAAAATTTCCTTGGCACTACCTCGGGGACACTATGAAATTTAAATGGCAGAATTAGTTTAAAACTCTTTGATAGGTTTCTTAAAAGTCTAGTAGTGGCCAAGGACAAATGTCAGTGATGAGTCCTTTCTGGTTGTTCTGAACATGGCAATAGGCCAGATTTGGCCAAGTGCTGGTGCTGGCCCTGATGCCTATGTGTTCTTCTGTGTGCACCACAACTTTGTTCATATTCTGCTTCAATTATAGTAAGTGTAGGGATGAATCTAGCTCCACCTTTAGAACTGATTTATTTTAGCATGCACTGATGATGTTCAATGTTAGAACCACATCTTTTTACTATTGGAGGGTAATGAGATGCAGAAATAAACAGCATTTTTAATTGTTTTTGCTGATTGCTTGAGAGTTCCAGCTGCTTGAGGTCAGCGTTAACTAAGAGTCTGTACATGGAAACTTTGAGGCAGTGTTAACAGGGCCATTTCGAGAAATATGGTCAAAAAATTAACTTTTCCGGGCTTTGAGTCCTGTTTTTTTTTTAAATCATTGTGCAGGACTGACAATGAGAAATATACTGCCATTTTCTACATGTGTCCTTGGGTGACAGGTTATACAGCTGGCAGTTATAACCTCCTTCCCTGGGTTAGATTGGGTTGGAGAGGTACAAACACTGAAGTCTCCTTCATTATTTCAAGGTGTAAGATTTATATGTTTAGCCTTGGAGTTTGTGGATTCATATCCTGGTGTGGTGTTGGGTAGGATGGCAGCTGCCAGGTTTGCACAGTTTTAAATGTTATAGCGTTTCTTTCTTGCATTGCATTCCAGAGATAATTAAAGCCTTCACCTGCAAAAATCTGTTAGAATGCAATGACTGGGATTGAAACAGTGCAAACAGAAAACGGGTTTTACCTCTCCCTGCGCTGAGCAGACTGCAATGCGATTAACTTTGCAAAATGAGTGGAAATGAAAAGTAAATTGGATTTTAAAAATTCTTTCAGTTTTAATAATAGAGCAGAGTGTTAGTGACACAGGAAAGGGAAAATGGGTTATAAAACCATGAGTGTTATTTTTATCTCACCACTTTCCCCTTTTAAAAAATCTCAGACTTGCAGGAAATTTAGAATTATCACAGATGCACCAGCTTTTGAAGCATCCAGAATACTACAGTCCTGATATTATTAGAATAGATATAGTTTGTGCTTAAGCGTGTTTTAATTAGAAATGTTATTAACCCCCCAATGATGTCACCAAGAATTTCAGGAATAAAGTATTATATAGGTCTATTCAGTGCTTAATAAGTATGGAAAAGTCTGGTCATTTACAAGATTGTTTGCAAACTTGAAGTAAAGTGGAACATAAATGTGTCTCCTTAACTTCAATGTTTACTGGCTTTTGTTACACAAAGTAGCACATTAAATCTCACCCCTTCCTCAAGTTAAAGCATTGCAATGCTGTGGAGACACTTGCATTGTGACAAAAGTTTTCAAAGCAGCTGCGTATACATTTTTCATACCATTAAAATGATCCAGGCAAAGGTATTATGAAAGCACTTGAAATTTATGCCAGTTCTTGACATCCTACCACATTTGTATTCACAATTAATGCCTGATGGATGTGATGGGGAAATACAGCCTTCTTTCTGAAGGAGTTACAGCGAATTGCAAGCTTATGGCTTTGCCTCCATAAATGAATATGCAGCCTGTGCACAATTCCTTCCCTTGCTCTGTGACTGTGTGCTTTGAAGAGGTCATAAGAGTCATCCATTATGCATCTCTTTCAGTGTTTTAGACATATACAGGTGATCTCTTATCCCCTCTCCATGGTTTCTCCCCTTTCTGTAGAGATAACCTGCTGCCCCGATGCTGTATGTTCAATCCAACTTTTCCTTTCCTTTATAAAAAAACACAAAGCGATAGGTGATTACTTTTTGCGGCTGCTCTTCTTTCGCTGACTAACTTGCACCGTGGTGCAGAAGAGACAAATAAATAAATAAACATGTTGTTCTACATTAGATGCAAGCAGGTGAACTGAAAGCAGTCTATTTATAGAAGATCTAATGGATGTGTTTAACTTGACCTACTTTCCCTTCCAGACTACTTCAGTGAGAAAAACAGATGCACCTCACTTGTGTGAATGCTGACTTTGAACAGATTGTCTTTCCCCGCCTCTCCTTTTTAGGTGGACCTCATCTCAGGCTCTGTATATTTCTTGTCATTTCTTATGTATGGCTCTAGTTCTCTGAGATACCAAGGTCAGGCTTGGGTGTTGTTGCTTGCTTGCAGTTGGCAGTGACAATCTTATTCACAGAAGGCATACCATGGAAAAATTGTGGGCATATGCTACCTCAAACAATTCCATTTGTTTCAGTGATATATAACCTTTGGAAAGGCATCCACAACCTTTTGGGAAAATCAGAAACTCCATAGCCTTTTGGAAGCATGACCTTTTGGAGATTACTTGGCATTCACTGCCATTTGGAAAATCATAACCTTTTTGTAAAGTATGATCTGTCTGAGAAGAGCTAAAACCTTTTTGATTGAATCTTCTCTGTAGTGGTATATAACCACTCGTATCATTCAAGGCAAATTAGGTTTTTCAGTTGTTAGACTAATAATCTTGGTTAGCTCTTTGAACTGTTAGGGACAAAGATATGCCAATGCACAAAAATATATATCGCAGATGTTCAGAAGTGATATTGCAGTTGCCCAGAAACACTGAGCTACATGTTTGCTTAAATGTTAGGTAGGAAGGGGTTTGGAAGACTCCCAGAAAGAAAACTGCACCTTCAGAAGCCACATTGATTTTTATTTTGAGATAGTTGGTATGTTTGTCCATCCAGTTAGACAATTAGAGGGAAAGGAGACAATGAGTATTTCTAACTATATTTGTGTCTGTATTTATGAGAGTAGAATAAAAAAAGCCAGTATGGTATGTGGTTTGAGCATTGGACTAGGACTTTGATAAACCAGGAGTTGTATCCCTACTCAGCCAAGAAAACCCACTGTCACACAGTTTCAGCTTCCGGTGTGTGTGTATGTGTGTGTGTATGAACCCCATAAATTTAATAAGGTTTTTCTAAGGCAAAGAATACTCAGAGGTGGTCGGTGAATTCCTTCCTCTGAAATGTAACCTACATGGTATTCTCCTAACCAAGTATTAACCAAGGGTGATTCTGCTTAGCTTCCAAGTTCAAACATGATCTGGTGCCTTTAGCGTATTTAGGCAATTTACCTGTAGAGGTAGGCAGTGGCAACCGCCCTCTGAACAAATCTTGCCACAAGCCTCCTGTAGTGCTTTGGATGTTGGACTTGGGGTGTATCTGCACTGTAGAATGAATGCAGTTTAACCCCACTTTAGCTGCCATGGCTCAATGCTATGGCATCATGAGGCTTGTAGTCTACAGAGTAGCAGAGTAAAACTATAACTTCCATGATTCCATAGCATTGAGGCATCATTCTATGGCATAGGTGTATCCTAGGACTTTGGAGTCTGAATACCTGCTCTGGGTAACTTTGGGTAAATCATAATTTCTCTGTACCAGAAAAACCTGTGTAAACACATCTTGTCAAGTAAATCCCATGATAAGAGTCATCATAAGTTAGAAACATCTTGAAGGCACACAAAAGGGTTAACCTTATAGTCCGAACCCTTCTATACAGCCCTATATCCCAGAATATCAATGCAAAAAATCCCACATTATCTGAATGTGGACTCAAATAACCTAGTTCAAAGCAGATATTGTGGGATTTTCTGCCTTGATATTCTGAGATAGAGGGCTGTGTGGAAGAGCCCTCAATCATGCAAGTCAGAAAAAAATGTGACAGAACAAAACAATATAATAGTCATGCTGGCATATATGGTCCTCACCAGTATTTTGGCCATATTTTGGTGGATTTAACTTCTGTATTAGAAATATTTGCAAAACTAACTGCAGTAGACTGAGATATTTATGTTTATATTTTATTAAGTCATGTGGTCTTCAAAAACAGAGGCTCTATGGGAATAAAATATAATTATGTGAAGAAGACAACCAAAGACCTTTTGGTTCTCTTTTGCATGTAACACTTCTGAGAAAGAAAGTAAGAAAACAGAACTTCTCTGGAGGATTCAACACTTCAGCTATATACAGAGGCATAAATACATGATAAATTATATTGTTGCTAGGTTTCTCTGCCCTCTTGCCCGTAAATTCTCAGTATGTGTTTAACTGTTTTTCCCAAGATAATAGCAAAATTTAATTTATTGACTTTCCAGTAATTATTTTGCATGTTCTAATTTTTAATAATTTCCAGATGTTGATATAAGGAATGCATTAGGTAAACTGTTGATTCTGCACAATATGACCTGAGGCCATTGCTGAAAGGTTTCATTCACCTTTTAGGTGTTGTGTGTCTGGGTTTAAAAGACATTATGACCTGTATGAATTGTGCAAAATGTATTTTCTTAGAAAAAAAAATCATAGATAAAGGAATTAACAGAGCTTGCATTCTCTATTTTTGAAATCAAGTAGATTCAGGATTCTTTTTTTAAAAAACAAACAAAAATATTTCATATATTGTGATTTCTGCACTGCTCTCATGGCACAAACTATGTGAATAAATCCCAAAATATCGTTTTATAATCTTCATTGATAAGATTCTTAGAAAGCATTATAGACATAGTATAGTTGATGGTGTCAGAGTCTTCATGTAGAAGTACATTAAAAACAATGCTCTGCATTTCTTTTCTTTTCTCTTTTCCCCATTACCAGTAGGTGTCACTTTGGGAACTGTAAAATCTATTTTGTTGACAAGACACGTAAAACCACATTTAGAAATTATTGTTTTACAGCTGTGGATTCATCTGCAAGTGAACTATAATGATGATTACTCTCCCCCCTCCCCAATAGTTTTGCCTCTACAGAATAACAAGCGGTGTATGTAATCTACTAATTGATCAATATTTTCTACAAACCAGGAGTGCTATCAGATGAAAGAATAGATTTATTTTAAGAATTAGGCAAATGCTTTTGTACAGTATTATTCCATAAGCATGCTGAACTGGAGGATGTGATTTAAACTGAATATTTTTATATCTGAATTATTTCACTGGAAGCATGGGAGGTAGTGGTTTTAGACTGTGTACAATTTATTAGCAGTGTTGACAGTTGTCAACAGCTGAATCCCATTAGGTTGTTGTAAGTTTTTCGGGCTGTATGGCCATGTTCTAGAAGCATTCTCTCCTGATGTTTCACCTGCATCTGTGGCAGGCATCCTCAGAGCTTGTGAGGTCTTACAACCTCTGAGGATGCCTGCTACTGATGCAGGTGAAACATCAGGAGAGACTGCTTCTAGAACATGGCCATACAGCCTGAAAAACTTACAACAACCCAGTGATTCCAGCCATGAAAGCCTTCAACAATACATGGAACCCTATTGGTTAGTTCCAAGAAGAGTAGACATGTTGAATGAATTGTTCAATAGTAAATCAACAGATAGAGTAGCCCTGTTGATTAAATGGATCTATACTAGTTGGATCTTATAATAAATTTCAGGCCAAGTTCCTCTGATCCTTCGTTTTGTAACTACTGCATATGTAATTCTGAAAAATTAGACAGAGTTTCATTAAAGGCAGGGAGTTTAGGGAAAATGGAGTTCTTCCCTTGAGCTTATCCTAGGATATGTCCCTTGCATATCTGTATTGTTGATCTAGTTATGTCAGGAAGAATCTGAAATAATTGAGAAAAATCAGGATAGGACTTGAAAGAAAGGGGGCATAAAATTGGAGGAATAATATCAATATGATATGTAGATGATATCATACTAGTAGCAGAAAATACCAAAAATTTCAAATGATCACTAAAGAACGCCAAGGAAGGAAGCGCAAACACAGATTTACAACTGGACATTAAAAAAAACCCACAGATGATTTATGTAACTTCAAAACAGAAAATGAAGACATTGAAATAGTTGAAGTTTTTCCATAGCTTGACTCAATCATTAATCAAAGTAGAGATTGCAGCCAAGAAATCAGAAGGTTAATGCTTGGAAGGGCAGCTGGGAGGGATCCAGTCAAGATCCTGAAGTGTAAAGATAGAGTACTGAATACTGGGGTTGTCCATGTTATTGTATTTCCAATTTCTATGTATGGTTGGGAAAGACAGACAGTGAAGAAAGCTGATAGGAAGAAAATGAAGTCCTTTGAAATGTGGTGCTGGAGGATAGTTCCAAAGGTATTGCAGGCTGCTAAAATGACAAATAGTGTCCTAGAGCAAATCAATACCGAACATTTCCTAGAAGCCAATATTACTAAACTGAGGCTGTTGTACCTTGGCCTTATCATGAGAAGACATGACTTAACTGAAAAAGAGGATTATACTTGGTCTATAGGAAAAGAGTAAGACCGTATTCCACATGGAGAGAATCATCTAAGGAAGGCATGGACCTGAGTATGCAAGCTCTAAACAGGGGTGTTGATGGCAGTGTGATTAGGAGAGTCATCTCAAGGCAAAGTTGATAATGGTAGTTAACAACAATAAAACATATCTTGCAACTCCTTGGAGACTGATGCACATTTCAGCTGTTTGGGATACATATTATTGGGATATGTGAGAGATGGAAATAAATATACCGACTTGCCTTTATAGTTATGGATAGCCCCTCAAGTAATAATAACCAGTCATTTTAAGAACACTTGATCTTGAATGTATCCAAAAGTTGTCTTTTAAATCTATTTATTCAGAATGGGATTGAATCATAGTGCACTTATTCCTGTACTTTTTCTCCCCCTGTTTCTCTCTGTATATGCATGTGTGTTTGTAAGTCAAACATTCCAAATACTTGATTAATTTGAATACTTCAGGAAAGTTAATACTCTGTGTATAATTCATTTTGAGCAGAAAAATTGTATTTTCTTAGGGCAGAGTTTATTTTGTACACAGACTTGTTACTGATTGTGGTTGGCTTGAAGTTAGATTTATTTGGTAAGATCTGAAGGACATACCATGGAATTCATTGCATGAATTTACTATACAATTGCACTTGGTAAAAATATTATAAATAATTCACATTCAGTGTGCTCTATTGGAAAGGTCTTGTGCCAAACCAATAAGCCAACTGTCTCTTGTTACTTGGAATATTCCCAAACTTTCACATATGTATTCCAGACTTCCGGAATGTCATAAAGAACATGTTCTTTGCTTTAACCGTGCTCTACTTCAATTTGATTTTTTAAAAACATTGTATTTTCTTGTTTAGCTTGTTTTTGAAGAATGTAGTGCACTTTTAAATATGATCTTGAGAATGTATTCTAATGATAACAATGGCTACTCTCAATGATATCAACGCTTTCTATGAACTTATACAATATATACAGATGTCAGCTGCAGATTTGCCATCTATTCATTATTTTAGTGAATTACCTTTGGAACTCTGCCCCTAATAAGTACTTATTGTGATCTATTAAATTTATTTTTTCTTGTAATTTCTCAAGAACAGTGGAATGAGACGAATGTAATATTTAATAGGACAGAATTTTACATCCCAAATAAATATCTTTTAGTTCTGTCCTAAGTTTCAATAATATGTATATGAGAAAGTAAAGAACAATAGCAGCCATAAAATAAAACAATGTCTTCCATTGATATAATGGGGAAGGGAACACATTGGCATAGAAAGAATAGCAGAAGGGTATATGTGTGCAGTGGAAAGCATAGTTCCTTACTTACATAGTTTAATAAAAACATGTTATTGAACAAAATGTGTTGCTTGAGATTACAAAATTGCTGGTTCTAGAACTTTCTTAAACTTCTAAATCAAGTATACCATTTTCTAATTTTATCTCAGCAACAGGTGAGGTGTCTAATTTAAGAAGAAACCCAAGGCAATAATTGCTTGTAGCACATACTTTCAAAGCTAGTTACTTTTTTTAGCTAATGAGAATTCCAAGTTACTTCCCGCTGCAGGTGTCCAAATTAATCTACATTTGGTTCCATGTAAATGAAAGTCTGTGTTATATTGGAAAGAAAAGAGTGGCTGATTACAGCAGTATTAAATTGTTTTTTAAAGGGGACACATCTGTTGATTATGGCATCATGATACCAATGTTGTAGTGAGGCTTAGAAGCTTTTTTTTACTCTGAATATTATAATTGGAAGAGGTAATTTTTAGGTTCACAAGATTATGAAAATCAAATTGAAACATCATACAGTTCCCGTAGAGTTTTAGAACACTGGGGAAAACATGGTTTTTGTAAAAATAGACTGTGGATTCATGGAAAATGGTTTTATTTGAAAATGCCCCCTGAGGTTTTTTAGCTGACCAGAATCAAAAGATCAAATCAGGCCTCAAAATTTTAATACATGAAATCAGTGCTTTTGAATACATTCAGTATAATGTACACAAAATAAAGCTCATTAGAAGAAAAGAATGAAAAGCAAAAATTCTTACTCCTTTCTAGGACTCTCTTGGTCCTCCTCTTGGGATTCAACCCCACACTGGCCAAGTCTCTAGTTCTGAATGAGGAACAGGTTAGTTAGCTTAGATCAGTGATTACCAATCCTTTTTTGACCAGGGACCACTTGACCAGGGACCACTCTCCAATATTAGTACCAAAAGGGTTATGAATCAGTTTTTGGTCAACTTTAGATTTGGTTTGGGGTGCTGATCGCAGAAAATTGTATTGGATAGACCACATCAGCTCTAGTTTATGATACAGAACATATGCCATGATCAGCGACAGGGAAGGAGTGGCAGGTGGCACGAAAGGAGCGGAAATAAAATAAAATAAACAAATAAAGAGGAAGGAGGCTCGTGGACCAGATTTTCATCCTCACAGCCCACTTGTGGTCTACAGCCCACAGGTTAAGAACCACTGGTGTAGAATAAGCTGAGGGTTTCCCTTCTCCCATGCCTCCTATATTACTGTTGGAATGTATCTAATTTCTCCTCTCCTCTCTGTTTCTTCTCTCATTCTGATTGATTGTGTAGAATGGATTCTTTTTGACTGCAAGCCTTTAATTCTGGCTTCTGATTCTTACATCTTGGTGTATGCTGTGTTTTGAGATCTCTCTCTCTCTGCGTGTGTGTCAGGAGAGATGTAATGATTGGTGTTTTCCCCCCCTCTTTGAAATCTTAGAAGAGATGGGTGTTGGAGTAGCTCAGGCCCAGTTCTTTACCATTGGGAAATGCAGTTATTATTATTGCAAATAAACGTATGTGATTTTTAAGATTGGACTCTGCATTTTTGCCTGCCTTAGCTCTAAATTCTTTACAGCCATATCCAACAACACTTCTAGCTCTCCTTGCTGTGAGCAAAATGCTCGACAATAGATATCTTGTTTGTATTTTACCATTCTTGTGGGAGGCTTCATGTTCCTGCTTGGGGAGCTGGAGCTCACAGAGGGAGCTCATCTGCACTCTCCCCGGATCCCTCCAACCTGTTGGTCTTCAGTACTGCCAGCAAAAGGGTTTTACCCATTGCACCAACGGGGGCTCCGTAAATGAAGCCCCATTAGACCTCAACATTTTCTTTTACATTCATAAAGAAGGGAGCATGTAGCTTATGCTGCTAAGCTTTCCTCTGTCATCTTAATTTTTTGTTTTGTTTTCAGCTATACATTAAAAACCAAATTCTAATACACATGCAGACTCTGCAACAAGTACACCTGAAATCATTTATGAATGCTAACGTGCTGTTGGGAAACTCAATATTCTTTATATTTGAACACCTTTCAAAAAAATAAATAACACAAATATCTAATTTTGAGTTTGTGTTTATATTCATAATGCAGTTCTAGGCAAGTTCAAGATGCTGGTTAACCTTTGAAATGTATTACTTGCCTGGTGCTTAAGAGAGATAGATGACTAAGAAGTGCATATTAGAGGCTCTCAAAACACAGAATCATCAATCTTCGAGTAGCTTAGTTTCATGCAGGGATCTGCCATCCAGTGTGTATATCTACAGCTCATTGAGAGCTGGGTACATCCAGCCTCTTATTTTTGCAGGCCCTCCGAGGAAATGTCAATTGGACATTACTGACTGTCTCTGCCTCACTTTAATATCTCCTCAATAATTTAATATATTGTCTGACTTCTCTGTGTGCTGAACCCGTACCCTTTCATCTCATATTATTTTGCTGATTGATGTCTCAGCTATTGGGCTCTAATTCTGCGATCTGAAATTCGTGGGGCACAATAAAATAGGTGCGTGTCTCTGTATGTATGAACAATTAAAGAGATGCAGATTTCTATAAAGCTGCACAGCTAATGAAGGCATGAATCTTCATTTCCTGAAGGGAAAATGCTTAAATCGATACTGTATTTGTTATTCTACTGTTGAAGCCTAAATCTTATATGTATTCATAGATGAAGCTTATAGTGTATAAGGCATACATTTTTAATTCTTTGAATCCAGAAATAGTTCTGGAAATACCTTGCTAACATGCTCTTCAGTAAATTGGTGTTTAGAATGGGTCACAATGGCCATGCGTTTGTGTGTGAGTGCCTTCAATTTGCTGTTAACTTATGATGATCCTGTGAATTTCATTGGATTTATTCAGGCAAGGAATACTTAGAGGTAATTGTGCCAGTTCCTTCCTCTCAAATATAACTTCTAGCATCTGGTATTCATTCCCCATCCAAAGCAATAAGTACTGGCTTTACTTAGCTTTCAAGATGGGTCATGATCACTATCCTATATAGATATCCTATATTTATCCTATATATTTAGGCTGGCAATAGTGAAATTAACTGTAGGATTTACAGAGGCAATGATCAGTAGATTCTGTTATACCTTAGAGGTGTATAAACTACTTAAGCAGACTGAGCATGGCTGAAGTTAGTGGAACTTTACTCACAGATGTCCAAGAAGAAGAGTTTCATTCATTATCTGAAATAGTATTGTATTTTAACTTTGTAAGTAATGTTTTCTACAGAAGTATTTGTTGTACTTTGTGCCTTCAAGTAATTTCTGACTTATGATGATGGCAAAACCATCACAGAATTTTCTTGGCAAAATTTGTTCAGCTGGGCCTGGCCTTCACTTCCTCTGAGGCTGAGAGAATGTGACTTGTCTAAGGTGGGCTTCTGTGGTCAAGTGGGGATTTAAACATTTGCTTCCCAGGGTCCTTGGAAAACATTTATGCCACTATATCACATTGGCTCCCTGTACAGATTTGTAGCATATAACAAACCCAAACTTCTGTTACCACCTAAATAAATACCACATAATAATTATACTTAGAACTTGGCTAAACATTTTACTCCAGTCCAACCACAGTCCCATCTACACTAACCATTTAATGGAATTCAAAGCTAGCTTTAAATTGAAATAGCCAGACAACAAACTCACATAAAAGCACATAAAAAACCCTTATTGCTCACCAGTGCTCTGTAGTTTGTGTAATCACCATCCGGACTACAGACTGGTTCCTGGATTTCCTCTGCAATAATGTGTCTTCAATGCTGGTCTGAAATTGCATTAAATGGTTAGTTTGGATGCGTCCCATGTGGAACATATATTTCATACAACATGGCAACAATCAGCTGCTTAACCCCTTCTGATTATCCCGTTTAATGCCAGCTTTTGAGCTATCCATAGTTTTGTAGTAGAGATAGTTAAGACAAAGTATCTTGAAGTAAGACTGGAAAAGGTTCCTGCCATTTCTGGTCAGCATAAGGCTGTATTAACATTAGTGAACCAGTACTCTCCATAATACTATGATTACCAGACAGTAATCCAAATACGATATAGATAGTATAGATATAGATAGTATAGTTAACAGTAACAGTGGCTTTGCTTGAGATATCATTGCTAGAACTATTCACACTTTAGTAACAGTGAATTTAGGTGATTGTAACAATATTGTGGTTTGAGTGTTGGAGACTAGAGCCTGAATCCTTTCTTAGCTATGGAAATCCTTGGGTTGGGTTGGCCTTAGGCAAATCCCACTCTCTGCACTTAAGAGGGAGGCAGTGGCAAGCTACCTTCTGAACAAATCTTGTTAAGAAAACTAAGTGATAGGGTCACCATACATTGACGACAGTGATGATGATGAAAACAACAACAAGCTATTGAATAGACTGGAAATGATTTAGGAGTATTAGCTACTTCAAAATCTTTAAATCATTTTTAGAGGGAGGTGTAATTCAATAAAAGTTTTTGATAGCTATAGGTATACATTGTTGTATCTGTCTGAACGCATCTCCCTCTATGCACTATTGTGGATATTAAGATCCTCCTCTGAGGCCCTACTTTCTGTCCTGCCACTGTTACAGATGTGATTGGCGGGGATGAAAGGGAAGGCCTTCTCAATGGTTGCTCCCAGCTATGGAACTCCCTTCCTGGTGCGATCAGATCAGCCCCCTCCCTCCTGTCCTTTAGAAGGATGGTAAAAACTTGGCTGTGGGACCAAGCTTTCGGGACAGTGCAATAAAGCAGCGATAGGAAACCTTACCATGCCAATGCGATACAGATGATTTAAACATTTTAAACATTGTATTTTAATGTTGAGACTTTTTTTAATGTTTATGTATGCTTATGCATTGAATATTTGCCGTTTGTATGTTGTGCTCCGCCCTGAGTCCCCTTCAGGGTGAGAAGGGCGGAATATAAATGTTTTAAATAAATAAATATTTATTGAAAGTATTTTAATGTATATATATAAAACAGTATGATTGGTATTACCTCTTCTTTTATTACCAGGAGGAAAATGGGACAGAAGAGGAACACAGCAGAGTCGAACCAGTGGGTCATGCAGACACTGGTTTGGAGAATACTGTCAACTATTCTTTAGAGTAAGTTTATTAATAGAATTCCTTTTAAAAACTTGCAGGCAATATCTCCTAAAGTATACAGTATGTTTCATATGCCTTTTTGTTTTACTGCATGCACTCCAGACACATATGCATTTCCCAATAATTGTGATAGCCAGATTTCCTAAATTACTTTCACCTTGAAACACCTGAATAGAGAAAATCCTGGAATTTTGAGCAGAGTTTGAATATCCAATGTTATCCGTTTGCCTTTTTTATTGACAGTTTTGACCAAAAGGACAAAGCTAATGCTGTCTTGGTGCAGCATTTGGTTGTAATAAATAGATAGGAATTCCTTATTTGGAGCATCATTATTTGTTTAGAAAGATTCTATTGTAAGATATGCACTATTATCTTTGGGTTTGCCTTTTAGTACAATAAGAAGAAATTGGGTAATTCAAACCATGCAGAGAAAAGGAAGAAAATCACTGGACAAGTAATGAAAAATCAATTTTGGCTGTTCAATAGAATTTTTCCTTCTTTGCTGTGCCTGCAGTGCACCCTTGAAACTGTGGTGTAAAATATGAAAACTAATACTAGAATACAGACCTCTGAGGATGCCTGCCATAGATGCAGGCGAAACGTCAGGAGAAATGCCTCTAGAACATGGCCATATAGCCCGAAAAAACCCACAAGAACTAATACTAGAATAATTAGGTAATAGCATATTCTTCTATCTCCATTTCAAGAGTTCTTCCCACCAATGTGAACAATTCTGAGTTTGATACAATGGTGGTTTGACTAGATGGAAGGATGCTTGCTTATGGAAGGACCTTGTGCAGTGCCAGAAGAATTTGGATCTTAAAGCATTTGATATTTTCACTTCCGCTCTTGTGACATTTCACAAACTGGTTTGAAATTCTTACCATTCTCTACAATAGAGATATAGACTGCTATTCAATTTGAACACTTCATTTTTAATGGAAGACAGTCCGGCCCCTATAAAACAGCTGTTAAAAATCAAACATCCACCGTGTTGCCAAAATAATGAACAACTTTGTTTTCTTCACACTGTCTGGTTTGAATAAAAGTCTTATCGGAATGACATAGAGAGATATTAGTCCAGTAAACCACAATTTGTTATGGGTAAAAAAGAAGGAGCTCTATGTTCATTTTGTTCTTTTACCCTGCCTGAACAATGGATAATATTTTAAAGGACTAGAAAAATATTTTTCCCATGTCAGGAGTGACTTGAGAAACTGCAAGTTGCTTTTGGTGTGTGAGAATTGGCTGTCTGTAAGGACACTGCCCAGGGGACGCCCGGATGTTACCATCCTTGTGGGAGGGTTCTCTCATGTCCCTAGGAAAATATGACTCGTGAGGTTTGAGTGTTGGGCTAGAACTCTGGTAAACAAAAGTTCGAATGGGACTTTGGAGAAGTTACACTTTTCAACCTTAGAAAAAGGCAATGGCAAATCCCTTCTGAATAAAACTCACAAAGAACATGATAAACCATGATAAGTCATAAGCCATTAGGTTATCCCTATACTTCAGAATACTGAACTTTCTGAGTTTGTTCAGGCAGTGACTCCATGCAGCAGAGAAAATGGCATTGCCATCCTGTTTGTATTGGAGATTTTGACAATCACTTCAAAAGGGGCTCTGAAATTAAGCTGAAAAATTGGTTGGCCTTTGAAAAAAGTGGAAAGTAAATTAAAAAAATCTGCAAGCTGTACTTGATGATATATCCTGATTTAGTCAAAGCTACATAGGAATTAAAGTGTATTCAGCAGTATGAACATTCAGTTGAATGAAAAGATCTGCCTTATAAAGCAAAATGTACCTGTGGGGTCGTTTTGGGACTGACATACCAATATTGGAGATTATGATTCGAGGCTGGTTTAAAAACTCTAGCTAATAGTCGTTTCTGTAATGTCTCAAGACACAAAAGCATTAACAAACTACAAATAGGATTCAAAAGTCTCAACTGTTGTTAGTATAAACCACAAACCAGTGTTATATCTCTCAATACTGTGCTGGGGCTTTCTTAAAATAGAAGAAAAGTATCTCTGGAAGCACTACCAAAAATAGGAGCATTACACAGTGTCACATCCTCATCCAGTTTATAAACCAAATTTAGCTGAAAGACCTGTGGATTATCCCCATGGAGAGTTAATAATATAACCAACTGAGTGAAATGTTGCAACTTTGAGCGTATGCTAAGCATATATGCATATGAGGAATTAGCCTATAAAGCAACATATAGTATTGATTGATTAGCAAGAAAATGTTGAATGGAGAAAAAGAAATAGACTTTCCCATTTGCCCGTGTATAAGAAACCAAAGGAAAAAGAAGAAACAGCTCTTCACGTACTTGTTCATGGTTGTATTTTATTCTTTTAAAAATGTTATCCTATTTCAGAAGCCCCTGGTGGCACAGCGGGTTAAACTGCTGAGCTGCTGAACTTGCTGACCAAAAGGTCGGCAGTTTGAATCTGGGGAAAACGGGGTGACTTCCCGTTGCTAGCCCCAGCTTCTACCAACCTAGCAGTTCAAAAACATGCAAATGTGAGTAGATCAATAGATATTCCTTCAGCAGGAAGGTAATGCCAGGGGTCCTCAAACTAAGGCCCGAGGGCCAAATACGGCCCTCCAAGATCATTTACCTGGCTCTCACTCAGGGTCAGCTTAAGTCTGAAACTACTTGAAAACACACAACTTGACAACAACAATCGTATCTCATCAGCCAAAAGCAGGCCCACACTTGCCATTGAAATACTAATAAGATTATATGTGTTAAAATTGTTCTTTATTTTAATTATTGTTTTAAGTGTTTTTTGCACTACAAATAAGATATGTGCAGTGTGCATAGGAATTCATTTATGTTCTTTTCAAATTATAATCCAGCCCTCAGTTTGAGGGACTGTGATCTGGCCCTCTATTTAAAAAGTTTGAGGACCCCTACTCTATGCAGTCATGATGGCCACATGACCTTGGAGGTGTCTATGGACAATGCAAGCTCTTCGGCTTAGAAATAGAGATAAGCACCAACTCCCAGAGTTGGACACAACTAGACTTAATGTTAAAGGGAAACCTTTACTTTTCTATTTCATAAAAATCCCAACATGTTTTGGCCCTTATATTACTGATTGGCTACACATTCATTCCAACAACAGCAAATATTTCTGGAGTTGCTGAAAATATCCCCTTATCATTGGACTATGACACACAATGAAAGACCCATTTCTTCTTTTGCCCATGGGTTCCAATATGAGTTTTCAAGTACTGGCCTCTTACTCTGCGTATAAGGCTTCACTTCCAGCCCATGTAACCCCCTCCTGTCATGGTTATGTTTGTGTAATTTGCGTAATGGATTAGGGTTGCCCAAAACATTAGTTCATGTTGCATTTGATGTATTAACGTATGCTGATTGATCTCCTTTCATGCCTCCAGATTAATACTGAGGTATGTATGTAGCACTCGGTGTTGTTTTCATCACCCCTAGTTCTCAAAGACCCTTGAGTTGTGTTGTATGTGTATATATATATGTGTGTGTGTGTGTGTATGCTTTCATGAAACTCTGTCTGTGTGTGCGGTCTCCTGGGAGGGGGGGGGGTTGTTCATTTATGGTACATGTTCACATTCCCTCATTCGTCATTGTCTCACAGTGATATGGTAAAGATCGTCGAAGTCTCCAATGACGGTGGCCCTCTGGGAATCCATGTAGTGCCTTTCAGTGCCCGAGGCGGAAGGTAATGTATTGTTGTAGGCTTTAAACTGAATCATCTTCTTTACTTTAGCAACTGATTTTATTTCTCGTGCACCTTGCCCCCTTTTTGGAGAGGGAAAGTGTCTTATCTGAAATAAAACAGAATCGTTTCAGCAAAAAATGCCTTGCTAACTCCCATGCCTTACAAAATCCTATGTCTGCTTATAACTCCAATGGTCAAGGTGAGAATGACAGAAACTAGTTTCTAATTTATAATAGAAATTATATTCTGTCCTAATGTGAAGCTGAATTGTAAGAGCATGAATTATTTCCATCAGAGTCTCATAAAAGTTTCTTCTCGCCTTTTACCTTGGTCTAATATTAGAAATGTACTTCATGCAGCATTTATCCCTGGCTGGGCAGACCGTAATTTACCAGACTGGCAGCATCCAAAACTACAAAGACACACTCGTCTGTGTATTTTTTCCTCCACTCAAACTTGATAGGGAATGCAATTTATAGTCACAGTGGTGTTAAATAAAGTCAGCCATATGAAATATAGCATGGCTTTGGGCTCGGCTGTTGAATGTGAGTGTGTCTTATACCGCACTGCATGCAAAACAAGAGATGATCTGAGAGATCAAAGTCATATGATAAAATGAGTATTATAGCTATGATGGCCCTTTTCATTGGTAAATTGAGAACTCAAATTCATAATAATCACTTTGTTGAGGTGAATTTATTAGTATTTAGGATTTTTGATTGAATGCATTTTGAAAATGAAATCACCTATAAAGCAATTATGGCTCTGTATGACAATTTAAAGCTTTGTGGTATAAAAGAAAAATATGTACACTTCCTCTAAGATGTAAGTAGGACGTGAGGAGTACATGGCTATGGGAATGGGAAGAGATTTCCTTTATCTCGGTGGAATAATTGCATCCACATTTTCTGCTCTCTTCAGTGAGAAAGGGTCAAACATGCATTCTATAAATGTAATCTTAGATTATATATTGAGAGGATATTAAGTTTTGACAAGTCACCTATCCATCAACAATTTCCCTTTAAATAAATTGATTAAAAGCAAATGTCACTGTATATCAAATATATCTTATCAACTGTTTTTCACACGTGATAAATAAGGGAGTTTTCCCCTTCGCCGAATGATGAATGTGGTGTAAAAATCATTCATTCATGGTATTTTTGCAAAAAAGTTGATAGCTGAATAGGTACAACAAAATGCGGTATGCCGACAAAAACTAATAATTTCCTTACAGCATCATTCCCTGAGGACTTGGGAGGTAAGAAAAAGTGCCACTATAAGACTGTTCCTCTTGTGAAAGATCTGGCATTCATTTAGCTACATTTATCACTTATAAGTGGTGGCTGCTGTAGCTGCATGACAACAAATACTGCCCCCAAAGGCAATAAACCCATGATGGGTTACATTTTTGGCTGCTTAGCTGTGAAGAAGAGTACAGTGGAGTTTGGCTGAAATGTTGCATTCATTTATCAGAATTTCCAAAATAACAATATCAAACTATTCTAGAGTTTTGAATTCTATGCAAGTAGCTTTGTGTGGCTGCTACAAATCGTAAATTCTCTGATCAGTGTATGTTCCTTCTGCATTTTTGCTTATACTGCTACTAATAATACAGAGCCCCCAGTGGTGCGCCAAGTTGAACCACTGAGCTGCTGAACTTGTTGACCAAAAGATCAGCGGTTTGAATCCTGGGAGGGGGGGGTGAGCTCCCATTGTTAGCCCCAGCTTCTGCCAACCTAGCAATTAAAAAACATGCAAATGTGAGTAGATCAATAGGTACCTCTCCAGTGGGAAGGTAATGGTGCTCCACGCAGTCATGCTGGCCACATCACCTCAGAGGTGTCTACAGACCATACCAACTCTTCAGCTTAGAAATGAAGATGAGCACCACCACCCCAAAGTCAGACACGACTAGACTTAATGTCAAAGGGAAACCTTTATCTTTACTTTCCTACTACTACTACTACTACTACTACTAATGGAGCCCCCAGTGGAGCAATGGGTTAAACCCTTGTACTGGCAGGACTGAAGACTGACAGGTCGAAGGTTCGAATCCAGGGAGAGCCTGGATGAGCTTCCTCTATCAGCTCCAGTTCCCTATGCAGGACATGAGAGAAGCTTGCCCCAAGGATGATAAAACATCAAAACATCCGGGCATCCCCTGGGCAACATCCTTGCAGATGGCTAATTTTCTCACACCAGAAGCAAAGTGATTACTACTACTACTACTAATAATAATGATGATAATAATAATGATGATGTAAATGAAAGAAGTGAGGATGTGTAAAAACTTGCCAGTTACTACTATCTTTTGATAATTCCAGTCACAAAGAGGCAAATTGCTTCATTTGCTTCACGTTCCTTTAGGTATGGGGTAAAAGTAACCAAAAAACAGTAATCCGCCTCAATCCCGACTTCTCCTGTTCTGCTTTTCTGAAAAAATATTTGGGGTATAGGTTCTTTCAGGTAGTAGAGACTAGCTTTTGAATTTTACCATATCTCTTTTTAAAAATAAAATAGAATTTGAATAGACAGCAATAGCTACTCAGTCCAACCCCTGACATGCAGGAATACATAATTGAAAAAGTGGAATTCTTGGCCCAAAAATTGAGACATTATTTTAATACAGAGGAGAAAAATGCAGTAAAGAAATTAACAGAAACACTGGATGTGCTGAGAGAACTCAAGATCACCACCACTATAAAGCCACACAGAATCCAATGGGAAAGTAAAAAATGCATATTGGTCCATTAGGATTTGCAATACAGTCCGATTCCTGTCTACTCTGAAGTAAGTCCTATTGTCCACAAAGGAACCTTTTGAGAACATGGTCCATCAGGGGAATTTGGTGTCATGTTGGTGGCAAAATCGAGGGCTTCTTCTTTTGAATCTCTTGCCATTTATTACATGCTTTTGATACAGATTGAGACCAGTGATCAACTGCGATTATCCAAATAGGCAGATGTGTTTAAAGAATTTTAAAGTGGTTTTAAATTGTCTTAAGTGTTAAATATGCTTTTAGGCTTTTAAGAAAACACATCCAGATGTTCTAAATCTATTCTAAATTGATATATTTGTACATTCTTAGATATAGGGTGGGAAAGAAATAATTTCAGCTTGCTAAGGGACTCAAAATGGTCTTGTGAAGGCCCCAGAAATGACCTATCTGCCTCTTGCTCTTGGGACATTTTCATATTTCACAATTATAGCATTATGGACTTCAAATCCCAGTCCTCCATAGGATGTAATTATGACAATTAAAAGTGGACTCATAGCATTATAATTGTGCCGTGTTAAAGGACCCCAAGAGCACACGGAAGTTCCCTGGTTGTTGAAAAGGAACTAAGAATCAGTCCAGCTAATCACTATACTGTTACTGTATTTCAGGTTCAGAGCCTGCAACATAATGAGTCCTTAACCTGAAATATAAAATAGCATCTCATTATGATAGCTGGGATCTAAACATTTTGGTAAATACACATACCAACACATATTTCCCTGCTTGTATTTGTTTACTCCTTATTACTGGCCGGGATAGTAAGATGAAGTAGAGTTTTGTGGAGGGAAAAAAGCAGCTTGGGTCAGAATTGTTTGATCTTTCAACAGGACTAGAACTTCAAAATAAATCTTGCCTAGTAGGTTACTAGATATGCAGTGTCCTCAAAATTGTGCTTTTACTAAAAAAAGACAACACCATTTGTGCAGATGATGTTTTCATTTCGGTTATGGACAAAGCATTTTATTATGCTGTTTTGATGGAGTAGGTGTTCAGATTTTGTTAGACAGCTTGGCCTTGACCCTCGTATTGAATTGTATGTGCAGTCTTTCCCATCTTTGCTATGTTGTTGTCATCAGTGGAGCTTATGTTCTGCGGATTATGGCACTATAAAGGCCACATAAATCATGTCAGGATATTGTACTGAGGAAAAAAATAATAACCTATTTTACTCTGAAGGAACATTGTAATCCCCTCAAAGAGCAAACTGATTGACCTGAGCACATTTCCCAATGGTTTGTTGTTGTTACTGCCATCATTGACTTTGATTTAAGGTGACCCTATCGATGACAGTCCTCTAAGTCTCACAGCTATAAAACAATCAGTTATCTGCCCAGGTCTTGCAAACTCAGGCTATGGTTTCCTTGGTTGAATCTATCCATCTAAAATATGGCCCTACTCTTTTCCTACTACCTAACCAAGCATTATTCTTTTTTCTAGTGAGTCATTTCCTCTCATGATATGTCCAAAGTACAACAATCTCTGTATAGTCATCTTGCTTTCTAGGGAAAGTTCAGGCTTGATTTGCTCTAGGACGCATTGATTGGTCTTTTTTCGCTGTCCATAATATCCATAAAACTCTTCTCCAGCACCACATTTCAATTTCATATTTTTCTTATCAGTTTTCTTCACTGTCCAGCGTTCACAACTGTGTGTAGAAATGTGAAGCACAATGGCATGGACACGCCTAGCATCCCGTAATATATTTTTTACATTGGATTTTGTCTAGTTCCTTCATAGTCTCAGGCTTTTCCTAATTTATTGACTGCAGTCTCAGTTCTGATGACTGAGCGGCGGTATGGAAAATCTTGATCTATCATTGATCCTAGGTATCAACTGGCATTTGTTTCAAAAACCTCCTATAGATACCAAAATCTGTTGATGCTCATCCCATTATATATATAGTAAAACATTATATATTATGTAAAATGGCAAAAAGTACAATTTTTGGATGTGAAAAAATATTTTCAGGCCATGAATGATTGAATCTGTGGATGCAGAATCTATAGATATGGAAGGCTGGCTGTATTTCAGTTTTCACCATCTACTTATGTAAATCACCTGTGGACACCAGAAGTGACTTGCAGTTTCTCAAGTTGCTCCTGACACACACACAAAAACAACATTATTTTTGTTTTCTTCAGTCCCTTTTGGGAGATAGGGCAGTATAGAAATAAAGTTTTATTATTATTAATAATGATGTTCAATTGTAAACCTGCCATTGGACATTCTTCAGTAATCATCCCAAGTCTTTGCTATTTTCTGATAGTAGCATAGTGTCATCTGCATATCTTAAATTGTTGATGTTACTTCCTCCAATTTTTGCACATCCTTCCTACAAGTCTCATCCTGTTTTACATATGAAAAGTTCAGGATTCCATTTCCCTTTATTATGTCCTAAGAGTTGCCTTTTGTCCTGGGTACTGGTTACACGTCAGGAAGACATTCATTTACTTAAGGCTGATCTATAATCTTTCATATATATACCATGCCACATTATTTTATTAACATTAGTTCAAATATATTAACTTTTTAGTTTTTATGCAATATTTCTTTAAAAATCCTTTCTAAAAGTGGCAAAGGGTAATAAGAGCTTCAAATATTATTTGGGGGGGGGGGGATAGATACAAAGAAACCATTAATAACCTTTCTCTGTCTCCTCTTCCCCTCTCCCACACAGAAGAGGAGGAGGTGTTTCATATTATCCTTGCCCTGCTTAGTGAAACAAATTGTTGATGACCACCCCAACACTATTAATCATTCCATTTTTCACAGAGCAGTTCAAGGTATTCAGAGTGAAGGACACTGCATGTCATCTATCAATCATGTCACAGTGCTAGATATCTTAAAACAAATACCTTACTAAGTGAGTGTTTGTATACTCTACAATGAGCAGGGGTTAGTTTGACATACTGTTAGTCCTTGGACTTGAAAGACTGCTTACCAGTAGCAGAATTATTATAATATGTTAACCAGATTATAACCAGAATTATGATAATATCCTTGACAATTAATATAGCAGCTATTGGCCTTATCCACAGAGCTTGGAACATTAGCATATGTGGGTATAACTCACAGCTTCCCGCAGCCAATATGCTCAGGGGATTTTGGGTTCTGTAGTCCAAAAGGGAATGTTTCCAAGTTTTGAGGATGAGGATAAAGGCTGTTCCTGTTAAAACAAACAGTTGTCCATTCAAGACCAATAAATAACCACAGCAATGACATGATTGACATCAGTGATGTGTCCTTATGTGTTATCCATTTGGACATGGTAGTAAGTGAAAAAGTTGGATTCTTCCACAGAGAAGTTTATGTTATGGGTGCCATTAACTACTTCTTGGATTAAAAACAGTGTTTTGGATTCTGTTAATAATAGGGTGCTTCCTTCTCACAGGGTTGCCATATGTTAAAGCTGACTTGATTGCAATTACTAACAACATAATTCTGAACTCACATTGTAGTATCTTGAAATGCAATTTGAATCACATAACTGCTCCATTCCTAATCTAAATAGTTGTCTAATTTTGCAGTGTTCCAGAATAGACACAATGTGAAAGAATGGAGCTGGAAGGCATTTCCAAGAATGTGGGAAGTAACTTTTTTTCCTTCGTGTATTTCTTAATGCTGCATCCGCTAACATTTTTTTTTATAATTTTCTACTTCTGTTACTTCTTTCTACAGAATGTTGTCATATTTCATCCATATTAGTGGCCAATGACATGCTTTTCCCCCACAAGCTGCCAGAAGGCAAGCATATATTCATCACTTTACCTGGGCCAGCTGAGATAATTCCCTAAAGGGAGAAATTTATCTCGATAAAACCGAAATAGCAACACAGCAGCTTGTGTGGCCACTGCAGCTTGTGTGGCAACAGTCTGGCAGTAAGGCCAAGCAAAAATGGGAGAGAGAAAATGTAGGCTATTAGGACATGAAAAATAGTTTACAAACATTGAGTCACATTCAAAACCACCTACTTGTCCACCTACTTGATGATGAAGAAGGGGAGTTTGGGCAAGTTAGTGTTTTTGATCTACAACTCCCTGAATCCCTCAGTTAGCATGCGCTGAATGGTGGATATCAGAAGATATTATCCAAATACATTTATCTTACTTCTAAAGGGTTTTTAAAAAGCCAGATCCATGTGAAAAATCAGCTAGCCTTCTTTTTAATTATTTCTTTCCCGTAAATACACGGAATGTAGCCCTAAAAAACCTGACACCGCCTCTACTAATCCATCTCAGAGTAACTTATCAATGATTTTTATTATGCCCCAAATACTATACATTCTTGTTATTTTGCAAATCCAGTGATGCTCTCCTACATTAAAAGAGATTGGTGTCCCTTTCCTGCCTCCAAGAAGGGTGGTAGTAGGCATGGGTGACCTAGAAAGTCAAGTCACCTAGCCTGCAAAGAAAATGGTCAACCTTCCTTCTTCCCAACTCCATGGTGTAGGTTGCCAGTTTATGTCAGAGTCTCTGGATCTTCAGTTTGAGTAAGCTTTGTTGTGATTCCTTGTTTCAACTACACCTAATGGCTATGAATGGGTCCTTTGAGGATGCAAGCTCCTTGTAATAGGAGACACCTTTATTCCTAATGCTTGTCAGTAACAACCCTTGAAGACTGCATTTAAAAGTTAAGACAATGGGAAAACAATTAAAAAGCTAAGATGATGGTGGATGGGAAGACATGAATAATTTCTTAAAAGAACCCTTTGGGATTTGTGTATTGGATATTTGTGTGTTCCTGTGCATCAAGAGGACACTATTTGGGTTTGCCTCTGAGGGACAATTCAAAAATTTCAGCCCTATGTTGAGGCTATGGAAATATGTGCGTGATGGTGCTTTAAAAGGAGTATAGCATTTCCTTCAAAAATCAGCCCAATGGACTAATTCTATCTTCATGAATAGTCTACTATCACAAACAAGCATATTTAAAAGAGGCTGCCAAGGCAATGAATTGGGTATAAATTTGCCCTGTTTTACATACTCGTCTGCCTTCTGGAAGAGTTAAAGATGAATAAATATAGGAGCTATTGCAGCATGTGTGTACTTCACTGGAGAAGAATAAAGCCTTCTCTGGTCACTGCCACAGAAATATTGACCAATTCCTAGATGGAGCAGACCCATTGAATCAATTGCTGAATAGCAAGCCAGCACTTGTATAAGTCTCATTGATTCAACATGTCTAATGCAGTTGGACTAGCAGATAATGTATAAAGCTTATTTCTGAATAGTCTGAGATCCAGAAACACTTTCCACGGTAGAGAATGTGGAAGAGGAAGCATGTACAATGAAGTCCTGTTGCATGGGTAAAAAGAAGTCTCTAAGATCCAAATAAATCCATGGAAGTTCTGCAAGCTTTGGCAGAGCTTGGTAGGAGACCTGGTCTTAGAATAATCCTGTAGTGCTCATGAATAAAAAAAGAACTGAACTATATAAGAATGTGAAATGCAGCTCTGGAATAGTTTCCTTGATGGGTGTCTGCAGAAGTACATGCATACAGCTGGTTTGGTAATGTTCATTGGCAGAGTGGCCATGACCAGTCTTAACAGCTTCTGGCACCAGTTCAGGGCTCAAGATGTTCAGATGCCCCCAGTCCATTTGAGAGAAAGCAAAAATATTGTACACATCTGTGGATAGAAATTTCACAAAGAAATGGAATGTTTATTTCTCTGAGCAAATATGCACATTTGTGCTCATAACTAGTACAACCAGGATATCTGATTTGTTACAGCGCCAAAATGCTTTATAAAATGCAAGCTCTCATAATATTCATAAATATGTTGGGAGATATAAATGGAGCTGGAGCTTAGCTTATGGCAGGATATATTATCATATACTGTCAGGGGAAGGTGGGAGGAGGGAACAAATTTGAGAAGCACAGTGTTCTTAGGAAAGTTGTCATGGAATCATTAATTATCCTGACATATTAGGAATTGCATTTTGACAGACTGACACAGCATAGACTTATGGATGGCTCATTAGGGGATTTTGGTTGTAGCATAATCGAGTGGCTCTTTGAGATTCTGAAATGGCACACAGAAGATGTCTAATCACAGGGTAAGATCATAAATTGAGAGCTGTGGAAGCTGATGCCTCGACTCATGCAAATAGACTTGAGAAGCATAATCAGACAACCTCCGTCTAAAGTGAAGTTGCAGTGGGGGCTAGCCTGGAAACTCAGCTGCAACTCCCTAGCTTATTTCAACTGAACTCAGCGTACAAATGACTTTATTAGTTTGGGTGAGAAGAGTCACTGTCAGGCTAACAATTCTCATACCAAAAAAATCTCATGGATTTAACTCTTCCGTCTTGCTTCCTTTCCCATCATATGGTTTTATTTTTTATATCCAGCATGCAACATAGCAGCTTTCAAAAGCCAAAGCTCACAAATCTTCTAGAAATTGCTCTTCCATTTTCATCTTTGTATGGTTTTACCCCCATCTTTTCAAGGCTAGATGTTTTCCTTTTACTTGCACAGTGTCTGCTATGAAATAATTGCAAGGGGTAGCATTCCCATAACTATAAATGGTGAAAAGTTATTGAGCTTTTAGTATAGGGTTGTCTAGCACTATTCAGCAAGCTTTATGTATTCAATATATATAGTTCCTATGTTACAAACATCTGACTTACAAATGACTCATACTTAAGAACAGGGGTGAGGCAAAGGGAAGTGAGAGAAATCTACCCCTCAGAAGGGAAATTCACTCCTAAGAGTTATCATGGGGAAAAGGTGTTTCCACTGAAGCTTTATCTCCAATCCTTGTTTCCATAACAAGCATTTTTTTTCAAAATTCAGTGATCACAGGGACAGAAAGTGGAGATGAAATCTTCTGAACAGGGACACAGTCACCAAAACAAATACCACACAAGTGTTGACACTTTCCTATGCTTTCCAGTGTGTGTAAGGTAAAGGTAAAGGTTTCCCCTTGACATTAAGTCTAGTCATGTCCAACTCTGGGGGATGTTGCTCATCTCCATTTTTAAGCCAAAGAGCCGGCATTGTCCGTAGACACCTCCAAGGTCATGTGGCCAGCATGACTGCATGAAATGCCGTTACCTTCCTGCAGAAGCAGTACCTATTGATTTACTCACAATTGCATGTTTTCAAACTGCTAGGTTGGCAGAAGCGGGTCCTAGCATCGGGAGCTCACCCTGCTCCCTGGATTTGAACTGCCAACCTTTCGGTCAGCAAGTTCAATAGCTCAACGGTTTAACCCCTTGCGCCACCAGGGTGTTTGTGTGTGTATGTATGTGCGTGTTTCACACACACACACACACACACACACACACATGCATATTCATGCTTTGGATAGCATCGGGAAAGATTAACAACCCCTGTGGTGTTTGTTTAGCTATTGGACTTAGAGTTTAAAAATGTACGTCTTCCGTCTCGCATATAAAGAACAAACTTACAGAACCTATTGTGTTTGTAACTTAGGGGCTGCTTGTATTTTACTTTTGTGTTAGGAATTGATAAGGTTTGATTCTAGATGCTGAGTCCGATGGAGATTGTAAAGTTACAAATGTCTCTATTGGAATAGTGCTCGTTTCCATGGTAAAGAAAGAGTTAAGATTTGGAAGAGGTGCTGTCTCCCTCCCAAACAGAAGAATCCCACATTGTTGACTGTTACTCTTAAGGACACCAGTTGTCATTAGAGCTGTTAGGCTTCAATAGTATTTGGTATTAAAACAAACAGATTAAATTATTTGCTAAATGACTGTGCTTCTTCTTAGTGGACAGTAGAGAAAACCAGTGAATCCCTGTAAAAACAATGCCTACCTTTTATTCCCGATGGTTTTACAGAATGTGTTTGCCATAGCCAGTGTTTTTGTAATGCTTGCGTGGCACTGATCCTTTAGCTCAAGATAGCTCACAGTTTTAATTTAAAATTGTATAAGCAATGCTAAAATATGAACCAGTGGTTTCAGTATATAATCCCAGTTATGCCCGCTTGAACTACGTATATGGGAAGGTTCCATCCCAATTTACTGTCTAAAGGTTCTTAAAAAGAAAACTGGCCATCACACATTTTGGTGCCTCAGATCTTAGCCCTGTTTCTGAATATATTTTATCTGCTGCTTCCAAAAATGACACCAGTTTTGCCCTATCAGCTCTGTATGCTATCTTCCAGTTGTCATTTACTCATCCATAGAAAATCATGATAACCACATATAAGAAACCAGAACTGATGCTGTCTATCCAATGCAATTTTCTGAATCAGTGCCTAAGTGACCTCTAGGAACAGGCCTACAAATGTTGGTGTCTCCGTCTTTTATTTCAGCATTTCACTGGGGAAGAGGACTATGTCACACTATAGTTATTGTAGGATCACAGTTACTGTCAGCTCTAGTCAGTACAACCAATTATGACATGTTAAGTGACTACAGCACAACAGTGTCTGGTAGCTCATGGGTCATCCTTTCTTTACAATTTTTTCTTACAAGGAAGCCCCCAGCTAAAATTATTCAATAACTTTGGAGTTGGGGCAGAACAGACCCCCTTCCTGTGTTTTGGGGTTGTTGTCTTTATTTATTTATTTATAGTATTTATATTCTGCCCTTCTCACCCAGCAGGGGATTCAGGACGGATTACAATGCACATATATATGGCAAACATTCCATGCCATAGACATACAACTTATATAGATAGACCCAGAGGCAATTTATCATTCCAGCTTTCTGGCTTCATGAGTGTATGCATGATTCCAGCCACAGGGGGAGCTGTTGATTTACTGTCCACTTGTGACACAGAGTCCTTGATGGAGTACCTCATTCTTACACACGCTGCTGGAAGGTTTTATGGTGTGTAAATTAGTTAAATTAGCCTCCTCGCATAAAGCGGTACTTAAATTTCCTACTTGACAGATGCAACTGTCTTTCGGACTGCATAGGTCAACAGCAAGCTAGACTATTAATGGTTGGGAAATCACTCTGACCCGGCCTCTCAGTCAGTAGTGATTTAATGCAACTGGCTACTAACTAGCTGCGACACAGCCCGGTCCTATTCCTCTTTTGAAAAGTGAAATATTTTGTTTCCATTCACTGTGGTCAAAGGTGTAATCCATTTACACATTGCTTAATTTATCCACATGGCCATCCATGCCTGGTACGTAAGGATGGGAAAGTATAAAAATAACAACAACAATATAATAGGAAATAGAGCTGGCAGCTATTCAGAGGTCATGTGCCTTCAAGCCACAGTCTTGTAGTTGCCCATTTCCACCATTTTAAATCATGTTGATAGATTTAGTAATGTCCGTTAGCTTGTGTGTTTACATTGTAATTGAGAGCCACAATATAGCCCTTAGCAATACACACACACAGCACACTGTTTAGTTGCTTATGATGACTGTCTTTTAAACAACCATGTTAACTGCTGTTCATCTTTCAAAACAGCAACATCCTAAATAAGAACACCTACTGATTGTCTCAGCCTCATTGTTTTCACTTCATTCACCTCATGAGGACTTTGAAATTACAGTTAATCATTATAAATAAAACACTGCTGTTCATTTAAATAGTGAAAGAAGTAAACAAGATACTGGGAATGATAGGAAACTGGGTTAGAAACTGTGGATTTGTAAACGTGTGCAATAAAAATATGAACATAGCTGTATGAACCACAGTCCTGAATGACTAATGCTTATTTGTTTCTTAAACTCTATAAGGGAAGAATGTCCATATATTCCTTAATTTTAGAGAAAACATTTCAAAGGATTCAATGATTTGATTCTGAACCAGTATATTAAGAACATATATAGGAAAAACCCTTGTATTGAGTAATATGTTGGTCCATCACTCTGTTTTGCCAACTGCAGTGACATCTGGTGCCGTCCATATTGGTGGCGTGATGAACCTATGCTGAGCTTTAGTCTGAACTTTAAAGAACCGATTCAAAGTTCTAAACATATTTTCAGACAAGATGGAGAACCTCAAGTAGCTCCTTTAACATTCAGACTGAAACCTCAAGTGAATTTACCACTCTTTTGACATAGAAGGTGCCAGTTGCCTTTGATATTTTCCATGAAGGAAGCAACATCTCGTTAATAAATCTTGTAAACCTTTGTCACCATATAGTTTGCCATACTGGCTTAATAGACATCTTTGGGACATAACTGCAGTAGCCCTCTCTCACTGTTCATCCTAAGCATCTGGTGTTCATGCTGCCCCTATATTCGTAGCTTTCTTACAGCCACATTAAATGCATTTCCAATGACTTTATCCATATGATAGTGTGAGGAATCCTAAAATACGTAAATAGTTCCACATTGCAGGGGAAAATTGGAGCTTTATTCCAATAGATGTGAGCAAACTGTCTTTCAAGAAACCTTGGTCCGTTTATTGAGCTGTCCCAGGGCCCTTTCATTCCACACAATTATGCCACTTTGATTCCACTTTTCATCCCTTTGAATTTTGGGGTTGGGGAGGCACTCATGCTCCCCGACTGAGATTTCTAGATAATTCACAGCGCTGTAAATCCCAGTATTTTATAGAATGTTGCCATAGCAATTAAAACGTAGCTGTAGTGCTCTAATTATGTAGCATGAAAGAGCCATCACTAATCTTCAAGATGCAGTTTGAAGACCATTTACTTATATAGCCATTCCAGATCCATGGATTTTGCATCAACTGATTCAACTGCTCATAGTTTAAAAATACTACCCTCCTCCCCAAAATTTCCCAAAAGGCAAACCTTGATTTTGCCATTTTTTAATATAAGGGACTGTTATACTATATATAATGAGATGTGAGAATCCAAGGATTTTGGTATCTACATGGGTCCTGGAACCAAATCCAGTGGATAACAAGGGGTCAGCCTATTTTCAGGGTTGGCCCACACTTTGGGGTGAAATCAGGAGGCTACCTCAGCTGCTTGGGAGTGTCATAAGAGAACAAGAAAAACTTGCTGTTTTATCTTCCTTGCAGAGAAAAGGAGAGAAGCTTGTGGGGTGATTCCACTTCTTCTTCCCCCCATCTTTTTCTTTGCACCTTAAGTGCCAAAATAATTTGTCTAGCCTTGAATTGGAGGAAGAGAGCACCATTATCTGTATTGCTCCAGGCAGCGAAATGTCTTAGGTCAGCCCCAAATTTTTAATACATAAACAAGTTCATTTTAATCAGTGCTGAAGCAAATTGTTATGATCCAATAAAATCTGTGCTAATGTAATGAATTTAAGCAAAGGCTTTGGTTATTTTTAAAACTAGATGGAGGTTCTGGCCTTTTCTTTAATTACAATGATAATATTAATGGGTTTAATGAATAAAGAATTGTTTGGGGGTTTTTTTGTATCAGTTTAAACCATTTCAGAAATTTAGTGATTGCACAGGCTTGTTCACATCCTGGGGCAACAGGTCATTTCTAATTCTTCATTCTTGTGATAGTCCTGAGGTTTGAAAAATTACATTTGTGATAGGCTGTTAATATTTCATCATCGCTTCTCCAAGATATCTTGATGTTTAATAATTAGTATGTTAATTTTATCCTGGCACAACGATGACCAATACTTTCCATTTTAAAGGAAGCTATATTCTGAATGTTCTAATAATCATGCAGAATGCATCCTACTTCTGATACAACGTGTCTCATCTCAAACCTGACTACATAAGCCCTTAAACAAGCTGAAGTCTTATTAATCCTGTCATGGAGTAACAATGTATAATAAAAAGAAATAATACGCATGTCAAAACTGCAATTACTCTCATTAAAGTAAACCCACAAGTTAAATCAATATAGGAGAGCTCAGTTCAAATGCAGCATCTGCTATTCAACAATATTGTTTTGTGTGTCCTGTCTAGAGCTGTGTGGCATAAACATGCACAGCTTAAGAAATGTAATTATCATACGACTGAAGGTCAACTTCAGGCGGACTCCCCATATACCCAAAATTACATTGTGTTGAAGAGAGTGATTGGGTCCTAAAGGGATGCTCCAGCATTTGGAGGTCTCAACAGATGACAGCCTTCTGCTAAAGATAACTGAAAGGCTGCTTGGTTTGGTTTTAAAAATATAACGAGTAGCCAGAGATTAGAGGAGCAGTGCAAAGTTCTTACCAGTGCAATTCTCTTCCAAGAAAAATATTTCTGTCACTTCTTCCCTATGGAAAGGGAAGAACATATGGGGAATGAATTGTATATAATATCTGTTACATCAGTTTCTGACCCCTTTACTCATATTTCCATATGTATGAATTTATAAATATATGAATTTCGATTTGAGTTCTCAACAAAGGGAAAAGTGCTTAAAAAGCATATTGAAATAAATCATTAAGATAGTCTGATTTTGGAAGCCAAGCAGAGATACTGGTGGTCTCCTATCCAAGCACTGGGTGGTATTTGGACAACCTATCAGTGAATATCAGAAGCTGCAAGGAAGGACCTGGCAATCTCACTGTTCCTAAGAAAATTCTGTTTAATTCAAGAGGTCACCATAAGTCAACAGGCAGCTTGAAGGCACACATCACACGGAAAACACAGTTTTGGCAGAAATGATATTAATTCTTCTCATTTAACTTGCCTGTGATGGACTGATTGGATTGCATTCCTCCAATTTAAATGCATTCTTAGCCTACCATGGCATTAATGGCAATATCATCCTCCTTATTCCTGCTGGGCATAATTCACAGAATAATAAAACTACTTCATTCTAGGTCAGACTGTTTGCCTATCTAATATAATATTCCCTACTCTGATGGCATCTTTTCAGAGTTTCTGGGATAAGTATTTTACATTTATCTAATTACTTTTGAAAGTAGGAATGTCAGAGATTGAAGTGGCATGAAAATCATGTACTCTGACACACAGCTAGAGCTCTTCTATAGGGCTGTCTGTCGCACTTTGAAAACTGAGTGACTTCACCCATTGGCCTGCCTGATTCTCATCAATGTTGTACCTTTTCTTCTTGCATTCCTCCCCTTCCCTTTGCCTGTTCCTATCTCTTTTTCTCTGTCTTGCTTTCTTCCTCTGTTGGATTGCTTCGTTAATGACATGGCCCACCCTTAGCATCACTTCTCTGCTCCAGAGACACCCTGGTGATTGACCTCAGCTCACCCTACTCTTGTTGCCGCTGTTCATCACTGCATAGCTCCTTCTTCACAGTCTTTCCAAACCTGCCTATCTCCAAATCTCTTACTTTGCAAGCTCAGAATGCTGGTTCATCTGTTTCCTGAAAATGCATTTAGCTACTTTAAATGCATATGGCTGTTACACATGAATATTTAAAAACTTATTTGGAGAAAGGGCAAAAGTAGAGACACATATACTGGTGGAGACTTCAAAGTTGGTAAATTTATGATTTTTTGAAGTAATAGTAGTATTTACCCTTGTGTAATTTTGACAGCAGGGAGACTTTGCCTTAATGGCTTGAAATAAGACTGGAAAGTGTGAAGATGCTCTGAGGCTGCAGTTGTATGCATATTTTTGCATGTGCAGCCTAAGTGTTCACATATTAATGCTGACATTACCACAAACTTTGTTAACCTCATTGTATAAATAAAATAAATTCAGCCACATATGTTAACATTCTCATTCTGTATTTAAATTATAATAAAACAGGAAATAATCCCCACATGTTTTATTGATATCTAAAATTACTTTAGTTAATATACGCCTTTGCTTTGAAGATAGAGATGACCCACAACTTCCACATGAAATGATTGTAATAATTGGTGACAGTGTAAATGCCAAAAGTGTAATAAGAACATTGCATGGGATATGCCAAGATCTAACTTGGCCACTGTTTATGTGTGCTAGTATATGAGTCTGGTCAAAAATGAATTTTTATTTACATAATAAGGACTGAAATCAACACAATCAAACTGAATATGAATATACACTACTAACTTGAAATGAGACTTCAAAAAAAATAGTGTTGATTAACAATAAGGTGCCTGGAAACCTGTTGGGGAGGTATGAATCTCTATCATGGCTATGCAATGGCTCCTTGCACTATTTTTCCAATCCCAATTTGTCAGAAAGCAACTGCATTAGTTGACAAGGTTCTATTCTTCTGTTATTCAGGAGGCAGCTGACTGATGTTTCCACTGCCTCTTGTGAGAGATCTTTTTTCATAACAGGCAAAAGTAGGCATCCCATTGCAATTCTCCCTTGTTGTGGGGATTGTTTGCATGAATAAGGGTGGGAACATCAACCAGTTGTTTCCCAGGTGACCAGTGAATTGGACCCCAATGATTGCAAAGGGTACTTCTCATAATTGGATATTGGTGAACTTTCATAAACTGCATGTGTCCCCTTAATTAGAGAATATATACAGATTATGACTACCAAATAGTTATGAATGCGTTAGTTTGTAACTTCCCAGCAAAATTACAGCTTTTTATTTAATTTTAGTTTGTTAAGTTATAATTTGTATTTATATGTTGGGTTGTATAAATTGTGTTAGTATGGATGTATTGTTGTTGTATTCGGGCATTGAATGTAGGCCTTTTATGTTTGGAATCTGCCTTGAGTCTCTTTGGGGAGATAGAATGGAATATAAATAAAGTTATTGTCGTTGTTGTTGTTGTTGTTTTTGTTGTTAGCTTTTAGAATGCAGAAAGCAAATTACTTCCAGAGCAATAGATTCTGTTCTTGATTGCGGACTTCAACATGGAACCAAATGTTCACCTTTTCTGCTTTCTCCTCATTGTTCACCCTCTTTATTTTCTCTTTATTCTTTATTTTACTTCCTTTCCCCACTCTCATGTGTAAATAAAGATAGCAGCTCATTTTGATGAGCACTATTTGTATCTTTTCTCAGTCAGTGTCATGGCTCACATGTAAATTCCAGTCTACCATCTAATACAGCAGGGGTTCCCAAACTAAGGCCCATGGGCCGGATGTGGCACTGCAAGGTCATTTACATGGCCCGCACCCTAAACTTCAGATTTATGATCACCTCAAGTCTGAAATGACTTGAAGCCACACAACAACAGCAGACCTAATTAATTTGACTATCTCATCAGTCAAAAGCAGGCTCACATTTCCCATTGAAATACTGGTAAGTTTATGTTGTTCCAGCTGTTCCTCATTTTAAATATTGTATTGGTCTTTCAGGGTTTTTGTTTTTTGCACTACAAATAAGATATGTGCAGTGTGTGCAAGAATCTGTTCATTTTTTTCAAACTGTAGTCCATCCCCCCCAAACTGTCTGAGGGACTGTGAACTGACCATTGACTTAAAAATGTGAGGATTCCTGTTTTACAGCATTATTACAAGAAAATATTGTGTATTCAAATTAAGCATGGGGTCCCAATGTAGTGGCTCTGGTCTTATTCCAGAACAGACATGCATAGGATTGCATAGCACATTAATTGCACTTTGAGGCCTGTTGAAATTAATGGAAAAAATTAATCTGTGAGTAGAAGGTCTGTTGTTTCCTATGGGAATAGAGCAACTGAGTTCGTTTAGCAAAAACATAGCATGTGAGTCTTTAAGCATTTTATTTTGCCTGAGATGGGGGAACATAAGGGGCAAATAAGATAATGGCAACACTTTTGCATATAGCTTTATGTTTATTCAAAACAAATTATGCACCCTTGCCCGCAAAGTAGTAATATACAATTATTGCATGCGTAGTAATAATATACCATCTCTTATGTTACAGAACTTTGGGATTGTTAGTAAAGCGGTTGGAGAAAGGTGGAAAAGCTGAACAAGAACACCTCTTTCATGAAAATGATTGTATTGTCAAAATAAATGATGGGGACCTTCGCAATCTAAGATTTGAACAGTAAGTGCACGTTTACAGCTTATTATTGCTCTTCTTAACCTTTAACTATCACACATGGAAGTAATTTGGGTATGGGTTAAACGTTTTAGAGCAAATTGCCAAAATGAGTTCTTTTTGTAAAGAGGAAAATGTTTGTAGATCATTTGAGTGTTTCTTTAATTACTCAGTCTACAAAACTACAAGATAATGACTGCCATTAGATACCTTTTTTCTGATAACTTAGACTTTGTTTTCTAATAGTTATAGGTCCATTTTTCTCCCAATCCTCAATTATCTTGAGTGATTTGACTTGTTTATAGACAGAGAGGCACTGTTCACATCTATGGAAACTATCATGTTTATTTTTTTGCAAACAAAATATATAATTTGTCATAAGAAGTACACTCATGCATACAGATGCTGAGGCTTCCTGAAAATGTTAGTAAGGTTTAAAATATTTGCATAGCAAGGTTTTAACAGAAATAAACTATTCTCAGCCTCTCCTCAGGGGCACAGCTATGGGGAGAAGGGCAAAATGGAGGGCATTGTCCATTGAAATAAAAATTCTGCCTTCATGAAGTTTTCCTGCAGTAGCCACATTTATAGCAATCTGTTAACTTGAAACCTCAATTAAGAATGGAGAAATACAGAAAAGGCAGAGTTACCAAGATAACACAAAGTTTAACATTCTAGTGGTTCTCCAGATGTTTTGGACTTCAACTCCCAGGAATCCTAGCCAGCTTACCAGCTGTTAGGAATTGTGGGAGCTGAAACTGCTTTGAGTCCCCCTAGGTGTGAGAAAAGCGGTCTATAAATACTGCAAATAAATAAAGTCCAAAACACCTGGAGGGGACAAAAGGTTATGAACCATTGTTCTAGGGGTCTAATGGAAAGTTTCATTTGGGTGTGTGTGTGTTTTTTTGTGAGGTAGTGCCCTCAGTCCCCCTTTCCAGCGATGTATCCTTAATTTACTTGACTATGTCAATTATACTGAATGTAAAGGTTAAAAAAATTCTGTAGTCTTCTCAATGGTTTGCTTTGTTTGCAGCTAATACTGAACTTTATTTTGATACTGTTTGTGATCAATCTAGATTAAAGTATATCTGAACTGTTTTAAGTAATTTCCATTGAAGAATGTCCTTGAATATGTTGGAGTTTATACTGAGGTCCTAGTAGAGTCTCCAAACTTTGCTGATATGGATAACCAATGATCTCCTCAACACTGTATAAAATGGGAAATGCTTTAGTCGAAGGAACCATGAGTGACCACATGAATATGTTGTGGCTCATTTGTACAATGCTAAACCATTTGTAGCCTTTTCATCTTAATTGAATTATTGAGTGACCCTGATGCATTGGGACTGAAATAAAAATGCAAACTAGATATTGCATTGTTTTTGAACATGATAATATGTCATTAGAGACATTGTAAGGTAACGCATCATGTCCTTAAATGTTCTGGGTTTTATGATATCAAAATTTTGAAAGATGGGGCAACATTTAAAATTGCTATGATAATTTAGAAAAGAACATGCGGTGATTTTTTTTAAAAAAAGGTTACATATACTGAAAAAGTACAGAAAAATGCCCTCCCAATAAATGTGCAGTCCTTCAGAAAAAACACTTTTTTACAAATCACTTAAAGAAAATCTGCCTTTTCAGTTTCCAGTTCAGTTTCAACAATATGTCTGTCATTTCATGATGCCTAATTAACATCAGTAATTATGCTTGTAATGTCTTCTAGTCTGCCAGTCTTAATTTGCTAATTTCTATTCATTCCTAAACCTAGAGCACAGCATATGTTCCGTCAAGCCATGCGTACTCCCATTATTTGGTTCCATGTGGTTCCAGCGGCAAAGAAAGAAAAGTATGAGCAGTTGTCACAAAGTGAGAAGAACACGCATTACTCTACCCGCTTGAGCCCTGATTCCCAGTATATTGACAGTAAAAGTATTAACCACACTGGAGTTCACACATTGCAAAGAATACCCCGAGTGAGTGATCACATAGATCAACTGGACTCTTACTCACAACTACCTCAGAATGTGAATTCATCAGGAAAACCACCTTTAGGCCCATCGCCATCACCATCACCGCAAAAAGTTGCCACCACTTCTGCTTCAAACATTGGCTATAACACCAAACGGATTGGCAAGCGGCTAAATATACAACTGCGGAAAGGTAAAATGATGACTTGTCAACTTAAAATGTACAAATGATTTTTTTAAAGGCCCAATACATATCTGTATTGAATAATACAGATGCTGTGATCCATAAGCTTCTCCCAATGCTGCTCTGTCAAGTGTAACAGAATAGAGCAGAATAACAATGAAACCGTTTGGCAAATTGACCGAGAACAGATTTTTGTTTTCATTGTTTTTGCAAAAACAAAACATATTTCAGCAACTCCAGTGGTTTTGATTAGTAACACAAAAGTAATGAAAACAAAGCCAGAGGCTGGCCTTTCTTTTTCGCAGCAGCCTCCTTTTGCTTCTTGGCAGAATTCTTTAAAAATGTCAGGGAGGTTTCAAAGACAGTTTGTGAGATGTCAGAAATGTTCAAATGGAAAAAGTAAAAAATAAATCCCTTGCCATCGTGCGAAACCTGACATGTCTAACAATCTCTAACCAAATATGTCTCAACTGAGTTTTTCATAAATTCTAGACATATAGATTTTTGGGAATGCATCTGCATTGCCAACATAAATGCAGTTTGACTCCACTTCGACTATCATGGCTCAGTGCTATGAAATCATGGGAGTCGGAGTTTAGCAAAGCCTTTAACCATTCATGCCAAATATTACTGATACCTGATCAAAGTACAACTCCCATGATTCCATAGCATTGAACCAGAGCAGTTAAAGTGGGGTTTAACTGTATTGATTTACAGCGTAAATGCAGCCTAAAAGAATTGCAGTGTCTGTTATAGCAAAATCAGCAGAGTGTAATGTCACTCTTAAGGAATCACAATTTTATCATGGCATAAGCTCTCATATAATAAAGTCCTGAAGGTTCAACAGGTAGGTGGATTGTAATGTTATAAATATTATGTCATTTGTGCTATGTCATATTTTATGTGTAGCCATAGTAATACCTCAGCACATGGCACAATGTTAATTTATCAGATATGAAAATAAGTTACTATTGCTTTTTGAAATTTACAAAATTTGTTACTTCATGTAATGACAAAGAAATAATGAGTTGTACAGTGGGCTCTAGGTTTCTGCATGGGATTGGACCTCACACAAATACCAAAAATTGTAAATCTTCAAGTCTCTATTTAAAAGTGTGTAGGGCAGGAGCGGAAACAGTAGAACGCCCTTGGCACCCAGCACATGGTGACAAATAGCTTCCACTGGGACACAGCAGTTGTTGGGAGTGAGAATACTGCTGCTTGGTTGTTCACCATCAATAACAGGAGCAAACAGCTTTCACGGAAATATGGCGATTTTCATCAGTAGTTGTGTTCCTGCTCAGTTGTTCATGAACAAATGAGGAGGCCATGTCTCCATAGATGAGTGATTCCCAATCTTTTTTTTTTTGACCAGGGACCACTTGACCAAGGACCACTTTGACCAGGGGCCACTCTCCAACATTAGTACCAAAGGGGTTACGAGTCGGTTTTGAGTCAACTTTAGGTTTGTTTGGTTATTGGGGTACTGATTCAGAAAACCACATCAGCTCTAGTTTCTGATATAGAACATATGCCAACTAGTAGTCATCATCTACTTTCCCACAGAAAACCATATTTAATAATCTATTGCTGATATGGTAGTCGTAATCTTTTGTGGGTAGTCAGCCTCTCTCGTCCCAGCACTATAAAAGGGTTTTGCAAGACCAGTCGCTCTCATTGCTGCGTGGTTTTGAGGTAACGGTGTAGTAATGGTGAGGTCATGAACCATATTTTCGTTCTTGTGGACAACTGGTGGTCCATGGACCACAGGTTGGGAACCGCTGCTGCAGAAGACTCTCCAGATGCAAGGAAACCTGAAGAATGCATACCACCTCCACTACCACCCTATGCCATTTGTAATTGTGATTGCATCCATGCAAGACTCTCTAGCATTGCAAATGTGTTGGGCAAACGTACATTACTACAGGTACATTATTGTATATTGTGTACATTGGAATCCACTGTGGTTTTAATCCACAGATAATGAGCCTGTGGATACAGCAGGCCAGCTGTATCTCACTTTCTCTTCTGTGTTGCTGTTGGCAAATAGTGCCATTTTACTTATACAGGCAGTCCCCAAGTTATGAACAAGATAGGTTCTGTAGTTTTATTTTGAATTTGTTTGTAAGTTGGAACAGGTATATTTTAACTCCAGCCATATATATAAGTTTTGCTTTGGATAGCATATGGAAGAGTTAACACTCCTGTGATGTTTGTTTTGCAGTCTTTGCCCCTGTTCAGAATATTTCACTTCACTTTCTGTCCCTATGATAATTGGATTTTGAAAAAAATTGGCTTGTTGTGGAAACAAAGATTGGTGATAAAGCTTCCGTTGAGACATCTTTTCCCTATGAAAACTCTTTCAAGACAAGATTTTCCCTTTTGAGGGGTAGGTTTCTGTCACTTCCTGTTGTCTCACTTCCGTTCTTAACTAGGAGTCATTTGTAATTCAGATGTTTGTAACCCAGAGACTGTCTGTACTATATGTAATGCTTCAGCACAGTGTCAGTCATTTTTAAATGAAAAATTAACAAGATGCTTTCCCACATGGAACAAGTCTAAGGGGAGCCTTTCTGTGGCTTAATCATGATTGGAGTTGTTATTTTCCATCTTTGATTATGCTCTGTTTTCTATGAACTTCACGTGAACTACCAGATTGCTTGTTTCTGGTTACTGAGTTTTAAGCTCTACAAACTTAGATGACATAAGGTTGAGCTGACAGTTTGCTTCTGTTGTTGATGCGCCTTCAAAAATACTCAAGGCCATCAGCTTAAGATGACATGCTTGGGGGGAAAACACAGTATTACTAGCTGAGTGTGGAATTGTTGTGCTTACAAATATGAAGTCAGTCAGTTGCTACAGTGATTTACCAATGTTTTCATCTTTAATGGTACAGAAAAAGGAAACATTAAAAAACTACCACCAAAACACTACACAGGCATCTGGTTTTCTTGAATTGACAGTAGAAATAGTTCACATAGTTTGCATCAGTAATTTGACTATGTAGTGGACTAGACAGCATTTTATAGTTTCTTGGCAGTAACAATAGGAATACAAATTGCTGCGGCACAAAGATTATTCCATTGTACCACACATGGGGTTGCTTTGGTAAGACTCTTTGGCAACTACATATATTTTAGCACACAGCTACTAAGGCTAAGGAGCTGTGGTGGTGCAGTTGGTTAAACCACTGAACTGCTAAGCTTGCTTACTGAAAAGTTGCAGGTTCGAAGCAGCTTCTGTCAACCTAGCAGTTCGAAAACATGCAAATGTGAGTAAATCAATAGGTACCACTCTGGCAGGAAGGTAACAGCGCTCCATGTAGTCATGCTGGCCACATGACCTTGGAGGTGTCTACAATGCTGGCTCTTCGACTTAGAAATGGAGATGAGCACCAACCTCCAGAGTCGGACAGGACTGGACTTAATGTCAGGGAAAAACCTTTACCTTTACCTTTACAAAGGCTAACCTTTAGAAATAGTTTTTGAGCAGCTTAACGGGTTGTAACCAGTTTCACTACACAACTATAGCAATTGATTAAAAGCCATTTTACTGCTGATTTATTAGAAATTGGACATTCTAAATTGAAAAAAGTTATCTCAGATTTCCTCCATCATGTACAGCTTTTTCACAAGTGAAATCAGTATTGAATCACTAATGAAATTAGTGAAAGAAATGTTTGTGGTATAATACCATTATTGCAATTTTTGAATTCAGCACACAAAATACAAGATAAACAGTTACAATACTGGGGAAAGGTTTGTATCTCAGGCCTATGATAAGCCCTTTTCTATGGATGTCTGGAGTGTGATGGGGCAGAAGTGGGGAAATGTGAACAAGATTTTATAAAGTAGTTATTTTCGCACCTCGTTTCATTACTTTTTTTTACTATTATGAGTAACTTTTGTATATCATCTTCCCTACAAATATCTCAGAAAGGTTCTCTTTGATCTAATCTTCAAAGTTATGGTCTAGATCAGTAGTTCTCAACCTGTGGGTCCCCAGGTGTTTTGGCCTACAACTCCCAGAAATCCCAGCCACTTTACCAGCTGTTAGGATTTCTGGGAGTTGAAGGCCAAAACATCTGGGGACTCACAGGTTGAGAACCACTGGTCTAGATATAGAGATATTTGTTGTTATCCCCATATAACTCAGTGAGCTGCCACTGCTGAGTGGTGAGCCTAGGTTTTGAGCCAAAACAATTGTAAATCTTGCAAGGCTGGTGTGATACAGTCATTCTCACATATGAATATCATGTTTCCCTTTTTATGAGAAAGTTGGCATTCCTGTTTGCCTACGGAAATCCCAATGTACAGCCTTCTGATAAGTCCATTTCCACAGTATGGGCGATTTTCTTTGTAGTTGTGCCTACAAATTATATACGTCATGGGTAAACTGTCTCAGGTCATTCCATAAAAACTTAGTAGCATGTTTTAAAGTAGAACCAATAGGGGAGTAAATAAAATTAAAATGTGAACATTAAAATCCTATGCAAGTTACATCCAAATTGAGTTCTTTTCAGCAGCCCAATATCTAATTAGGAAGAAGTCATGGAAGACAGGTAGATATTTAAGACTCATGTAAAATTCAACAATGAAGGGGGGAAAGAAGGATATTTCTCCAACAAGAACTGGCCTCAGTCGATTGTAAGGCTGTTTGTTTTCCTAAAATAAGATATGGGTTTGCTGTGGTCATGGTATGACAATTGCTTTTCTTTATAGAATAGCAAGAAGTTTAAAACAGAAATTCAAAATGTAGTTAATCTGTCCTAGGCAAAGAGATTTTAATACAGATTTTTTTTACAGTTGAGCCTCACTTATCCAACATTCTGCATTATCCAACACAGTCTGTCTTCTGCCCGGATCCACAGCTGTTTCTCTAGGCAGTCAATGTTTTCAATACATTTCAATGTTTTGATGCTAAATTCGTAAATACATTAATTACTACATAACGTTACCATGTATTGAACTGCTTTTTCTGTCAATTTGTTATAAAACATGATGTTTTAGTGCTTAATTTGAAAAATCATAATGTAATTTGAAGTATAATAGACTTTTCCTTAAACCCTCCTTATTATCCAACATTTTCACTTATCCAACATTCTGCTGGCCCGTTTATGTTGGATAAGCAAGACTCTATTTTATCTCCTCATCCTGTTTAGCTCCCATTCCCAGTGGGATTCTTTGCATCATAGTTTTGATTTTATATCTTATACTCCAAAATCTTATGCATTGTGACATGGTCTGTGTGACAGAAGTAGATAGGATCCCTTTTTGCAACTGTCTTCTTCTTCTTTTTATGTTTACTGTGGATTGATACATGCCTTGTGCCTCAGTTCTCATTTGATTATGATGAGAATGTGCATGTGGTGCAACAAATGAAGCACAGTACTTAAGCATACCCCTAAGTAGTTTATTATCAACATGAACAGAATGGAGATGTTGATTGTCTTTGATTATTTTTAATGAAGGATATTATAACATGACAAGCTTTACAGAAACCTAACAAACGTCCTTTCTTCTGAGCTAACAGGCAGCAGTTATTTCACCAATTACCATCATTAGAGTTAAATTTCCTTGTGGGCACATTAGTGCATGTACACAAATGTATACCATCGGTGTGATATTTTCTTCTTATTTAGTCAATCCATTTGAAATAATGATTTAGAGTGTGCAAATTGCCTCTGTTCAGATATGAAAGGATGAGACACAGGAAGAGAGAAATCTTCCTTATTAAAGCTGTTCTTTTTGCAAGTGGTACGAACTATGTCGTCTACCATGACAAAGTGGGGTAGTCCTACAGTAATTGTGCTTGCTTTTGTTATGATTTCTTAATATTTATTGCCATTTTGGCATTTTCAAATAACTTGATCTTTCATAGGAATTAGCTGTTTAATAAAGTCAGAAGAGAAGGTCAGTAATATGCTTCTGTCAATGCAGAATGTTTGTTGGCTTTTTCTTAAATGAAAATTGATATCTATTTATCTTTTGTTAAAGGTCGGGGTTTGAACGTCTAGCATACAGATTTAAGGGTTGTTGCTGAAGTTCTAATATTACTGAAGTTTTGCAGTTCAGTGAATCTTTGCAGTTCATACAAACTCAGTATGTATAGCACCAGCTGGAGCCAAACTGAGAAGAGTTTCTGAATGCATTGCTATTTTGAATGAGTAGACCTCTTTGCCTATAGTGCTATTTTGAATGGATACAATATCATATGAACTCTTTTCCTAGACTGGTGATTGTCCATCCAGGTGGTGGTCCATTTCAGACATAATAATAATAATAATAATAATAATAATAATAATAATAATAACTACTACTACTACTACTACTACTTTATTTGTACCTTGCCTCCATCTCCCAAAATGGGACTTGGGGCAGCTTACATGGGGCAAAGCCCAATTGACAGTTAAAACATAACATGTAAAAAATGCAATGATCAATATAAAAACAATATTAAGCAACATCATAACAACCATCAATAGTATAATTTAAGTCTCATTGTAGGAGGACGGTCTGGCGCACAACAATTTAATGGTAGGTCTAATGAGTAAAGTGAATAGGTGATAAAGCAGCAAATGGATTAGATAATTACAACTAGATAATTAAGACTTTGGATAGTAAAGTCGTAAGGTGCAAGGACAAGACTTAGGTCATAGTTATGGCCACTTGTCCAGGGAATTGGCTAATCAAATGCACAACAGAACATCCACGTCTTTAGTTCTTTACTTTAGTTCTATTCCTTGTCTCCTTTCAAACATGGTTCGGAGAAAGAAAATTCCATAGTTTTTAAGTTTCCCATTTTATTCCTAGGCAGATCTTTAACATCAATTTGAATCATATCTTTCTTGATATTGTGTGCTTTCATGTTGTTGTTTTTTTCATGACCCTAAGCCAAACCTATCATGGGTTTTCTTGACAAGATTGGTTCAGAGGGGGGTTTGCCTTTGCCTTCCATTGAGGCCAAGAGGATGTGATTTGCCTAAGATCACCCAGTGGGTTTTTATGGCTGAACAGGGATTCAAACCCTGTTCTCCAGATTCCTAGTCCAATTCTCAAACCACCACACCACAATGTTATTTGTTATCCTGGACTTATTATAGGTGTGTAAACATTGCTTATTACCATCAACTGTATTTAGTGGCACTGCGGTCAGTGCTGCACCAAATTAAATCAAGGAAGATCGCTGGTACAGCTCAAAAGAGAGGAAAAAGTATATACTGTGATCACATTTTGCTCCTCAGCAAACTTGTATGGCTACAAGTAGAAAACATTTCAACTATACCAGTGTCCCTCAACAGCCAGCAGAATGAATTAGACAGCAAGATTTTGGAAAATGACCCTCATTGGGGGAAAAAAACCCTCTGATAATTCTTTTCTCCTTGTATTGCATGTGATACTATGTGGCAGGTCTGTAAAGAATTCTGGAAATAGTAATTCCAAAATATATATTTTCCAAGCACCAATATGGCTTTTTAAACAGTGAAAATGGTGGGGATGGATGATGGAAAGGCCATACTACTGCAACTTTTAATACTATGGCTATTCCATTTCCTGGTTAACTGGTGAAAAGATGGAAGGTCACTTTTTATGCTATACTTTGCAGGCCTAGAGGACATGTCCTTTGCTAGAGATCATGCACAGTGGCTCAGATTCTTTCAGTGGCTTCAGCAGAAAGGCATTCCAAATACTTTCGTAATTACATTGATTGGACATGCAGCTGCAGACATTTCATTCTCAAATGACCTGTTCGGATTTCCAACTGGTCATTTCCTCACACAATTACTGTGATTGTATATGTTTGATGCTAGAGTTGTAGCTCTCCAGTATAAAGGAATGTTTAAAAATCATATAATCTTAGTACTCTCATAAAAGATATAATTAAAACAGAGCAACTTAGTCTTGATCCTTGTGACATTACAATGCTTAGGTTATATCCTCTCTACTAGTTTCTTTTTGTGTACAATGGTCTCCTAATGAAGCACAGAAGACAGTAGTATTCATGTTTGATGACCAATTCACTGAATCAGAATAGAATGACACCTTATTGGTGAAAAATAGCAGGCATATAAATGGGCCTGTAATCATCAGCTTTACATTACTGTCATTGCTCTATTTTTGTGTGCCATTCCTACACACAACTTAAAATCAGTGCATACTTTTTATACAAAAAGCTCAAAATTTGCTCATCAGTAGAGTAGAATATAAAGATAATGAATCTGTAACTCCTCCCAAAAACCGAATAAAAATAGGAAACTTTTATCCAATTCAAGTTGTGAGAAATTTGTATCATGAAAATTGATCTGCACACAATGGAGGGCAGTAAGAATACAGGTTGAGTATTCCTTATCAGGAAATCCGAAATTCTCCATAATTGTCCAACTGGTTGGCTGCTTTCTTGTGGTTCAATATACCCAACATTTGTTTCATGCACAGAAGTATTAAAAATATTATACATATTGTCATCAGAAGTATATGAGACATCTATGAATTTTTTGTTTAGACTTGGGTCACATCTCCAAGATATCTCATTATGTACATGCAAGTATTCTAAAAATCTGGAAAAAAAATCTCAGTCACTTCTGGTCCCTAGCATTTTGGGTAAGGGATATTCAACCTATATGAAGCAATCATTACAGCATCCCGACAGTCCTAGTAGCAAAGATTCTGCTCAGTAGTAGATCCCAGCAAGAACAAAATTAATTAGGCACATAGAACATTAATTGCAAAAATGTGTCACTTTTTTATTGCTTGCAAGCTCTTAATTTAAAAGAAGACAAGAGTTTGGGTACTTTCCAGCTGGCCCCACATGGAGATACTAAGAGATAATAATCAGTTAATAGCTGAATACTGTTCAAAGTTCTTTTCTAGCATTAAAAGTGTTATTTTTCCAAGGGAAGAGAACAAGAATCTTTGTGACCCTTTGAGTGAGCACCCATTTTTCAAAACTAATTGTTGTTTGAATCAAAAGAAAAACTGTATGGAGTACCAATCCACAAACTTGTTCAGAACTGCCCATTACACTAATGGCAGTGACACAGATGCAAAGATGTAAGAACTCCCTCTCATATTTCTTATGTTTATATCTTGTCAAGGTGCCTGTCATGTCTGCTATAAATTGAAACTTACGAACTCCTCAATTCACACATCCCACATTGTACACATAGAGCAAATGTAGAAGGAACAGCAATTAGACTGAAAGCTCAGCTCAGTTCTAAAGTCATAAGTATGCTTTAAACAAGAGCATTTTTCTCAATGCACTTTCTGCATCGATGAATCCATCAGTTTATTGCTTATATAGTTGAGTGAATAGGTTTTCCCTTTCTTATACAACAAGGCTCACATGAAACAATTTTTCAGCAATTAAAAGCAAGCAAAACAAACCTGGATTTAATTCACTGCTGTAAAGTAAAATCAAAAAGTATCTCTTGGAGAAAATAGTTCTATAGACAGTCACAACAGAAAGACTCTGCTTCATATAATCACTAACCAAGTGCTGTGTGTGTGTGTGTGTGTGTGTGTGTGTTTTGAGGGGAGGGGAGATGGGACACAAAACCAGACCTCTTTATTTATTTATTTATTTATTTCATGCATTTCTACCCCGCCCTTCTCAACCCCCAAGGAGGGACTCAGAGTGGCTTACAAAAAGGCACAATTCGATGCCAACACAGACAATAAGATAAAACATATATAACAGCAATTATAAACAGTTAAAACAATCCGTTATACATCACAATCAATAAAACCAATCCTATGGTCAACGTTTGACCTCTGACCATGACTTGAACAGTGAACAGTGACATATAATGTGTTTTTGATGACCCCGATCTACCTGAAAGTTTTAGTACAGATTGTTAAGGGAACTAATCAGAAAGGTGTTTCAAGTTACTATAGTCACTTGAATGTCATTGAAAAAGACAGCATGGACTCTCATGAAATATCTATATATTGACATATATGTATAAATTGAAATGTAAAAATCTATACATTTATGGACAAATGATCTTATTGTGGAAGAAAAGACTCATCAAGCGACCATATCTGCTCAGTCTGATATTTAGATGCCAAATGGCAATACGCTACTTCAAAGCTCTTGCCTCCCCTTCCTATGATTCTTTATCTTAAAAGTGAATATTTACAAATAGAGGACATTCCCAGATCAAGTGCTTTCTTCAGAATGCAGCCCCCCTATTTTTTTAACTGCTACATCCAATATAAATGGTAAGGCATATGCCTTGAAGTCATTTCCACTTCATGGCAATCCAAAGGTAAACCTATTATATGATGTATTTACATTATGGAATTTATGCAGTTTAACAGTACTTTAACTGCCATGGTTTGATGCCATGGAATCATGGGGGGTGTTCTCCATTCTGAGCTTCACCAAACTACAAATTCCAGGATTCCATGGCATTCATTCATGACAGTTAAAATAACATCCATTGTTCTATTAATTCTACAGTGTAGCTGCACCCATGGTGGTTTTCTAGGTAAAATTTGTTCCGAAGGGGTTTGCCATGACCTTTCCTGAGGTCAACTTTCACAATATGAGTTTCTGGGGCCAAGTGAAAGTTTGAACCTTATCTCAAAGACCTAGTCCAGCACTCAAAACACTACACCATGCTGGCTTTCAAATGCTAAATAATGCTTTATTTTCTGAATCTATCAAATGATTGATTGACTGATTGCTGTTATATAGGAGTAAAGGGCCTCCCATGAGGGCATCATGGGAGATCTGTCTGTCTTCATCTCCTGGTCACTTAAGGAGCAGCTGCTCCAATGCTCCTTTCCCTCTTTTCATGCCATTACTTTTCATTTGTGTCATTTCTGTTTCATTCTTGAGCCAAAAGGCAGAAGTTGTCCTGTCATTTAATATCTGTACAATATTGTTGTATGCTTTATAAATTATGTTATTAATGGGAGAGATAAAATTTGAACTATGGTGGTCAGTGGGGTGATCAGCATCTGCTAGCTTAGGTGGTCTTTGAGACTGGAGCTTCAGTGTTGTTTTTCTTAGGGTGTCTTAGCTTATTTCCTTGCAATATGATATTAATTAGATCCTGGTTGTCTTGTAAGAAACTTTGCAGATGTAGTTATTATCCGTGTGTGTTGGCAATGGTAGGGAACTATATAATTTCTTGAATATCCTCTTGTAGACTTGATTGAAGCTGGTGATACCAAAGTTAAAACCAGTCTCATGAGTTGTCCCCTGTCTTGGTGTGTTCCAGTTTCTTCTTTGTGTACTGCATTTATTATAGTAGTTTACTCACTCCTATTCTGTACATTGATACTTAGGCAGCCTGATGAATGGCAGAGCTTGCCATATGTTTTCACTGACTAACCATAAATAATGTATCATTCTATTTTTGCACTGTTAAAGATGGAATAAACTCAGCATCTGCACACAAAAAAGGAGCAGGGAGATGTGAAACTGTGCTCTGATTCTTTAGAAAGCAAATATGAATCTGTGAACAGTTTTATAGAATATTATAATATTAAGCACAAACTTAGGCAGGAATAAGATGTAAAAGGATGAATTGATCAAAAAATGAGTAGCTTATGAAACTATACTTATTGCTGGGCCTTTAAAAAAGAATAACAAAATTACACACACTTTATCAATAAAATGGATTAAGCTGATTAAAACTGGATGGGACATCGAATCCTTAAGAATGTAAGAAACATGCTGGGTTTGTGTTTTGGGGAGAGATACCTAGTCCAGATTTCTGTTTATCAGTCAAGAGTCTTTTAAGTCATGGAGGAAATGACCCTTCCCCTGGTGTATCCACTTCCTTAGACAAAGGGTGTTTAAAATGACTTTACTATATATGAAATTCCATTTAGTCGTCATCGTTATTGACATTAATGGTCTAGATCAGGCATGGGCAAACTTTGGCCCTCCAAGTGTTTTGGACTTTAACTCTCACAATTCCGAACAGTCTCCTGGCTGTTAGGAATTGTGGGAGTTGAAGTCCAAAATACTTGGAGGGTGAAAGTTTCCCTATGCCTGATCTATAGTATGGAAAAATTCCATTTGGCTGTTTGTCCCAGAATCCTTCAGCCTATAGTCAATGGTTGTGCAATTGTAGTTCAAAAGGGGAACTTTCTCAAGGTTTGGATGGGGTTATCCTCTATGATTTTCTACAGTTCAATACTGTAACAGTCAGCATTCATATCAAAGACTCCCAGAAATCCCAAAATTGTGGGAGTTGAAGTCCAAAATGCCTGGAAGACTGAAGTTTGCCCATACCTGAGGTAGACAGTCAATAGTCGTGGTAATCGGTTGAGTGGCAATCAGGAAAAAAAATAGAGAGTGACCCTGTCTTTGTGGTAGAAGAATGTATACTTTGCATTTAAAGAATCCCTGGTTCATTCCCTGCTATTTTCATAGTTGGAAGGACCAGTAGCTACTCAGAGCATAATACAGTTTAGAGCACTTTCATACCACTGTCACAATTCTATCTAATCTGTTAGAAAACTCTTTTATGGTAGTTCAGGGGAGTACATTAAGTCCTCTAACAGAGCATATTGGGCCCCTTATCAAATCCATCCATGATAGTTAAAGTGGTATCAGATTGCTTTAAGATCGTAGTATAGATATATTCCCAATAGGTGGGATGTTACATTTCTCTATGAATGAAGTCCCACTTATTGAGAGAAGGGCAACCAAAATGATCAAAGGTTTGAAGGCTTAGGAATGTTTAGCTGGAAGAGGTTGAATGGAGACATGATCGTCATGGTTAAATACTTGAAAGGATTGAGGAAGGGGCAAGCTTGCTTCTTGCTGCTCTAGAGGCTAGGAAACTGAGGCCCTTTCCACACAGCTGAATAAAATTCCACAATATCTGCTTTGAACTGGAATATATTGCAGTGTGGACTCAGATAACCCAGTTCAAAGCAGATATTGTGGGATTTTCTGTCCTGATATTCTGGGTTTTATGGCTATGTGGAAGAGACCTGAGCAGTGGATTCAAATTCCAAAAAAGGTGTTCTACATAAACATTAGGAAGAACTTCCTGACAGTAAATGCTGTTTCACAGTGGAATGTGCTGCCTGGGAGTTTTCTTCTCGGGGGGGGGGGGGGGGGGTCTTTAAGAAAAACACTGGATGTTCATCTTCCAGGAGTGTTTTGATTGGGGTGGTACTTCATGGCAGGTACTCGGATCTTCCATTATTCTATGATTCTATCATCATATGGAGTGAGAAAGATTCCAGTATGAAACCTATCCCAGATCTTTTTGGATCTTTTAAAGTGGCTAGCGGGCTAGTGGTGTAGGCTGATCTTACGGGATTTACAAATGAGTTGACTGAATTTTACATTCAAGTGTATATGTCATTGGAGCATAAGTGAGATGCTATTTGAAAATGTGTATCTCTGCCCAATGAAAAAGCCAGAATCAATAAAGAAACAGTAGAAAATATCTAGTCTGTAAATCAGGTTCAGGTCTATGCGGATGGATAAACAAAATGCTAAGGTTGCTGGTAAATGTGGACACTTTGTTCTGTGTATTTTAATATGTATTTTATAGAAATACATTTTTTAACTTTTATAGAATGTTTACAATAATTATGTGTTTTAAACTATGTTGTAACCTTCCTCAAACCATGAGGAAAGGCAGGTAAGAAATAAAATTATTATTACCATCGTTATCATCATTGTTGTCAGCATCATCAGAGGCTGAGGAAGTAGTAAGCAGATACCGGAGAAAGAAATATCAGTTATTTTTATTTCAGATCTGTTTTGTTCTACTTTGTGGTATTTTGGGGAGTTCTGGTCAAATAATATACTTAAAGAGCTATAAGATCTGAACACACACAAAAGAAATCCAAATTGTATATCCAGTTAAGGGTTGGAGGTTGTTATGTGTCTGTGTGCAATGTCTCATTTAAATACCCACTTGCAGGGATGGAATTTATTACCTTTTCTATTTAGGCATTAAATATTGGAGGAAGGAAAAAGAATGAAGAAAACGAAATAAGGTTATGTTTAAGTGGCTTGACATGAATCAAAAGTTTTTTTAAGGCATCGTGTATCCTCTAACACTGAGAAACCTACCCCTTTAAATCATTTATGCAGGTACAGAAGGCCTAGGATTTAGCATCACTTCACGAGACGTTCCCATTGGGGGCTCAGCTCCAATTTATGTGAAAAACATCCTTCCAAGAGGTGCAGCTATTCAAGATGGAAGATTAAAGGCTGGAGACCGGCTCATTGAGGTGATGAAGTGTTGCAGTGCTGCTTTGGCTTCTATTTTGTCCTCTCAGCAGACAACTTCACTCTATTTGAAGTGCATAGCATTTTAGGGATACTTTCCCCCCATTTCGTTTACAGTTTTCCAGGCATTGCCTTCTCAATAACAGTATTTATTTATTTCAATGACTTTTACCCCGTTCTTCTCACCCCAAGGGGGACTCAGGGCGGCTTACAGACAAAGGCACAATTCGATGCCTGGATTAACTAACAAATAATACAGAAAGCAATTCAAACAGTTAACAAATTAAAAACATCAATACATAGTAAAATAGCAAAATAGTAAACACACAGCACTATACCAATAGCAATCAAGTCCATCTGAAATTTGAGGTTTAATATTTTTAGTGGATGGTATTTTTCATAGGTACCAAAATTTAAGAAGCAAACATCCTATGGGAAAATAGAATATGGTAGTCATTTCATGAGATGGAACTTAAGTAAATGGTTGCATTCATTTTAACTTTTTGTCTGAGCAATAATTATTAGGATGTGAAAGAATAAAAATACAGAAAGCTATTAATCTCCCCTAAGAAAATGGTGATGGGGAAAATCTAAGGCAGCAGGATGTTATTATTAGTGTAATTTTATGCAATAATATTGCTAAGAGGGTTGTTTGGGTTTCTTAGTTTGCATGCATACACTGATGTTTCAATTTCTTTGAAGTTTATTTTAGAATCTAATTAGTTTATAAATGGTTTGAATTAAGATAGCTACAATATACTTTGAGAAATTTCTACCTTTCATTTAGTGAGATGTCCTCTGCTTTAACTCCATCCAAGCCTCCCTTGTGGGAATACATATGCAGTCAAAACAAAGGAGGACTGTGTGGCAATTCTTTTGGAATGTGTAGATAAGAAATTGCAATCTAGAAATGAGAAAATGAGCAAATGAGAAATAAGGGAGAATAGAATGTAAACAATGATGAGGAGGGGAAGAAGGGAGTGGTGCTCATGTGTTAATGAAAATAAGTTATTTCCCCTTGATCTGTGAAAGAACCTTTCCCCAAATCTTGGGAAATGAGATCATAATTGCTTCAAATTTTATTATTATTCACATCCAGTTACTGGCTTTATTGAACATAACCAGTGTATTTCTTTATTCAATGGGACCAATTATAAATGAATACTGAAAACAAAACCACAATTTAAGTTCATTTGTATACAGCAGCAACTGCCATAATTCAAATTATATAGGAATTTGCATATATATCCAAAGTCCCAAATTTCTATACATCCAAGACAAGTGATTTTTAGGTGCCATAGTCTAAGGGGCTTTACAGTTGAACACTAACAACTTGAATTGTTCATGAAATGGATGCAGAGTCAGTATGGCCCCCTTTGCATTGGCAAGATGGAATCCCATGTTTTTCCAACATGCCAGGCCAATTTGTTTTACTCTTTTGTTTCTGCTCTTCACACATTCTCAGGAAGTGATTCTGGAGGTTGCTGTGTACCTTGCCTCTTGTGCAGAAGCAGACACAGCTGTAGTAGAACACAATTGGCACTGGATGTTTGCCATTTTTTCTGTTGGAAACCACCCCAAGTTCCCCTGGGCTGATAGGGCAAGTTACAAATAAATTATTATTATTATTATTATTATTATTATTATTAATAATAATAATAATAATAACAGTAATAGTCCCATTCTTTCTCAGGTTAGGCTTTATTACATTGTTTTACTGAAGACGCACTACTGCCACCCAACACTGATATCTGTTTTTCTCCTTCATCATCTTCCCAATGGCCATGCTGCAGCTTGCAATTAGACAAAGTGGGGTTAACTGGCTGGGAAACCTCTAAAAAGACTTTGGAAAAAAGATGCTTCTTTGACAGAGGATTTGTTAACTAAGGTGTGGCTGTAACTGCAATATCCATGAGGCCTGAGAAGGAAGTATGTGTCATATTGTAATCATCTAGCCTAGAGGCTCTTATGTATCACCTCATTTTCAGAGGACTATCATATCTAGAAGGTTTGTGCAACACAGAGAGATCTGTTAAATATACAAATGGTCACAAAATACAAAGCAAGAAAGAATTCAAGAGCTTACTCTTCATGATGCTGTGCCACATTATTTTTGCTCCATCAGAGCAAAAAGACTGCTTCTCTGGAAATTATCTGACTGTTCCCTCGAATGATACTCCCTAATACTTATTAGCATAATTGAAGAACATTGTTCCCTGAAAAACAAATAGAAGAATGATACATGAGTTAGGTACTTAAGCTGATGTGCCTATTTTTTCTACTTTCCTCACAGAATAATAGAAGCGTAAGAAGAGAAAAATCTTTACTAAATCTAATTTGTGATCTCATTGTAGTGGGATAAGGGAGGCAGAAGAAGAACATGGTGCTAAAAGGCTGTGTGTGTGCTAAGAGCATTATCATAATTAATATCCTGCAAAGCCTTCTCCTTTTTTCTTAGTGGGCAAACTTCCTGTGTTTTAACTCTTCTGTGTTATGCCCCATTGCTTTAGTAATTTCTAAGGAGGGATCAGAAATGGCAGCCCTCCTCCCTTATTTTTCTATTTAAGAATATTTAAGTACAAAGTGGCAACTCCATTTACACATTTTCTTAGTATTTTCACTATGGATTTTGTACTGCTCCAGAGAGTCTGCCACTTTGGCTTAAAATATACAAGGAGAAAAATACCCATGGTGGTCCCTAATGCACTCTCCTAATATTGTTGTCACACTACAAGCTCACTATGCCTTTCCTATATTATTTGCAGCACTTGGAAAGTTTAAGGGCTAAAATGAACCATGGGAGTAATTCTTCTCAACATCCCTTCTTGATGTGCCCGTTTGGGTTCTTTAAAAACTTCCATGATGGAAAAGTCACTGTATCCCCATGCAACAAAATTAGTGCTGCTATTAAAAATGTCTGTTTTATTCCATCTCATCTCTGGTACTATCCCTTTAAAGCTGTTTGTCTATTGAACTATTTTACTACTTAATTGAAAAAAAAATACCTCTTTTATCAATTATTTTGATGAGGAAAATCCCACCACTAACTCGGGTGTGAGGAATGTTTGGCTCTCCAGATGTTTTTAACTATAACTCTTTGGCTACTAGTGACCATGTTGGGTGAAAGAGATGAAAGTTGTAGCACACCTGGAAAACCAAATGTTCTCTATTTCTGATTACTTCCATTGCTCTCTTCTGCCCTTGTACAGTTTTGATACATTTGTCAAACTCTTAAGAGTCATAGAATAATGACCAGTACTGAATTACGGCAGATATCACCAGGGAAGGTTAAAAACAGTTCTGATCCCATTGCATAGTTCACCAAGGAAGTTGAGGGCAGAGGTGTTGAGCAATATGGCAAGTTGGAATTGTAATTGTCAATCAGGAGCTCCAAGATGCTGCTGGAAGTGAGCCCTTCTCCATCAGATTTTTTGCTACTTCGGTAGCTAACTTCATGAGAAGAAAAGGACCATAGAAACATGGCAACAGAAGAAATCTTTCCATTTGAAGACAGATGTGGAAATCTCAGTAAAGACATAAAATATTGATCCACATTTCCAAATTCATCTTGACTATAGCAGAAATGCCCATGAGATAACTGTGATGCTGACCATTGGCATTTACTGGATAATGATAGACTCATCTATTTGTTGTGTGCTGCTTAACCCTAACTCTTGCTGATATTTTTTCCATTCAGTTTCATATGACTAAATACCCATTGCTTTTACAATATTTATTTCATTGGTCTTCTTTTTATCTTTTGTCTTGTTGTTCCTTATTCACTTCCACACCAAGACAGAGATCGGCTTAGTCTGACAGGACTTGTCTTAGTTTGTTGAGCACTGAAACCAAAGCAAGTGACTCTTTGTAATTTTCTGGACTTTCTGTAGCAGCAGCAAGAGCAGACATTCATATCTGTCTCTTTCCCCAATCTCCTGGGACATCAATGAATTCTCAAAGATAAATGCTCAGATTTTCTTTCTTCTTCAGCCACTTCCTTTAGCTTTTTATGAGACACATTCCATTAACTTCTGCTGGCTTTAGTTTACTCAGAGTTCCTTTGTGCTTTGCTACTGACTGGCCAACCTGACCTCTCATTGCATATGAAAAGCCCATTGATGTTTTCCATCAAGCCAGGTTATTTTTCCTTTCCCAGTCAACAGTGCGTTCAAACTGACTATATCCTCCAAGGCTTTGCATGATCCTTGGTGTACTTTGAAATGTTTCAGGCAAACAAGCACAGCTGTCCTGGCATCTGACAATTACTGGAGATTTTGAGAGGGTTGTGTTTTGTTTTCTCAATTAAGGTGTTTTCCCCTTCCCCTTGTTGCTATCTAGATGTGTCTTGGGGTTTTTGTTACATTTGGAAGTTGTCATTTTACTTTTATGTGTGATTATTTCTTTTAAAATATTATAGCCATAGCCATTTGGCTCATTAAGCCGAAAAACAAATGGTTGTCTTTCTACAGCCCATCCCAAATCAAAGAGAATAGTACCCAAAGCTTGCCAGATTATATAGGCAGCTGAGACAGAAAATCTCTTAAGCCCCTCTCCTCATTTCTGGAAATTGTAAAAAAATTTAAAAATGATTTCCCACTCTTTACAATACCCTCATATCTGCTGCTTGAGGTGGTCACTTCACTCTACCTAATAATAGGACTGACCTTGAGCAGAAGCAAGCAGTTCATTGCTCCTTTCATATGTTCTTGCTACTACCTCTGAATGAGCATCCTTTAACAGGCATCCTTCAGTGAGCGTCCTTTAACAGGAACACCAACATACAGAATACTCCAAAAGCCCAAACTGGATTTCTGAAAGAGTGGCATATTTGCTTTGTGAAGTTCCAGTATACACATACTTTGTTTCATGCACACAATTATAAAAAATATTATGTATAAAATTACCTCAGGCCTATGTGTTTAAGGTGTATATAAAACAAATGAATGTTGTGTTAAGACTTTGACCCCATCTCCAAGATATCTCAATACATACATTTATGCAAATGGAGATATTCCAAAATTCAGAGCACTTCTGTTTCCTAAGCATTTCGGATAAGATATATGCAATCAATATAGCAACGTAGTAGTAAATAAAAGCATATCACAGTGACAGACTGAACTATGCTACTAGGAAAACCCACCACCCAACCCAACCATTATGTTTACTTCCTGTTGGTGAGAGTGCAGACAGGATTCAAAGAGACAGAACAAACTTAGTTTGCCAAAATGCTCTTTCTATTTGTTCTATGTCTTTCCCCCCCTTATCAAAAAATAAATCTATTAAGAAGGCAAAGATGGGATAGATTCACAATCCCTTTCAATTGGTAGTGCTAGTAACTGTCTGTCCACAATAACCTGTATTTTTGTCGTCTGTCTCAGAGATAAAGCCTGTGTCTAATAACTTTTAGAGACAATTTGTTCTTATCATGCACATGAGGAAAGCAGCTGATTGCCAGTTTGCCCAAGGGTAAAAGATTAGACAGAGCAGTAGAAAAGAAAGCAAGGGACACCAGGAGAGTGTGTTGAACATCTGGGATCATATTAGTGTACTATGCTCACCTAACATCATTGGCTTAGGCAGTGGCAGAAAGAAGACAAAGAACTGAGTGTAGCAGCCATGAAAGAGCTAACACATTGGAGAGATAGGTTGCTTAGAGCCCAAAGATTTTGACTCTCTTCTTTTGTCACTGCTAGGTGACCATGGATTAAATACATTTGGTGGTTCAATGTACCAGTGGGATTCTGGCCTTCCAACAGGGGTGGGAAAGGTGCAGTTTGCTGATGAAATATGATTCCTGGATCCCATTTTTATAGTCCCATGAAGCCTCCCTTCAATTCACCCAAAATCCCAGATACCCACATTGCACTGAAATGTGTGAAAACTCCCAATTACTTCTAATTACCATTTTGGCCAGGATGAAGAAGGCATTTTTGCTGTGCTCCTTAGGACTATATGTGCAGATAGTGGGTGTTTCTTTTTTCTGGTGTGTGTGTATTACATCTCATCCTCCCTGCAGTTGACCACACTCGCTCAGATGTGACACTGATGTACACATTGACTATTTGCTCAATAGAAAAGTGACCTCACCACCATCATGAAAGTAATTGATTTCAGCTGCAGACTAATCCCATCCATGCTTAAGTCAAACTGATTGGAATTGGACTTGCTCCCAAATAAAGTGCCTAAGATTTCAGCCTTGAATACAGGGAAGGATTATTGCTCAAACAAAAGGGTCTTACTTCTTGGGGGAAGTTCTGCTGTAGGTGTTGGCAATGTGATCTAACCCCCCCCCCCCCCCCCCCCCGCCTTCTGTTACAGGTCAATGGTGTGGACTTAACTGGGAAAACCCAAGAAGAAGTTGTTTCCCTGCTGAGAAGCACCAAAATGGGAGGGACAGTCAACCTTCTCATTTTACGCCAAGAAATATTCTATCCAAGGGAACTGGTGTGTATTTTATTTTACTTTTCACAGTGGCAAAGGCATTTTAGATGGATATGAGCAAAATAGTCTGAAGGCCTGCTGTTAACACATGTGTGGCCGGGAATGGAGCCTCTATTATATTTCCCGTGTGAGAACTAATGCTTTGAAATCACAGGTGGTAGCAAATACAAATTATAAGCTGTTGCATAGACTTTGCTTCAGTGCCCACAGACAACTGGATTATTCTATGTCTTTTACACTTGTGTGTCCCTGTTGGAAAGCTTGCTGTTTGTCATGCTTTCTCTCTCCCTTTCTCTCAGACCATTTTACATTAATTCAAAGCAGGATGTGAAAATACAGTTTTAGAAAAGAGGAACTTGTATTGGCAAAAAAAGTTGTTTTTAATACAACAGTTATATCCCCAGGAGGCAGAGAAACCCCACTGTTGTTAATTTAGCAAGGTGATTCACATAATGCCTTTTGTATAATTTAACTGAAATGAAAAGTACCACTGTACGTAGACTAACTGTTCCACAGAATGGGCACTAATGGTGTCACAATAATTGTCTATGGCAAAGTATTTTTGTTTGTTTCTTTTATTAAGAACAGTGAGATAGATACAGATGTTGTTGAGTACTTAAACCTCCTGGGCCTGACCATTATGCCAGATCTATGTACTCCAAGGCTTTGAACAATGATGCAACTAAAGTTCATATTCTTGGGGATTTGGACTTCTTCCTTTCTTAATTCATTTCTGTATAACAAATCATCTAATATTTTCCTTCAGAAATTCTTCTTAAGACCAGAACAGAAGCCAGCTGCTTTCATGTCTCACTGGTGCCTTGGATAACAGGAGCAGCTGGTAGATCTATTGCTATGGGGGTACAAAATTTATTTTTGATTTCATTACCACTCCTTTGAGTTGTGCACGAACTCTCCCTGTGTTTGAACTGATCCCTTTTGAGATTTGGTATCCATCTGCAGAAGATGCTGTAGTGAAATCAAGAGTGGATTTGCTGCCCACTCGGCAATGGATCTGGCCTGCTCTGGTTGCAACTAGAGCTGTAAATCATTGCTTGGTATGGAGGGGACCAAATTTCAGAATTGGGATGTGGATATTCTGCTTTAGTGTTTGTTGAAAAGAGAGGAACTCCTCAGTTCTACTTATGATGTTTTAGGCAAGATTTAGACAAGATCAAACTAGGGACATTTGGGCTGTTAAAATTTTGCTTTCTGTTATGATTTGATGTCAAGTGAAAATAGTGCTGGTTTCTCAAAATGAGGGGTCGGGAGTGGAGTAGAAATGCAGCAGCATCACCTTTATGGCCAGATGTTTGGAAGAGGGAAATTGACTTTTGGTAAGTAAATTTATTGCTTTCACGCAGCAACACTATATGGTCATGGTAAAATATTGGAAGGACTTATATCACCTTATACATTAAACTTTCTGGATCCTATTACATTCTGTCCCACTGCCACAACTGTATGCATATACTTTATACCTGATTCCTTAGTATCACTTGCTACTGCATCTGGGGTTATATCTGTGAAAGCTAATGCTAAAATAAAACCAGTTAGCCATAAAGGTGATGCCACATTTCTTGTTTTTCCTCTCCCTGTCTTTTTCCTTTTTATTCTGCAAGAGCTGAGCATAGCTACTTCTTCAAAAATAGAATGTATATCTGGTATGTGTGCTAATATATATGCATACTATTGTCACATAACATCTATCAGTGCTCGCCGGAGTCAAAAGAAAAGGATGATCCCCATCTTTAGAAATACGAAAACTAGTTGCCTTAGCCAAAACATAGGTTTATGAAGGATACAATAGAAGTCAAAAGAAAACAACATCATAAATAACCCACTTTGATCTCTAAGCAAACCTTGATGTTTTATGTTTTTAAAGTAGTTGGATATTTGGCTTAAAAATCAATTAAAAAAAAAGTGAATACTAATTATGTAGTAACATGGTGGCTGTGAGACTGACTGAAAATCTGATTTGCCTGTTCAGTGTGCCATTTAAACAACTATTGAGAATACTGGTCATATAAAAAATATCAAGTACACAAGATGCTTACCATAATGGATGCTCCTCAGATGGAACGATTTATCCAGTGTTCCCTAGCGAGTCTCACTAGTTTCAGAATATGTTGCTGTGTATTGTAAGAAGTCACCAAGTAAAATAGGTAGAACCATGTGTTATTGAATGGTGCTGACCTTTTATGTTATTTTTTAAGTCACAAAGCGATTTTACTCAAATGTGTGTCAGTTAATTGACCATAATTGTTATAGTATTCAGCATAAACTGAAATTGACTAACTGATTTTTAATTATGATTTTATCCATAAAGGCTGGTTAATTAACCTGGGTGATAACCTCTTATGGGCAAGTCTTAAATTTGCAGGCTTATCAGTGATAAAACTTTATTTGTTATGACAGCAAAACTTTGCATTAAAAATTAACAACATAGCAGCCATATTTAACGTAAATAGCTAATAAAGAATAAAAGAGCAAAGTGGTTTTCATGACCTAGGATTTTCATTATCATTCACAAGCATCTATCACTTTTTCCTGCTAGTGTAGGGGACCAATAAAATAACAATTCCTTCTCTTGCCTAAATTATATAATAAGTCATTAATAGGGAAAATTATGCGTGGAATATCTCCTCAATTAAATCTCGTAAGATTTTTTTCAATGTAAGAATTGGACTCTGATTGTAAAGAGCGATTTCTTTTTGTCCTTTTTGTCCTTTTTCTTCTTTTCTTTTCTTTTCTTTTCTTTCTTATGTGGTGTTTTCTACATCTAGCCAGAAAAGCTATATATTTGGGAAGCTGAAATTGTAGCTAACAGTGATGTCAACATGCTAATTAATTTCATTGTAATTTATTCTGAAACATGGTTTCATGTCCTTCAGGCATACACTTTAAGAATCTCACACTCTAAAACACTATAATATATTTTAATATCAGTGCAATAATGACATTTAAAAAAACTACAGTTGCTAGCAAATAGAAGCCATTGTAAAGTGACTGAAATAAGGTGCTGAAGCAAATGTAGGTTGAGTATCTGAAATTCTAAAATCCAGAATCATCCACATGATTGTGTTAGATAGTTGAACTTTTGCTTTCTGGTGGTCTAGTGTACAAAAACATTGTGTCATACACAAAATTATTACAAATATTGTGTACAAAATTACCCTCAAGCTCTGTGTATAAGGAGTATATGAAACAAATGAATTCTGTGCTTATGCTTGGGTCCCATCCCCAAAATATTTAATTAAGTTTATGGAAATATGGGTATTCTAGAATCCCATAATTATCCAATATTCAAAACACTTGTTTCCAAATATTTTGGATAAGGGATAATCAACCTCTGTTGTCTATCTTCTGAAAACATGCAGAGAAGGTTCTAGGCAAGATCATTCTACAATATGGAACAATCCTATATTATCAAAGGCTTTCATGGTCGGAATCACTGGGTTGTTGTAGGTTTTTTCGGGCTATGTGCCCGAAAAAACCTACAACAACCCAATCCTATATTATGTTATTCCCTTAACTCTCCTACTGATCTATCCTTTTAACGGAAGGAATTACAGACATGATTTGATCTAGGGCTCGTCCATTTTTTTTGCTGTATAATGCAGAGAAGAATGTGGTAGCCTCCCTCCATTTTCTTTACAGAAAGCATTTGGACTCATAGCTCACTGCCAATAAGGCAATGACACCTGCCAATCCTTGGGGTGCTCAGGTCACACTGAGAAAGTTCAGGGGGATTAGGGGGAACAGTTTGTGGGCTGCCATTTCTGCTTTACAACTCTGTTGCCCAGAGTAATTGCACACCCTTCATTCCATCTAATAACTTTCAGGAGTGGGAAGGCTCATATATGTCATATGACACAATCCGACATTCTGTTTCATACAGAGTTGTATTGTATATAATGAAAGTCTTATATTTTTTGATCAGTAATAGTTGAAAGATGTTTTTGCACACTGAAGCTCCATTCTTATTGGAAAATATGGATACAAATTGTGTGCTTGACACAAGGATGATTCCAGTCTGATGAGAGTTAGTATACACAACCAAATTTCCAGGACCAGATTTTGATTGCTGCAGTTGTCTAAAGTTTTCCTTTACTTCATAATCCTTTTGCCAACATGCGGCTGTATTCATTTCAGCCCAAGTGGCCAATATTTTGGAAGAGGTCATGAGAAAGCAGCACAATTTTGCTTAAGATTGAGGATTAGGAGATGATTGGCGAGTTTCACTGTATATGTTTTGTTGTGCCAAAAATGAAATCTCTTCTTCCCCCTTTTTATTTAAGGGAATAAAGATTTCTTGGCTCTGTTTTCTGTCTTTGTCAACTGCTGTGGTTCTAGCAAGTAATTCCCCCTTGACAAGCACTAGTTGCCTTTGTCTGCATGTGGGAGATCAATTAAAACTGCCCGTCTCATAGGAGAGGTGTTGTGTTTGGTCTGGTTGGCAATAAATGTAAAATGTATATTATGTCTATACATGCCATTGAAAGTAAGTGATAAAAAATTATGGAAAGATGCTTTTGTTTGCTGTTAACTTTGCTCAGTTAGTATCCAGGACATACACTTTAAAAAGGAATAAAATTGACCCAAGAAGATTTAATACAAACATAAGAAATTACATCAGAGCATGTTTTTCTTGAATTAACTGATACTATGCAAGCACATAAAATATAATTCCAAATGAAGTGTGGAATGCAAAAAAAAAAAAAAAAAAGGGGGGGGGGAGTTAGTTAGTAACATCACAATGCTATCCAAAATAAAAAAGAGTGATAAAATAGCACAAATACAAAAGTCATTCTCTCCATCATCCCAGGATGATCCACTCCAAAGAATTGCCATCGAAGGGTGTTCATGTATCGTCCAAGTTATTCTGTCCTGTCAACACATTTGTCAGGTGCGTCAGGTTGAATAACAACACTTGAATGAAATTTAAAATCCCCCTTCCCTTGAAAAATATGAAGTAGGCAAACAAGAAAGAATTAAAAGCCCCATCTAGGATCCTGTCCAGCTCTTTCAATAGTTTAAAATCTAAAACAAAATTTGAAGTATTGAATACTTGAGGTTATGAAGCTGTAAATCAGAACAAAGTCCAAACAAAGAAGTCAGTGAGTAAACCAAGGGTCATAAATCCAAGATATTCAGCAACAGCTTCTGGTGGTCATAAGGAGAACTGGAGTTCTCTCCTCCACCTCCATTTTCCTGAATATCTGCTATAAGTGTTCTTCATTTTCCAAGGAAGGTGAACTTTCCAGGGTGTGGGACATGGTAGGCGTGATCCTCAACCATTTCAGTTCTCTCTCTCTTCTCTCCAAATAACATTTTAAAGGACGAATTTCTTCACCAGAATGATCTCTGAGACAGTCAACACTACTATCCTCCAACAACCCCCCTCCAAGGATTTCATGTTTCCTTCCCAAAGCCTAGTAATGATGGATCAAAAGAAACAATGATTTCCTTTTGATCATGATTTTCCATTTTTTATTAATATTGTAGTGTGCTGGCTTTAGGCCCAGGGAAATGATGTCTGTCTGGAGGTCTCTTGGAGTGGATGTCGGACTGGAGGCCCATTTCTCTCTCTTTCTCTGTGTATGTGCTTATGGAAAACCATTTGTAATAATTTGTTGAAGACTGAGCACAGCCAGAATTTCCTCAATTGCAGCCATAGTAAGAAGTATTGCACAGGCACCTCAGACCCTTACATTCAAGGACAGGGAACTTCACTTTACCATTCCCTTGGTATCACAACTGTCTGCAACCTTCTTAAAATAGTCTGTTTCCTCTCTCTTCTGTAGTGTCTGGATCTTCATTAGAGTGACAGGTCTTCACAGCATCCTTCCCCTTTCAGCAATATGTGTCTTCTTTTGGTAGTTGTGTAAGATCTTAAAGGCCCTGGTGGTAGTGGTCAGTGTGATGAAAGAATGACCTCCATTTCTTCTGTAACCATATCAGTTGTTATAATGCTTACAGAGAATTTGTTAAAAAAGTGCATACAAAATGTGTATATTTCAAATGTGAATGGCTAAATTGGCCATAATTGAGAAAAATGTGGAGAAATATATTTTAATCCAAGAGGAAACATTCAGAAATTTAGTGAATTGTACCAATGGATAGGAAAAATATGTGAAATACATTTCTGCAAATGTCAGCACTGGATGGAAACATAGTCTCACAACCCAAGATGAAATGGGAACAGTAGGAAAATGCTTAACCTGCATTCATTTGTTTACTCGTACAAAGTGTCACTTGTGGGTCTTGGATCTTTTTATTATAGTTTTGGTGGTGATGTATCCTGCTTTGCTGGTAGAAGATTTCTCATTAGGGAGGATAACAACTTCTGCGGTTCTTGCTTTTGCACTCCATTTGAATATCAAATCACTTGCTTGTCTTCCTCTTTCTCGGAGGAAGAGATTTCAAATGCCTTTTTAAAAGCTTTGTTCTTATTTTAATTTTTTCCCCCTCACTTCTTTTAGAATACTGAACAAACCCAGTCACAAATTCCAAAGGAAACGGTAAGAGTTTTGTCTTTGGCATGTCAACAGTGGTGGTGGTTTTTGAATGTTGCATTATTCCATCAAAGGAGGTTTTTCAGCATATAATTCCATTCATGATAGATGCTGTAGGGGGCTCTCTCCAGCTTTAAATTGCATCTCATGTTATTCTTTACACTTATTTCAGATTGGTGTGTGCATGTGTCTTCAAGTCACTTGGCATACTTTACCTTATAGGGAGAGTGATAGTTTTCTGCTTGTAATTGGAGCACACTTTGATTAAGACACAAACAAACTGGTTTTACAAAAAAGAAAGTGATTTAGTTCCCAGAAACTGAGCTAGTTAAAGCTTTCAGACAACAGCAAAATGCTCCAAAATGAACCACTCCTCAAAATTTGAACTGTCATATCTTATTACATACTTAAAAATCAACTTTAGTGTTGCTTCAGAAGAAATATTGGATTTACTCCAGAGTAGCAGATTCTACATTCAAGTACTGTACATATTTCAGATGGAGGAACATCATACATTATTTATTATATGAGCAACTCAAAGCATGAAGATTTTTTGTTTATTTAGTCTTTACAGTTCTGTACATGTTCTCCTTATTTTACATTGTATTTTTATAATGCTATTTTAAAAAGTCCTGCAATGGAAGCATTTCCTGTCCAGGTTAAATCAGTATTCCAAAGGATCTCCTTATAGGGACATCTCTTGTACAATGGCAGCTTTTCAGGGGATTTAAAGCAAATCTATCTGACCATAAATCAGCATTTTCTCATTCCTTTGCAAGGTTTCTTCGAGATTTTTTTAAAAGAAGGGTGTTTTAGAGAGGAAGAAGGTTGGACGAAGACATTTTGTTGGATGGTGTGAAGCATGTGAAGTTCTCAGAATGTGTGGTACTCAAGTAATCAGGTTATTTTGATCCCTGAGTTAAAAATCTTATGTGCACCTCTTTTCCTTTCCAGTAAATATATAACAGTAAAGAACAAAATAGCCAATATTTATGTATAATGTCATAAAAACCCACATCAGGCAGTTATCTCATTCTGCCTAACGGTAGGACCAAATGTGCTACACAATCTGTTTTTATCTTACTAAACATAAGTTTCCGTATCACATTCTGTTGAGTAGTTACTATAGTGGCATAATAAAATGAGAGGGCCCACATTTGGGTTTAACGGAAGATTAATGATATGCTCAAGAGTATGCTCAAGAGCAGGCATGAGCAAACTTCATCCCTCCAGGTGTTTTGGACTTTAACTCCTGCAATTCCCAACAGCCAGTAGGCTCTTAGGAATTGTGGAAGTTGGTCCAAAACACCGGGAGGACCAAAGTTTGCCCATGCCTTCTCAAGACTGTTTGATCAAGACAGACTGAAACCCATGTGATATAGATTCTGATAAGCTTTTTGTTTTGCCTGTTTAAGCCAAACCTTTCTAAAATTATTCAGAAATCTAGATGTTGTGCTTGTTCTCTTACCATCTTGTGGCAGGGAAATAGTAGGTATTCCGTGTGCTTTTCAGGTGAGCCAACTGCTAACAATCTGCCAAACAATCTAAACAACAACATGAATATATTATTACAAGCTGGATCACATATTTTTCAGTACACTGCTTGGGGATTGAAAATATATATGTATGGCAGTTTTTGTATGACATGAATATCAGTGGCGGAGAGCATAGGTGTATTTCTTTTTAATTCTGCCTTGCTTCTTAATATCTTTTGCATATCTTTTTTTTCCAGCAGGAAATCAATATCTTGAACTTCATTTTGAGTGTTCTGCATTGTTACTTGGCTGCCTTTCTCCCTTCCACTTGGTTCTGCATCATTCCCCTTCTGGCTTTTCTAGCTCTTGTCAGATCCTTCACCTACTCTTTCTGATTCTATGTTTTATTTTATTTTATTGTTCTTGCTGTTGTTGTTTGGTAACAAGCTTTCTGGTCTCTCTTGTGCTGTTAGTAGTGAATTCAGCGCGAGTTGCTGTCATGAGTTTGACAGCGGAAGAAAGCTTAGTGAAGATAGTAGCAATAAGGATGCTGGGAGAATCACAGGAGATTGGCGAATCACTAAAACAAAATTAGGTTCTTCCAGCTTTGAAGCACAGGCCATCACAAATATTTGCAGTGTGAGATAAAAGTGCCTTTTGTTAGGAACTCTAAATGGTTCTCTAAAAGAAAAAAATCCCAGTGTAATTTTACTTTGAACTTTTTCAAGGCTATCAATATCTCCACCATGTAAGAATTCTTACTTGCTTTATTGTAGTGAGGGACATTTTCTTCAGCATTGCACGAAGTCATGATTTTGCTAGGACTCTATCATCATTTGACTTATGTGAGTCTTTGTTGAGCGATGACAGCATGGATATTCAGGATGAATTTTGAAAAGTGACTATGACATCAATGCAGTAGTGGCAGTAATAGTAAGCAACTCCTTTCATTTCCTCCCACCTTCTGAATATTCAAAAAGTTATGTTTTTCTTTCCCTTCCTGTGTGTTTCATCCACACAAGTGATGATGATGATGATATTATTATTACACAATAAGAGGATTTAAGGATCACACTGCAAAGACTCAGGCACAAGCCAGTAAAGGTGGTCCCAGTGTTGATCAGCATACTGGGTGCAGTGCCTAAAGACCTTGGCCAGCACTTGAAAATAATCTGCACTGACAAAATTAATATCTGTCAGCTGCAAAAGGCCACCCTACTGGGATCTGCATGCATTATTCGCCGATACACCATACAGTCCTAAACACTTGGGAAGTGTTGGACATGTGATCCAATATAAAAGCCAGCATAGTGATCTTGTTTGCTGTGTACTAATCTTGTTGTTTATCTAATACTAATAATAAACAATCCAGCATGTAGATCTTGTTTGCTGTGACATACTGTGGTTTTGTGTCAGTAAAATAATAATAATAATAATAATAATAATAATAATAATAATAATATATTTCTTATTTATTTATTTATTTATTTACTTTGCTTATATACCGCTGTATCTCAAGCCCGAAGGCGACTCACAGCGGTTCACAAACAGTAAAAACAGTAGAAACAGCAGTGGTTCCATACAACATATAACAATTGACTTAACACATTATCCATAAATTACCGATAAGCAATTACAATGCACAATTATTACAAAAAACAACCGTACCCAGTCTTCTCATCATCCAAGCGTAGTCCAGGTTCGTCGTCCATTGTTCCATTCCTATGTTCCATTACCAGATTGCACTAAATTACTCAAACGCCTGCACAAACATCCAGGTCTTCACCTTTTTGCGGAATACCATTAGAGATGGTGCCAGTCTAATGTCCGCAGGAAGGGCGTTCCACAGCCGAGGAGCCACCACCGAGAAGGCCCTCTCTCTCGTCCCCGCCAGCCGAGCTTGAGAAGCAGACGGGATCGAGAGCAGGGTCTCCCCGGAAGATCTCAAAGTCCTGGTGGGTTCATAGGCAGAGATGCGGTCAGATAGGTAGCTTGGGCCGGAACCGTTTAGGGCTTTAAAGGCCAACGCCAGCACTTTGAATTCAGCCTGGTAGCAGATCGGTAGCCAGTGGAGTTGGCGCAACAGGGGGGTTGTATGCTCCCTGCGCTCCGCTCCTGTTAAAATCATGGCTGCCGAGCGTTGGACTAGTTGGAGCTTCCGAGCTGTCTTCAAAGGCAACCCCACGTAGAGAGCGTTGCAGTAGTCTAAACGGGATGTAACCAGAGCGTGGACTACCGTGGCCAAATCTTACTGCTTCTTCTCATGGCTTGAGGCGGACTACAGAATAATTAAAACAGATAAACAATGCAAAACACTAGAAATGCATATATTAAAATGTATTTATATAAAATCTACATATTTAAATACACAAAATAGAGATTAAACAAAGTCAATGCATTAAAAATTGTGCTTAAAGACTGTCTGGGCAGGCCTGCCAGAAGAGATAAGTTTTTACATGGTTTTAAAATTCCCACAGCTCCTTTAGCTGTGGGAGTTCTTCCAGCAGGTTGTTCCACAGTCTTGGGGCAGCCAATGAAAAGGTCCTCTGCGTGGTGGTTGCCAGTCGGGTTCTGGCAGGCTGGAGCAGATGTCCCTCAGAGGACCTCAGTGTGTGGGGAGGATTTTACACGAGAAGGAGATTTTTTAAGTAACCTGGACCCAAACCATGTAAAGATCAAAACCACTTTGTACTTTCCCTAGAAACTAATTGGCAGTTAGTGGAGTGACTTTAGGATAGGTGAAATATGCTCACTCCTAGATGTTCCTGTAACCAATCTGGCTGCTGTATTTTGAACCAGGTGTGATTCAGCTTCCTACCTACTAGGAAGCTGAATCACACTAAGTGTGGGTGATTTCAAGATACCATTGAAGGCCAGTTCGTCAGGTGCAGCTCAGGAGTACATGGTATCCATGACAAACATGGGCCTATCCCTGTTAGTGTCTGGACAATGTGTTCAGCAGGTCATACCCTTTATGCAATTTTCAAATTGGTCAGGGCTAGTATCACAGCTACAACCTACCCCTGCAAGGATGGAGGGCCTATTAAAATGGTCTTCCCTCAAAGGCTAATGGATCCTCTGAGATTCCAGGAGGCCTTAGATGTTTCTATGGTTGACATCACCAACAATCCTGTTGAATCCCTGTTCAATAAGTGAAATCAAAAATCTAACCAGGGCTATTGACACAATCACTTCCAAATGTCCTCTCTGACCCTTGACAGAACAGGCTCCCTGGTATACAGAGAACCTCAAAGAAATGAAACAGGAAGGACAATGAATAGAGAGCAGATGATGGAAAACTCAACTTTTATGTAACAAGAGGGCACCTTTGCTCCTCTAAGGTGGCAATACTTGCAATTAAGAAAGCTTTCCTTTCTGCAAGCATTGTTGTAACGAGTGGACGTAGATGTTAAATAGCAGGGGCGAGAGGATAGCACAAATACAGTTAAAATCATACAATTTCTAATCAACTTCTTTACACCTTCCCCCCCAGAAAAAATTATGTTTGGATCATTCTCAGTCCCGGAATGGGCAAAATTAATTCCACAAATTATCCAACAATATCTAAATATACAATATTTCTGAAATGCAAACATATTATGGTTAAATACATTATAATTCATACATACAAACCTTTAACCTTACGAAATTCTAGTATCATCTATGGATGTGGTATCAAAGTCTCACATTTTTAACGTTTTTCATATAAACAATCTATCTAAACATTTCTATTTTTATATATATATTTGTAAATATTTATTGCCTATTATAAAACGTATATACCTACCACATTTTAATATTACACTACCTTACACATACATTAGATTTTAAAAGTTAAATCCTTTTCCATGGAATCAGTATTGATGAAACACCTTCCAATGGAACTAACAGGCTAACACTAAACCTATATCTATATAGCTTACCTGAATAAAACTATCCTGGAGTCATCCTCCATGTCTATGACAAGATGTCCACCTTGACATAGTTACATCCCTCAGTATACTATACATTGAAGTGAAATTGTGGAGCCTCCAACTCCCAATTCCCACCTTTACAGTTTGCCTGTCCCCTGGGCTCTTATCACCTATAGAAGCCCCCAAACCCAGCACTCTTTATCTTAGAGGCTGCTATCTTAGACCTAAATCTTTCTCTTGAAGACTGGTTCTACCTTTAAAACATTTTCTCAAAATGGATTTCTGTCTTTACCTAAGACACACAACTTTACCTTTCATTAACTTTATCTTTAAATCCTCTTGCATTTATTCAATTCTCCATATCAACATCAAATATCCTTGTCCAAACGTGTTTCTATCCCATTAACATATACAATTGACCTTCTACCTAGTTTGGTCAATTTATAAGACTTTTATCTATATATCATATCACAACTTTTCTCCATACATATGGTCCCAATTTGTTAATAGCCCACACAATAGTTAAACTCCCACATTTGATCGTTGACATAGGTGTCTTAGTGTCCAATGTCCCATGGTTCAAACACAACCTCGGTTGTATTGGACCAACTGTCCACAGCAATGTCTCTTTATGATGATCTTTTAACTTCTTTCTTCCACTTCTTCGTTTCTTCTTTTGTCCCTTGATGTCTTTTCGATGACCTGGAGATACGGTTTTCTTTCTCACACGACGTCTGCAAGTCTTTTCTGCTCTCTTTTTTGCTGCTGGGGTTTCTTCTTTTAATCTGACCTTCCAATTATCAGGAACAGTTCTGTTTCCATCGAGTTCCAGGGCTTGAACAACAGCTTGCTTTAATGTAGCATCAGATTTTAGTGAAGTATCTGGAATTCCTCGAACATCTTTTCTTGGCACTGAAGAGAATTCACTGTCCTTGGAAGAACGAACACGAATACTGTCCCTCTTCATGGCAAGCTCATCACTGCTATCTGGACAAACTTCTAAATCTAGAAATTGCAGCTTTTTCTTTTTATCACCACCAATACAGTCTGCGTACATCAGCTCTCCTGTCAATCCATCAGCTCGGCTTTTATTCTTTCTTTCTTCTTTGTTCAAGGATAAAGGAGATCTCTCTTCCGACACATGGCCAAATCTTCTTTTTCTGCTCACCCTCTCCTCAGATGTAGGCTTATCGACATGTTCAGAGTTAGTAAGGAAGAGTTGATCTAATGTTTTACTCTCAACAAAATGTCTCTCTTTTTCACCATCATCTGTCATAGGGTATAATCTTGTATTTATCATTTTGTTGATGCCAGCTCTTTGATAAGTTTCACTTAAACTCTTATCTTCAGCTATAGTTCCATTCTTTAGAACTTCTTTTGTATGATCATCTGGAACTTTTATAGTGGATGAATCATGTCTAGAAGTCATCTTAACTTCAATTAGCCCTTCAGGTGTATGGATCTTTGTTTCACAGAAGACCCCTGGATATTCTGAACTCGCATCAGCTTCTACTGTCACATCCAGAGTTTGTTTTCCTTTAACTTTCTCTTTTGATTGTGTCTCATGGTCTTTGTCACAAAGTTTGGTTGAGGTAATTTCTTTACGTGGAGCTGAAGGTAATATATCTTTTAAGGTCAAGGATTCCTCTTTCTCCTCAGAGTTTATCACTTGTCTTTCCAGACCTATTGTTTCTATACTCTCTTCACTGGCTCTCAAATAATCAGCCACTGGAATCGGCTCTGCTGCAGGGCTTGTTCCTCGTTTGCATGGTCTCTTCTGGCTGTACACTTCTGACTTTATATTTGGAACACCATCTTCAGCAATAAATCTATAGGGTTGTTCTTTTGCTCTTTGTTCCTGTTGAATTTCTCTGACTCCTCCTGTCTTCTTAATAAGCTCAGCAACCGTAGTGCTAGATTCTGGATTCTCATCCCCATCCTGTTGTATGGTGAAACACATGGCTTTTTGATCAGGGCTTTTGTTGTTATATTTCTCCTCCTCACACGTCATTCTTCAGTTTTCAATCTTTTTAGCCACGCCATCCAGCCCAGAGGCAGCTCCTCCATCTTTGTCTTTCTCATCTTCTTGTGTCACCTTCCTGGCTACTTTTGCGAGCCTTGTGGCTCTCTTGATGAGGGACAAATGGCCTGGAGTCCCTGGCTGAAATTCCTGGTGCCATTCCACAGCTTGTGCCACAACTTCTATGGCACTGTTTAAATCTCCTCTGCGCCTCAAACATGCCGCCATTGTCAAAACTAAGTCTGAGTCACTCCTCAGCACTTCTGTATCTTTTAAAATTATGTATGTTTCATGTACATGGCCTTGATCCCACTTTTGTATTGCCATAGTCAACTTCTCATGTTCGCTCTTTAATTCAGTCATGCTTTCTTTCTCAGCCTCCTTTTGTTCTACCTCAGCTGTTTTCATAACTTCTTCCCTTTCTACTTTTGGCTGTGACTCTCTAACTGTCACTACATCTGTCTCTTCAGCTTTGGTATCCACCATATTGCCTGCTTCTGAGGTAATCTTCTTCTGTCGTCTGGTAGCCGTATTTCAATAACTTTTACCTCACAAATTATTTTCAAAGTAGTCTTAAGGCACTTGATCAGTTGTTAAACGGATCCCACCATCTGCCACCAATTTGTAACGAGTTAGGAGAGAGGAGGGACGATTTATTATTTATTACTCTTAATGGTGCCACCAATGTGTGATGTGAGGTATTATTGGGAGATATGGCACACTGGACGCAGAATTAATGGAGATGAGGCAGTCTTCAAACAAAAGAGAACAAGTTTATTTTGAACAAAGCGTATGGTTGCAGGCTGTTGATAAACTTGGAAATACTTTGAGAACTTTACATGTAACTTGGTTGCAATACAGTTCACACTTCTGGATGTTACAACTTGTAATTGATTTTTACTGTGGTGAAGCACTTTCTTAAACAATGTTTCCTGAGGTGAATAGCCTTCCTGTTTGATCCTTCCGTGATCAAACCCCAGATCTCTAGTTCATTTCTAACTAGTGATCTAAACAAGCTTCTATTAGTCCTCTCTAACTAATGAAACTAATTAGGTTTCCCCTTCAGCCTTCCTAAACTGAAGAAACCTCTGACTATTCACAAACACTGCTTCTCTACTTCCCACTCTCTCTCTCTCAACTGCTAACTCCGACTCCAAAACCCTAACTCTGACTGAACTTAAACTGTCGTTTTTCAAACTCTCCCCTCTAAGCTCCTCCCACTTCTCTACAGCATCGTCTCCATGGTAACGCAATCCTCTCAGCTAGGCCGCTCCAGCATTAGTGCCACCAATCCAAACACAAATACAGTTAAAATCATACAATTTCTAATCAACTTCTTTACAATTGTGTTTGTAGATTCACATCCAGCGGAACTGTTCAGAGTGGTGAGAGGCATAACCCAGGTGCCCTCTCAAACACATTGCTAGAATCTTCAGTACCTCACTGTGATGCTTTTAACAACCATTTTGCAGATAAAATATCACACATAAGAGCTGGCTTAGGTACTGTAATTGGTATCCAACAACTCTGTAAGTGAGATTACACTGGATCAGTTTTAATTATTGAGTGGCATGCTGGCAGGGTGACTGGAAGGTGGGATAGGTATTAAACACCTTTCTCTTCATCTATGAGGACATGTGACCCTGCAATTGCCATATCTCCCTCTGCCCTAAACAACTTGTATTGCTAACCCAGTTTCTGTATACACTGAATTAAAAGCAATAGTACAGTGACAAACAAACAATTCAAAGCAAAAAAAGGAAACAACAAAAACAAATTATAAGATATTTGATACAACAATACTTAACACACAGTCTATTAAGCTGCATTTGGACTATTTGCTTGCCTAGATTTTTGCCAACTGTGTATGGACCAGCACCCCCAACTAATCTAGGTTCTTGTCGTGTCCCAAATTATGAGAAAAATATGGGTCTATCTGCATAAGACTTATCATTATAGAATCAGTAGTAAGAATGCTGTAGGAAGTCTTGGGATCCATATCCTACACCAAAGACTTTTATCATTAGGATTCTAGAGGCCTGTTACATGAAAATATTTTATATTTCTATGTCTAAATTACAGCACTATATATAAGAAACTGTTCTGTCAGTATGTATATCTTCTGGACTGTCCCAGCTAAGATACAGTTGGCTACCAAATTATTCTAGGTAAGTGTAGCCAGAAACTTCCTGCGATCACATCACAACTTGGCTTCATGGGCTTCCCAGATGGCAGTTCAGAATTTCTATTTTTTTACTCTCCTATCCAAAATGAAACAGATGCACCTTCTGGTAAACCATGGTGATTATTTTAATGTGAAAAAGAGAGACCACAATATGAGAACTGGTAATTTGTCATTATATTTCTGTTTCTGAGGCTAATTATCTTAATCTTTTACATTGCATAGAAATAAATTGTTAATTACGATATGAGGAACATCTGCCAGTTAACCTTTGTCCTTCTCCTGAAAAGTCAATAAAGCTGGGATAATACTGCGAATTTTGATCCCCCCCCCCTGTGTTTGTTTTCTTTCTTTCCAATCTGTTTTTGACCCGTCTCTTAGCTTCACCTGTGGGGACTTGTTGTTGTTGTTCAGCATGCTTAGTGACTTTGATGGTGTACCTTTGGGAATATGTGGAAGAGGAAGAGAAAAAGGCACAATTTTGGCATCTATATGAGGGAGAAAAATATTAACTTGTTGCAAATAATGCCCTAATAGTCCCCAATATTGCTGTGATTATTCTTAGAGTCTCTCCCCTCCCCCCTCCCCCCAGAAATCTCAGGTTGTGCATAGTGTAAACATCCTTTTCCGTTTTTCAGCAATGAAGGAAAAGATGGTCTGAATAATAACTTAACTAATTATTACTAATCTTTTCTACACTAGAGAGACATTTGGAAATATACAACTGTGCAATCAATTCACATGGCCAATGGTGAAATCCCCAAATTCTGTCCAATATGTTGTACAAATAAAGCATGACCCATATTCCATGTCAAGTTCCAGTTTTTCCCGATGCTGGGAGAATTATGGCCTGGATATGCAAATGCTAGTGGAATTACTTCACTTCACTTCACTTTATTACTTAATTAGTTGCTCTCCACCAAGGTGCTCCGAGCGACTTACAATTTAAAATAGCATTTACACAATATAAAAACATTCAACATAAAAACATTCAACAGTGACTATTTGGCAAAGTAGATCTGATCCTTTACTTAAATGCACAACCAAACAGCCAAGTCTTGAGCGCCTTTACAAAGGGTCGCAACTTCGATATTGCTCTAATATATGCAGGCAATGAGTTCCACAGAATTGGAGCATAGGTCAAAAAAAGCTCTATGCCTTGTAGCTTCCAGGTGTACTTCCCTAGGGCCCGGTATGTATAGGCGATTTTCTTGGGTGGATCAAGGTAACCACTGATGGAAAAAAGGAATGAGGCGGTCCCTAAGATATAAAGGTCCTTGGCCATTTTGAGCTCTAAATGTCAGGATCAGTATCTTGTAAGAGATCCGATGTTCTATTGGTAGCCAATGCAGTTGTTGCAGAATTGGTGTAATATGGGATCTTATAGATGATCCCGCTAGCAGCCTGGCTGCTGCATTTTGGACCATCCAAATCTTCTGGGTTGTTGACTTCGGAAGGCCGGCATATAAGGTGTTGCAATAGTCCAACCTCGTGGTGACTGTTGCATGGATTACTGTTGCCAGTGCTTCTACCGAAAGGTAGGATGCCAATTTCCTTGTCTGGCAAAGATGAAAAAAGGCCTGCTTACTTATGGCAGTGATCTAGGCCTCCATTGTCAGGGATGGGTCCAACACAACCCCAAGGCTTTTAACAGTGGCAGACAGAACCAGAGCTTCCCCATTGAAATCAGGCAGAGACTGGATTAATTCTGGCGGCTGGCCAGGCCAGAGTATCTCAGTTTTTACAGGATTCACTTTTAGTCTGCTCGCTCGCAGCCAACTCATCACTGCTTCCAAACACAGCTTGAAGTTCTCAGGAATCGCGGTTGTCCCAGGTTCAAGACGCAAGAGTAGCTGGGTATCATCTGCATACTGGTAGCACTCTATGCCAAAGCTCCGCACCAGTTCAGCAAGTGGCTGGACGTAGATGTTAAATAGCAGGGGCGAGAGGATAGCACCCTGGGGAACTCCAAAGCAAAGGCAGGAGCTCTCCAAGCTTTGGCCTAACCACTCCACCCTCTGTCTCCGGTCCCGGAGGAATGAATTGAACCATTTAAGGTCTAAACCTCATAGACCAGACACAGCCATTTTGGAAACATATACTTCAAACTGTGAAATAATGTGTAGTGCTTGAGTAATCATGTTTTTTTTAAAGGCTTAAGAGAGAGTTGGGTATCCTCCTTGAAGAGCCACTTGCAAATACTGTATATGAGATTTTTCGGACTTCGATCAATGTGCCTGCTAATACATCATGCTATTTAGAGTTGAATTGTTATTGCCAGATGGGGAGAGTTTTGTTTCAGATGAGGCTGACAGCATTATTCTCTGTGTTGATTGGGTTATTGTGAATGTTGCTTATTATTTCTTATGACTTTCAGAGAGATAAAGCAAAATGCAGTCTTTTTTGTTTTTCAGTAGTATGAGAATAGCCACATAAAAGAGAAAGAGTGATTGCATTTGGTTTCACATCAATTTGGGGGCAACTTTGAAAGATTTAAGATTACATTTTTAATAAAGATGCAATCTAAAAACAAATCTGGTAGTCTTTAAAAAGAGAAAAACATAAAGAACATTCAGTTTATCCCATGAAGTTTCTGTGATCTGTTTCTTTTTATCAAATAGAGCTCGCAGTTTTTGAGAACCTGATTTGGAAAATAGTGCCAGGAGCTAAAACACCAATCCCTATGGAATAGACTTACTAATGTACACAATCTCTTTCTCTGTCTAGTTTGAATCTTTTGGATATTCAAAATTAATCAGTTGAATGCTGGTGAACCACCCTGTACATGTGAGTCATTCAGAAGCAGCTTTTTATATACTTACTATATTTTAACATGGAATGCTGCATCCCATTCTGGACACCACAGTTTAAAAGAGATATTGACAAACTGGAAGATGTGCAGAGGAGGGCAACTAAAATGATCAAAGGCCTGGAGACCATTAATCCCTATGAGAAACATCTTAAAGAAATGGGCATGTTTAGTCTGTAGAAGAGAAGTTTGAGAGGAGACAAGATAGCCATGTATAAATATGTGAAAAGGTGTCATAAGGAATAGGAAGCAGGCTTGTTTTTTACTGCCCTGGAAACTAGGACTCAGAGCAATGGGTTCAAATTACAGGAAAGGAGATTCCACCTAAAAATTAGGAAGAACTTCCTGTCTGTAAGAACTCTCTGCCTTGGAGTGTGGTGGAAGTGCCTTCCTTGGAAGCTTTTAAACAGAGGTTGGGAAATTAGACTGCAGCCAAGAAAGAAGGATCAACCCTGACTGATCTAAGAGCTAGTTCATAACTTTTGGTGTGGCTTCAGAAGATGTCTTCATCATACACTGACAGTCAAAATATAGGCAAGAGTGGTCCTTTTTGAACAGTTACCTCTGCTTTACCATTGACCATAACAGTAACAGATGACAGGTTGAGGGCCAACTTGCAGGGAAGATTACTACTGTAAATTTTAAAAGGAGCAGAAAGAGAAACGGTGGTGATGTGCCGCATTTGGCTAACCCTCCCTAGCTTCTTCCGGTTGCTATAGAGGCAGCTGAGCGTATATTCTGATATTAGGAGTGATACAATATCAAGTAAAAAAGCATACTATTGTGTTAGTTCCTTCATGTCACACTATACTTTGTGCTGCTTTAGGAAGGGGATAGCACTATGGGTGCTTCACATCCATTCCTGATGTTCTAGGTTCAGACTGATCTTCTTTAGTTTGGCTTAAATATTCAACTAGGAAATGGGGAGGTTGGGGATTCCAGTTTCTGATGAGTTTCTGTTCCTCTGCCTTGCCTCTCTTTCTGATTGTTCTGTTCCCTTTTCCTTAAGGTCAGTAATGCTAGTTAGAGAAAACCAAAGCCTCTTGGTCTTTGGGCACTATCCTTGTAGATGTGCCCTGTAGCAGGGGAAAATTAAATTACCCCCCTTCCCCAACCAAAAAATGCTGGATTACACTTTCCTCATGTTTTGTGCATGTATCTTCAGGTCAGCTGTAGACCTATGGCATCCCCATAAATTTCATAAGATTTTCTTGGTCAAGGAATGCACAGAGGTGTTTTACCATTTCCTTGTTCTGTAATGTAGTCTAGAGTTTCCCAAACCCTCTTCCAACTATATTTCCTTCCAGTATCCTCCCACCAATCCACGATCTTCTGAGAGGGGCATAGGTGAAAATCACATATTTACAAACAAAACATTTTAGCTACCTTTCTACTGATAGAACAGGGAGGCATGTGGTCCCAGGTAGCCCACTGCACCTGGTTTTCATTGGCAGTCTTCCATCCAAGTACTAACAGGCTGACCCTGCTTAACCTCCAAGAGCAGACAGGAACTGCTGGTGCCTTTTGCGTATTTAAAGCTATCTCTTGCTCTGTGACTGGAGCTGTAGGAAAGAAATGCTTCAAATTTGAATACTGCAGTAGCTTATAAATCATGTTTCAATGATAAGATTAGAACTAAAGTAGAGCCCTGTCTTTCATGACATACCAAACAAGGCTCTGCATAGAGCCACTGTTAGATTTGTGCTAAAGTGCAATCCTTGCCAGATGTGACATATTAACTTAGCTAATAAGAATAATGAGCCTCTGTATGTATGTGCAAATAAGATTAATTAATGTTTACCCTAACATGTGGCAGAAATTAAAATATTTAGCTCAGGAGGAGCTGAAGGGAGAAGAAAGACATTTTTTTTCATGTGTCTGAAGGATCAGCTGCATGGGATTTTATAGTGAAGCTTTGGGCACTTGTAGCATCACTGAGAAAATCAAAGCTATGATCACATTTTGCCTGTGAGGCTCTTTAGGTTGGCTGTTTAATCAAATAGAGAAAGCAGAAGTGGAATCAATGGGGAGCTACATCACATTAGTGGCCTGATGCCCAGGTTTGAATGAATATGCTCTTTTTAAATATGTATTCATCTGTATGGAGATTTACCAGTGAACTTTCAATTGTTCTCCACAGAAAGATGCTAAACTTGACATCTCAAAGAAATGTATTTGGTTGCCAAAGTGCTTTTGTTCTGTGTACATGAAGCAACCATTTTATTATGAAAGATTTTCATGGACAGTTGAATTCATGGGATGATAGACCTTACAAAGGTTATCATCCCATTATTTGATTGCTACTCAAGATTATTTTTGGGGGGTGGGGGCAAGCATCTTTGTTTACAAATGACACCCTGTATTATATGGAAGGAATTTTCTTTAAAAAAAAATATTCCACATCTGTGTGAGAAAAGAAGGAACACATTTTTTGAAGATACCATTTTAAAGATGGATTTTATCTGCATTTGTCAAATTATGCATACTAAAATAATATTCATTTAAAAATTAATAGTATGTCTGATTTTTATGCTGTAGTTTATTACTCACTTTCATAAAATTATGGCAACCAGGACAAAACAACTTTAGTTTTGAACAAGACCATATATGTAATGGCTTTATTTCCTTGTAACAACAAAAGCATGAGGTAGTATAATAAGGATGAGCTGCATCAGACTCCATCAGAGGTAGTGAAGGGGAAATAATTAATCCCAAACAAAACTTGATTAATCTTAATGATAGTTTGTTGCTGTTCCAGCGAAGAAAAAAGAGGACATACATATCTCTGAATAAGATTCATCCTTGCAATTCTAAATTGGGATAGTACATTCATAAAAATATGTATGTATGCATATGGCACAGGTTGAGTGTACCTTTTTCAAAAATGCTTGAGACCAGAATTTTAGAAATCTTGCATATCCATAATGAGATAGCTAGGGATGTGATCCAAGTCTAAACACACAATTCATTTATGTTTCATACATACTTTATGCACATAGTCTGAAGGTAATTATATACACAATATTTTCATAATTTTGTGCCTAACCAAGTTTAGGTACCTTGAACCAACAGAAAGTGAAGGTTTCACTATCTCAGCCATCCACGTGGATAATTTTGAATTCAGGAGTAGTTTCGATTTAGGAATTCCAGATAAGCAATACTCAACCTGTTTAATAAGATCAAAAGAAAGAAATGTCCTTTGACATTTTGGCCAGTAGCACTTCCTTAGCAGTGTGTCAAACCTTTTATATTAATAGACATAATAGTTAAAAGTGGTCTTGATAAAGACCGTTGCTGTTTGTCCGTTTGTAGAGGAAAGAAAAACACCTCCAGGTTTAAAAAAAATGTTATAAAGCAATACTTTTGGCGTTGTCTTACTCAACTGCTGAGTATGCCTGCCCCCTCTGGCATAAATCTGCCCATGCAAAGCAGGAGAATATAACACTTAATAAGACATGTAGAATAATCACAGGATGCCTTAATCCTACACCTGTTGATAGACTCTATATGCTAGCTGGCATCACCCCCCCCCCCCACCTGATGTGCAATGGGAAATTGCTGCCTATTGCGAGAGAAATAAAGTTGAACACTGTGAAAGCCATCCACTATATGGCTATTAGCCCCCTCCCAGTAGACTTAAATCAAGGAAAGGTTTCATGAACTTTAGATGTTCCTCCAGCAACAGCAAGAATATCTCTGTGGGCAGCAAAATCAGGCAATTCCAATAGGATGCCTTCCCCCCCCCCCCCAAGGGTCTTCCTCCAGGGGCAAACCAAAAATTGGCAACTTGGAAGTCCCTGAACAGACTCAGAAGTGGAGTTGGCAGATCAAAAGACAACCTGGCAAAGTGGCACTACCGAAAAGAATCCTTTACCTTGTGCAGCTGTGGAGCAGAACAAACAACTCAGCATATATATGCTTTCCCATTATGCCCTTCCTCATGCACAGAAGAAAAACTGTTTAAAGCTACAGACAATGCAGTCACGCTTGCCCGTTTTTGGTCTAAATCTATTTAACAGCTTGTGATCCCTTTATTTTATCAGTTTAAAACTTATCTGTTTATGCAATGCCTTTGACACTAAATAAATAAATAAATTGCCTATCAATAATTAAAATATATTGTGTTGTAACCTCATGATGTACAACTATATAAACATTGGTGAGTTTGTAGGAAATCAGTACAGCCATTCCATATCCAGTAGTTTATCCGATATTCAGCATTGTAGAAGTATCTTTAAAACACACCCTTCTCTTTAAGCATATTGATAGAATACATGTGTGTTTAGATATATAAACACATCTTACAATTAATTTTTACGTAATTGATTTTAAAAGACTGACAGATACTAAATAGGCTACCTCGGGACTTTCTTAAAGTTATTTTCCCCTATGAAATAGACAAACAGAAACACCCCTTTCCTATTGTAGAAGTTTATGAATTTTAGGAACAAAAGTGAATGGTTCTGGGACATGGCCATACAGCCCGAAAAACTTACTACTCAAAAGATAATACTGTTTAGACTCCAGTATCAGTTTGAACACATCCTGATACTAGAACATCTGGATAATAATAATATTGGAGTATGGCTGATATGATGGAGAAAACTTCACCTATCTTGAAACTATTCCGAATGTTAATACTATTCTGCTGCTGGTCCAGCTCTGAGCCAACCCTGAAAGGAACACGTTGAAAGAACAGGATAAAATATAAATGATACATAGAATCATATAAGTTAAGTTAGAAAACAGGTGAAGTAGAAATCATGAACGGTTCATTCCTATTGCCTGTCAAGTTACTGAATTTTAAGTGTAGATTTCACTGGAGAGTTCCAAATCTCAGTATCCCCAGATGATACCCTAAATATCCAGTTATTCATCACATTTGTATCCCTGTCTTCCCAAGACAGGTAGACATGAGCCTGACATTTTATCAGTGAGCTACATTAGGCTCAGGTAGTTGTTAGTGGGGAATGTGATTCTGGGAGAGGAGTTCTCCCTGGGAAGGCAGACTGTAAGCTTATAATAAATAAAATATGGATTGAGCTCCACATGGCTTCTAAGCAGAACTGTGAAAGGAGGAGAGATGTGCTTGTCAAGTTCAGAATATTTCACGTGTTTCTAGAACTCCTTGAAGACTCATCCTCCCACTCCACAAGAAAGGTTAATCAAGATTTGTAGTGATCTTAGGCAGCACTCAATTATTCAACATTAGTCTAGAAGCACCTGATATAAAGCCGCCACCAGATCAGTACTACTAGAATTATGCTGGAGGAAAAATAGATTTGTACTTTAGGGCTATGCATTTGTACATTAGGACTGTGTGTGTGTGTGTGTGTGGATAATTTAAATTAGTATTTAAACTAACAATTTTTAATGATTGAACTTTATTGTGCTTTATATTGTGTTTTTTTGTTTTGGTAAATAATTTTTGTTAAGACAGATTAAAATAAAATCACATACAAACTCACCAAAACAAAAAACAACAAAAGATTAAAATACTTTTTCCTAGAATAATACTACTACATCCTAAACATCAAAGAAAAAATAATTACAGACTACAAAACAACTAGGTTATCTAATCTAAAGGCTTTACATTCTCAGTCAAGTTTTCTACATGCAATTGGTGAAAAAGAACAATTGGCACATAATAACATACTTCTAGTCCAAAAACAACAACAACAACAAAAAAAACAGTGATGGAGATTAGGCCACATCTTTCTTAAAATTAGTTAGGGATTTCTCCTTAAACAGCATTGTGAGTTTATCCATTTCTGCAAGTTTGCTTATTTTCATAAGCCAGTTATCCTGGGAATGAGACATTGAATCTTTCCATCTTTGTGCATAGGTAATTCTTGCTGCTGTTATCATGTATAGCAATAACCTTCCACATTTCTATTGAGTTGTTCATCTAACATCCCAAGCAGATAGAGTTCAGGTTTCATTCATTTCAAATTTGACTTTAACCATTTCTTCCAAAATCATATAAATCTGTGCCCAGTATTTCTGGACCTTTTAACATGACCACGAAATATGGTAAAAAGCACCCATTCTTCCTCCACATTTCCAACAGTCACTAGAACTGTTTTTATACATCTTAGCGATCCTTTCTGATGCTGTGTACTATCTATATGTAATTTTATTTTTTAAAAAATTTAAATTACTGCACACTGTAAACTCTTTCCCATTGTTCTATTTGCATTTGTTTACCAAAATTTTGTGGCTACTTAACCTTACAATCTTTCACCCGTTCCTCCTCCATTTCATATTTCAAAAACAGTTTATACAACTTAACAATTAAGTGATCATCTCCAGAGTCTAAACCAGTTTCAAATTCAGGTTTATTTATAACAAATCCAATCAATTTTAAATGGTTCTACTAATTGTCTGTATGGAAACAGTTGTATTAGGAAGTTCTTGGATAGTAGTTCCTCTCTTGCCTTCATTCTAAATCAATCATTATCCAATACTAACAGGTCTTTATAAGTCAACCATTTCTTTTTCATGGCAATTTCCCTTCTAAACAGAGCATGTGGAGAGCACAACAGTGACATTATGCTCTGATATTGTTTCTTATACTTATTCTACACATTTAATAATGATCTCCTTATGCAGTGGTTATGAAATTAGAGGACAATGTTCATATCTTCTCCTTCTGTTGTTGTTGTTCATTCGTTCAGTCGTCTCCGACTCTTCGTGACCTCATGGACCAGCCCACGCCAGAGCTCCCTGTCGGCCGTTACCACCCCCAGCTCCCTCAAGGTCAGTCCAGTCACTTCAAGGATGCCATCCATCCATCTTGCCCTTGGTCGGCCCCTCTTCCTTTTGCCTTCCACTTTCCCAAGCATAATTGTCTTCTCTAGGCTCTCCTGTCTCCTCATGATGTGGCCAAAGTACTTCAACTTTGTCTCTAGTATCTTTCCCTCCAGTGAACAGTCGGGCTTTATTTCCTGGAGGATGGACTGGTTGGATCTTCTCGCAGTCCAAGGCACTCTCAGCACTTTCCTCCAACACCACAGCTCAAAAGCATCGATCTTCCTTCGCTCAGCCTTCCCTAAGGTCCAGCTCTCACATCCGTAGGTGACTACAGGGAATACCATGGCTTTGACTAGGCGGATCTTTGTTGCCAGTCTGATGTCTCTACTCTTCACTATTTTATCGAGACTGGACATTGCTCTCCTCCCAAGAAGTAAGCGTCTTCTGATTTCCTGGCTACAGTCTGCATCTGCAGTAATCTTTGCACCTAGAAATACAAAGTCTGTCACGGCCTCCACGGTTTCTCCCTCTATTTCCCAGTTGTCAATCATTCTTGTTGCCATAATCTTGGTTTTTTTGATGTTTAGCTGCAACCCGGCTTTTGCGCTTTCTTCTTTCACCTTGATTAGAAGGCTCCTCAGCTCCTCCTCGCTTTCAGCCATCAGAGTGGTGTCATCTGCATATCTGAGGTTGTTAATGTTTCTTCCAGCAATTTTCACCCCAGCTTTGCATTCCTCAAGCCCCGCACATCGCATGATGTGTTCTGCATACAAGTTAAAAAGGTTGGGTGAGAGTATGCAGCCTTGCCGTACGCCTTTCCCAATCTTGAACCAGTCTGTTGTTCCGTGGTCAGTTCTTACTGTTGCTACTTGGTCCTTGTACAGATTCCTCAGGAGAGAGACAAGGTGGCTTGGGATGCCCATCCCACTAAGAACTTGCCACAATTTATTATGATCCACACAGTCAAAGGCTTTAGAATAGTCAATGAAGCAGAAGTAGATGTTTTTCTGAAACTCCCTGCCTTTCTCCATTATCCAGCGGATATTGGCAATCTGGTCTCTCGTTCCTCTGCCTTTTCTAAACCCAGCTTGAACATCTGGCAACTCTCGCTCCATGTATTGCTGGAGTCTTCCTTGCAGGATCTTGAGCATTACCTTACTTGCATGAGAAATAAGGGCCACTGTACGGAAGTTTGAGCAGTCTTTCGCATTTCCCTTTTTTGGTATGGGGATATAAGTTGATTTTTTCCAGTCTGATGGCCATTCTTGTGTTTTCCATATTTGCTGGCAAATGGCATGCATCACCTTGACAGCATCATCTTTTAAGATTTTAAACAGTTCAGCTGGGATCCCGTCGTCTCCTGCTGCCTTGTTGTTAGCAATGCTTCTTAAGGCCTTCTAGTTGTAGTAAATATTCCTGTTTTCTGACTTTACTTTTTAAATCAGAAATTCCTGATAAGGGAGTGCACCACTCCTTTTTTTTATCTTGAGGCATGTTAAAGCTTTTTGAGAAACAACTTTTATTCTGCTAAGAAATTCTTTAAAATAAATGCATGATTTCCACAGGGCACTCTTATGTGTCAAGTACTTTACAGCCTTGGGCCCAAGAATGGTTTTGCATTACTATTCATAGAAGCCAAACTTCAGCATAGCCTACAATCAAGGATTCTAGACATTGTACAACATCAGCATCTGAGAGACAAAATTTGGAAACCAGTCTGCTTGCTACTGACTTGTCTCCATTGGAATATATTTGTTGCAGCTTCTCCTTCTTTGGATGTTTTTAAACAAGATGGGTGGCTATATATATGTTATGAATGCTTTGATTGTGTGTTCCTGTGTGGCAAGTGGTTGGACTAGCGGGCTCTTGTGTGCTTTTCCGGCTCTGTGAGTCTATAATATTTTTATAGTTGAGTATGTGTAGACAGTGGACTCTTTCATACTACACAATTACAGTGTTACAGTTCCACTTCAGCTGTCATTAAATCCCGGATTTCATAGTTTGTTCAGATTTAGTGGGGCTTTGTGGCTGAGATTTCTCAATGACACTCCCTAAAATAGAAGTCCCAGTATTCCATAGGTGGTTTTCTTGTTAAAGTAGGGCTATAGTTTTGTCATTTAAAAGGACCTAGTGTTTCTCATTCTTTTGCTCTTTCACATGCTCTCCTAATATACTGTAGTGGGGTTTCCCAAATCTGCTCCAAACTGTTTCCCTCCTTTTTCCAAAACAAGTAGTAGCATTTGGGAAATCATGACTGTATGAGAGGAGCCTGTTATGCTGGAAGAAGGCCATTGGCTATAACTCATAACTTTTAAGTTTTCTTAACTTATCTCGAGCTGATTTTTTTAATATAACGTACTACTAGCTTTGTTCCTGCTTATTTATTTTATTTTCCCTATTAACTTCTACTTTAACATTTTATTTATCTCATTTATCTTCTACTGTTTTCACAAAATTCTTACATACCTGTATTTTATTTCTCCTTAATGTAAGACCTTCCATTTATTTTCTATTATTAATTGCTGCCTTCCAAGGTTGAACAGAAGTATCTGTGGCTTTCTAAGTGCTACAGCAATTTTCCTTCCTTTCTTCCTTCTTAATTATTTTTTAAAATCAGTTTGTTCTCTTTTATTCTTCAAGTTTTTCATAAATCCATGTGGCTTGTTGCCTAGTTTATCTGTAACTGTGTGTCTTCAAGTCATTTCTGATATATGACAACCCTAAGGTGACCTTATCATGGGGTTTTCTTGCCATGGTTTTTTAAGATGAGGTTTGCCTTCCTCTGAGAGTATGACTTGCTTAAGGTAATCCAATGAGTTTCCATGCTTAAGGTCATCCAATGGATTTCCATCGCTAAACAGGAATTCAAACCCTGTTTTTTAAAGTCTTGGTCAAACACTCAGGCTGCTACACCATGCTGGCTCTTACTTGTCTTCTATCATACTGTTGTTTTTCCTCATCCCTTGGATCATCCCCACTTAGGGAAAGTCAAGTTGCAGCTCACATGGAATAACACGAAATGCCATAAACGTATTTATGCTCTTCCATTTAGTTCTCCTAGAAATCAGTGTCCATTGTTATACAGATACCTAATTTCAAGAAGTGTGTGAGCCATTTAATTGTAGACTGTGTATACTTCTGGGGCAAGGTATCTAAGCAAAGCTTGGGCATCTTCAACCTGTGGCCCCCCAGGTGTCTGTGATTCCAACTCCCGGAAGCTCTAGCCAGCTTGTTCAGTGATCAGGAATTCTGGGAATTGTAGTCCAAAATACCCAGAGAGCTGCAGGTTGAAGTGGCCTGGCTTAAGTTTTTCTTTGAATCCATGAGCTTTAGACCATGCATTTGACAAATTTTTGTGTCCAACTCAATGCCTCACTAAATCTCAGATGGCCAAGCATCTTTGTAGGTGTAATGTTCTGCTTGTTAAAAAATCCATTGCACAACTTCATGTGGCCAAATTACAGTAGAGATCTCTTCCACAAAGAATTTGTAATCAATATTATAAGAGGTGGGAAGACTACAGAACGAGGAGGGAGAATGGTGAAAGGAAAAGCAATGGAATGGAGAAGGTCAACAAGCTTAACAAGGGTAGCATGTAAAAACATACTTGGGCTTCATGTCGAGTGAATTGGCGAGGGGCGATAGACATAAGACTCTCCCCATTGCCACATGACTTCAAGTCTTTTCTGTCACCCTGATGCTAAGTTTGAGCTTGAAGAAAATAAGTCACCTACGCAGTTTATCACCCATCGAATTTTTATTGCAAATTACATACTCGAGCAGCTTCATTCATTCAGTTGAAGTAATTTCAGGTGACCTTTTCTTCAGAACAGCAGCTCTGAACAGGGCATTGTGAGGTTGCTAATTGTTTTGGACATGGTACACAAGAACTCTTGAGGGAGTTGAGTCTTGTTGATCAGCCATCGCAGCACTAAATTGACTTGGGTGTGTTTATTTCTGGTGGTGCCAGGGAACATGAAGCAATAAATTCCTTCTGCAAGATCATCTCATCATGAAAATAATCTTGAGGTACTTTGATTGACATGCTGAAGCTGTTAATTTGGAGCATATCAAGATCAAATGGAAGTTATTGCAATTAGTCGGTGATTGTCTTATCTTTTTTCCTTTTTGTTTTTAAATGCCACATTTTACATAGCCTCCCTTGTGTTTTAAAGTTATGATTCATGATGATCTCAGGATTTTGGTGATGCTTAATTGATTTTTTTCTTATGTTAAATAAGGGGAAAGAGAGCTTTACCCCACAAATTTTCCTTTCCTTTTTAAAAAGAGCTTGATCCATATTTTGTATGATTTATTCTTAGTTCTTTATATTTCCATCAGGAATGTGCCGGTTAGAGGTTGGTGAAATTATCTTTTTGGACAATAATTCCCATAATCCCCCAACATCCCTGCATATCTCTTTTATAGTTTGGGGAAAAAACTGAGATTGCATTCACTGCCCTATTGGCATAACCAATTGTGCCTTTCCTGCTTTAAAATCTGACATCTAAACATCTGTGTGTTGTGTATGTACCTTCAAGTTACCAGTCAAGATAGGGCAAAATTATGGATTTCTTTGTGTTTTCTTAAGCAAGGAATAGTCAGAGGCGATTTGCCATTGCCTTCCCCTTAAACAGTGGTTCTCAGTCTGTGGATCCCCAGATGTTTTGGCCTTCAACACCCAGAAATCCTAGCAACTGGTAAACTGGCTGGGATCTCTAGATGTTTTAGTTGTAGGCTAAAACATCTAGGGACTCACAGGTTGCACCACCTGGTATTCCTTGGTGTTTCTCCCTTCCTAGTACTAATCGCACCAGACCCTTTTTAAGCTTCCAAGATCAGGAAGGAGCTGTGAAATAAGGGTGGGATTCATGAAAAGAGGAGCAATTTGAAAATGGGAAGACCAAATAAAAAAACAAAATGAAAAGAAAGTGAAAAGAAAGAAGGTACTCACAGCTGCATCCCATATGATTTTTCTGGCACCCAAGAACAGAGAGGTTTCCGATTACCTGATCTCATCTGAAGTTTTATGTGTCTTAATACTCTCAACTGTAGAAGAAAAACAAGGTAGAAATGACTAATGGGTATTTATCCATTTGCCTGCTGTTTGTATCCTTCTTGCTGCTCAGAATACATAAATATTCAAAACTATTATTTGAAAAGGGCAAATGAACTTGCTGGAGAAAATGCATTGGTTTTAATGCTTCCGATAATTGCTTCCTGTTTGGAAAAATGGAGTGGTTGCAGTTTGTATTAATTTGGAAAGTGTCATAGTTTATATACATATATATATTCTTTCGCTCACACACATACATGTGCACACATGAGGAGGAGAAAGAGGTCACATCTGGTTCGATGAATTATTCGAAGGTGGTGCCAAATGCACCATTATCACAGATTTCCCCACAGAATTTCAATTGACATTATTATGGCAATTGTACTTTCAGTATGTTCTTTTTTTAAAAAAAGCTTAATAGCTGTAGTTAGAAGATAATTGCAAACAACAAATCCTTTTAAATAATACCATGGTTAATCTCTTCCTGACAGAGAGCAGAAGAAGATCTTGTCCTGACTCCTGATGGCACCAGGGAATTCCTTACTTTTGAGATTCCCCTTAATGATTCAGGATCAGCTGGGCTTGGTGTCAGTGTGAAAGGTAACCGGTCAAAAGAGAACCATGCAGACCTCGGCATCTTTGTCAAGTCAATTATAAATGGTGGAGCAGCTTCTAAAGTAAGTGGTAGATGAACTTGTATTTTAAAACATCTGTCATCTTTCTCCAAATAGTTTCTTTTGAAAATAACTAGTGCCACGATCTTTTCTTTTCTTAGTTATTCCTTTAAATGATTAATATCTTTACATTTTTAAAGTTTCTATTTTCTCTCTCTCATCTGCCCATCCATCTGTCTGTTGGTCTATCTATCCAGCTATCTATAGATGTGTATAAAATATTCCACTGTTATTATCCCATTTTATTACCAATTAGTGGGCAGGACACTGTAAAATACTATATTTTTAGTTTATGGTTATGGTCAACATTTGAGACATTGGAAAACTTCTGAAATGGAAAACAGAATGGTGCTGTTCTCAGTAGCAGTAAACTAATCATGTCCTTTAGCAAGATCCTAGGGATCCTGTGGATCTAGAAGGAGGGCCCCATACTGACCTGGTGTTGATATATTTGTAAGCCTTTCAACTGACCATACAAATGGAAGAATATGACCTAAATAAGCTACAGAGTGACCAGTAATGAAAGCAACCAAAAAGTTATAGAGCTGTCCTACCAGAAGGCAAAATTGATCAGTCAGAGTACAAAATGCATGGGAGTGAGATGAGCACCCTTGTACAAATTCCCAGGGTTTACAGGACTAAATAAAGAAAGATCTGTTGAATGTCACATTTCCCAAATTCTCAGTTCTAAGGTACATAATATCTTAGGATAGTTGTATTATTTTGCACAAGCATTTCACAAGCACATCTCCCATTTCATGATGGCAAAAAGGCAAGCTTAATAAATAAGACAATTTATTGCCTTTATGACAACCAGAAATGCTTGTTGGAGACATCCACTTTGCCAGAGCAAACCCCTTAAGGAAAACAGCAAAGTGAGAAAGGAATCCAGGTCAGGCAAAGGAGAAAGGTTTGTTTCTGCCTCCCCAGTCCTCTGAGATACAGAAGTCCTGAATAACAAAGAACCCTTTGCACACTTAGTGCTTTAAAAGATGATATTCAAATGTATATGCTCCACTTCCATCCATTCCACTCGAGTTTTGGATGTTGTGGGGTATAAAGAAGGATGTGACAGCTTGGCATTAAAATAGTTTTCACTAGTATGGCTCAAGGATTCCATGGAACTTGGGAAAGAAAGAAGGGATCAGCTATAGCTGTTCATTTCACTTAGTAACCTATTTACGCAAACAGATTATGATAATGATGTCAAATTTAAATATGCAAATGATTAGAAAAGCTATGTCTGTAAATGACTTCTTCAGAAAACCATTATAGTTGTGTTCACTTTACCATAAAGCCTGAGGATTAAGATTTTTTCCCTCCCACACCAAAGATGCCAAAGCCCTTTATTCTTTACATTTTCCCTTGCCAGGATGGAAGACTCCGAGTGAATGATCAACTAATAGCAGTAAACGGGGAATCGTTATTGGGCAAGACAAACCAGGATGCCATGGAAACCCTACGTCGGTCCATGTCCACGGAGGGAAACAAACGTGGAATGATTCAGCTCATTGTGGCAAGGCGAATAAGCAAAGTCAATGAGGTAGCAGCATGGAAACCTTTTTTAAAAATTCGCTCTCAGAAGCATTCATTTCATATGCAAAAATATGGGCTGAGAAGAGAGGCTCCCTTTGCCAAGTTTAGAAGTGTATATGATATTACTTGCTGTACCCCTTCTTTCTCTCTCTGTACCATAGCTAGAATTGGTTGATGTATGGTAGGTGGTATCAATCTGATAAAGGAAAATGTGTAGTGTTTCATAATGAAAATATTTTCTTCATATTGGACACCTAACCTTCCATAATAAATTGGATCTAAAAACTGATGATCTCACCCATCCTGAATTTGGAAGAAATTCTCTATATTTTAACAAGCTTGGGGAGAAAAAAAAACATATGACCCCAGTTTCTAGTTCCACTTGGAGTCAGCCCACTCTAAAGCAATGGATTTCAAATTAAAAGTATAATTTAATTTCTCAGGATTTTAAATTAAAAGTATAAATATCAAATAATATGCTTAAATGTAAATATTTATTTACTTTTATGAAAATAGTTTTTTATAAATACAGTTATGTTTATGGTAATACATATTTGTACATGTTTGGATGTGTAGATGCAGGGCACACATACACACACACTCATCTTGTGTACTCTTGGAAGCTATGCTTTATTTAATCTAATCCAAGCTTTTGAGACTTGTCCAAGATATTTTTATTGCCTTAGAAGAAGCATTCATCTTTGTGTGTATACTCATACTATAAGGGCTTAAATGCCCTAAAAGGACCAGATCCCATCTGATCTTGGAAGCTAAGCAGGCCATCTCTGGTTAATCATTGGATAGGAGACTGTGATGAATATCAGGTGCTGCAGACTATATTTCAGAGGAAAGAACAGGCAATACTAGCTCTTGAGTGTTTCTTGCCTAAGAAAATACTATGAAATTAATGGGGTCACAATAAGTCGACAGGTGACTTGAAGGCATGTAACATACAGAGATGCATATACACATGTCTCAAAGAAAAAATGAATTGTAACCAAAGCCGACCGATATATTTAGCATCTGAGGCAGAAAATCTCAGACACTTCTCCTTGGAAGTAAAAACATTATTGCAATAAATGAAATGACTAACAGTTTGCTTCCCTTTCATGACAGCTGACATCTGCTGAGGCCTGAGATGGCTGCCTTACTCAACCTAATGACAGAGCTGCTCCCTTATTGATTCAGTAAACTGTATTTTGAACATGTGTCCTGAGATCAATGAGATGTCAACAACTCCCTGGGATTATAAATAAAGCGTGTAGCAGATTTAAGGACATCAAGAAGTGTCGTTGCATATAACTTGCTCAAGTTGCCTTTGGGTTGGAATTTAATATTTGGGAACAGACGGTATCTGCATTGGTTCCCCCCCCCCCTTCAGCAATGTCTCTCAGAAAACTAAAATACATTCTTGTTCTCAGAAGAGGTTATAGAAAACCCAGAGACCTCTTAGCTGAAATTGTTACCTTGCTGTTCAAGCTGTCACTTGTTTGGGTTGGTGCTGGGAAACAGTATTGCTTTTGAAATCTTATCAAGGTACCGCAGCTAAAACAGAGTGCGAAAGGTTATGTTCAACTTGTTCACCTTCATAATTGTTTTCTACATCCGATTCCAAAGATTTATAACTTTGTAAGTCGAGATTTGAATCATGAGGGATACTTATAGAAGTGTTGCTAGAGGTGGAATTTTCGTTGGAGAAATCATTGTAGCCGATAATAAGCTGAAAATTCCCTCTTCTGCCTTTTGTAACCCAGAGGGTACTTTTTCTTTGTCTGGCTGTTAGAATAATGACACTACCTCAGACTAATGCATTTGGGGATTTAAATTGAAGGGTTTTCTTTATTTGCCTTGTAATAAAAGGAAGAAAATAAATTCATCTTTCAGTGACTTGGACTGCAGAGAGGGTTTCATGCATCTGTTTCAGATAATCCCAATTTGCCAGATATATATATATATATATATATATATATATATATATATATATAGCTATAAATTATAAGGAGAGGGCAGTGCAGCCATTAATTTGTTTTGCTGTTGTTTAAATGCAAATGACCGTGTTCCAGTTTAACTACATTAATTATTAACTAGCTATTTCATTAAAACAGTAGGAGCCCCCAGTGGTGCAATGGGTTAAATCCTTGTGCCAGCAGGAGTGATGACCAACAGGTTGAATGTTTGAATCCGGGGAGAGTGAGGACGAGCTCCCTCTGTCAGCTCCAGGTCCCCAAGTGGGGACATGAGAGAAGCCACCCACAAGGATTGTAAAACATTAACGCATCCGAGCATCCCCTGGGCAATGTCCTTGCAGACAGCCAATTCTCTCACACCAGAAGCAACTTGCAGTTTCTCAAGTCGCTCCTGACACACACAAAAGAATTAAAACAGTACAGTAGCTGTCACCAAGAGTAGTTTGTTTAGGTGTTTGGGGGTTTTGGTTTGAGTTATGTCATGGTTAAAAAGGTTTTTAATTTGTATTATGTCATGGTTAGGAGCCCCCACTAGCACAATGGGTTAAATCTTTGTGCCGGAAGGACTGCTGACCAAAAGGTCAGTGGTTTAGATCCAGGGAGCGGGGTGAGCTCCTGTCTGTCAGCTCCAACTTCTCATGTGGGGACAAAAGAGAAGCCTCCCACCAGATGGTAAAACATCCGGGCATCCCCTAGACAACATCCTTGCAGACAACCAATTATTTCACACCTGCAGTTTCCCAAGTTGCTCCTGACATGAAAAAAAATGTTATGGTTGCTGTTAGCTGCTTTGAATTCCTAAAATAAAACAAATAAAAATAAACCAAAGATTCTCCGCCCATTCTCTTAGCATTTGAGCTTTGTGCATCAAACATGCTACAACTTCATGGTGAATCGTATAACAATTCTATAGGAATCTGGTAGGTAACAGAAGTGACATTTAGGAAACTCGTTTGGATAGAATGGAGTAAATGGAAGGATATTGTGCATTTTGAATGCATGAACCAGCATGCATTTTGAATGCATGAACCAGTGTTCATAAATTCAAAATTATTCTAGGCACAGGAAATTGTTTCTATACAGAAACACACATAGGCTTACAACATTAAAAATGGTGTGTGTTTCAAGAAAGTGTTTTGCTGTCCAAGAAAAAAGAGTTTTTGCTCAAATACACTATTTGCAAAAACAAAATAATAGTTTTTGTACAGAACCCACAGATTTTGTACAGTATATTAAAACTGTTTTTTCTTGGAGCTGATTTTTTTCCCTGCAATACTCTCTCATCTGTATTTCTGTGCAGAAATATTTTGCAAAACGGGTTTGAATCATGTGAATACTGTGCCAATATTATGCGGGAAAGTTCCTTTTCTACCATACTAGGGAGCACACTGCAGACAAGGAGCAAGTCAAAAGTTTATATCCCTAGCGGTTTTCTGGTCTCAGTAGTTTGGACATAGAACTCCTGCAGCATTTTGTGTCCCTTCCCAGTTACAGTTTATAATAGATTACAAGTTCAGTCAAAAACCACAAGGTTCCTGCTCTGTTAATGTTTATAACCTTCATTCTGAAAGTCCCAGCCAGGTGATAATCAAAGCAAAGCTGATAGTGAAAATTTAACTACTTGCCATTTTGGCATTGTATTTCCAGATGCACATTTTGGCATACTTTATTAATACATCACCCGGCATAATGATATTGTAGAAATGCCATTGACCATTTAACTGTCCTTTATCATGTCTTTAGATAAGAGCCAAACCAGTTCTAGTTAGAACAGGTAGTATTTATCAACTACATAGTATTTATCGAGCGGCTTCTTCTTATCAGAATGATAAAGGACCAGGCAGCAAACTCTTTTTCCTTAGTCAAAACATGACATTGTCTGCATGAGGACAAAACATCCCATAGTGTGGACTGCATTCCTCTTGCTGTCTGATTTGTGAAATAAACAGTAAAGCTTTGTATAAGCTTTATGGCAAGTCTGCATTCCTTGCTAGCTGTCATTCCTTCACAGAGGAGACATTAGCACCCTCTTTACTTGTTTGCTTTTTATTTCAGCAAATCCCCACCCCCATGACTTCAAGGAAATTATTGCTGAATGAGATAAGGACAGTGGAGGAAGGAGTGCATACTTATAAATGCCATAAACATTTTCGAAATGCTATAAAAGGGAATTGTATTTCACACATACACACAAATACACAGAGATAAAAAGAGGAGGATGAGGTTAAAGACGCAAACTTCTTACTTTGTTTTGTTTTTAATGGTATTGTATCTTATTTCAATGTGTTGTCCTCCACCTACCATGATCCCTCACCATTAGATATGTTGGTTAACGCAAATAAGAATTGTAGTCTAGCAATACATGCAAGGCCGCTGTGTTATGCACTCTAAATTATGAAGTATAGTCTGATTATACTTGGTCTCCTCAAGGTTATTCCAAGATACTTACGCTTTTTATCATTAGCTTTTCCAGTTACCTTCTTCCACTTTAACATCCTGAGGATTCTTAAAAGTAAACCATCTACCCCTTCCCCCACAAGCTGAACCAGTGTTTTAACCCATGAGTACAAAGTCAACAGGATTGTGTGGCAAAATAAATATGGCAATTCAAATAAACCAGTTAAGCTCATTTTTCACTAAGAAACTTTGAACGTTTTTGAATAGTTGTCCCATATCTTCTTATGAAAATATCATTTGGCTTATCTCCCAGTCTGTTTTTACCTTAACTCGCCGAACCAACCTTTTGTGATGAGTAAAATGCATCCTCTGGAAAGCCGCCAGGAGTGTCAATACACATTTTAAATACTCTAAAGGCTTCCCCTGCATTCTCTTTCAATCTCAGATACACACACACACACACATTTAAACATGTAGTTTCAAAACCAAGAGTGCACTCCCACTCACTTATGCTTTTGTTTTTAATTTTGTAGCAGTTTTGTTCCCCAAGCACAAGCCAGCACCTGAAACCCACCACAGTTGGCAACCCCTGCCCTGCATCAATACTTCTCGCTGTATTTTTGAAATACAGTAGAGTCTCGCTTATCCAATCTTCATGCATCCAACATTCTGTATTATCCAACCCAGTCTGCCTCCCGCCTGGATTCAAAGCTGTTTCAATACATTGTGATGTTTTGGTGCTAAATTCGTAAATATAGTAATTACTACACAACGTTACCATGTACTAAACTGCTTTTTTCTGTCGATTTGTTGTAAAACACGGTGTTTTGGTGCTTAATTTGTAAAATCATAATGTAATTTGATGTTTAATAGGCTTTTCTTTAATCCTTTCTTATTATTCAACATTTTTGCTCATCCAGCATTTTGCCGGCCCATTTATGTTGGATAATCAAGACTCTACTGTATAAGATTTTGGTAGATATGGGTTCTTTTTCTGTCACTCTCCTTACTGCAGCTCTCAACCAACCATACATTCATGTCCCCTTTCTGCCTTCAAGCCCAATCTTCAAATGCCACAGATTGTTTCTTGGGAAAACGTTTGCTTGGGATTTAACATTTGAAGAGCTCCTGGTCTTGCCTGGGTAATTCCTGGCTCTCTCATCATGCACTGTGTGTGCTGGGAAGCAGATTGTTAGTTAGAAGATTGCTTTCTAACTAACATACAGAAAACTCCCAGTTAACTAGAATTCAAGCAACCAGCACAAAAATAAAATAAAGAATGCTTTAAATAAAAAGCTGTTTCTATAATACATTAAAATGGTGTTATGTTTGTCTTTATTTGTTTTTAACTATTATATTTCAGTGTTAATATCAAGTCAATACAGAGTTTATGATATGATAGAGCATGGTGTGTGGTATTAGTTAGGCTGATTTTTATTAGCGACACTTAAGCAACCAGAAACTACATTTATCTGCCAATCTGCCAATCTTCATGGACCAGTTAATTGAATCTACTGTATTTCTTAAAGTTCTTGATTTACATTATTTCAATAATATTCATTGTGCCTGTTTTGATAATATATTTAAGGGTAGTTGCTGAACTTGCTGACCAAAAGGTCGGCGGTTCGAATCCAGGCATGGGGTGAGCTCCCACTGTTAGCCCCAGCTTCTGCCAACCTAGCAGTTTGAAAACATTACAAATGTAAGTAGGTAAGGTAATAGCTCTCCATGCAGTCCTGCCAGCCACATGACCTTGGCGGCATCTATGGACAATGCCAGCTCTATGACTTAGAAATGGAGGTGAGCACAGGGAGGGAGGGAGGAGAGAGGCATACTGATGGCCACAGAGTGAGGTTTTTTGATATGCCAAGTTTTGAGCATCCCACTGAGAGCGCCTGCTGATAAGCCCCATGCGAGATGCGAGATGTCCTGCTGATAGTGTGTGCCAGTCAGCAATGGACAACACCACAAACAAGGGAAAGTTTGACAGTGTTAAACTGAGCAATAAAGTTACCAGAGTCGATAACGTGACAGTTGTCCTTGATTGGTTCCACCCCTACTTTCTGTCTCTTTCCATCAACAGACCTTGCCCTCACTTTGACACATTCACTTTGACAAACTTTGCACACAAAAGCATAAGAAAACACTCTGTGTTTTTAAAAGATTTCTGTGCAGTCGTCTTCTCAACACTTTCAGAAGGTTTTTTTTGTTAGTGTATAAAAGGCATTATATCCTCAGCTAAATATTTGTGTGGCTGGCAGTTGATGTCTTGATTTAAATCTGGGTTTTGATATGTTAATTAGACACTGAATAAAGCTTTTTCCCATGAAAGTGGTAAGACATTCCAGTCCTCTTTTCAAAGAGTAGCCATCTAAACAATTGGGCCTTTGTTTATCGCCTCTGTACACTAAGGCTTACTAGTTTACCTGGGGTGAATGATTATTCCTCTCTGTAGGATCCTAAGCTGCTGCTTTCTCCACATTTCTTTAAAAATGTCTGCTGGGAGTTCAATAGCATTTTTAGATATTCATTATTTCTCAAGCAATGACTACATTATGTGGCTTAATAAAGAACTAGAAATTTGTTATATAAACTTGAAGATACAGTCCCATTTCCTTGGGGAAATAAGTCATGTTTGTCATTTAGACTAATTTTCATCCATTGTTTGAAGAAAGTTAAAACAAAGTAGAGTTCGTCTGCACAAATATACTTGGCATACAACTTCTGTCCCTGGATATTGTATCCCTCTTTCTCTATTTTAATAGCATTTCAATTTTTTTTTACATTTTTTCTTCTTCTTAAATTTGCCTTTGATTCTTTTACATCAGAGCCTTTGTATATTGTTTAATTTACTTTTCAGTAGAGCTGTCAGTTGTAATCTGCAATTTAGGTCAGAAAAAACCTGAATAAAACAAATCCTCATTTCACAATTTAAACCTTATTGAGTCTAATTCACTTGCACGGCAAGTTTATTATTCTCCTGCAGCATGACGTGCCTTCAATTGTAATTGTGTTGACCCTTCAATGCAGTAAATCTCCCCAGTGCTGATCAAACCGAAGAAAGATAAGACTACAATTCAGAACTTCATTAAATATCTCATTTATATTAAAAAGACGATAGCTTTGAACAGAAATAATACTTCCTCCAATGTTCTCCCATTATACTTCTCCCACTTTGAAGTGCTGCAAGTTTTGTGAATGCCCTGGGGTATCCATCATTCTGGTATGGTGAGATCACCTGAATGTTACATGGTTCCAAGTCTCAGAATAGATCCTAGAGTTCTCCATTTACCACAAATCCTGCACACCCAGGTTTATCCCTTTGTGTTTTGCATTCCTTAGAAATAATGCTCCTGAAGTCTGTTTTCACAGACTGTTTCCCTTAGTCTATCACACTTTGCTGTTGCTGTTTTCCTTTAGACTTTGAATTATGACAACCCGGTGAATGAGAGACCTCCAGGAGCCATAGATGCCAACAGCCCTATGTAGCCAATTCAGAACTGTGGCCTTTTCGATTCAGTTCATCTATCTGTAATATGGCTTCCCTCCTTTTTCTTCAGCCTTCTACAAAGTATTGCCACCTTTTCCAATGAGTTTGGCATGCCATTATATGTCCCAAGCATGAGAGCCACAGTTTAGTCATTCTAATTTCTCATGAGGGTTTGATTGCTTTGCTGAAAGAGCCATGTATTTGTCTTTTTTAGCAGTTTATTATTTTTGTTGGACTCTTCCACAGCACCTTGTTTCAAAGGAGTAGATTTTCTTCCTGTAGGCTTTCTTCACCACCCTGCTTTCACAATTAGGCAGAAATCAGAAGTGCTATGACTTGGATGATTGTGACTTTGATATAATTATATGTCTTTGAACTTTTATTTATCAGCATTGACTTTACCCGTTAACATGGATAGATCCACTGCTAACCTTAATGATACCATTTCACTACATTACTTCCTGGGTGGAGAGGACAACCATGAACCAATATTATTTATTCTTGAGGGTGTGCTCAAATAGTTATATTAAAACAAAAACTGACCCTCCCAAAATACTCTTTGTTTGCTTTTTAGCTTTTAAAAATGTTACTTTTCTTTTCAAAATCAAAATTCAAAGCAGCTAAGAAGGAAAATGTTAACATAAAGATTAAAACTTTTGAATTTTTGAAAGTTGCCCAAGAGCACATGAAGAATGGGGTTATCTTTCAAAAACAAAACAAAACAAAAACAAACAAAAACAAAACACAAATCTAGGGCCCTTCCACACAGCCATATAACCCAGAACATCAAGGCAGAAAATCCCACAATATCTGCATTAAACTGGGTTATCCGAGTCCACAATGCCATATATTCCAGTTCAAAGCAGAAAATGTGGGGTTTTATTCAGCTGTTTAGAAGGGGCTCCAGTGTTGAAGTAAAGTGCATGCTTAGTAAGTCCTATGGATTTGCAAGATCTGATCAAGGCTATTGATAATAGAGAGAATTGGAAATCTGTTAGTCATAGGCTAGGGAAAGGTCAGAGTTCACTTGAATGGAATTAATAACATTTGTGCTGATCTGAGTCTCAAACATGATTTGGGTTTAGGGATGGCATTCATGAAAGAGGAAAATGCTGTGAAGAACATAATCCTGAGCCCACACTATGATTGCTTAAACCAGGATTGAGTGGCTATTCACTAGATCATGGAGATCCAATATGGTGTAGCAGTATGAGCATTGGACTATGACTCTGGACATCAGGGTTCAAACTCCACTCAGCCATTGAAGCCTACTGAGTGACCTGGGACAAGTCAAACCCCTTCTGAACAAATCTTGCCAAGAAAAGCATGTGACAGTTTTGACTTAGGGTCACCATAAGTCAGAAAAAACTTGAATGCACACAAGAACAACACTAAATCATGAGTGCTACCTCTGCACTGCCCCTCTGTTTGGGGCATGTAGGCAGCTGGAGAATCAAAACAGTGGAAGAGACCATGTTTTAGCATCTTTTTAAATAAGGCATCCAAGCATATATATGTCTCTACTTCTTATTCACCCCTGACTTTTCATGGCATTCTGAATAGAGGCACCCTGCTGGGCAAGGGCCTTTGAAAGCCACAGCTTAGCCTGAAGGAGTTTGGGGAAAGTGGGACAAAATGCAATTTTTTTGCGTGTGCAACAAAGCTGGCAGAAAAGCTGGCCACTCCAGCAACAATGTGAAGTTAGAATCAGACATACAGAGTCATTGTACATACTCTTCTCCCTCTCACGTCATACACTTCTACTATCACCAAATACAAGCCACTGACCTTATTAAATCCTGTGTAAAAAGCCAAACTAATTCTAAACCATAGTATAATATGAAACAGGATTGATTTTTATTGATATATCCATGTTCAGTGTGACATTTTAAGACAGAAATCTGGTGATGTTTATGAAAGCAAATCGATCCATTTGGAAAAGGATGGGAAACCATATTCCAAATGACAATGTATTTCATGTTGTTTCAATCATTTTTCTTCTTCCACATGCATCCATGCCTCAAAAGCAAGCAAACAAAAAGCCCACATACACCAGCCCTGAAAAAAAAAAATCCCCCAAAATCCTGTTCTGAAACCATCTAGCCATATGGTTTTAAAACACTGGTATGCCCAAGGAAATGTGTAATAAATATAAACTAAATTGTGAGTTACTGGTTTGTGTGTGTGTGTGTGTTTTCCTGTGAAGAGGGATGGAGTCCGACAAGGCTCCATGGGAGATGCATTGTAAAGTGGCACAGAAAGTTAGTCATTAAGCAGTGCTGTCAATGCAAATTATTGTGGTCCAGGGTGAAAAGTTCTAGCTCATTTGGTGCCCAGCCAGGGCTGGGCCTCTGGCAAGTTGTTATTGTCCCCCCATGCTGTTAAATGGACCTTCAGCACTGATTTCCCCCTCCCTTTCTTTCCATGCAGTTGGAATCACCTGGGAGTCCCCCGAGGTTAGAGCTCCCTATTGAGTCAATACTGGTTGACAGGGAACGTAGGATTTCCCATTCGCTGTACACTGGGATTGAAGGCCTCAATGATTCGCCCACCAGGAATGCTGCCTTGAACAGGATAATGGGTAAGTCAAGCGGACTCAGCTAATCATGTGTTGTTTATCATCTGTTTTCCTGGTTTTTGTAGATGGACATTTGATACATTATGTATGTGGGCAGGGTGGCACATGAAAATTATTGTAGCAACCCATTTTAAAAGCTTACTCTTTCTTTCCTCGTCTCGAGTTGAGTACAGCCTCCTTAATGTGAATCAATACATTGATAAAATGAAGTCTTGGATCGCAGAGCAAGTGATAACCACAGGAACATTTTGAAATGTTTTTTGCTGTGCATGTGTGTCTGAAGTGGAAATGAATGCTTTATACTGGTCAGTGAGGACCTGCCTGGTGCTGCTTCATTAAATGTAAAGTCAATGAATGTTATTATTAGGGATGTATCACTTGTATTTCAGCATTGATTTCACTTCCCTATCCAAAACAAAAAATATAAAAAAGATATGCTCATGAGAATCTTATCCAATTTGTGTTTAGTGTGGTATTTGTTTGGGGTGTCTCTTTATTTGTGCCCCCTCCCCCTAGCTTTATGTGCCTTGTGAGCCCCTAGGCTTAGAACCATGTAGCTAATTTTATGCATCCTTTGTTTGAATTCAGTGTTCTGCTGTCTGCTTGGCCCCCAGTGGATAATGAGGTTATTAGTATTTGCTGTATAGCAATGCAGAGCTGTTGCCCCCCACCCCACTAACAGTTCTAGTTAATAAAGACTTGCTTTGTCACAGAAGCAGCTGGCTTTATCAAATAACTCGTAATGGGATTTACTTCACGCAGACTTACAAATTTTAAAACATGGAATGATTTCTGATTGGTATAATACTCAGCATAACAAATTCCATGTATTTCTAAATTCATCTACAAGCCTGAAACACTAAATAGTTGCTAAAACGCTCTCTTTCCAGGCATTGACACAGACATTATGGACAGCAATATCCATAGATGGATTTTTGAAATCTTTTTCTGAATTTGCACAAAGCAGGTCTATATCTATTCCTAATGTCCTTGTTTAACTTGAGGAAATGAATTTCCTCCCACCCCCACGAAATCCTTCCCCTGTCATCAATTTGGAATCCCACCGGTGCATGGGTCAAATAGATTAACCACATGAGATGTACAAAAAACGCAAGGGAGCTCTAGTGTGGTTTTCGCTTACCTTTTTGCAACTTTCATTCATGCACTCCGTATCTCAGGCATGTTGATATGAGCTTTGAACAGATGCATAAGATCACAGTGTGCAAGGTTCTTTTTGGGACTTGAATACCATCTTGCATCCCTTGATCTTTGCTTCTTTCATGGGCTAAAAGCAATGCGAGCATGGGCTTAGCTGGTGTTTTGTGCAACTAAATGACACACGAACATGCCAATAGTTTTCAGGGGGTGAATTATACATTGCTTTTTATAAACGGGACACTTATACTGGGGCAGGAAGGAACGTTTCCTAAAGTGGGTGCTTCCATGTACTCCAGCCTTCTCCAACCTGCAGATGTTTGGGACTGCAACTCCCATAACCCCTGGACTAGTTATATAGAGGAATCTTCAAGCACACACTGAATTGTTACGTGTTCTTACTGTGGATCCATCAAAATCAGATTTCAAGGGGGACTTATTTTTAACTAGTTTGAAGGTACCAAGCCAGATTTAAAAAGCGAGTTCTTCCAGAAGCTGTTGAAATCCAAGCTCCACCACTTATATCAGTGGGGAGTGGTACTTCCTCAGTGTTGGAGTTCATGAAAGTAGTAATTTAGTATTTTTAGAGGGCCACAGTCTCCTGTAGTATGTTCTCTGGGTCACCAGCTAGAAGTAAATTGATTACATTTCTCTCATACCTTTTGTATATATCTGAGATGAATAACCTGTGGCTTCATGGTGGTTGCTGGACTTACATATCCCCGAGCCCCCCATTGTCAGAAATAAAATAAGAATTGAAGACCAAAAATTTATGTAAGGGATAAATCCAATTCCCCACCTCCCTGTTATGTTTGGGGTGAGAATAGTGGGGTATAAATATGGTAAAATAATAATTAACATGCACCTATTCAGAGAAGACCAGGTGAGTTTCCTTTCAAGATCAACTCAGTCCTTGCTTAGCTTGTTGGAATTTTCTATACTGTATATACATACTCTTACATTATAGATTTCCTAACTTCTGCAGCCCTCTGAAATCCTTGCCAGAACTTTGTTATTGTATCTAACATTTTATGGATGATGTTATTTTGTAGGGGTGGTTTTTGGTTTTGAGGGAAACACAGCAATACTACTTTATGAGCTCCCATGTACTAAATAATACATCTTAGTGCAGACTTATTCCATTGAGGCCAGGAGGATGTTAACTTCATGTTTGGAGATGTAACTAGTGCACAGGAACAGCTGGCTGCTCAGCAGCTACATCAGGTGTCTGATATCTCCATGTTGTCCTGCGTTGATGCACTAGATTGCTGAAAGGAATCATAATGTTGAATATCTCATATTTTGGAGATGAAGTAAGATTAAAATAAGCAAAATAAGAGGTGTCTGGGCAGCTTTTAGAAACTTTCCTAAGAAATAGTTGTCCTCACATACTTACAAACTTCGAGTAGTAGTGACCAAGACGAGAGAGAATAAATGATGTTAACAAGTAAGCACGGTGTTCCATTGGTCTAACAGGGATTAATAAGGATACAACATTTACTTTGATGATAATGAAGAAATGATACCTTAAGTTGTAGCTTTAGACAGATTTCATTCCTACAGGGATCTTCCTCGTGTTCTCTGAAGGTTAACATTTCCCTGTAATTATTTCCTAGCTGCAACTGTGTTTCTTACGTTGCTGTATATAAATGGAAAAAGAAACCCCAAAGCATTCATTGTGGCCACCTGCTGAGACTAGTCGGAAAAGATGCATTGAGCTTCACCAGCAAAATCTCAGCAGCCTGAAATCTGCTAGTTCTTTTAATCTCTGCACAATAATTAAGTTTATGATGAAAATTGATAAATACACATGCAGTGAAGAGGTTCAGTGTTTTTAAAAGTAGGTTATTTTTAGTCAACTAATTTGAGTGTTATGGTGAGGTTAATTTGGAGCTTAAAATTTCAGTGTGTTTGCTTGGTTCTTTATTTACTTACTTGCTTTTGAACCAAGCTACCTGTGGTAATTTGATTTCAGAGCTAATCAATATACAGCAATTGTGTGTCCATCTTCCTGAAAGAAATCGCTCATTTCAAGACACTTCTGCATTAATGTACACGACTATATTGACAAGACATTTCAGTTTTCCAGAACCATTCTTTCTTCTATTTAAAGTCTTTCTATCACTTGAAATTATATTAATTTATTTATAGAATTGGTATAGATTACATACTCTTTTCTGTCAGTCTTCCCTATCAATGTCTACAATACATATTTTAACACCCACACCATTGACTACAAGCTCTTGGCTGGCCATGCTGGCTGAAAATAATTGTGAATGTAGTCCAGCATAACTACAAATCACCAGTTTGCAGGAAGGTACACTGTGTCCTTTCTCTGTATTTAGCATTACCGTGTCCATTATATTACATTATTAGTAGGGTTTGGTTTCCAGGGCTCAGTAGATACTAAAATCCTTGGGTGCTTGTCATATTATATACAATGGCATTTTAAAAAATATTTTCAAGGTATAAATGGTAGAACCTGTGAATGCAAAATCTGTGGGTATGGAAGATCAAGAGTATTTACAACTTACTCGGTTTAATGATTTTTATTCTCCTTTTTTGTCTTTGTACTTTACAACAATCACATTGACCTATGCTAGGGTAAGAAAGGAGTAGTCACTGACTCAAGGCTGAATATTGGGATTCTGGCCCTGCCTCCATTTGATCCAGATCAGTTATTTGGCACTGCAACATGACTCTGAGCTTTCTGTTTGCATTGTTTATTATATTTAAGGAATTTGCAACTAGTGTTTTTATGTATTTGTGACCATTTATTTTATCTGTATCTATCTATAAAATATTCAAATATAAGTATCAGAATTACAAAAATGTGAAAACATGTGTGTTTGTCTGTATGTTTATGTGTATATGTATCAAAACATACAGTGATTATTTTCTGTACTCCACCAGCCAGCAAATGGCTATAGGGTCAAAGTGAGGGGGCAACGATACTTAAAAGATGGATTGAGGGAGTAAATATGATGTGTGAATATGGGACTGTACATATTATGTCCTCTATCCTGTATTCAACCTGAAAACACCAGCAAAGTATAAATTAAATAATCAAATTCTGGTTCTTGGACTTTTGGCTGCATTTTGAAACGTACATGCATCAGTTCAAGCATTGTACTCTTTGTAATAACCACTTGTGCATCACAAATGTAAAGAAATACAAGTTAATTGCAGCCAGAATGTTGTATTGAGGGCATTGAGGTCATTTTCTTCTTCTGGGTATTTTGTGTTCTAACTTATTTCAGCAACTGTATTCTCTACTGTAGTCAAGGTCAATGTGAAACTTTAAATTACAGGAAGGTCTAACAAGAAGCTAATCAACTTTAGCCTTGTTTTGAATCCTTCTATATGATTTAGTGCTGCATAAATCCTCATTGTCAGGAGAAAAAGCTTTGACATATGGAAACCTTTTTCTTTATTTCAACACAGACATGAAGGAGAACTTGCCCAAGGCTAAGCCTTAGACTCATGTATTTTCTTCTTCTTTGGAACATTGGTGAGGGGTTGATCAGAAGCTTCGATGTAGCTTAATTGCAAATTAGTATTTTATTTTATTTATTTATTTATTTCCTTGCTCACTCTACTTATGCCCCACCCTTCTCACCCCGAAGGGGGACTCAGGGCAGCTTACAAACTATGGCAATAATTCAATGCCAGATTCAGATTATAACAATATCAATAAAACACAATATTATAAAATTGTAAAAAAAATACATATCAATTAAAATAGTCTTTCAAATGATTAAACATATTAAAACATATCAAACATATCATTGCATTGAAGCATGATTACAGGTCCTACAATCCAGTAACTTAAACAGCCAGAAGCCTGATAAATAGCAGCTCAACACCCACAAAACATTGTCACACACATTTTATCCAAACCATCCTTTCAGGTTGCTCTTAAGTAGTTTTCTAACAGTTTCTTCACCTGTAGTTTGATGTTGGATTTAGTTTGCTCTACGTAAAATTAGCTCCTTTGTCCTATTTGGGTTGCATGACCCATGATTAATCTAAGGGGGGAAAGTGATCAGCTTAAATCATGTCTGAGTTGATGACAAGAGGGTTCCCTAAAAACTGGGGTAACTGTTTCTATATTACCTGCTTAAATCAATTCAGACAGTCCCTGACTTCCAAATGACTCATATTTAAGAATGAGACAACAGGAAGTGAGAGAAATCTACCCCCATTAAAGGGAATTCACTCCTGAAAGAGTTATAATGAGGAAAAAGTGTCTCAACTGAAGCATTATCACTAGTCCTTGTTTCCAAAACAAGCCATTTTTTGCCAAATCCAATTCTCACAGGGACAGAAAGTAAGGTGAAATCTTCTGTACAGGGGCACAGATAGCAAAAGAAACACCATAAGGGTGTTCATTCTTCCCTATGCTTTTGAAAGCTTGCTTATATATGGCTGATGTTACACTTAAAAATGTACCTGCTCTGACAAAAACAGATTCAATTTAAGAACAAACCTACTGGACCTATTTTGTTCATGTTGGGGACTGCCTGTACTGATTTCCCCTCCCCTTGAATTAAGGGGAGTTGCTCTGTCACCGTAAGATGCTCTTCCATACAGTTGTTCAGCTATCTAACATAAGAATTAGCCATTTTGGTGCAGTGCCAAGTTTTAACTTGGCAGCAAAATAAGGCCAACATCATCACCAGTCAGGCATCCAGTGAACATTTTCAAGCCAGTACACAATAGCTGGCCATCTCTTGTATTTCTATATTGGAGAAATCTGTGGGACACAGAAGGGAAGCATGTATTCTACTGATTTATTTCTTTTCTCTGATGGGAAAGAGCTGGTTAAAACTAGGATATATTGAGTTCTCTATGCATGGGATGCTAGTAGGAAGGTCTAGTGATTCTTCCTCATGGGTCAATTGTGTCTAGTATTGACCTGAAAGTTGTTCTCCTCCCTCCCCTCCATCTACTTTCCAATTTGCAGTTAAAGAAATGCATTTTCTTTTACATTTCAATGCAACTACTAAAATGTCATCATTCATTCTTGTTGAAATATTAAGAAGTGCAGAAAAGAGCTAGACATGCTACTGAATTACTTTTGCTTCTCAACCTTGGAGGCTTCATCTGTAAAATGCCATGAGGTTATACTGTTTCACATTCAGCTCTTTGGAGGCATTATTAGCCACAGAGTTAACAATCTTGTAGGCATTATGCTTGGAAAGGAGTGTATTGCTGGGCTCAACATTAACCTGTCCATCAAAGAAGCTTTTGCTGGGCGAAGAATTAGCTGCTATGCAAACTTGAACACATTCATTTCAGGTTGACAGTGATGGGCCTACGTGCCATGGAGCACTTTTTCTTCTAATCTGTTTTTCCAACTTTTTCAAAAAGTGACCTCTTTCTCACTGCTTTTAAGTTCTCCAACTGTTTTTCTATTGATGTGGTCAGAGACTAGCAATTTTACTCTCTCTCTCTCTCTTTTTTGTCGTGTCATGAGCGACTTGAGAAATGGCAAGTCACTTCTGGTGTGAGAGAATTGGCCATCTGCAAAGATGTTGCCCAGGGGATGCCCGGATGATTTGATGTTTTACTCTCTTAATTATCAGTTAATGGAGTAAATATATTGCTGTGTGGTTTTAAGTTATACTTAATCCATATACAGGCAGTCCCCGAGTTACAACCTGTAATGATGGTTTTAATTGTATCTGTTTAGTACTCAATTTTAAACATATTTCATTAAGCCAACAATGACATTTGGTGTGTCATAGACTAAGAGACATTACTGCAAACAAGAAAGGCTCTGGCAACTCCTGCCACTGTCCTAATAAATGTATCCATACTGTTCCTGTGCAGATGGAGCCATAGCTTGCAGATGGAGCAAATTAACATTGATGCAGTGTATTGGTAGCAGTGTCTAATGAATTGCATTGTAACCTATGAAGTAGAATGTGTTGTGGACATGGGAGGAACTTGGTAACACTATATAGAATGGTGCCACAATGTTCAAGCAGACTTGAAATGACACTAGAGAAGCAGAGAAATGCTTAAAATACCTCATAATGGAAGATAAAGATCTCCTGTCCATCTCCCTTTTTGGATTGCTTCTACCCACTTTGGGTTGGTCAGCAAAGTGAGCTTTCCCTGCTCTAAATATCTATTGCATACTTTTGTCATTCACATTAGTGACTTATTTGAGTTGCATTATAAAAACAACAAAAGTTTGTATTGAAATCAATTTATTTGGAAATTGCAATGGCATAAAGTTTGTAATGCTTGTTCAATGTGTAGAGTTTTATTTGTTCCACATACCATTTGTGCAGGTAAATACCATCTTTCTCCAACTGTCAACATGCCCCAAGAGGACATAGTTATTATTGAAGATGATAGATTGCCAGTACTACCTCCACATCTTTCAGACCAGTCTTCATCCAGTTCCCACGATGATGTGGTTTTTGCAACCGTGGATGGAGGAGCCTGGAATAAACCAGCCATTATTGAATCCACAGAATGGTAAGGCCTATATTCATATGTTTATTGCATTTCTTATGTTTATCACCTCCTTAATGTGCTCTTGAGTTCTGTATTTTTTCACTACTGAGAACCGAGTAGCATGATCTTTCTTCCTCAGCTTCTTGTTCCTAACCAGGGGAAACAGAGTAGAAGAAAATTCTGGCCCAGGTTGAAAGAACAACTTTGATGGATGTAGGCTGCCAAGGATTCTTTGGATATGTTCTTTTTGAATAACAATCCCCTCATGGGGCATCGTAAAAGACTTTTGAAAGTTAGGGTAACTGTAAAAGAGACTTGTAAGGTCTAGTGCCCTTTAAAAAAATCTTTATGATTAATGGAAGGTGAACTTTGATTTTAAAAGAGTTTGTTCTTCCCACATTGATCTATCCACTAGTTGAAATCTCCTTTGTGGGTTGTTCCTTCTTCCAAGTATCCTCAGCGGAGCAGGTGGTTATGGAAGACAGATTTGGTTCCGATATGACACATGCATTCTAATTATGGGCCCCTGTGCCCAGTCATGTACATAGTTTATTGGGGTTTTTTGGTTTTCTTTAGGTACCAGGCAAAGTCTATGTTTATAGGTATCTTTTGTGTTTGATTACTCTGTTGTGTTCTTTTGCTTCTAGCTTAACTGATTAGTTTTAGATTTTTCCTGCTGCATTTATGTAGGGTTTTTAAACTGTAGGGTTTTTATTTGATGTTATTAATTGTTACATCTTAAATGACCTTGACCTCTAACATAGCATATTTGTTATGGACTGGCAGAACAATCTCTTCCATGTATGAAGCAGATCTATTCTAGCATTATAGCCACTTTTACCCTCTGTTTATTTGCTCTGATCTCCTCAAAAAAGCCATTTCTTCAACATCTCTGTAGTTGTTAAAAACACTGGGCAGTGGAGAACATTTAGTAGAGTGGTTGTCAACGTACTTCTTTCTTTGACACCATAAACACCTCTCACCATCTTGAAGTCTCCCATTTATGTGCTTGCATAAAGATAAAAAAGAGCAGTTGTTGTTGTTCTTAACTGACATTGAGTTAACTTTGAATGAGGGACCTGTCATTCAGTTATCAACACCCCTACTCAGTTCTTGCAAACCTCAGGACTATGAATATTTTGATTAAGTCCATCTACTTGTAATGAGATATTTCTCTTTTTCTATTGCCTCCCATCTTGCAAAACATTATTGTCTTTTCTAATGAATCATGAATTTTCATAGTACGTATATTCAAAGTATGACAATCTCATCTTAGTCATCTTCCTACTAGTGAGAGTTTAGGATTGATTGCTCTTGCAAACTTTGATTGTGATCTGTGCAAATAATATATGCACACAACCTGCTGCCAAGTCTCTTCTTTGTGAATAAGATTTTGGCAGCAGTTGTAAGGAACTGGATGTAAAAATGTTCACGTGCTACTTCTTAAGACATGTAGAGAAACAAGGGACCTTCTCATCAAGACTGTGAATTCATGGAAGTTTCTGATACACACTCTGAACAAAAATAGAACCCCGTTGATGAAGAATTTCACCTTGAAGAATAAAGGTTTTTAAAGACATAGCGTACATTTTGCTTTGTTCATCCTCTTCTCTAGGATAAATCTTTTCTAATTTTCGGTAGCACTAACTGTGCTAATCCAAGAGAAGACATTAATTTGTAAGCATTGTAATTATGTTGAGCAATAAGCAATACAGAAGACCTCTCTGTGGCACCTTCTTCTGTTAAGGCTGGGGTGATAATTAGCCCCAGCAAGTTGAAGTATGAGAAGGTTCTCCTGGGTCTGATAAAACTGCATCAGCGATAGCTTAATAAGAATTAGCCCCAGCAAGTCTCTCTCTTTGTTTGGATTTGCATGAGTCAGCCCTTTTATATACATGGTGTGCATTAGTGTTCAGTGACATTGCTCTTAACCTGTCTTAAAATCCTCTTAATTGTTATCTTAAGAACAGTTCCCTTCTCGGTCTCCTTTTCCATTCCTTTTGCATGCTAAGCCTGTCCATTTCAAAGATGTAAAACTGCAATCTCAGCCCTTCAAACAGCCATCATTGTCTTTGTGTGGAAGCCACTTTACAGCTAAAAATCTGAGGTACAGGGGTGAAAATATTCAACGGCACTCAAAATTCTGTATAATAGCTTGTGTCAATGTGGATTTTTCCAGTGAGTGTGGGTAGAGAACCACAGCAGAATGTAAAAACCCGTTTGTTAATGCTTTTGCACGTACAAATGAAGAATATTTTCCTACTTGCACATTTTACCAGCATGAGAGGAAAGAGTGAAGAGCTATTAAGAAGCATGAATTTTCTTCTGCAGCCACCTTCATGCCTGTCCTCTCAAAGACAGCAATGCAATTACCAAAAAAAGAAAAGAAAAAGGCAGGCAGAGGGACAGATCAGTTTGAAGCCTTACTTGTGTTGACTGCATTCTGTTTGTTAAAAAATAAACCAAGTTAAATAAAATAAACAGCTCTTGGGGGTGGATTTTTGTATTAATTTCCTGCCGTTAATGGACAAAGGAAAGCTTGTAGCATGAAGGTGTATTCGTTGGGTTTGCTGCAAGGCACCAAGGGGTGAAGTTAAGAATATGGAGGAAGGGTTATCCAAACAAGAATAGCAGCTGTTCTAAATCACAGCCGAAAATGTAAGCTTTTTCCAGCCTGACAATATCTCCCTAATCCTTGATGAAAATGTTATGAAAACAAAGGGACAATGAGACAGGATTAATAAGTGGAATTTTAATAACATGGAGGGTCACAATACGGTTACATTCTTTAAAGAGCCAACTGTCGTTCCAGGAGTCTTAGTTGTTATAATACATTTTGCTGCTTGTTGATTTTATGAATTACAATAATAATAGGGAGGAAGTGACTTTAACATCGGTTTGGAATATTAAGAACCGCTATTTGGGAATCTTACTTAATGATACTTTTTCAATGTAGATTTTTTTTCCAAATTTTTGGATACATTTTAACATTTGGAAACTACCAAATAAAATGCAGTCATTTGCACTACATTCGGGGTAAAAAAAAATTAACAGGAATCCCTTAGGAGTACATATATTTCACTCCATCAGGGAGGCCAACCTTATATCAAATTTTAAAAACTAGCTATTAAGTAAGGCTTTGGGATCAGCTGATCTCTGTATCCTAAGAGATAATCTGGTACATTTCAGTGAAGAGGGTTGCTCAGACGAGGGCCAGAAAATCAAAGAGGGTGCATTAAAAGATAAACATGGGAGAATCTAGGAGGGCCTTCAGCTGCCAAAGTTCCAGTTTTATACTTCAAAAGAAGCAATGTGTACATGGTTAACAATATAAGAATAGTATATTGTGTTTGCTTGTTCACTGTGATAACCTAACATCCATTAAAATTTCTAAGTGTTTTATTTATTTTTAATGATATTCTCATATTGAGCATTTTATTTATTCAATATGCCAAACAATCGGGGAAAAAAATTAAAATGTTTTGAAATCAATCAAAAACATACAGAAGTTAAAACGCTAGGTAAAAGGTATCCAGTAAAAACAACAGGTTGCCATAAATGTTACAGCTACAGAGTGGAAGTTTAGCACATTAAATTAAAAGGTATAACTGTATTCTATACCATCTTTGAGATTAACCAAGAAAAGGCATAAGATATCAGTGGACTGGAGTCTACAAAAGCTTGTGCTAGAAAGATCATTTTATCATTTTTGTCTCAAAAGTGCTTCCAGATTCCTTTATTTCTTTTGATGCTGAAATAGGCTATCAGAGCTATGTCTTTGAATAATCTCCATTAACTGTCGCAAACTCCCAAACTAGGAAAAGTTGTTCTTAGACATCATGTCTCCTGAATTAAGGGTGACCTCTTATTTGCAGTGTTCTAGCTTTATGATATCCATGTAGTTTTAGGTTCCTTGAGAGAAAAAGGGGGTTGTGGGGTTATTTCCTTATTTTTCTTATGGCCCTGAGACTGGTATCAGTGCATCACATGCTCTTTCACACGCTGGCACTTTTGGAACACTTGGAAGGACAACAAGAAGAGCCACTGAAAGGTCTCAGTTTGAAGTATACATTAGATGCCAATCTTTATGGATTGACCTTGATTTAATTGTTGATTGTACACTTCCCATTAAGATGCCTTTCTAAGCCTTGTCTTCATCTATCTGCAGTATTTGTGATGGTCATTTAGTGCTCACTAATTCTCTTTCCTCTGTATGCTGCCATTTGTATGACATGTGACCACAAGTGCTAGAATTATGACCACAAGGACTGAGATTCAAATCCCCAATCAGCCATGAAATTTCACTGCATAACTTTTGTGACTTTATACAAACCTAAACCCCATAGGATTGATAGGATAAAAAGGAAGTGTTGTTAGGCTTTTGTTTGGGATTAAAACTCCGATAGCAGCTTACTTAAGAGAAAAATGTATAAAAATATTTAAAACCACAGTTTTGTGATAGCGAGTAAAAACTATCAACATAAGTAATCTAAATAGTTTGGAGGATTTATTGCACAACGAACAGTAGCAGAAAGTATTGTGTTTCTGAACTATGACAGCCCTAAGGCAAACCTATGAAAGGGTTTTCTTAGCCAGACTTATACTGAAGGTGTGTGACATTGCTTTCCTTTGAGACACCACATGCCAAAGGTAGGTTTCATGCTGAGCAGGAATTGAAAAACTGGTTTTCGCTTTTTAAAATAAAAAACGGACACAAATGATAGATAAATATCTGCATGGGCATAAAGGTAGCGTAGAAGATGACTTGACTAATCTTCCTTGCAGGTATGAGGAGGGCTTCTTAAGCTGATCCCAATACTGGTGGTCTTTTATATATTAAGATACTTACCTGTAAAAAAATAGCATAGAGTATTGTAAATTCCCAATTCGGGAGGGTAATATTTTATGCAAATATTATATGCCACAACTATGATAGATGAACACTTTGTTTCCTCCCCCTTTTTCTCTCCATACAGCACTCTGAGTCCAGATGTTGATCCAGAGCTTGCCTTCCAGCGAGAGGGATTTGGACGTCAGAGCATGTCAGAAAAGCGAACAAAGCAGTTTTCAGATGCCAGCCAGTTGGACTTTGTTAAGACACGGAAATCCAAAAGCATGGATTTAGGTATTGAGTTTAGATCTTTATTTTGTTCCTCCAGTATTGTATTTCCACATGTTTCTTCAGGTCGTAATTATATTGTTTGTTGTTTGACTTTTCAGTGTATACTATTTGTTATGCCAAACAGTTGATTGCCCATGCAGCTGGATTCAATATGGCATGAAGAATTCTTAATACAATCAGGCCTGGGTCCATCATATAAATCTATCAGTGTTCATGTTTGGCATCCATGTTACAGATGTTGTGAATATCCATGTTATGGATGATACTTCAACATAGGACCTTATGCGTGTTTGGACACTATTTAATACTTCTCATAAAATGGGAAATCCAAACAAATCACATTATTTATCCAAACAAATCATTATTATTTAATAACTAACATCTTGTCATTTTTGTCATTAATAAGGTCTTATACTTACTGAGTGATTACAACATAACCCTAACTGTCTGAGAATATTTCGCGTTGCTTTAATTTATACCCTGTCCCATTATTCCCAGTCCTTTTTAAAGTCAGTCCCATTATTTTCAATGTCATGTCCTATTGTGGACTCCAGGAATTGTAATCCTATGCCTTCATGGTTGAAGGCTGAGACTTAGTTGTGTGAATGGCAGAGAACTGTGGGAGTACACCCCATGAAGCTTTTTTTTAAAAATTGAGGTGAGGAAGAAAATTAAAATATACCAAGGCCGGCAGCCTCTGACCTACTATAAATATAAGGAATCTTCTCAATAAGACCTTTCTTTGCATGTAACCCAAGCCCATGTCTGGCTTCAAATCTAGTGTCAATTCTTGTTCCTGCTCAAGCCATCTCATCTAGCAGCAAACATCAAGACACTGAATTGGGAAATTAATGTCTTGCTCCATACCTTGGGCACTGCCTCAGTCTAGTCTAACACATACTTGAATCCATACTCATTTATTCATTCAATGAAGCAGACATGTTCTTCTGTAATAGAAAATGTATTACAAGATGCATAAACAACATTGAAAGAATAGGGATAGATTCCTTCTTCACAAACATTTTATCTAAAACTAACAATGTGCACATGTGTAATGAAATAAGCAGGTTAGGTGAACCTTGTGAAAGAAACAAAAACACATTTAACCTTCTAGAGATAATAGATTTGTGTTGTTGAAGGCTTTCATGGCTGGAATCACTGGTTTGCTGTGAGTTTTCCAGGCTGTATGGCCATGTTTCAGAAGCAGTCTCTCCTGATGTTTCACCCACATCTGTGGCAGGCATCCTCATAGGTTGTGAGGTCTGTTAGAAACTAGGTAAGTGAGCTTTCTGCAGATATATAAACCTCACTTCATCTAGTTTCCAACAGACCTCACAACCTCTAAGGATGCCTGCCATAGATGTGGGTAAAATGTCAGGAGAGAATGCTTCTGGAACACGACCATAGAGCCCGGAAAACTCACAGCAACCTATAATGCCTTTTCCCCAAAAGGCATTCAGAGATTTTTTTTTCTTTCACCTGCTTCCACATTTCTTATGAATTCCATTTGGTAGTTGAACATTTAGATCTATGTGTTTTGTCTCATGTTGGTTGGGGGGTAGCTGGTGAGCCATACTTACCTGCTCTCCACTTTTCTTTCCTTTTTTGCTGTTTGTGCATGCTCAGCGAGGGATTCTGGAGACAGCTGCTGTAATCCTTTCCCATTGTAAGCAGCATACACAGCTACAAAAGGCTCAGCTAGAGCAGAATCTATTTTTCCCCAATTCAAGCAATGTTACACTGCTTACGGTAGACAAGATGCTGCTATCTGACGCTAAAAGTCTGTGTTTCCCTAGCCCTTTTTCACCATCCTTCTAAGGCTGAATCTTCTAAAAAATATCAATTCAGACAGAGGACAAGGATAAAAAAGAGGGCTAGGTGGGCATGAAAAGACTTTATAAAAAGCAGCTTCTTTGTCATTATTATGAACCACAGGACTGTATTTTGGAAAGTGTATGATGCTCAAGAAAATGCGAAAGAACAGACAAGCAGTGTCCCTCATTGAAATGCTAATTTTAGAGACACTTGCCATTCATATTTTTTTTCTATTATAATGTATGATTTCTCAGAAGGAAGATGAGGTAAACACTTTTTTGTGGAAAAAAAAAAAGCATCTCCAGTGGCATGTTTAAATCCCATTTCACCGCCAGAGCTGTGGTGGCAACATGCCGTGGCTAGTTATGATTATTAGCATGTCAATAACACATTGTCCTTGCCTGTGATATGGAAGTGACTGACACAATGCATGATAGTTACTAGGTTTGTTGCTGGGGCTTTATGTCGCCCACTCCCCTCTTCCTTAAGATGTTCTGCCTAATATTGCATATTTGCATGGAGAATGATGTTTCCAGTATCCTCTAACTTTACAGAGGATATAAAGAGTGGATGCATGTGGGATGTGGGCACTAACAGGGCTAACCATTATACATTTACCTTTTAACAGTAGCTGCCGAGACTAAGCTCAATACAGTGGATGACCAGAAAACAGGTAAGAATTGACTATAGGGTGGTTGCTATAGAAACCTTGGTCAAAGCAGCTTACCACAATTATGGAACTGCCAGTCACGGTGCATGGGAAAATAATATTTCAGGAGGTGCATGACTCTCTCTATCTTGCTCTGCCTCTTTCTTCTTTATATAATACCAACACTACTAAATAAAATGGTTAATTTTGTAATTATATTAGAAATGATCAAAATGAGTAAATTACATGGAACATATGTGAATCTAGGAATTCAATTCTCCAAGCATGATTCCTAAAAGATCAATTTGATCCCTTAGAGCTTTTGTGTATCATGTTCTTTAGGGTTCAGTATTGGCTTTATGGTGAAGAAATCCCAAGTATTTATCTATAGTTACTGTCAATGAATGCTTTAAACAGAAATGTTTTATATCCTTAGATAGGCACCTAAATGGAGCTTCCACATTTGCACCAATGGGGCAATCAAATGTTTTGAGGTTGTCTTTTAGACTGTTCACCTAGCATTTCCTTTTCCTTGTTAAGATTTAGAACAAAAGGAGCCAATCAATAGAATGTGTGCCTCCAGCCATGCATTGCAGACATTTTGCTTTCTATGTAATGCTCATGATGCCAGTTTTGAAAGCATGAATTTATGAGCAATTAAAATAATGCACCAGCTGCAATTAGGGACCTTTATAATTTATTAATGCAAGTTAGCTTTTGACCTTTGGAATGTTCTTTTAATTAGGGTAAATCTAGAGGACACAGTAACATTCCATACACAGAAGCAGAAACATTACTTAGCTCTAATTGGGGACAATTCACCTTTGAATCCTGAAAATATTACCTATTTCCAGCATGAGTCATTGACTAAGGTTTCCCATGCACACTGATTATTATTAGTACTTTTTAAAAAATGTCTCTCTGTTTAATCACACTGTGATGCATAAAGAGTCAACTTGAAAACTGTGTTTAAAAGGAACGGGTGGGATTTAAGTAGTTATAAAGCAACTAGGCTCTCACAGAGATCCTACCAAGCGAGATGTCACTGTCTTCCAGTGACTTGCATAAATACATTATGCACTGAGATTAGTCTCATTAAGTGGCATTTATTAAAGTGTGCAAAGTTCAGATGTGCATTGCTTTATGGGATTGGCTGAGCTCTGGAGAACAGGATTTCTGTTATTCAGCCTGATAATTGTCACCTACGCTGACAGGCATGAATCCAAGTGATGTGATGAAATTCTAATTTAAGAAAAAATGAATTTCATTTTTCTTGCTGCTTAGTCCTACCCAATTCTGTGAAGGCTATAACAATGGCCCTGTTAAGAGCACACTATGCTAATTGTACAACGTTATGCTTGTTTGTACATTCACATCATATTGATGGCCAACCCTGAAGCAACAAGGCTACACACATTAAGTTGGATGAAATAAGGATCACTTTACTTGATCAAATTAAAACCTTGAAAATCTGCTGGGGGTGGGGTGGGGCTCAGCTGGGGCAGTTAGCTACCTATGAAAAACCTCTCTAGTCTCTCTTTCAACAAAAACATCTGAACTCAAGGACAATCCAGTCTTATGGGTTGCTCACCCTGAATTGTTGTAATTTGGAGGGTAGACCTAGCCAATATGACTCTAGGATGCATCAGTTTATTTTAGAAAGGGAGGATGCGTCTTTCTCCAAGGTCACATGAGACCTGACGTGCAATGGGAAGTTGCTGCCAAGTGTGAGAGAAATAAGGTTGAACACTGTGAAAGCCATCCAGTGCATGGCTATCACAGTAGACACAAATGGCTATCTCCTCCCAGTAGACACAAATCAAGAAAAAGCTTAATGAGAACCACCATTCCTCTTAACTTTCTCCCAGCAACAGCAAGAGTATCCCTATGGGCAGCTAAACTAGGAAATCCCAATTGGATGGCCCCCCATGAGGGTCTTCCTCCAGGGGCAAACCAAGAGTGGGCAACTTGAAAGACCCTGAACAGACTCAAAAGTGTAGTGAGAAGATTAAAAGACAACCTTGCAAAATGGTACTACCTAGAAGAATCCTCCACCTTGTGTGACTGTGGAGGAGAATATATAACTCTGCATCTGTATGCTTGCCCACAATGCCCTGCCTCATGCACAGAGGAAGAAATGTTTAAAACTATAGACAATGCAGTTGATGTTGCCTGTTTTTGGTCTAAAATTATTTAGCCTCCTGTGCTCCCTCTATTTTCATAGAATAATAGAATCAAAGAATCAAAGAGTTGGAAGAGACCTCATGGGCCATCCAGTCCAACCCCCTGCCAAGAAGCAGGAATATTGCATTCAAATCACCCCTGACAGATGGCCATCCAGCCTCTGTTTAAAAGCTTCCAAAGAAGGAGCCTCCACCACACTCCGGGGCAGAGAGTTCCACTGCTGAACGGCTCTCACAGTCAGGAAGTTCTTCCTAATGTTCAGATGGAATCTCCTTTCTTGTAGTTTGAAGCCATTGTTCCGTGTCCTAGTCTCCAAGGAAGCAGAAAACAAGCTAGCTCCCTCCTCCCTGTGGCTTCCTCTCACATATTTATACATGGCTATCATATCTCCTCTCAGCCTTCTCTTCTTCAGGCTAAACATGCCCAGTTCCCTAAGCCGCTCCTCATAGGGCTTGTTCTCCAGACCCTTGATCATTTTAGTCGCCCTCCTCTGGACACTTTCCAGCTTGTCAATATCTCTCTTGAATTGTGGTGCCCAGAATTGGACACAATATTCCAGATGTGGTCTAACCAAAGCAGAATAGAGGGGTAGCATTACTTCCTTAGATCTAGACACTATGCTCCTATTGATGCAGGCCAAAATCCCATTGGCTTTTTTTGCCGCCACATCACATTGTTGGCTCATGTTTAACTTGTTGTCCACGAGGACTCCAAGATCTTTTTCACACGTACTGCTCTCGAGCCAGGCGTCCCCCATTCTGTATCTTTGCATCTCATTTTTTCTGCCAAAGTGGAGTATCTTGCATTTGTCACTGTTGAACTTCATTTTGTTAGTTTTGGCCCATCTCTCTAATCTGTCAAGATCGTTTTGAATTCTGCTCCTGTCCTCTGGACTATTGGCTATCCCTCCCAATTTGGTGTCGTCTGCAAACTTGATGATCATGCCTTCTAGCCCTTCATCTAAGTCATTAATAAAGATGTTGAACAGGACCGGGCCCAGGACGGAACCCTGCGGCACTCCGCTCGTCACTTCTTTCCAAGATTTATGCAATGCTTTTGGCATGAAATATTGAAGTTGACTTGCTCAAGGCCTAAAGGTTGTGTGAGGAGACAAGCTGATTGGTGCCAACCCCACAATCACAATAATCCTGTAAAATCATGGCCAGTGATAATGTGACAGGTGCCAGGACTTAAATAGCCTCCACTTGTGACCAACAGCTAAATTTAGTATGCATACACAAGGAGTGCTTTACTATCGTTCATGTCTTATATCAATAGCAAATTGTTTTGGTTTGCTTATATATCTTTCTCTTGAAATCCCTTTAATGTTTCCCCTGAATTCTCACCAGTTCCTTCTTGTTTTGATGTGAATTCCTATTTTCACAGTCATGTGGTTTCTCCATTTTTTAAGACATTCAAAGAAACAGCTAGATCAAAGATTTCATGAAATCTTTCTTGGTTTTGTACACCTTTATTTGTAGTCAGTATAGTCAGCTCTGTAGCACTTAGGTTCCTGATTTTTGTGCTTGTTGAATGTGCCTTTGGTACAATCGTATACATATGGTAAGGGGAATTGACCGCTTGTCTTTAAAGGGACCTATTTTCTGGTTTTATTTGTGAGAATGCAAACCATTCAACATGGGAGCCTGTTAATAGCCATGAAGATGCACTTGGATTACAGGGCAGTGACCCCTAAGCCACAAACCACCTGGGCCAAGCAAGATAAATATTTGGTGATTCTTTAAATAACACATTTTAATGTGATTTTCCCCTTCTTTGCTTGATGCATAGCAGATTTTTCACATAATCTGTAGAGTTTCCCTTCCTCTATAGCCAGAGTACCAAATGAACAGTGTTACCTATTCATTTTTTAAAAGAACACTTTCGATTATAAAAGATAGATGTTTAATGTGTGTCATGGAAGAATTACAAAGCATTATATAAACTCCAAAAGGGTAGAACATATTTACATTCTAGAGTAAACATGAACCTGTTTAAAACTACAGTTGGGTTTAATTGTATTGACCCTCAAGTGAAAAGTAAGGTTCTTAACAGGATTGAATCTACTCTAATAGATTTTAAAATTATTTTTCTTTCTTCGGTCCACTTGAATTGTGTAATCCTTGTCAGTGTTTACAGTTCATCCCAAAGGTCAGAAGTATATTCAGTTGCAATTCAGTATGGCTCATTTATTCAGCCTTAAGCATGCAGTTACTATGATGAGTTATTTCCATATTCACCTTGTCATAATGCTAACAGTAGGTCTCTGGGAGCAAAAAAGGCTTATTAAAATGACATGATGTTCATGATAGCCATTCAACAGTGGTGGTTTGAGAGGAATTAATTATTTTGTTCAGAAGCGGATGCCACTGTAGTTTTTAGAGGGTCCCTCACATCAAAATGCTATTTCTCAATTATGAAGAATATATGTGTGTGTGTATATATATATAGTTGTGTGTGTGTGTGTATTAGGCAGCCTGCAACACTAATTATCTCATTTTACTGGGACACTGAGTCTAGTAATTAAAAAAAATCTTTCTGACCTTCAAAATGTGAAACATTGGCTGGTTCCAGAATGTTTTTATTCCATGGTGATGAAGTGCCCTTTCAGCGCTCATCAGGCATCATGGCTAGAAATCTATGACCCATGATTTCATTTTACCTCCACATATATGCTTTGATATCAGAAATTTGAGACATTGAACATGATCGCTGTCTGTCATTTATCAAGGGAGGGGTGAAATGGGAGCATTATGCCAAGAGACTCCTGGGCATGGTCTATGCTTAAACCCCTTGGGGAAGTAGCTTCTGCTCACTCTGACCCTCCCCACCCCCAGTGCTTAAATTAAACATTTGCTGGCCATTTTGTACAAATCCCCCTTCTATCATCTCTCTGTACTATTTTCAACAGTTAGTAAGAAAACTGAGATTTCTGGGAGCTGAAGTCCCAAACAAGTGAAGGAACAGAGATTGAGAAGCACTGTCCTAAAGTAAACTTGGAAATCTGGATTTAATTCCATTATTTATTTGATGCTATTTTAACAGCATTTAGGTACAGCCCTAATCCAATTTATTTATGTTAGTGGACCAACCCCTCCCCCCAAATAAAAAAAATCCACAAAACAGATTGACATCAAATAGATAACGATCAGCTCTATGTATTAATTTATAATAATATACAATCTGAGTCCATTGAAAAATAATTCTGTTAATTTCTAGCTTCATCCTCCAAGACCAAACCTCTTAGCAAATTACTGGTTGTGCTCTATAGTTGTGTACTGTATATGCATTGATCATCATTTTTCAAACCCTGCTTACCACTTTCTCCCTTTAATAAAACGTGGGGCCCTACTCTGATGCTTTGCCTCCTAAGGGGTTCTCAACCATTAGTCAACCTGCAAATCTGTTCCAATTAGAGATTAGTAATCCAACTCAACTTGATTTCACCCAAAATGTTCCACCAGAGTAAAAGAGGAATTATACTGGTCCATACCTATTGAGCTTAGACACAAAGGAGGAAAATCCTCTCCAGACTTTCAAATAGTAATTAGGTTGAAAAACCCAAATCCTGCCCAGCTTTGATTAAGTGACATAGAGTGAGAAAGATAATTAATTATGGTTGTGGTTTGTGCTTGGAGGTCTTGTGATAACTGGATCGACTCTTGCCCTGAACCAATTGGCTCTACAGTGGCCTAGAAGGTGGCTGCCTCTCCTTTGCTGTGAAAGTTTCCTGCTATAGAAGAAAGCAATGTTAATAATTTTCATATGTAATCAGGGACCTAAATTGGATGCATGTGTTTGTCCATTCCCAAACATGTGTCATCTCACCCTCTAGGAACATTACTAGTGTATAGTAAATATTATGAATTTCAGTCATTGCATTTTATCAGCTGTTTATATTATTAACACTCATTAGTTGTTGTTTTATGTTAATATTATTAGTGGCATGATCAGTATTAAGCATTCTCTAATTCAGGAGTATCTGCAAAAGGAAAGAATAAGCCCATGCTAAATTATTCAGCTCAGAACATATCATTAAAAGAGGGCCTTTGTAATCAAGGAGTCTGTGCATCGCCAGAAAAAAACCAGAAAGGGTTTCTGGAGGTTTGAAGTATTAACTATTCCTGACCAACAGTACTGTCAATTCCTTCTTTAGTGGGATAATGTTAACAACTTGACTATACAGTATTTTTTTGGCTATTTTTTTACTCCAGGGATTTCTGTGTTTGTCTATTAGATGTCGTCTTTTCACTAAGGTTTCATATTCTGATGTCTGGTATGATGAGAATTTTTTGTGTGTTACCTGTCAAAGGATAATCACAATTTTTGGTCAGAAGTTGATTTCTCAGTGTCATCTTTTTAAGAAATGTGAGGAGACTGGAATGTGTGACAGTGTTGCTCAATCTGAGCACCAAGGACTTTAATTGACATATGTGGGTGAAGGCCACATTAGTGGTATGATTTGACAATATGTCAAAACCAATGGGGGTGGGTTAGGGTAGTCAGAGACACAGTGAGAGAACAATTTGACCACAAATTTCCTTACAGAGCAAATAGTTTCTGAAAAGGTTATAAGAGAGCTAAGCCACATACCACAGGGGAAGACCAAAACTACAGGATTGGCAGTTAATCTGACCAAAGGAACAATTTGAAACCAGTAGTCAGTCAAAATACCAAGCAAAACTGGATGATAATGAAGAATAGTTATTTAAAAGAAACCCTATGCTACCTGAACTTCTATTGATAGCTCCTACATTTGTTTGGCAATTCCTTATATGCTCTTCGGCTGCAGCTAAAGCACCAGAATGCAAATTGTGAGATTACATACAGAATAATAATGTTGTGTGTCTGTTGTGGGGGGGGGGGGAGCAATAACAAAAAAGTATTATGGTATTGTAAGGATTGGTACAGTTATTGTCATGCATGATTCCATAGGCAAGGACCTACTTCATTAGATTTGCAATACAGTTCTTGGAACATGCGGTGAATAATGTTGTGTGTAAGGAGGTAATTTGATAGCCATGAACAGAAGCCAGAGTTAACTGAGCCTGGCACTATGTGCCAGCTCACATGCAGAGGGAAGATCCATAAGTTAGTTATTGAGAGACAAAACAGCCCCTCATGAACCTTCTTTCATATCTGGCGTGTAATCTATTTCACCTTCAGTGCAGTGTGAGCTTTGTTGGTCACTTCAAGTCCAGGAAGGAATTTTCTTGCCCATTTGCATCTGTGAGGCTTTGACAATTTATTTATTTATTTACTTTATTTGTATACCGCCCTTCTCAGCCCGCAGGCGACTTAAGGTGGTTTACAGAGGCACAATTCAATGCCCAACAACACCATAAAAACATTCAAAAATATTAACATGTAATATAAAATCATAACATGATCAATAAAACATAAATCATTCATGTCTCCTAGTTAAAAAGTCCAATCTCATCATCCAGTCGTTCCATATTCCTATGTCTGTTGCACTACATTTTTGAATTTTTGCTCAAACAGCCAAGTCTTGACTTTTTTCCGGAATGTTAAGAGGGATGGGGCTGATCTAATGTCCCTAGGAAGGGTGTTCCATAGCTGACGGGCAACCACTGAGAAGGCCCTGTCTCTCGTCACTGCCGAACGTATTGTGACGCAGGTGGCATCGAGAGCAGGGCTTCCCCAGACAATCTTAAAGTTGTAGATGTTACATAAGGGGAGATGCATTCGGACAGGTAAGTTGGGCCAGAACCATTAAGGGCTTTATAGGCTAAAGCCAGCACCTTGAATTGTGCCCGGTAGCAAACTGGCAGCCATTGGAGCTGGCGCAACAGAGGAGTTGTATTCTCCCTGAGTCCTGCTTCTGTTAGCAATCTGGCTGCCATCTGTTGGACCATTTGATGCTTCCGGGCAGTCTTCAAAGGCAACCCCACGTAGAGCACATTGCAGTATATACGGGATGTAACCAGAGTGTGGACTACTGTGGCTAAGTCAGGCTTCCCAAGGTATGGGCACAGCTGGCACACAAGTTTTATCTGTGCAAATGCTCCCCTGGTCACCGCCAAAACCTGGGGTTCTAGGCTCAGCAATTAGCTCTGATATGTCACTGGCAGATATTGGGGTAGTGGGATATAAGAGTTAAGTATACCTTTTGATGTTCTTTTCCTCTGGAAGGGTCTTTTAAGGTCCTTGTACTGGTGGCTTGTAAATGAACCTATCTTGAGGACAATACCCACTCAACTCAATATGGCTTAGTTTAAAGTAGATAGACAAAATATTACACATGTCCCAATCATTTGTCTTCTTGAAATTACATAAAATAGATTGTGTTTGGTCATCTCTGTAGTTCTTGTGAATTATTTCCTTGTTTCGAAGAAAAGTGTCTTGGGTTTTAATCCATACCATTCCAAATTATAATATAACCAATAATTAGAATTCTGGGAATTTTTGCTCTAAATATCTGGAGGGTGCCAGGTTGGAGAAACAAGCCGTGGAACTGAACTGCTAACACAGAAATAGGGCTTTTATCACCACAGTACATATTTCTGCTGATGTAGGGTTATTTCCTTCTTCCAGTGTCTGCAGACTGTCCACATTTATGTTTATGGCCACCCAAGTTCAATAAATACTGTTACCATTCCTGCAATCCATTATTAATTTTACAGTACTCTGGGAACATTAGGTCATATCCCATCTCGCTTTTCCTTTGGGATCATGCAACTTACATAAATATTGTTCTCACAGTGATCCATACTGGGAAGGAGAAAAGAAGCTTTTTCTTTAATGTCCCTTGTGAACATAAATGTAGCTACTGTTTACAAAAGGGATTCAGCCCCGCTTGGTAATTAGAAAAATATTGATGCATATTTCATTTAAAATAGAGATTCAAATGCAAAATTGGAGGAAGTTTATAGTTACCCCAGTGTAGGATAACCTTTCCCCTCCCAGTGATATAAAGAGTAAAGCTGTTTAACAGCTGCTTTATTCATGGCAACCTTGTCCCTTACTCTTTCAAAAATTTCACCTACATGTTTTTAGGATTTTAGATATATTTTTTTCTTCCTCGTCCTTTCTTGGATTGAAATAAATCATGGAGAATGAGTCACTCAGCAGATTTGGGTTAAATGGTTATGAAGGCGCTGTAAAATATAGGATACATCCTCTGCACCAAAGGTTCTTTTCACATGTCAAGATCAGAAATATTTCTCTTGAAAATGGGTAATGGGTGGGAGGGGAGACTCATGTGCAATGCTCACACCAGACATTATTCTAAATATTTTACAAGCACAGGCTTAGGATTGTTTACACAGCTGGAAAGAACTTAACCTTCCTGTTCCTTTCTTGCTCATATTATCAAGTTGCTCTTGTCTTTAGTTATCCTCAAGTCTTTTTTCTATCAAATGATTGGGGGGAGCTATCATCTGGGATTTTTTTAAAAAAAACCAAACATATAGGTGTGAATTCATTGCATTTATTGTGACCTGCAAGTTGACAGATGCTTAAATTTTTCTGTTTCCAAACTTTCACTGCAAACACTTTGGAAAACATTGCATCCCATTTGGGCTGTCACTGGAGTCTTGGTTTATTTATGTCAGTGGGGGAAATATATTAACACCCCGCACTAATAAGGTTTCTTTACCCCTGTTTCATAAAAAGCATTCATGGTTCTTTAAGACGGTTGATGCCACGGAAGTTTGGAAACAAGTCTAGAACAATTTTGGTCATGGCAGCAGACAAATGGATGAAATGTTCTTTGCTGACCCTTACCCATAATTAGTTGGTACCATGAAGCAGAGCTGGCAGATAGGATTTAAAATAAAATTTCAATAAGTCATTTCAGTTATTAAATTTTATATTCCTCTTAGAATACATAATTGATGCCAAATACTTCAGGAGAAAGGTTGTTGCTTTGTTTAGGAATGGGAATTACCTTATCATGATAATAACACTAATAATCCTTTGTAATCATGGGGATTTGGAAATACTTGCAAATAATAAAAACAATTAATAGTAAACCTTCAGTAAAATAGCACATGGCAACTATGTTTTTAGAACCAGTCCATTGAATATTCTGAAGTTATCCATATGCACTTCATTCAAAAATTATTCTACACTGTGCTAATTAACAGATTTATTTTCCATTTTCCCCATTATTAATGTTATTTATTAGCTAATATTTCCTGTGTAAATGTTTATTTGAGATGATTAGTGCTTTTATCATGCTGTGTTAATCTCTGTTTCTAATCAAGGTAAGAAAATTTACATTACTCACATTTAGTCCATAATAATTGTCGACATGAGCTGTAATGTATAATAACCATATTAACTAATATGGGTTAATTAATCCTAGGGAGAAAAATCTATGTAGACAAGCCCTTGGGAACAGTGCAATATTTAAGTGCAGGTTATTAAAATTCACTTCATGAAAGTAGCTAGTGAAGCAGAATTTTCCCTAGATGTTATTCTGAGAATGCAGGCTAATTTTAGGTCAATAAAATCTCCTTAATGTTCATCATTTGCAGTGGTTACATTGAATTGTTTTTATTCTTTTTTTTGAAAAAGAAATTAACTGGCTATGCCAATCAAATATATAGTGTTGGCATCTTTAATATTTAGTCCCTGGTGGTGTTTTTTTTTTTTTAACAGCTTCGTAATTATTTTGTTCTCATTAAATTGTTGAAGTAATAGTGATGACTTTACCTTCCCACCAATTTAAGAAGTGAGACAAGGCTAACCTTGTCAAATTCAGAATATGACTTGACACACTCATTGCTCCATCCCACCAATTTGCCTATAATTCCCTACAGACTGGAGAGATAGTGTGAATAATGTTGATCATATTCCCCATAGGCTGCCATTGTGACTGTGAATAAATCAAGCATGAGAATTCCTCTTTACTAATCCTAATATTATTCTTTTCTTTTTGTAAAGGTTCCCCAACCAGAGATGTGGGTCCTTCATTAGGACTGAAGAAATCCAGCTCTTTAGAAAGTTTGCAGACAGCAGTTGCAGAAGTGACTCTGAATGGTGATATTCCCTTCCATCGCCCACGACCACGGATAATCCGGGGGCGGGGATGCAATGAAAGTTTCAGAGCTGCAATTGACAAGTCATATGATAAACCCGGGGCAGATGAGGATGACGAGGGCATGGAAACCTGTAAGCATCTCTTTGTTTTAGCTCCTTTCTTTGCATTTCTATAAAATTGTTCTTGCTGCTAATGGCCTTTTTATAATCAGATGTACATTTCCTGTGAGTAATCCAGTTGAAAGTAATGAGATGTATTTTTGAGTCAAGACATCTATGAGTTTACTGTTAGTCCATTTTCAGTACATTGTGATCCATTTCGGTTTTTAACATAATCTCTTCTTCAAATGGTATAAGGCTTTAGCAGTGCCATTTAGATATGCTATTAATGTTAACAGTGAAATATTTTAGCCTACATTTTATATTATAATTTCTAACATCCCTTCATGGTCTACTGATTCCAGACTCCTCTTGTACCAGTTTTTTTTATTTTTGTGTTGTGTGTGTAAATCTCATGTTGTTCTTTGCAGCTGGTATTGTCTTGCCCACTCAGTTTTCCATGGTCCATCTAAGACTTCGATGATACTACTTTTTCTTTATTGCAGTTTTTTTCTTTTCCACCAACACAATGAGCTTCCCCTTTCTGGTGCCTTCTTGGCCCTCTTGGTCTTCATTCCAACTGCTCATGTCAATTCCCTCTGGATACACACTTAACCTTTCTGCCAGAATATGTCCTCTGGGTAGGATCCTTTTTATGTTTTGTAAAGCATGTGGCAGATCCTTGGTGCTGGCACCTCCTTCATGTTTACTTCAAGTGGGATAGTTATCAAATCATACCATGCAAACCAAAAGCTTGTTTCTACTAGCATTACATTCACACAGTTGCCCAAAGGAGTCTCATTAGTAGGATATTCATATTCAACAGTTGACTCCCACTTGTGGTTCCCGAGCATCAACATGGTTAAAGAGGAAGGATAGACAAAGGCAAAGTCTTCCTTCCACAGCAGATTATTGATTTAGCTACCACAAGATATAGTGGTAGACACCAGTTTAGGTGATCTCCTCCTTCTCGAAGTTTTTTTTTTGTGGCGTGAATGGAGTAATTTTGTGGATGAAAATGGGCTTTCATCTAATTCCATTCCCAGAAGTAGTCCTTGTTGGCTTCAGTGTCAGAGGCAACATATCTTTCATTCCTGTTGTTGGAGACCATGAACAAAAAGGTGTTTTGGCACTCATGTTCCATTTCTGGACTTTCCAAAGGCATTTTGATGGCTACTATAAGACTATACTATATGTACAACTGGAATAGGAAACCTCTTAAGATGATACAGTTTAGCTGTATCCGATTATGTTGTTATAGATTGTTGGATGGAAGTTTTTATATCTGGTAAGAAAAGGGTTTAATGAAAAGTAAGAAGAGGAAATACTTTAAAGTTTAACAAAAATGTGAAAAGAAGTAAGTTGCATTTAGAATGAAATATCTCTACCTTAAAAGTTCATCCATAAAGTGAGGAAAATTACTTCTGTTCTTTAATTAGAATACGTAAGCTTGGCAGTTCTAATAAAGCACACAGTTAATGATCAGCTATTACCCACCCTAATGGGTATTCATTTACATTTCCAGTTCTTTAACCCTAAGTGTGACCCAACATGTGGAGGATGTCATTAACATAAAATAATCTCTTTAAAGCCAACCTTATTATTATTGAATTGCACATCAATGAGCTAGTAAAATGACAGTCATGTTAAAAAACAATAGACTATCACATTAATTCAGATATTGGCAAATTTAGATGAACATTATTAAATTTTTGATTTTAATGTTAACAATGTTTTTAGTGGTATCTGGTAGGATATTTTGTGTGTGTTACATTAAACATTGTTGAAAAACTAATGGATGCTGGCAGCTTTTTAAGGAATTTTTTTTTTACATTTTTTAGGAATTGTCATAATGAGTAAATTTGTCCATATAAGTTTGTGGTTCAGTTTTTTAAATTGTACTAAAAATAATCTCACAATGAACTGCAAGATCATTTGAAATGTTATTTTCTGTTCAATAGGTGCAAAATTAGGTTTACTTCATTCTATAGCTGTCAAAAGTACTCTTCTTTTGCTTCTTGCTGTTGTTTTTTGTAAACTTAACCAGTGGCAATAAAAGGTAAGACACAAGGGATTGAATCCCTTGTGCTTCCTGAGCATGGGGTGGATTGATTGATTTCTTCCTCATGCTTCACTGTCTACCATTCTGAAGATTCCCCAAATCCCCAAGTTACAGTGGAAGCTATTTGAAAAGCACAATGAATTGCAGCTAGATAGGTGGGAAAAGATAGTTGTTGTTTTGGTCCATTATAAAAGTCTTCTTCTGGAAATGTACCCCCAATTTAATATCTGCTTGGATACTAAACTATTTAGCTATCTGCTTTTTCTACTGCTATTAACATACTTTAATTTCCATTCCCTGCACACCCAAAGTACTTAGGACTTGCTTTTGTCTAGTGATCTGTGATACCTGTGGATATCTCCTTTGAGCCTTCAATTCAGCTATTAACTAGGGACTCATTCACACTTAAAAAAAGTAAAGTCCTATTATTCCATTTTAATTGTTCTGGCTCCAATTCATGAAATTTGTAGTTATCTGGGAAATGTGAGCTCTCTGTCTGAAAATCTTACATGGCCTTTCTCAAATCTGCTAAACAGACTTCTATATGATGGAACTGTGGCAATTCAAGTTGGATGTGTGTGTGTTAGATTTTAATCCTGCTTCTGATACAGCAAACGCAAGGTGATATATGTACAAGCAGTCCCCAAGTTATGTACAAGTGATCTGAAATTGAATTCATTTGTAAGTCGGAACAAGAATTGGTGATAAAGCTTCAATGGAGCCACCTTTTCTATATGAAAAGAGTTAATTTTCCTTTCAAGGGGTAGCTTTTTCTCACTTCCTGTTGTCTTGACTATGAGTCATTTGTAAGTCAGATGTTTGTAACTCGGGGACTCCCTGTAGTTCTTATTCTCTTTTATTTGTCCCCACATCAGCCTTTCCTAAGGTCATCCATCCATTGTATGGCTCACTGGGAACTTGAACCCCAACCAGTCCAACACTACCAACAACTGCACCACATTCACTAGGCACCAAGATGATGCTTAGCAATCAGAGTTTGGCTGTGTCTACATTTTCCATTTCACTTCAATTGTAGAACTATTTCAGTAGGATCTAAAAAGTTGCTTTTGTTTAAAAAAAACAGTGCTGACTCTTGCTGGAAAATGTGTTGGAGAACATTTCATCTTGCCAGCCGTTGACCTTTTGTGCATTTTTGAAAAAGAATTGCATTGAATTGTTTATAAATAAACCATAATTATGTCCTGTATAGAATTCTTAATGCGTAGGGATGCTCCACGTGATAAAGGACTATGTGAGCTTATTTAAAGCGCTTTAAGAACAATAGGCCATTCAAACTCTTTAGCAATGTATGAAAGACAGATGGGAAGGTTATATGTTGGGAGGAGGATATCCGTGTGTAAGTACAAGTGTGTGTGTGTACACACACACATATGGAGAGTATGTATGTGTGCTAAGATTCAAATAGATGACCTTTTGGCATGTTTGGATCAGTACTTGTTTTCGAAATCGCAGAATGTCTGATAAACATTCTTTCCTCTTTCTTTCCCTCCTATGTTGTCTGAGAGCAAGCCATTTGAATGTGAATAAATTGGCAGATCTCCATAATCTCTCTTGCTTCTTAATTGCTAGATCTTTTGCTGGCCTTAAATAACAAAATAAGCAGTGCAGTAGCTTCATTATAGAGCAACTTTGAGTTTAACAGCTACACTTTCTCATATACATTGCTTATTTGTAACGTAATTAGGGGAGTAGCTTCATAATACTTTCCCTGTAGGTTTTCTTTAATAAAATATGTATCTGCTCTTCAGTCATATGCAAAAGAAAAAAGAAAAAAAGAACAGCCTGATTTAATGTTTTGCCTTCAGGAAGGGAAGGGGATTCTTTTCTGTAACCTAATGTCACCCCTGAACAATCACACCGGCACACAAATCAAAAATGTAATTTGTTGCCTGGAGTTGAATTTTAATAGGATAACAGTTTTCTGCCTTTGATGCACTAAACTAGTGAATAGTCGGGCTTCTGGCAGAGCTTCGAGATACTACATTTTTGGTCTAGATAAAGTGACAAGGGGGATTCTGGAGTTGTAGTCCCAAAAAAGCCAATTTGTGAAAGCTCCATGTTCTGCAGAAAGATATTTGCTTTTAATATATAAATTAATTTGTGTCCAAATACTCCCCAAATTATGACAATAGCAATTGGTTAATGGTTAATTGATTAGAATCATGTTGTTAAAAGAAACTCAAGCCTGCTGTATATTGAAGCAATGCTTTGATCCATCTAACTAAGTGCTGCTTATAATGGCCCGTAACTAGAGATGTCTCGAGTGAACTTAGGATGTTTCCCAGTAAGTCACAAACTCTACTTCTGTGCTCCAGCTATTCCCTCAGGGGCAAACAAGAATTTAGTCAAATTTGATTTTCTGTATTGCATTCCATGTGTTCATACAGAAAAGTAGCATAGTGTTGGTACTGTGGGTTAAACTGCTGAGCTGCAGAAATTACTAATCGAAAGGTCACAGGTATGAATCTGAGGAGCAATGTGAGCTACCGCTATTAGCCCCAACTTCTGCCAGCCTGGCAGTTTGAAAACATGCAAATGTGAGTAGATTAATAGGTACTGCTTCGGCAGGAAGGTAACGGCGCTCCATGCAGTCATGCTGGCTTCATGACCCTGGAGGTGTCTATGGACAATGCTGGCTCTTCGGCTTATAAATGGAGATGAGCACCAACCCCCAGAGTCGGACACGACTGAATTTAATGTCAGGGGAAAACCTTTACCTTTACCTTAGCATACACATGATTGATAAGATGCAGTGTTGCTTGTATTCATACCTGTTTGAATACATAATAGATCTCCTTGGATCGTTGATTTAACAAGTTAATGGCAGGGCAGTACCTAGTTCATGTTATTGCACTGCAATCTTAGAAGTGAAGCTGTATTACTATGAGATAGTAGAGAATGAACTGTGAAACAGTGGGGAAGTCTCTATAGAGGTCTTTCCAACAATGCAGAAAGAAATTAGGGCAGCTTTTGTTCTCTGTGTGTGCTGGAACCCTGCTGGATTTTGCAGATCCTCAAGTATCGTCCCCATTCAGAGCCTGTTTTTAAAAATAACTATAGTATGTTTTGCAGAAAAGTGAAACCTACTGAATGTGTGTATTCAAGAGCAATACTCATATTTCCCCAGTATGCATGACCAGCGGGCATGGAGCTGTGGAATTCTGTAACATGCACTTCAAAAATAGTTTTCCTAAGCTTTATCTTCAACTATTATTTGTTGTTTCATAGCAATAGTTTATGAAACTAACTTTTTCTTTAAAGAAACTTCTTATGTTATCCATTGTTTTGCATTCGGGAACAGCACTAAACTGAACTACTTGAAATGACGTGTGAAACAGGCAAGCATAGTATTCAAGACTTCACAGATTTACATCCCATGAAGCCATGGTTCATCATGACACCCACATGCACATAATATGATATCCATGCAAGGAGACAAAACACTAAGACATCAAGCTAAATCAAAAGCCTACCTTTTCCAAAAATGTTGTGAAGTCTACATGAATAATGCTGCAGAGATCAGTAGAAATAATAATGTACCGGTGATAGCAGTATATTATTCGTACGGTAATTATGGACCTACAGGGAATAAATACTTTCTGTCAAAGAAATGGTAAAGATTTCACAACACACTGCACAACACGAGTCATGTGGTTAATTAACAATATGCATTTCTCTAAAAAGCTGATTTAGAGAAAAAAATTTAATTGTTCCCCTTCCGTCTCCATAAATATTATCATGCATTTTCATTTTTCAGTGGAAGAAGACACTGAAGAAAGCTCGCGATCAGGTAGAGAATCTGTGTCCACATCAAGTGACCAGCCATCCCATTCTCTGGAAAGACAGATGAATGGCAACCAAGACAAAGGAGACAGGAAAAAAATGGGGAAAGACAAGAAAAAAGATCGTGACAAAGAGAAGGACAAAATCAAAGCCAAGAAAGGAATGCTCAAAGGCCTGGGAGACATGTTCAGGTAAGACTTGTGTATACAAGAGTAGAAAGGGTTGGAGATTTTGTATCACATTATTTTTGTTGTGCTGATAATCTCACTAAAGCGGTGGTTCTCAACCAGTGGGTCCCCAGGTGTTTGGCCTATAACTCCTAGAAATCCCAGCCAGTTTACCAACTGTTAGAATTTCTGGAAGTTGAAGGCCAAAACATCCGGGGACACACAGGTTGAAAACCACTGCTCTAAAAGGTTGGAAGCCATTTTTCCAAGCACCTCACCATATCTCACATGAGATACTGTCCTGAATTCTGTTGAAGACATCAAGAATATAGAAATAACACAGATACCTTAATTATAGTGATCTTAACAACACATGTGTTGTTGTAGTAGTTTTTTTTAAAGACTCTGTTTAACTCAAATTGGTGTTATTGTTATTTATATTGTTACTTTGGTGCCCTGTAGTCTTCCTGTGACAGACAGGGATCTGCATTTTATTTCATTAAAAAGTAATGTTAGCCAGATGTTTCTTGGGAGGTTGTTTTAAAGAAAAAATGCTTCACAATTGAGTCAATTGCTGGTTCCTGAAAACTTCCATGAAAGAAACAGTTATAGCTCATAGACACAAATATAATATCACTGCTGGCATGCTGAAAAGTAAGTAAATAAATGGTTTTCATCCATATCAGATAACTGAAGAAGCAGTGACTTAGACATCAATCTTAAATAAAAAGGATCTGATGCATAGATGTCATCTCGCCTTCAGAAGAAGCCTCAATTCAGTAGAGCAAATCCATATATTGTTGTCGTTGTCGTTGTTATGTTTATTATACCCTGCTTTTTCTCTTTACAAGAAGACTCAAAGTGGTTCAAAGAATGGGAAGGCTGGTTTTTTAAAACTATCTCGTTCCATGCACATTCCAAGAAGTGAGAAAAGGTCCTAGCATGATCTTATTGGGTAGTGACAGACTATAATCTTTGATTCTACATCATGGGCAAACTTTTGCCCTCCAAGTGTTTTAGACTTCAACTCCCACAATTCCTAACAGCTGGTCAGCTGGCTTGTATTTCTGAGAGGCCAAAACACCTGGAGGGCCAAAGTTTGCCAGTGCCTGGCATACATCCTTTTTGGTGTGTGTGGGGTTATGATGGTATTGTGGCCAGAGACTTCAGATTCTGTGTAACATGGCTGGAAAAAAACAGGTCCAATAAGAAAGTCACTGCAGATTTATGTTACTTCTCCTTCATCTTCACAGCTGCTAAAGGGTTTTCATCTCTCAGGAGTCCTCACATGTGATTATTCATTTTTTCAGTTTATATCTCACCTTTCTCCCAGGATGAATTAAAACAATATACAGTTAAAGCCCCAATGAATTTCAATACCATAGCATAATAGAAACAAACAGCATTCATATTAAGACTAAGCACTGTATTTCCAAACCTTTAAAAGAAATAAGAAGAAACAAATATGGTGCAATCACACCTCTTAAAAGTCTATTCTGCATTATGCTGTTAAAAGCTTGTGTGAATCAAACAGTTTTTACTAGCTGGCAGAAGGTGAGCAAAGAGCAGGTCAGACTTGACATCTGTGGAAGGGACATCTGTGGAAGGGACCTCGACAGGCTTGGAGCAGCCTTCAGGATAACTTGTCTTCTATCCTCACCAAATGTGCTTGTTCAGATTGTAGGACAAAGGAAAGCCTTTCTTTGAAGCCCAGATCTTTTCTGAGATACTAGAGTGGGAGTGTGCATGTAAATCTCATGTAGAAATACCACTTGAATGACAGCATTGCATACCCTTGAACAGCAACTCTTGAGTCCTTTGATGACAGCATTGCATAACCAACGGCACAATTGAATACTCTATTAAATTTACAACCAAATGTGCATTCAAATGCACACTCTCATTAGGGGAAGCCAGATATGCATTTGCTAAGATGCCCATCTACATGTGTACTGGCATCCCATACACAACACTGTTTTGTCAAGCTTGAAACGGTTGAGAATACTGTGTCACTTTCCCTAGGGAACTACATACTGTATGTAATGTTTCCACAACTTCCCAGATGTGGTCTTCTATATTGTCTGCAATTCATGATGAAAGAGTGATAATTATTCTCGAAAACAGCACTCTAAACCAGTGACAGGGGACTGGGTTAATCTGCACTGAGCCTGTAGCGTAAGTCTCTCCAGGAATATCAAGAGACCATTGATTTTGTGCATTTCAGTGAACAGATATTGTATGCTAAATATAGATTCTTTCTCTTTACATCAGAGCTGTAGTGCTCCAAGTTAAAACAAGTACTTTTCATAAAGAATCAATGCATTATATAGGATGCTGCATGTACTGGGTTCATCTTGACCCTGGAAGCTTGTCTAATTAGACATCATTGTCCTTTGTGTTATTTTCAGTGACCTGTAGAATGCAGTGCTATTTATTATTTTCCGTAACCTTATTCATTCAAGTTGAAGTTCTTTGAATTAAACCAGTTTATTCTAAATTGTGAAAAACCAATAAAGGGTGGCTAAGTGGAAAGGTCATTATTTGAAAAGTATTTTTTGAAATTTTGTCCATTAGATACTACACAGCAGTGGAGAGCAGTGTGTTTTGTAGTCATTGCATTGGTTGAGCAGTTAATGTAACTTATTATCACCTCTCAATAATAATAATAATAATAATAATAATAATAATAATAATAATAATAATAATATCTTTATTTATATACTGCCCTATCTCCCCAAGTGTGGTTTTCAACATAGGGCAAAACATTCAATTGCCAAATGAAAAAAATACAACAAAATTAAACATTATAAAATTATATGTTTCAGTGTATCCATGTTTTGGTTATACAAAAAGAAAGATACCATTCCTTCCTAAAGTGTTGCTTTTTAAAGGCATTTGAATGATGTGGCATACACTAAATAACTGTAAAATAATTAAGTATGCGGTATGTGTGTGCTATAAAGATCTTTATATTTACAATTAAATATATTTAAGGATGTGGTTGATGAAGTTTATGAAGTTTGAAATACAGAGTATGTAAGGCTTTGCTTTCATCTGCAGGCCTACGGGCTATAGACTACAGATGGGCAAGCCATTCTATTGGAAACCAATGCAAATGAAATATTCCCATATTACCATTAAATTGAATCCTGCAATTACATTTGGAATGATTACTGAGAGCCTTGCAGTGTTGCTTACTCCAATCCTGCAAGAGGAAATCAATAATTTAGTTTAAAAACCCTGTTTAGTTGAAATCAGATATACTGTTGTCTTTTCTTACACAGCCCCTTCCACAGTGCACAGAACATGTCCGGATTCATAAACATATTATTTGGAGCTTTGAATTGCACGTTTCAAACACATTAGCCACCTGAGACCTCTGACTGGACATTTGGGAAAACAACTCACATCAACTACGCTTGCACATTCTTAGAGCCTGGAGATTTTATTGTCTGTTCCTTGATTTTCATTTACTGTGGTTTATGATGTCTGGAGAATAATTCAAAAGCTACTAAAAAGCAGGTGTTTATATACATATATACATAGATATGATGAATATCCATATGAACTTTATAATTTCCCATTGCTTTAGACAAGAATCAATCCATAATTCTAACATCTAAATTTCAGATGTGTCATTAACTTTTATCGTTTCTCTTGATTGTAAATTTGATATCTTTCTTAATTGGAACAGTTTCTCAATGTTCAAACAAAGGGAATTAACTGGAAACTCAGTGCTTTTAATCACTATTTATTCTACTTCTATGGGTTTTCCCCCCTTATTCCGAGATCATTTTACCCAGCTCTCTATTAAAAAACAAACTTAAATATGAGGGGTGCATCATACCATATCAGCTTAAAGTCTGTGAAATATCTGTGGCAAAATATATATTTTTCTGCTGTGAAAGCAAACCATGTGTTAGTAGCAGTTCGACCTTGTTCAAAAGGAGCCCAGACACATAAAATTACAGCTCTCTTTCCTTTACATAAGGAGAAACAACCTGCTATGAACAGGGTGTGATAAACACACTGGCTGAAACTTCTAATGTCTGGTAGTTATGTCATCTGAAAAAAAAATGCAGGAAACCTTTATGGAATCTCTCAGTATACCTGGCAGCATCAATAATTGTGGTTTTTTTCTTAATTAGTAATTGCTCCAGTCTACTCAGAGTCTTTTTCAGCTTGATAGAATCTATTGCTAAATGATCATATGGCACTGTGATCTTCTTACTAAGAGATGATCAACTTTCTAAGAGGCAAAAGATGGCAGCCTAATTATTCTTCATTCTCTTGCAACTATTGGCCTGTTACAGTGAGACTAAACAAAAATCTTTCTTGATCATGTTTGCCGTTCTGGGCTTGAATCCAGTTTCTTGTCCCAAGTGGAGGAGTAGACCCATGGAATCAATTACTGAAGAGTAAATAAACACTTAAGTCGCATTGATTCAATGGATCCATTTTCATTGGATCTAAGCCATGGCACTTGGTCAGCATGGTCCCAGAAGGGATAGAGCTGGCCTTCAACATTGACAGGTTCTGTGGATTCAACCAATAGTAAAAATATTCCCAAAAAAGCAGCAAAGGATTCCTCTTCACTCTCTCCAGCCCTGCCTGGTTGCCTACTTATTGTCATGTAAGCTGTTCTGCAACACTTCATTGATGAGGCTGAAGAAGCTACTGAAGTGGAGGAATCATAGAATCATAGAGTTGGAAGACACTACAAAGTCCATCTGGTTCAACTCCTTGCTATGTAAGAAAATACAATCAGGGACAAAAGGGGGAAATTCAGAACTCCAGAGGGCTTCTGGAGACATTGCCTGGAGTCTTTTCCTTCCACGTCTGACATGAGTGGGTGATCTTTTTGCCTCTGGTTGTCAGGATGAGAAATTTGGTATGTCCAGGGGAGTCCTGGAATCAATCCCCTGCAGTGACCAAGGGCTATGGAGCCCCTGGTGGCAGAGTGGGTTAAACCCTTGTGCCAGCAGGACTGAAGACCGATAGGCTAGTGGATTGAATCCGGGGGGAGCATGGATGAGCTCCCTCTGTCAGCTGCAGCTCCCCATGCAGGGACATGAGACAAGCCTCCCACAAGGATGGTAAAACATCCAAGTGTCCCCTAGGCAACATCCTTGCAGATGGCCAATTATCTCACACCAGAAGCGACTTGTAGTTTCTCAAATCACTCCTGACACAAAAAAACTCCCCCAAAAACCCAAGGGCTGAATGTACTTTAACTTAGTTTGAATTGTTAGCAGTCTCATTGTTTTGAGGAGGAGCTATTCTCATTTCTCAACACATGACATGTTATGTAGAATTATGTTTCAGAACAGAACATTTAAATTTATATTTGTATGCTCCATTGAACTTTCTTTATGCAGTCAACATTCTTTGGGTACCACAGCTGATTCAAAGGATATCTGGTATAGCCCTGACTGCACAACGTCAGAATGGAGAAGTGTGATTATGTGTCTGAAAGCATTTCCATTAGAAATATGAATTATAAGTGAGAGTTACAAGCATGAAATATATAACTTGATACTTAAACTTTCCACATGCAGTATTTGAGACTGGGAAAACTTTCAGACAAACAACTCCTTTGCATTCATGTTCAGGTGGTACACAGCCAACGGGGAGTTGTACTGTCAACTCCCAGGTGGCTTAAATTCAAACTTGGCAGTTTCTATGATCCGCTTGGGTAGAAGAGAGAGAGAGCAACATCTGGGGGGTCAGATAAAGTAGGTCACTACCTTATAAATACTGAAGTTGTGGAATGGAATTCTTTTAAAAATGTTTTCCTTTATTGATTTAGCAAAGAGAATGAATACAGACAGAGAGCCTTGATATATAAAAACTGAAAAAAATTGCATTGCTTCCTTTCTATCAATGTCATTATTATTCAGGCATCTTCACTGTGTCCTTCTCATTTTAATCACTTTTGTAGATAAAAAGCTTAACAGCATTAAGAATTTTAGTTGCTTGTTTCTGAAATCTTCAAATATTACAGCTAGGTATGAGTAACCCATGGTTGATTGTTTGTGCATGATATATCAGGCTCAACATATTAAATGCTCAGGGCTACATTCAAAACTACCACCAATTCAGTTGTATTTTTTAATGACAAATCTACAGCAAAAGTCTAGTAATAAACAGTGTGCCTCTTTACAATTGTAATGCAGGATCCATTGCTGGGTAATTGTGAAGGATGGATTTAAAATGAGAGATTATGTTAATCTTATGTGAGTTTCCAGTTTGTCATTCTGACAGGAAGCAGCCCCACATTATAACCCCTTCCAGCTGGATTTCCCAGAGTCAGTCTTGAACTTGTATATCCAGCCGGGTTTAGTGTACCGTTTTTAATTGGAAACAGAATCATAGTTTTGAGGGGTTTTATGTACCAGAATAAGTGTCAGGCTGACCTGCTACTGAAGACAAGTCCTTAGCTCCCGATAACATATTCTCCCCGTCTTCTTCTTTGCTTGTCAAGGAGTCTAAGCAGAGAACCTCTGACATCCGTTGGCACCTTTGCTGACTGCTAAGCAAGCCCAGAGAGATGCACGGCATGGCCGCTGCATTTTCTAAGGCCCTTCCTGGTGTGTCCTAATGTTTCTTCCCGATACCTGCCATCTGAATATAAAACATGAGTGTCTTTGTAAAGCAAACCTTTTCATAAGGGAATTTGTGGACAGTTCTGAAATTCAAAGTCAAATTCAATTCAAGCCTGTCTGCGAGACTTGGGGAGTTTCTTCCACTCTTTTCCCTTTCTGCATCTGATATGAGAAATGGAAGGCTGGCAATTATTTAGCCTGTAGCAGAGGATAATAAATAAGTTTCATCGTGAGTGTTGAGGAATGTGTTGAATGAAATGCTGTTTTATTATCATTTCTTCCAGAGGTGTGCCAGAAACACTTCCTCTGAGATATAATTTGCCATCCTGATTATGAAAGAATGTGTGCAATATCTAGCATAATCTTTTCTGTGCTTTTCTGATGCTTTTCTTTTGTTTTATTAACTTTTTAAATGTCCTGGAAATAGTCCTGTTGAAAATAATGTTTTATGATTTTAGGAGGAGACATATATCTCAGTGAGGGGTGTACACATTGATCACACCATAAATAAATAAAAGCTTGAGTGCTCCAGACTGACACATGGTTGAGTGATGAGCTTCTATATCTGGGATGCAGCTTTAATGTTAATATTTCATTTCAGCCTGTACAGGCCATAGTCTTGGATCTCTGTAGTGTTGGAATGGTAATGTGTCTTGGAAAAGATGTCCTTTGGTTAATCACTTGTTTGGGGATCAAAAAATTGTTTACACAGGGAATACCTCTTGCGTCATAAATACAAGGATTCCTGAAAATTACTCAAGCATAATTTAGAGCCTTGATGTTAACAATTGTTATATATAGTGTGCAGTCTGGACAATTTAAGTGTGAGATCCGTATGAATGAAAATGCACTTTTGAACAACCATAATATCATAAAGATTTTCATTTCTTTTAATATTTTCATCCAATAATCACTTGCATGCCATGATTTGGGGTTTTTGAAAAAACTGCAAAGGTTCAAATCCCTATTCATTTTTTGTTATTTAGAGAGTTGTCTCTTGCCTTTTATTCTGAAAAAAAAAAACCAACCCAGAATGGCTGTAAATTAAATAAAAAATAGTGATTGTTCAAACAAATTATAATTGACACATGCTGCAGAAAATTAGTAGGAGAAAAAAAAATGAAGCACCAGATTAAAACTTGAAAAGAAAAGAAATCCATAGGAAAACCTAATGGGTATATGTCTACTCAGATGTCGGCTCCACTAATTTACAGATTTCCTCAGATGTAAGCTCCATTAATTTAATGTTGGGAACCGCTTTGAGCCCCCCCCCCCTCCCCGGGTGAGAATAGCGGCATAAAAGTGAAGTAAATAAATAAATAATAAATAAATTTGCAGTAGGGCTTACTCTTTTTATTTATTTGATTTATAACCTGATTTTCTCAGAATGGAATTCAAAGTAGCTTAGTCCTAGGTGTAACTATATTGAAAATTAATATGTCACACACTCCTTAAAAGTGGGTGGAGCCAGCTCACTATATTACAAAAGGTGGCCCAATATGTTTGCTACTTAGGCAGAGTATGAAATGCTGCACATATTTTCATTCAGTATCTAGCAAATTGGATCCTTTGTGATGAGACAGCATCTACTACTACAGTTAGAGTTAGTAGTTATCTTGGGACATAGCACACAACTCTGTTCTCCAGCAAACAGAAATGGCTAGGAGCTGCTCTTGCTATTGCTCACCACCCAACTGATAGTTGTCATATGTCTTTCTTAAGATATTTTGTTCATAAGCCATTTAGGTCTGTCAACTTCACTATGTGTTTGACTCTGAAGCCCATGTCATTTTTTAAAAAATTTGTGAAACTTTTAACTTAAGCACCCAGATTTCTAGCCAGTGAATTCTGAACTAATTGAAGCATCCATCTTCACGGGCAGCTCCATGTACAGTAACCTGGTTAGAATCGGCCTGTAATGATCAGTAGTAGAGCTGGAAAGTACATTTGGTGTGACCGAGGCCATTAACAGTGAGATCGCTGTTGTCTTGGGAACAGATACGTTAATCCACCTGTACCTTTACAAGGGCAATTTACTGAAGCTTGTGTTTTTCAAAATGATATGATATGTACTTCTGTTCTGTATAAAACCTCTTTCTAAGTCTCACTATAAAGAGCAGGAAATAGCAGCAAGGAAAGTAGGCTACAAGAGATGTGACTTCTTGAGCCAGTGTCAAAATTTTGATAGCTCATAGAGTGGATTTTTGTTTTTAAAGCAACAGCCGTGGTTGTAGTAAATCAATTAACTTTTATAACTCAAGTGCTAACTTTCCCTTGATAGGAGTGCAGGATAATGCTGCTGTTCATAAAACTTCAAGGAAAATAGCAAGATGGTCTTCCACTGACAGCATTTTAGGGATGAAGATCATTTTTAGAAAGTCTCTTTATGATAAAAGCATGTCATAAAAAAGTAGGAAGCTGTTAATATCAAGTGTAATTCAGCTTGGTTTATAGTCCATGAGTTTCAATTGGCATCTAAGAAACCGAGTTCATATTGAATGGAGATTCTTGAAATTAGCTTCATATGTGCTAAAATGTTCTTGCACTCATTTTCCTCTCTCAGATTTGCATATTCCATGAATTCAGTCCAAATTAACTTCTTGATTTAGGATCAATTGAGTCTTGTACTTATTCACTTACAAATATGTAGCAGCTGCTCTGCCTACCTGGCAATTGCTTTGGATAAATCTGAAGCAGGGGCTCTTTTTGTTGATGGTTGCAAATTAATCAAGTGCAAATTAATCAAAAATATCTCATTTAGACCTACTTCCAGGTCCTCCAGCTCAGCATACCATTTGGTATAGAAGCTCCTGTTCCACAGTTGTAAAGAGAATGAGGGCCAACCACTATTAAAAAGAGAGATGGCCATTATGGTTCTGGAAATATATGTATGCCATCTGTTTCCTTCCTGATAATATTGGAAAAGCTTAAAAATGGAAGATGAGCACTCTCTCAGTGTCAATACTGTGTTTTCCCTCAAATGGGTTCCTAATACCAAAATAAAACATGCAATTCAGTTTTCAAGGTCTAAAATAATATTGTGAATTGCTTAATTTATTCAGCAGAGAATATTTCTTAGAAAGCTTGCATCAACAAAGATTTTTCTTTTTATTGACTGGGGGGAAATTGTGGAGGTATTAATGTTTTACATATAATGAGATCTGCAGGGAACTTTTAATCTGGGTTCCAGTTGAACTGTCAGGAGTTTGGTTAACCTTTTGTGTGCCTATAGGCTTTTATGAAGTCATTGTAAATGTAAAGTCCATTCTCAATTAGCAGTCTTTCACATGAATTGGGTGTAGACTTATAGGACAGCCAGTTAGACTCAAGTTTCATACATCCATCTGTTGGGGTGCTTTGAATGTGATTTTCCTGCTTCTTGGCAAGGGGTTGGACTGGATGGCCCACAAGATCTCTTCCAACTCCATAATTCTATGATTCTGTGATCCATATTGGAATTTCTCTTGAATGTAATGATTTATAGTTATGTATCATGTAGTATTGAGATGGAGGATCCTTTTGTACATCAGAGCTATTCAGAAAACTGATCTTAATTGCAAGGGGACTACAAGGACCAGTTTCAATAATGGTGCTGGCATCCATAAATGGATTAAAAGGAAGGTTGTTATTAATGCATCCTGCTGGCACACTGTGGCAGCAATGAACCTTAAATATGCTAAGCCGCAATGGGGATTTTGTTGATTTCCCTTGTAAAGGTGCCAGATGTCAGGATTTTAGTGTAAGTTTATTCTTGTTTTGATTTGCATACATACATAAGTATATACACACAAACAAATATGTTGTAGTTCTCAACTTTGGGTTCCTAGCAATTCTAAGATTTTGTCTACAAAAGATAAAAGATAGAGATTTTGTGAATTCATGTCTGTCATCAGAAGTTATAGGGCAGGAAACTACTGAACCATTCTTTCTGCAATAGCCCATATCCAGAGTATGACTTAGGTGGGGCTAGATAAAGGTTAGATCAGAATGTACTCATAGATCTGCAAATGATTAGCAGCAACTCACAACAAAATTCTTGATTATTTAACATAGTGATTCCCAAACATTCATCCTCCAGGTGTTTTGGACTTCAGTTCCCAGAATCTCACATCATTGGCTAAAGTGCATGAGGCTGCTGGGAGTTGAAGTCCAAGACACCTGCAGGATCAGAGCTCGAGAATGAGTGATTTAACAATAACAACAACTTCTGCTATTAATGTCCCTCTCCAAAGTAGATTTTTGTGTGAAAAAAATCTTTTGATACTAGTATTGAAGGGGGAGATACTGGGCTATGTTCTAAGAAGTTTCATGCATTCTTCCCCATTTCTGTTGTATGTGCATCTCTCCTTTTTGAGCCACCATGCTGTGTTATGGCTTCGGTTGAGAACTTTATGGGAGAATCCTATTAGTTTGATCTTCTACTCTTTCCCTTAGCTGAGAACGTTTTGTGATAAAACTTCCATTAGGTGAAAAAAGCTGGTTAATATTCATTACAGGCTAGAGTTTTGTCATTTTGATTTTAAGCATGAAGGACCTCCCACACAACTCAACATTTGCAATATATTTACAAGACCAAGTCTTAATGCTGTCTAAAGTTTCTAATTTCAATAAAGTTTCATTGAGACATTTTAATGCCAGTTTTGGGATCCAAGTATATGGTATTTCTTTTCCTTGCAGCACTTTCTCTCTCTCTGTTGTGATGGTTTCAAGTCACTGGAGGGAATGACCTTGCTTGTTGCAACTGGAAGGTCTATTTCATACAAGGCTATTAAGCACCTGATGGCCTCCTTCTGTTTCCTGCTTCAGTTTTACTGCACTTCAAGCTAAACTCTTAAACTGGCACACCCTTTGGCAATAGTAAAAGCACATCAAGCTGTTCAAAATGCATTCAGTGATTCCTGAATGGCAAAGTACCTTTCATAAGAGCTTTAGAGAAAGTGCTCATGGCATTGTCAATGGATTCCACCTACAGTATTTTTGCAGAGGAGAAAAGAGAAAAGCTAATCTGCATCTATTGTAGTAAAGTTTTACCCATTTAGTATGTTTCATTCTTTTGTTACGTGTCACAAAATAAGCATCAGACTTTTTCTGATTCATTTGGCATATACGAAACTGCAACCATAACCTTGGTGGCATTGTGAAAGCACGATTTTCTCACAACTATTTAAAATCCATATTATTTTTTACTTCATGATGGTTGTGATGTAGATGTGTGTGAGTGAATTACTTTACCATAGGTGTAAGAGACTTCTGGTTCATCAAAAATTGCTGGACTGCAATGTCCCTTTCATTACACCTCAATGTTTGATGGCTAGCAGTGATGCCATAGCATCAAGTAAGGGGAAGGCATATTTTCCTCACTCCATGTTACCAGAACCAAAGCATTTCCTGTATAGTATTTTAGCAGGACTCAAATTTTAAAAGGTTGTAAACAGTAGGTACTAAGGTCGACAGATAATTGGTTACAGTCTAATTATGAGTTTTTGCAAAAAGTGAATTTTCTAACTGGAACAGTTAATAACATTATGCAAGTGCAGGCTCTGAGCTTTAATCCTTGGCATCTATAGGCTAGGAAATTTACTGGCCGAAACAGTGGAGAGCTAGAAAGCCCTGAAATAGAATAGACGAGCAAAACAGTTTTCTGTTATTCTAGTTCATAACTTAGTTTCTTGCCAGCACACTATAGGAAATTCTCTTTTTAACCAATTTTATTGACAAGTTGCTATTGTGCCATTTATTCTGTTGTTGAGCAGAAATGGAAACCTCAGACCTGCCCTAATGTAATATATGTATATATCATCCATGGGTTTGTGTTTCTCTCTTTCTCTTTCTTGATACAAAAATTCTTGCTTGTACATCATCCTTTTTTCTTGGACGATTGGCTTCTCTACACTCCCATTGTAGGTTCTCTGATACTTGTTTCTTCATGTCAGGAGTGACTTGAGAAACTGAAAGTCTAATGTTAGAGAATTGGCCATCTGCAAGGATGTTGCCTAGGAGACTCCTAGATGTTTTGATGTTTTACCATCCTTGTGGGAGGCTTCTCTCATGTTCTGCATGGGGAGCTGGAGAAGGCAGAGGGGGCTCCTCCACGCTCGCCCCAGATTCGAACCTTCGACCTGTCAGTCTTCAGTTCTGCCGACACAAGGGTTTCACCCATTGTGCCCTGGGGGCTCCGTGCTCTGATACTGACACACAACTTTAGTGACAATTTGTTTGCAATGCAGTTCTTTGGGCTTTAATTCATTTCAAATACTTTGCCTTTTACCCTAAGATTTTATAGGCAATCTAGATTTTTAGTCATATGACTAACCATCCAGGTGGCATCACTTTGTTGTGTGGTTGGGGGACAAGTTAGTTGTGGAAGCTAAACATCCCCTGCAGAAAGTGGTTCTTTCCCAGGTTGAATTTTAAGCTTTTTAAAAGAAGGTTAATGTATACTTACATATCGGTATTAGCACACTTCTGCTTATCAAAAATATGTTTATTCACACACATGGTGCAACACCAAAAAGTGGAATGGCCATGGCCATATGACTGAAAATAATGAAAAGGATTGGAATTGCAGACCATCTCTGACAGCATGGGAAATATGTGGTCAGTTATGGTGCTCTTACCACAATATGTGTGATGCAGAGTCAATACAGACCAGAAAAATGCTATGTTAAACGGATTTTTTATCAGTGTAGAAACCCAGTGTCTACTCTTGTTTTTGTTTCTTTTTCTACATTGCTTGAAAAGTTAAGGTCTTTATGTCACTTACATGTCTTGTAAGGTTCCTTAATATTATAAGAAAACCATGGCAACCAAATGTAGTATGATTTGTTGGTTCTGGCATGTCAAAGTGTAGTGTTTTAACAAAAGGAGCTAATGGCAATGTTCGAATGGACCCATCTCATCATATGACTGTTCAATCAATCTCTTTTTATTATTACTATTATCAGAGTTATTCAAGCAGAGACAGTCGCACCACTATTCCTCATAATCAGCCCTTGAGCCAGATGTAATTTGCAATTTGTAGTATTGTATTTTGAAACAATAATGCATTAAAATATACAGAGCATGGAATTAGAAGTATTGTAGTCAAGAGGACACACTGGAGAGCATCTACTGCTTGAATGCTTTCTCCCAAACGATCATAAGTGAACAATGCTGATTTAAAAGGGTTATAATGTAATTTTATTAGTATCTAATTTGATTCAGACTTCTTACCATCTGAGCTGATCTAATTTTACAGGCTTGATAGTTGAATGGTGATAGAATGAGTGTAAATTAGCCACTGTCGTGCATGTTTTTTTACATGCTAAACCCTCATTTAACAGGTTGTCCAATGAGATTCATATTGCTTAAACATGACATTAAACACTAATATTAAAGCCTGCAGACTGTCTTCAGCAAATCCCCAGAGGACATCCTTGTTTTTGTCACTTGGACATGGTGAAAATAATTTCAAGAGGCAAAATTTCTATTTTGCTGCCGGGCTAAAAATCTCAAGGATTAGTGGTAAATGTCAGTAGTTTCTTTTTATCATTTACATGTTAGATATGGCTACCGTTAATTCATACCTTTGATGAAGCTGACCTGATTCTACCTTCATAAATGGAAGTGCCTGAATTTTTTACAGGTTAAAATGGACTCCCAAGTTGAGCCTGTTTTCCTTCTCTTATTTACTGCTGTTTAATAGCTGTCTTAACATCCTGCAGCTTGGATCTCTACAGCAATCTAAGTATTTAGTTAGCTAACAAAGCAGTATGGCCTTGATTGGATAATAGTGACTGGAAAGAGAGCCTTTCTAAGTGCATTACATGACAGTAATGTAAGAATATGTTGTCTATTAAGGAGTACATTACCCATTAAAAGCAGGTTTAACTTGTTCAGATTTCCATACTGTTAGTTCTAAGTACACTCTGTTGCTGAATTTCATGTTTATCTCAAGCCAATGTATCAACTCTGATCCAACCAGGGCTGCTGAATATCCACACATTTGAAAATTAGCAGTTCCTGTTTTGATGTTCCTAATCAATCTTCAGAATGCATTCGATTTCACAACATCCCCATTAAGCTTCAATGTTCTTTTTCTATGGTTCCTCTCATCACTTCTGATTACCAAGACTCTTATGCCTTAATGGAGGCTTTTCTCTTCATAATCCTGGCTCCTTGATTCAGTCATTGAAGCAGCAACCTACTATTTAACACTTACAGTTCACTCATTTCATGTAATTTACAAGGGCTTTCATTCAGCTATCTTAGTTTTTAATGCATAGCGTACAAGCAGTATGACAAGGAAGAATACTAATCATAAAACCAAAAGATCTATATCACAATTGGGAAATTACAGTCCAAGGGTTACATGTTCCCCCAGGTTGTTTTTGAGGCCTCAGATTTTCTTCCACCCAGACTGCTCTTTTAAAAAAACTACAACTTCAGTGGAGTGTATTGGCAATTTTGAAGCATATTTATACCCTTTCCTTGGGCTGTTCTAGACCAAGGACACCCTCTTTTGAAATCTGAAAGTAAACCAACCTATTTGTTTCCTAGTTCTTTTGAAAGTTTTATTCCTCACACACACACCCCATGTTGAGTACAGGAGACAATTTGAGTAAAAAGAAATTAAATACTTGGTGGATGATGCATAATATTTCTCTTCCTCATCAGATTTGTTGTGTGGATACATTGGCTTTTACAGCTGTTTCCCATTTGTCTTCTTTCAAGAAATTATTTGTGGTCATGCTTTTTCAATTTCTTTTTCATGAAATCCCACCCTTTTAGTATATTTAGCCATAGGATTCTGTCCAGTATTTCCCTGAGTTGCAAGGTTGTCTGGGACAACAATAATTGTGATCCTGGTTTTATGCACACCAGAGTATGCCTATACCAAAATGGAAAATGGAATTTGGTGGACAACAAAAGAGATTTAAAGATGGTCTTAAAGGTAATCCAAAAGAATGTGGGAAGCCCTGGCATTTGAGCATTCTAACTGGAGGTCAGCTGTTACTAATGTTGTGTGGACTTTGAAGAGGCATGAATAGAGGGGCAAAGGGAGAAATGGTTGCGCGTCAAGCAGACCACAGTTGTGACATGGAAATCTATATCTTCATCATGAAAGGTGATGTGGATCCAGAATGGATCTCTACAGTCACTTATGAGCTTATTGTCAGGACTAAACCATTGACCACAATACCATTTCAAGCTCTTTCTGAGGCATTGTGTGCTATCATGGTTGCCATTTTTGGTGACCAGAATTGCCTTTTCACACAAAAGGAGTACTGAAACAGCTCTATTTAGCCTAACCTAAGGTTAGACTTGACATCAGTAATTTTCAGCCACCCCCTCCCCCTGCCCTTCTTCAGGAGCTGTGAAAATTGGGTACTCAGGGGTCAATAGGGGTTTGAAGGCCCACACTGGACCCCCAGAAGGTCCCAAGTGGCCCATGGACTTCATAGTTCTTACTCTGGTTTACACTCTGTCTAACAGTTATGTTCAGGTAGAAACATTAGTCTGAATCGACATGCACATTGAGCCTAGTTGGAGGTGGATTTTTCCTACTTTGGCTTTCAAAAGAGAAAGACTTGGGAAAATATCATCCAGAGGCAACTCCAGCCAACTTGACAGAAGAATAAAAATAAGTTTACACTGACAGAACAGACTAAGTACATCAGGGCATATGTCTCTAGGATGTTTTATCAAATTATGTATGAAACATTGGAATTGTTTTGGCTGATCTGTCTGCTCCTATTTTCCTTTTCAGTTGCAGAATTATCTTTCTTTTTCTGAGTCATTTCTTAGGATAAATGGTTTCCCACTTTCCAAAAGAAGACACAATTTGGCAATTTCCAAGTGAATGCAAACCTATATTATCCCACTGTCCTTTTTTGTGTTTGAAGAAAATGTATGCTGTGGATTTCTGGGTCTTGAACCCATAGCATATTACCATAGCAACCAATTGCCAACCTGAAACAAGAACCTAACTGGGCAGTTGTTTAGGGAGACATATTTGTAGACGCTTGCAAGTAGAAATTCGTGTGCTGGGTGGGAAATAAGGGGGGAAAGTAAGAAATAGCTGTCTTGGAAAAATGAAGCACAAGAGAATGAAGGGCAAGACTTCCATTAAGCTGTCATATAAACTAGGAAATATTTTGAATAGTGATGTTTAGCATAGAGTGCGTACACTGTCTGCAAAAAAACTCTTCTCAACTTCTGAGAACTAAAATGCAGCCCAAGGATATGCATACATTGATAATCCATGTATTGATTAATTATCCTTGTAAATAGGTCATCTGCACAGAGCCTGTGTAAACATGGGCAAGGGTGTCATTTTGTTTCCTGAATAGAAACTCCAGGGCAGTGAAAAAACAGTTCTAGAATTTCTTATTTGGATTCCTCCCCACATGAAGGGAAAACACAAACGTTCATAAGCCTCTCGCTTCTTTTATAATGGTTGTTCATCTTTGTTTGAGGCTGTAAGTATATTATTAATTTATTAATTTTAGAAATTGTGATATAGTAGCTTCATTACTATGGTAAAAGCAAACCATGAACTTCATGGTGAAGTTTGTGATCAGAATTCTATTATTAGTCCCAACAAGAGTAAACTCATTGTATCAGTGGAATTTGTCTACCTGTTGACTGACCTTTCAACTGTTGATTTGGTTGATCTGCATTCATTGAAACAAACTAGAGGATTCAAGTCTATGAGCATGGAATGGTGCATGGCATAAAAGTATACTCTTTGCAGCTCGAAGAAACTTCAGCAGAAGAATTTTGTTTAGGTTTTTGTTGTTTATTCATTCAGTTGCTTCCAACTCTTTGTGACCTCATGGACCAGCCCACGCCAGAGCTCCCTGTTGGCCGTGGCCACCCCCAGCTCCTTCAAGGTTAAGCCAGTCACTTCAAGGATCCATCCATCTTGCCCTTGGTCTGCCCCTCTTCCTTTTTCCTTCCATTTTCCTCAGCATCATTGTCTTCTCCAAGCTTTCCTGACTTCTCATTATGTGGCCAAAGTACTTCATCTTTGCTTCTAATATCCTTCCCTCCAATGGGCAGTTGGGCTTTATTTCCTGAAGTATGGACTGGTTGGATCTTCTCGCGGTCCAAGGCACTCTAACACCACAGTTCAAAAGTGTCTATCTTCCTTTGCTCAGCCCTCCTTATGGTCCTGCTCTCACATCTGTAAGTTGCTAAGGGGAATACCATTGCTTTAACTATGTGGATCTTTGTTGCCAGTGTGATGTCTCTACTCTTCACTATTTTATCGAGATTGGTCATTGCTCTCCTAGTTGCACTAGGATAAAACTCTCTAGGATTTGTAGCCTGAAATGTATTCCCAAGCCAAGCTTTGAAAAAGAACTTCAAGGGTGTGTTAAAGCCCACCTCAGAATAAAGTGAGTTTTAAATGCCCTTGAATTCATTGTATAATTTATTTTTGCGCTGTCTAAAGGCAGCTTTGATTGAAAACACATTGAACTTTTTGACTTGGCATCTATAGATCTGATCTACTCTTTTCTTTAGTTTCCAGTAGTTAGCGACAATAGTCATAGCATGGTTAAAGACCCCTCATCTCAAAAAACATTCCCAAGACCAATAATTGTTGGGTTGATTTGGATTTTATCTCCCATGTAGAATCATAGAATCATAGAATCAAAGAGTTGGAAGAGACCTCATGGGCCATCCAGTCCAACCCCCTGCCAAGAAGCAGTAATATTGCATTCAATCATGTAGGTTTCTGGCTGACAAACACTTAAAAATGGCTATTTATTTATAACAAAAACGCAATTTACAACAGAACAGTATGAGAGGACAATCTAAAAACACTCAGCAGAATTCAAAATGATAACCAAGAACATTATTTTTTTCTTCATTTAATTGATGTTTCAGAACATTTTAATTGTAGTTCAGTTTCAAGGTTGCTCATTTTCCTCTCTATTCTAAATGCTGTTTTACTTTGTTCTAGGATTATGGAGTGCCATTATTTTACTTTTCCTTTAAAAATGTTGAATGTGTAGAACATAAAATGCCATCTGGTTTGATTATAGAGTGGAAAATGTTATACTGAAAGTTAAAAGTCCTTGATGGTGACCTATATGGTATGCTTCAGTTTTTACAAAGTAACAATGTTACTTATCAACTGATAAAATATCAGATTTTAAAAAATATTTATTTATTTATTTAAAGCATTTATATTCTGCTATTCTCACCCTGTGGGGGACTCAGGGTAGAGCACAACATATATAAGGCAACATTCAATGCTGGAACATAAAATAAACTATAAATATACACAAACACTAAAATCAGTTATCTCCACTTAAAATCAATGTTTAAAACCACCCCAGATCAGCCATACCAGTTCTAGCCATTGCCTTATTGCACTGTCCCAAAGGCTTGGTCCCACTTCCAAGTTTTTACCATCTTTCTAAAGGACATGAGGGAGGGAGCTGATCTAATCTCACCAGAGAGGGAGTTCCATAGCCAAGGGGCAATCACTGAGAAGACCGTCTCTCTTGTCCCCGCCAGTTCTGCCTGTGATGGTGGCAGGAACAAGAGCAGGACCTCCCCAGAAGATCTTAATCTCTGTGGTGGTTCATAGAGGGAGATGCGTTTGGATAGGTAAACTGGGCTGGGGCCATTTAGGGGAACTGCAGATATAGGGTTCATACTTTGTATGATACGTAAAACCCAGATAAAAGCAAAAATGGGGCCAACAGTGGAGCTACCAAAATGGGGGTGTAGCTTATACAGGAGACCCTAAGTGAATAGCTGAATAAGTGAAACAGTGAATCAGTGAAACCAGCTATATCAAGTTATTCATTTTACCTTATTTTATACTTATTTTAAAACTACTGCATTGTTTCAGTGTTTTTATTGATCACTTAGAACACGCTTCACTCGTTGCTCTTTTATGTTAATGAAACCTGCAAATGATTTGTCAGACAGCAATGATCTCATCAGTAGCATGTCAAAAGAAAATCCACTTAGCAGATTACATGGTGATTATTTTTATGCAATCAGTTTATTTTGTTTTTCTCAAAGTGGTTTTACATGTGCCAGCTAAACAGTACATTTCCTTTCTGTCACTGTTTGAAGCAAGACCATGAAATTTCCCACATTTTACAGATGAAAAGAGGAACACATGTCGCCCAGCAAAATCAAAGTGTGGTCAAGATGACAAAAGTTGTTGAGGAAGAACATAGCAGTTTGCTTTGGCCTAAGCCAAAGAAAGGACAACATTTTGCCTATTCCTCTCTCTGCTCCCTAGTTAACAGAGTACACACTACTTTTGCCATTTGAAATCAGTTTGCTGCAACTGAAGTGATCTGAAAACCAAGGGTGAAAGTGGAGAGGGGCATTTTATAAACTTTTGAAAAAGTAAGATGGCAGAGATGAACTCGAACCATCCTGGCTAAATAGGATGTTTTTTGTATGTTTGGTTCTTTTCTTCTGATTGTGGCTGCAGAAACCAATAAAATTAGGGGATCCTGGTTTAAAACAAACACAAGGATATGTGGGTCAATTACTGGGTTGTACAAAATTCCAGAATGAGTCACTTGAAGCTGCTGGTGATGTGGACTACTATCAAGGGAGTAATAGTTTAAACCTCTCCATAAATGTTTTTTTCTAACAAGTTTTTTCTGCTATGATGGAATTCACCATGGTCCTTGATAATATAGAACTCTATTAGCTTTCACCCTGTTTCTACACTTGGAGATGTGCATTTAAGGTTTGCAGCATCCACTTAAATCTTCACTTGTAGAGAGTTTCTATAGGATGCTTTCTAGGGCTGGGCGGTTTCGTTTCGTTAATTCGTAATTCGTTAATAATTCGTTAATTTTTTTAATTACAAAACGATAACGAACCATTCTGGAGCAATTTTTTTTAAAAAACGAATTTTAATACGTTTTGTAAATGCTTCGTATTTTTTCATTGTATTCGTTTCGTTATTGTTTTGAGGTCGTTTCGTTATTATTTCCGCATGTCTGGGGCAAGTTTTATGGTTGTTTTTTGTTTAATTAGTGAAAAAAAATTATAATATCACACCAACAGTCAACAACAGAGGGAGAGGGAAGCTTCAGAAGTTTTTGGAGGTTTTTTAGCGTATTTCGCGGTCGCGTCCGCCATTAACGAATTGATTCATTATTGTTTCGGAAATCGATTCGTTAATGTTTTGTAATTTTTTTCACATTTACGAAATTTCGTAAATATCGAACTTTTTAAAAGGAAAATTTTGTAATTGTTTTAAATAACGAAACGCAAAAACCCCCAAAAAACGAATCGATTTTAGAAACAAATTTTTCCGTTGTTACCCAGGCCTAATGCTTTCCCTTAAGGTTTACCTTCCTTTTTTCTGCCCCTGTTATTTAATTTATTTATTTATTATTAAATGATGGCATAAATGAAGTAAATATATTGGTAGAACTTATCATATGGGTACTTTTGATTTCTTTTTATCTATCTGCTTTGTCTTTGGGACTATGATGCTTTGCAACCTGGGCTCCCCCCCTGCACTTCTAGAGTGATGTTAATTTCAACAAAATAATTTGTGGTTATAATTTACAATCAGAAATGATTTTTAGTCTCCTGTAAGTCATACACTGATCTACTACTAGACTGCAGGCTCACCACTCACCTAGGTCCAAATTCATGAAGACATAGTATAATATAGCCTGCTGGAATATCATGTTTTTGTACAATTTCCACAAACAAATGGAGCAGGGGATTGAAATGAGACCTGGCTTTGGAGGGTTCACAGATATGTTGAAGTGTTCCTTGACCTTTTCTTTAAATAAAAGGAAGGAAGAAATTGACTTATAACAACCTTGGAGTATCATAGTAATTAGTGAACAAGATTTCACCCACTCTTCCTCATCATTTTCTCGCACTTTGGGCCAAACAGAGTATTTGTAATTTGCAGCCACTGCTCCAATCTGTCATAAACCAATTCTCTTTGTTTAAAAATGACTTTTGTTGCAACAATCCAGAATAATAGTAAGTTGTGTTCTTAATAGAGAATAAATTAAAAACAAGAGTCAAGTAGAGGGAAAGGAAAACCACTGAAAACATCAGAGTGCGGTGTGCTGTGTGTTTTGCTGATTTTTAATGATATTGTAGTCACTGAGGAGCCCCCGGTGGTGCGGTGGGTTAAACCTTTGTGCTGGCAGGACTGATAACTTGAAGGTTGGGTTGCTAACCTGAAGGTTGCCTTTTTGAATCCAAGCCATGGAGAGCGCAGATAAAGTCTCTCTATCAGCTCCAGCTCTATTCAGAGACATTCAAGAAGCCTCCCACAAGGACGGTACAAACAACAACAGTAAAACTCATCTGGGTGTCCCCTGGGCAATGTCCTTGCAGACAGCCAATTCTCTCACACCAGAAGCCACTTGCAGTTTCTCAAGTTGCTTCTGACAGATACACACAAAAATCATAGTCACCAATACTAAATAAAACATTAAACAAAGTTAACTGACATTTTGAAATATCTCAGGAAAAAGTAAAATTTTACATTTATCTTGGCTCTGGAGAAACTTTCATGCTATTTGATAAACAGGTCAATCTTCTGATTTTTGAAAAGAAAATCACAGATTATCATTTGGGAGATTGTGGTGGTTTGATTGCTATTTAGAAAGCTGACAGAAAACAGATATCTCAGAATATAGGGAGTATAGTTCTAAGTTGAATATGTGTCAGTTTTCTGTTTCATCACATTATTCTTCCTTTTTATTACATGACATTAATACTCACATTTTTTTTCTGGAAATATTGTGGGAGAAATGAAGGATATCAGTCTGTGTTCATGGATGTAAGGTGACCCAATGCATGTTTCTTAGAAGAGGGTGGTGCCATCGCATAAGGAGTCTGCCTTTCAAGAGCCCATTTACCAATTTATTTATTTTTTAAATAGAACATCCAAAATGTTATTTTTTTCAGGTGGCAATTGTGATTACTAGTAGCTGTTGTTAGTTTTTAATGGCTTAATATTATGGTTGGCAATGTCAAACAAATGTCAAGTTCAGATGTAACAAGAAACTGATTTGGATCGAAGCATAGAAGTAGGTTCTGAGAGGTGAAGAAAACAGAAGTAGAATGTGGAAACTCAGTATTCATTCTCAGTTGTCCTGTTTGGCTGGGCTATTTTTCTTAGGCATGGTTCATAATGCTGCCTTGTTTACAGTGAATAAATGGGTTGAGATGTATCTTGTTACTCACCATGGCTGATCTGAGATTTCAACCCTTGACTCCCAGTGTCCTTGTCCATCATTCAATCTACTGTACCACACTGGTTCTCAAAAACTGTTGCCTGTGCTTTTTTCCACTGATTTTAACATTTTTGTTGGAAATAAGCAGTTAAAGTTTTGAGTTAGTGATAGCTATGGTTGTGTGTGGTTTTTTTTCTCGGTGTTAGATAGTATTGTCTGGTTCTGTAAGTATCTTAATTCCAGTTATGAAGCCAAGATCCAAAGTTTTCTCAAAGATGTTCCTCTTTTTCTTACAATTTTCAACTGTTACCCATTTTGTTCCACACAGCAACTTGCCATATACAGGCAGTTCCCAAGTTATAAACAAGATAAGTTCTGTAGGTTTGTTCTTAAGTTGAATGTGTTTGTAAGTCAGAATAGGTGCATTTTTAAGTCTAACTCCAACCACACACACACACACTTCAGTGGAGACATCTTTTCCCCGTGATTACTCTTTCAGGAGTGAATTTCCCTTCCTAAGGATAGATTTCTTCCACTTCCCATTGTTGTTTGTAAGTCAGATGTTTCTAACTCAGAGACAGCCTACAGCCCTAGCCACATTTAAGTTTGAACACAAAATTTTCTGAAAATGAAGCAACAGAGGTGAATAAACCATCAGTGTTGCACACTATTATTCATTATGTTTGCTTTTTAATATGTGTACCTTGTAGTGTGACATTTCTCATACTAGTTTATAGGTGAGATCTAGTCCTAACAGCTTATAGGGTGAATTTAAGAAACAGATGCAATTGTATGGTTCTAGAACACTATGTGATACAACAAAGACATGGATAATATAGCCTAATTTAATGCTGTTGAAAATGGAGTAGAATTATCTAGGATTCCCCTGAATGTGTAGTGGGGACCTATATTCCTCAGACTTTCTAAGTACAAGATTTAACTTCCAGTTACTGTGTTAACTATTTCCGTTGCATTTAAATATAATGAAATAATATGAATTGTAACAAAGTCTTTAGCCTTTAATATAAGTATAGTAATCTGGTTATTTAAATTTGGCAATTTTAGAGGTAATTCATTTGATATTTAGTTTGTCACTCCACCCACATGCCCTATGCTTGAGTGTCGTCTTATAATGAGCACAGACTTTCATATGCAGCTTGTCCAAACACACACAGTTATTCTTTGCTTTGACAAGTTAGATTTCTTATTTTGTTATTAACAGGTTTGGCAAACATCGAAAAGATGACAAGAGTGAGAAAATCAAAGTGCAGGAAGCTGTTACTGGAGAAGAGGACAAACTACGAATGAAGCAAGAACAGGAGAGGTAGACTTGAGCCTTTTGTTTAAATCTTGCTAGAGCATATTTTTCAACATGGGTATCTTTAGTTTAAGAACTTTTAGTTGGAGTTCCTTTTTAGTGAGATTATTTTGGTTCCTCCTCTCCACTTTACAGGGGAAAGTGGAGTAATACAGTTGTATATAGCTGTGTTAGCATTGTTTGTCTAGACACTTTCAAAACATTAATATTTATATGAAGTTGGAATGAATTGTATATATTTTTCTGAAAACCTTGCAGACTGATTTTATACTGTGTCATAAAATGAATTTAAAACTTGAGCACTGGAAATAAATTTTAATGGAGATCAAACTTTTCCTGTTGTCATGTACTGTTGTGTAGATTTAATAGTGGGTTATTGAAAACAAAAGCATTAAGTACTTCTTGCTGAGGAATATCCTCCAAATTTTATATTTTGATAGTTGGTCCAGTTCCAATAATTCTGGTCTTAAGTTTTTCAAAATGCCAAGAACCAGATTGGGTATTATGAGTTCAGTGTGCCCTGCTCACTAACCTTTTCTCTAGCATGTGTTTTCCTATTCTCTACAGCTTGTTGTAATTGCACACACATGATAAGGTTGTGGATATAGGTTGCATGTCTTCTTCTTCAATCGATAGTCTTACATTTGCTAAGCACACTGAGTGTATACATTGCTGCTTTCCTTTATGTAACTGATTCTTGAAGCATGATGTGTGGTTTTAATCATGCACCCAAATTAAGATGAACTTAATTCTTATAAATGTTCCATGCTTGAACATAGGGCTGCCGTCACAGTCTGTCACTTCCAGCACACTACCAAGCCACATTGAACCAATTAGCATTATTAGCTTTATGGCGTATCAGTTGTAAAGCACTGCTATTACGCCCACAACATTTTACTTCATTATTGTGAAACTGAACACTAACAATGATGGTTATTTATAATTCTAAAAATATTAATAAAAATTAGGGCACTGACTAATTGCAATGTGCTGTGCTATTGACATTAATGAAGCATTACCAGCTTAGATTTGTAAGTCTAATTGCATGGCAAACTGCAACTTGATCCTTTTCTTTTTTTAAAAAAGGGCCCCTAAATTATCTTGAAATACAAATATGCTCATGTGTATTTTTTATTAGTGGGACTATGGATGTCCACACATTTTGGTATTGGTTTCTAATAGTAAACTCTTAAGTATTTTATGCTGGATGTTAGCCAGCCTTTTAAAAAAATTGTTGCAGTTCCAACATACAAAGCAATTTCTTAGGTTCAGATCCAAACAGAAATATATATAGGAAAAGAACTTAAGTACATACATGGTAAGGCATTACTTGCTCTCAGTAGTGAAGGCAACACCTCGGAGGATACAATCCTAAAGTAATCCTGGTAATTATTGATCCATAGATAGGATTTTTGGAAGGAATTGAGACTGTTAAGAAAAAAAATGGTCAGGCCTCTCTACCTTCTCTTTCCCAGTTAGAATGGGGCAAGTTTAGTAAGTCCAGGTACCAGTTCTGATCTCTCCAATGTGTGCTGCAACTGTGGGTTTTTTGTTTTTCTTCCCACACTGTACATTCAATTCTTCTTTTAAAAAGTTCATAAAAGGGACATTAAAACAAGCCCACCCCCATTGTTAGTTAGGAACAACTGCTCCTTTAATGTTTGTCTTGTTTTTCATGAACAATTTTTTAAAATGGGGAACACAGGATGTTTTGTGGTATTTCAGAGCCTCCAAAAATGGATGAGGGACATTAGTGGGCCATGTATCTCCTCCACCTTTAGCAGATTCACAGCTTTGAATGTTACAGATTTGAGGCAAGTGACTATGTAGTTCAGGCATGGGCAAATTTCAGCCCTCCAGGTGTTTGGATTCCAACTCCCACAAGTCCTAACAGCAGGTAGGCTGTTAGGAATTGTGGGAGTTGAAGTCCAAAACACCTGGAGGGCAAAAGTTTGCTCATGCCTGATATAGTTCCTTGATGTGTTCATAGTTCTCTGTATTTTATTTCTCAAAGGAGGGATGGAATTAAATTCGAGATATTGGCTGAAATTGAAATGCATAGTAACATATAAATCAGGCATGGGCAAACTTCCCAACCTGAGTGCTGCATGGTGGGCTAGAGCAGGGCTGGGAGGTGGACTCTCCCCAAGTCCCCTCACTGCCCTTTTCCCTTCCCTTCCAGAAAGTGAAGGAAAGACGGGAAATTTTTGGATCCCAAAGGGGTTGGCCTTGATCAGGATGGAATGGTGGATGGGAGAAAAAAAGTGTATCTATTAGACTCGTATTGCCTATTCCTGATAAAGAATCCTAGAGCTGGAAGAGACCCCCAAGAGCCATCCAGTCCAGTCCCCTGCCATGCAAGGAGGCACAATCAAACCTCTCTCGATAGCCTCTGCAGAAAAGCCTCCAGGGAAGGAGACTCCACCACAGGCAGCCAATGCCACTCTCCAACACCCCTTACTCTCAGGAAGTTCTTCCTAATCTTTTCAGTTGAATCTCTTTCCCTGCCATTTGAAACCATTGCTCCCTTGTGCCCTGATCGCTAAAGCCGTTGAAAGTCAGTTTTCCCCCTCCTCTTCCTCAATGGGACACCGTTTAAAATCTTGAAACATGGTTCTCATGTTCCCTCTTTACCTTCTCTTCTCCCAACTAAACATCCCCCAGAAGAAATGGAGAAAGGAAGAAAGGACAGAAAGGGAGGGAGGGAGAGAGGGGAAGAGAGAGGGAGGAAGAGATGGGTGGAAGGGAATAGAGGGAGGGAGAAAAGAGACAAGGAGGGAAGGACAAAAGGGTAGAAAGGAAGGAGAAAGAGGGGGAAGGAGGGAAGAAAGAGGGAAGGACGGACAAATGGGTGGAAGGAAAGGGAAGGAAGGAAAGAGAGAAGGATAGGATAGGATGGGGGGGGGGGAAGGTGCCCAAGGGGCCGCATCTGGTCCTCGGGCCAGGGTTTGCCCATACCTGATATAAATGCTGTTACAACTGGGCTTTTTTTTTTTACCTTCACCTCGTATTCTAGTGTATAGAGTTTAAAGGGAAATCAGAATATATTTCTCAACAGAAAGTGTAGAATCATATCATCAAGTAAAAGTTCATCAGTAAGAACATGAAAGAGAGTTCAGTACCTAATTCCTGGTAAGAATTGCTACCCTTTATCCCCTTGATTAAGTGATGTGTTATGGTAAGAGGCACGATAATCTATCATATGGTTTATCTTTTTAATATGTGATGATAGCAGTATGTTTGCACTGATGTTATCAAAGGATAACTGTGTTTATCATGTTAGCAACATAGCATGCAGGCTTGCCTGAAATACCTCAACTCCAGTGAATGCTTTGCAATCTGGGATTACCACTGAGTTTGTGTTTCACAAACCTGGATTAATAACCTTGAGAGGGAGCTGCAGCTGAACACATTTCTTCTGATGAGCTTATACGATTTTGCAAACATATGTAATTTGCATGTAATTTCTGGATTCTCAATATTGAGGGAAAGAGCAATCCTTTGTGATGACAGAGAAAATAAACAGAGGCAGGATTCTTCGTTTTCTAAGCCTTTCCATTAAATGCTATCTAGCTAGGTTAAAATGTCAAAGGGACAATTATTCCTGGTTTCTACACCTGCTTTGTTTCAAAGGAGAAGAAATTATCTTATATTGTCTTCAATTCTGCATTATTTTTAGCTCCATCTACATTATAGAATTATCCAGTTTGACACCACTTTAACTGGATGGTTCAATGCTCCGAAATCTTGGGATCTCTAGTTTTATGAGTCACCAGCAGTCTTTGGCAGAGAAAGCTTAAAGATCCTGTAAAACTACAACTACCTGGATCCCATGGCATTGAGCCATGGAGGTTAATGTGATGTGAAAGTGCATTAAACAGTGTAGATGCAGCCTTAGAGAAGCAAAGTTGCTTTTTCTAACAACTGTCAGTTGTTAGAATACTGCCATCAGTAGTCCTATGTCCACAGAACTTTCTCTACCAGGCAGAGCAAGATCTGATTGCTACCTGGAGTTGAATTGTTTTCTTAATTACCCAACCCAACTTGTGACAGTTTTTAATTGCCTGTAGACTATCTGATTGCAACTTCCACACTCTGGAAACAGGTTCAGTTCACAGTGAGCCACTTAACAGAAAATGGCTTCACTATGGACAGTCTAATTTTTTCACCGTTTCTCTTTGGTTTCTGCTTTGTAAGCAAATGCGTACTCATTATTTCTAGTTGATGTTTATTGGTGAGCTCTTTATTTATGTGTGTTAGTTGTAAATCTGCTTCTTTTCATTTAAGTATATTGTCATGATTACACCATTGTGTAGGCATAGGAGATAACTTAATTGCTTACTTCATGGCTGTTGTTGGTGACTAGTATCTTTGTGCTGGAATTATGATACAACATCTAAGAGTGAGTTCTAAAGGAAATTAATTTCCATTTTAACATGACCATGAAAATTATTTCAGCAAGGCCTTCAACAAAGTCCCCCATTACCTCCTTACAAACAAATTGGTTAAATGTGGGCTAGGTGATGCTACTATTAGGTTGATCTGAACCTAAAGGGTGGTCACCAATGGTTCCTCTTCATCGTGGACAAAAGTAACTACTAGAGTGCTGTAGGGTTTGGTCCTGGGCCCAGTACTGTTCAGTATCTTTATAAATGACTTGGATGAAGCTTTAGAGGGTGTGCTTATTAAGTTTGCAGATGACTCCAAATTAGGAGGAATAGCTAATACACCAGGGGAGAGGATCTAAATTCAAAATGACTTTAATAGATTAGAGAGATGGGCCAGAACACAATGAATTTCAAAAGGACAAATGTAAGATATTACACTTAAGTAGAAAAAATGGAATGCAAAAATACAGAATGTGTGATGCCTGGCTTGACAACAGTCCATATGAAAAAGATCTTGGAGTCTTTGTAGACAACAAGTCGAACATGAGCCAACAGTGTGATGCAGCAGCTCAAAAAGCCAAAAGGAGTATATCATCTGGATCAAAGGAAGTCATGATGCCTCTCTATTCCACTTTGGTCAGCTGGAATATCGTGTCCAATTCTGGGCACCACAGTTCAAAATACATATTGTCAAGCTGGAAAGTGTCCAGGGGAGGGCAACTAAAATCATCAAAGGTCTGGAGACTATGCCCTAGAAGGAGCATCTTAAAGAACTGGCCATGTTTAGCATTCAGAAGAAAGGGTTGAGAGGAGACATGATAGCCATGTATAAATATATGAAAGGGTGTCATAAGAAAGAGCGTGCAGGCTTGTTTTCCACTGCCCTTGAAACTAGGACTAGAAGCAGTGGGTTCAAATTACAGGAAAGGAGATTCCATCTGAACATTAGTGAGAACTTCATGACCATATGAGCTTCTTCAATGGTTAAACTTTCTGCCTTGGAGTGGTGGAAGCTACTTCCTTGGAGGCTTTTAAACAGAGGCTGGGTAGACATCTGTCATGGGTACTTTGTGCTTTTCCTGCATGGCAGGGGTTGTACTTGATGGCCCATGTGGTCTCTTCTAACTCTATGATTCTATGATTTCAGTAAATTTAGAAAGGTACTGTTGTGATTCCATAGTCCAGAATATTAAAACAAAAAGGGGTTCATGATGGATGGGAGTATCTTAAAAGTAAGGTATTGGAGGCACAGTTTAGAGAAGATTAAGAGGTGTTGTGATAACCATGTTTAAATATTTGTGAAGATGCCATATTGATGAAGAAAAAAGTTTGTTTTCTGCTGCTCCAGAGACTAGGGCCCTTCTACACTACCATATAATCCAGAATATCAAGGCAGCTAATCCACATTATCTGCTTTGAACTGGATTATATGAGTCTACACTGCCATATAATCCAGTTCAAATCAGATAATCTGGATTTTGTCTGGCAGTGTAGTTGGGGCCCAAGACACGGAGCAGCATATTCAAACTGCAGGAAAAGAAATTCCACTTAAACATTAAGAAGAACTTCCTGATGGTAAGAGCTCTTTGACAGTGGAACACTTTCCCCCATAGTGTGGTAATGCTTCATTCTTGGAGGTTTTTAAGCAGAGACTTGTTGGCCACCTATTGGGATGCTTTGATGATGTGTTCTTATATGGCAGAGGGTTGGAATAGATGGCCTATGGGGTCTGTTCCAACTCTATGATTCTGTGTTCTCAATTGTAGAAAGTAGTTGCAAAGTCAAGCAGTCCATGAATAGTTAACAAGCTCTATGGAATCAGAATAATAAAATTGGAGAGACATTCTAGTGCAAACCCAATTCATTTTTGCTATATCCCTGAGAGATAGGCATCTCATCTCTATTTTAAAGGCTTAAGTGAAGGGGATCCTCTTTCCAAGGCAGCTCTGACCATCAGGAAGTTCTAATCAGAATGTCCTTTCTTGCAATTTGAATCCACTGATTGATGAGCTAATAATTTGGAGGAAAAGCAGAAAACGAGCTCATTCCACTTTCCATGTGGCAATATTTTAAATATTTAACAATGGATGCCATATCACCTCTCAGTCTTCTCTAGGTTAAACACAGCCATTTCCCTAAATTGTTTGTAATAGGACTTGGTTTCCATACATTTTACCACCTCGGTTGCCCTTTAATGGGTAAAGATGGTCACCTTTCTGCTTAGCTAATATATTCGTCAACAAATGTTTACCAACATGTTTACTGCCTTCTGATAGATCATTTAAAATGATGGACCTAAGATGAATTGTGTCATGTACCAGCAGGGCATTCAGACAGTACAATAAAGATCTCATATGACTGTAACTTTGGTGAATTCATGAAAAATAAGATGATCCAATAAAATTTCATTTCAGATAGTAGGCTGTTCTTTGAAAAGTGTTTATTTCTCTTTCTTATTTGATCTTAATGGGCAGGTAACTTAATCTCAGCTTTAGTTTTTCTTTAAATCACTATTCCTTTAATGATGAGGTGCACAAGGGGAGTCAGGCTGGGTGTAATGAATATACTGTGTATAGCAGAAATGCAACCAAAAAAAAAAAAAAACACCACAGGGGTCAAAGAATAAGTGGATGTTCCATTAAGAAATCAATCAAGGCCACAATTATATAAAATTATTTTCCTCGACTCTATAATTTTAATAGTATTTTGATTGCATTGTATTTTGCTTGAAGTCTTGCAAGTATTTGGTCCATATTGATTAGAAGACAAGCAAATTAATGTAGCTTAATTTTCCATTCAATGAATTGAATAAAAACTGCCATTTTATACATTGTCACAGCCTTCTTGTGAACATTGTTTCGTGTAAAGAAAGCACTATTTGTGGTGTATCTGAAGAACCCTCCAAACAGGATTTCTAGAAAAGAGGATTTTTAGAATGCCCAAGTATATAAATCTATATGAGTGACTACCGGAAAGAGGAAAATAATGGATTATTACTATGAAAAAAAGTATTTATTTAGCCATGCACAAAATTATATTAAAATAGGAGGAATGGCCAAGGTTACACTAAATCATGCCCCCCAAAAGAGTACTTATTATACTCTCCCTGGAGCTTACTAGGGTTGGTGTCACCCAGTGCAGTCACTCACGGTGTCATCCATTGACCTTTTCCTGTATCAGACCATACAACAACATTGTAGTCAGAAAATGTGTCAAAATCAACAACTATGAAAAAGCATCAGAAGCAAAAACTACAGTGCATGTTTATAGTATGTTCAGATAAATGAAACCACATGATTTGAAGTATCGTTGGAATTGGGTAATAATGACAACTCCGATCAGAGTGCATGAACTCCAGAAGCTTCAAAAGGTAAATTAGCATAGAGTTTTAGCTTTGTAGATTTATTGGTATAGCACATTTAAGGTAGGGTTATGAAAAATATTTTTGTAGTTATATCTATCTGCAGGTGTGTGTGTGTTAACATTGCTGCTGAAAAAACGCACAATGTCAGTCATTGTGGTGTCACCTCTCTGATGTCACATGGTTCATCCCTTTGGTGACAACACTGAGCAACACATTACAGATAATATACTTATATTGTAGATGTTACAGTAGAGTCTTGCTTATCCAACCTTCACTTATCTAACATTCTGTATTATACCTCACAGTATGCCTTCTGCCTGAATCCACATCTGTTTCTCTAAGTAGCAACACCCAGTGGGCCTCTGGGCTCATGCAATGTTTTTGTGCTAAATTCGTAAATACAGTAATTACTATATATACTATATAATGTTATCGTGTATTGAATGGCGTTTTCTGTCGATTGGTTGTAAAACATGTTTTGGTGCTTAATTTTAAAGTCATAATGTAATTTGACATTTAATAAGCTTTTCTTTAATCCCTCCTTATTATCCAACACTTTCATTTATCCAATGTTCTGCTGGCCCATTTATGTTGGAGAAGCGAGACTCTACAGTACGTCCAAATTCTTTTGGTTGTGATAAATTCCAGACATGAGCATTAAGGAATCTTTTCTTTATTTCATGTTAGCTTCATCTTCAGAATTCTGAAGAAATCTCAAATCAAAATCTGCTTCCACAAGTGATAAATCCTTGAAGGTTGAATTTCATAATAATTTGATCATAACATGAAAGAAGCATAAAAGAGACAGGTTGTTTTTCTGTGGGTTAAACTCAATTGTTAAGTTTCCAATGAGAATCAGCCAAATGTATTAGTGGAATTTAACTGACAGTGTTGATTAACCAAGTTGATTCAATAAGCCAACTCTAAGTGGAACTTAGTGCATTTAGGCCCTTATCACAATATGTACAACTTACAATGAGTGCTTATGACATACATGAATCATATTCAAGACAGTACTCTGTTTGGTTCCTACTAACAGAGGAAAGAAACCACATCCTCCAGGTAGTAATATATTGTGGTTTGAATGCTACAAAATTGTGACATTACAGAAACAGAATTGTTTCCTTAAGGGAAAATGTCTTGATCCCATGCAACAAATGGGCAACCACTAAACATTTATTGCACTGCAAAATTGATTTTCTGGAAAAACCCTAAAGATGAGATTTGAGAGTTGCAGGAGCTTATGTTTCAAAAATTTATAATCTCTGCTTATGGCATTACCTCCAGGGATTGCTAAACTTTGTAAAGACTGTGGTCAGTTCTGTGGGTAACAATATTAACAGCTCCAGGCATTATTTGTAGAAGTTAAAAATGGTAAGTATGCACTTAAAACATTCCCTTCCCATTCCCAAAGCAGTTATCTTCAGAATTAACTGCCATTTTTGCCTGGTCATCAAAGCAATTATATTGATGTCTTTGCAAATTTAGTCATTGGGCACAAGTACTAAAATGGAAATGGAAGCTGTCCATCACAACTTTCAAACCAGAAGGGGGAGCTCCCCCCACTAGTTTGTCCTTACATTACTACACTATGTTACAAAAAAAAATATATCCCAAAATTCTTCTGAGTGGAATATCTGTATAGCTCACAGAGTTGAAAATAATGACCTGAGATAAGATGTTCTGTTCACTTTCTACATACAGATTCTTCCACTGTAAATATGGCATCCAGACTATATTCGAAGCATGACATTTAAGACACTTGACTCTGAACTGAAAAGTGTTATAAGAAAAGGTCCTCCGTTGCTAAGGCAAGAAATGTTGAGTGAGATTTTAAGAGTGATAAATCTCAGGGCTGCTGCTTGAAGCTAACACTACAGACAAATTACTTATTAAAGCTTCCAGTTCTGTGCTTGCCTACACAGCACAGTTGAGTTTTTTTTTCAAGTAAAAGTGACATTTGCTCACCTATGTAAATTTAAAAAGACAACTATAAGGTAAGGGGGAGGGAGGAAACGACATTATTATTTATTTATCATATCAGAAGCGAACTGAGGGTACCATTGTAATGTATTTAAAATACACAATTTTTAAAAACTTGGCATTATATTATGTGTGGAGCCCCTGGTGGCACAGTGGGTTAAAGCACTGAGCTGCTAAACTTGTTGACCAAAAGGTCGCAGGTCCGAATCCGGGGAGCAGTGTGAGTTCTGCTGTCAGCCACAGCTTCTGCCAAACTAGCAATTCGAAAACATGCAAATGTAAGTAGATCAATAGGTACCACTCTGATGGCAAGGTAATGGCATTCCATGTAGTCATGCTGGCCACATGACCTTGGAGGTGTCTACAGACAACACCGGCTCTTCAGCTCAGAAATGGAGATGAGCACCAACCCCCCAGAGTCGGACACGACTGGACTTAATGTCAGGGGAAAACCTTTATTATACGAAGTGTCCTTTGACCAGTAGCTGGCCGCTTGGATTGCCTCTGATGTTTCTATAAGAAGGTGCATGTGGCAGGGCTCAGACTGCATTGTAATAGGTGGTCTGTGGTTTGCTCTTCTCCACACTTGCATGTCATGGACTCTACTTTGTGGTTCCATTTCTTAAGGTTGGCTCTGCATCTCATGGTGCCAGAGCGCAGTCTGTTCATCACCTTTCAAGTTGCCCATCCTTCTGTGTGCCAGGAGGAAGTCTCTCATCCGTGTCTGGTGCCGACTTGCAGGGAAACATGATTTTTGGATTTAATGAAACTTGAAAGAGATGAGGTAGAGGGCAAATACAAAGTGTGTGTCTTTTCAGGGAAAAATTCTTGGACAATCCTCCCTGTTGATGTTAGTAGTAGGTTTCAGGTTAAATTAGGAAGTGTTATAGAATACAGGCATGGAAGGCAAGTTGTGTGGTGTTCTAGGGTTCTGCACATTTAAATATATATGCATTTGTACATAGATGTGCATGCACACCATTATAAATAGATAAGACATCCTAATTAAAATAACCTATTGATATCTTGTCCTTGGGGATGTGGTCATTGGATGAGGGTAATTCTCCATATTGTCTGTTCTCCCTAGGGGTACAAGAGCCTATGCCTCTTAGAGATAATACAGCCTTTCTTCATCTTCCTTTAGTGCCATTAAAACTACAAGCCTTTTGCTGTAAAAAGTATACTAATGAATAGAAATGTTACAACAAGAACAGAAGTCTTGTGTTTTCCCTTCATCATGCATCATCCATTTTAATTAGAAGAAAGGGTAGTGAGCACAGTGACAAGAGTGTGGAATTAAAATCATTAATTGATGTCAAGCTGAAGAGAGGCTGCTAACATGAATTTAGTGACAGCAGGAAGGAAATTAACCTTATTACTTTATTTAGAGCATTAGTTTGTTTAATATTTTTGCCTATGCAAATCCAAAGTGCTTTATTTATGACAATAGCAAAGAATAAATAATTCATTAATATGTGAGTATTCGTTATTTTGGAGCAATGAGTCTTACAAGGCACACATACCTTTGTGAGCTTAGCTTTTTTACTTTCCGAGTTCTTTACACATTCTATATGAAAAAGGTCATAGCCCTGCAGTATGTGCTAAGAAAACCGTCTGATAGAGAAATGCACTAGATGATATTTTCATTTACTTTAAAATAGACAATAATGGAGTAGAGAATGAAATGTCTTTCTTCCAATTTTACATAAAGTGTTGATGGGTAAAACTGTTCATTTCAGCATTGAAAGTTTGGTCAAATAAGAGCTAAAGCTGAATGGCACACTAACCCGCTCTTGAAAGGAAGACAGCACCATCCTTTCAGATAATGTGTGACCCAAGAGGTCATGATAAAAGAATAGTGGGAGTGTTGTCTTCCAGGAAAGGCCATCTGGAGCTATTAAAATATCAGATGGAGTCAGGCTTTCAACAGTAGGATGCCCTCCTGGTGTATTTCCAAAATTCCCAAGGTGGCCATAATATTTTTATTGGGGGAGCCACACTTTGGTTTTTCTGAGCAAAATATTTTCATGGCTCTTGTAGGCTAGTCAAAGAGACTTCAGCGTTAATCCTATTGTTTATAAATACACATTGGTGTTTTGCCAAATGATATTTTTAATTGTCATTTTCCGAATACAATTGAAAATAGAATGGCTGTTCACATCACAATACAATTTTGTGAATAGATTATCCAATTTACTGGTCATGGAAAAGGCAAAGATGTTGTGTTATTAGTTGACTTCTCTGTCATATCTTTTGCTTTCCAATTATCATCAAACTTTCAGAATGATATAACTGACAACATGAAGTGATGTAGAGTTTCAGATTTATTCCAAATTATTATTCCACTGGCTGCAACATAGCAATTTAGTTAATAGCGAATTAACTGGTGTATTTCTCCCACATTCCCCATGTTGGAGTAACAGAATAATTTTTTAAGGGAGAGACAACGTTGCATGTATTTTTCACAATATCTTGAACTAGGACTGGAAAAGTTACTATTTTAAAATCCTGGAAAGATAGTGCTATTGCTGAGCTAGATGACCTGGTGGTTTATTAGGAATTGTAGAAAATCATTCTAGTCTGCAGTCTTGATGAACATAATGATTTTGCCCCTATCAAAGGATGTTTCTAAGAAATAAAATGCATACTTTGAGCATCAGTGGCAAAACCTGCATAATTGAAAAATAAAATCACATTGAAATATATTTTAATCAAGGTGGAAAATTGCACAAATTTAGTACATTCCCTAAATAAATGCATACATGAGAAAAAATGCAAAATAAGGCTTGCATTGGAAAATTCACTGGATATTGTGGAACAAATTGCAACTTGATATGAAACTAGGAAAAAAACACACGTGGAATTCAAAGAAGCTGAATTAAATTAAAACTGGGTGATTTTCTATCCCTACTTTTTCTATCCTCTGTTCTTATGCATCTCCATTGAGGTTTGGGAAGTAGCATTTGCTCTTGACCTGCCATCCTTAACAAGCCATGTCTTGCTATGTTACAGTTACACTTAGTATGCACAATTGTGCCTAGCTGACTCCACTTTGCAGAATAATCCCACTGAATTTGATAGACATGTAGAAGGAAAAAGGCCAGAATGAAAACTAGGCAGATAAACAACATCAGTTGGATTTAGCAAGAGTTGATGGAGCAGAGGGGCAGCAATTCATTTTGTATAGTTGCATATTTATCAGATTCTGTTGTAATCAACATTTGAGTTTCTGGAAATTTACTAAACTACTTCAAGGAGTAGATCAGGAATGGAAGATACATTTTATATGAACCTCTGAGGCCATCTTTTTTTTAAAAATGTGGTTGTCTTTGAAATCTAGCACAGGATTATCTTTTTGGACTGAATGGCTTTCCAGTGTCTAAAGCAGTGGTGTTCCAAAGTTTGTTATTTCCATTGCTTTAACTATAACTGGGAATGAAGTTGAGGCTTTCTCCATGCAAGCAGTACTCTGTACCAATGGGCTGTGACCTCTCACTGACTACCCCAGTGCAAGTTTCCCAGGTAGCATACAGATCTGAGAGAATGCTGGGTGTGTTTTAGGCTGTTTGTGCTTTGTGAGCATGACAGAGTCCCAATGTACCTGAAGAATATTCTTGGTATACAACACAGGATATGCCCCAGAATAATTTTAACATTTTTCTGCAAACAGGAAAAAAAGACATTTCCATATGGAAGAAAGTTCAAAATCATCATAACATAGGAAAGCTTTGGGTGAAATGCTTGTTGTTTTTCCTCCCAATTTAAATTGAATACATGATCTACTGTCCAATGTTTATTGCTTCAGAAATAAAGCAATCAGTATATTGATGTGGTTCTCAACCTGTGGGTCCCCAGATGTTTTGGTCTCCAACTCCCATAAATCCTAACAGCTGGTAACCTGGCTGGGATTTCTGGGAGTTGTAGGCCAAAATACCTGGGGACCCACAGATAGAGAACCACTGGTGTAAAGGGTCTTTTATTGAAGATTTACCATAAACTGTTCTGTTGTTGTTGTTGTTGTTGTTGTTGTTGTTGTTGTTGTTATATTTATTTATATTCTGCTTTATCTCCCCAAAGGGGACTCAAAGTGGCTAATATGATTGGGTTATTATTGGTTAAACTGATACAGCAGGCCACAGCTTTCGTAAGGGAACCATGACTAACCTGCAACCTCTACATGTTAGGTAGGGTTGGTTGGAAACTGTTTCCTGTTGGAATATATTGGCAGCCCTGTGACTATTTTACCCAAAGCAACCATTGCTAAATTACTTGTTGAAGAGGAATATACAAGCTCAGCTCCCCACTGGAATGTCCACAAGAGCCTGGATGCCCTCCTGCACCAGGCGTGTGAGTATTCCTCCATAGCCTCTACCAAAAGGACTTTCCCAGGCAGTTTTCATACTCTCAATATGGCTGGTCTTCTGTTTTCATATGGCTCTTCTGGCAACCTTCAGAAAAAGCATACTACAACCAATTAAACAGAAAACCAAATTCTATTAGTACATAAAACAATACAATTCTAGCCTAGAAGAAGGAATCCTAGGAAATGTAAACAGTATACTTAATCAAGGACTCGCCATGGTCAGCATGCAGATTCCTTCCCAGACTCTGTGAAAGAGTGACCAGCTAGAACCCAATGCTCTCTTCTGCTGAGGTGAGTGGTAGTGATAGGTTTAGTTTCTGGCTAGCTAGTCTGCTTGTGTACCAAGGCAGATGGGTACAAAAAAGAGGTGGCAATTCTGTGGATTTCAAAGGACTGCAACTTGCAGAAACCCTGCCCAGCATGCTGGAAATTGCATTTCAACCACATCTGGAGGGGTGTATTATTCATATCCCTGAATTAAGTGTTTTTATTACAGCAAAAACAAATGAACAGTGGAACAGAGTTGAACTCAACCAGTAAACCCATCAAATCCTTTTTGCACAATGTGAGTCCAGAGTTTTGTAGCTGAAAACACTTAAACATACTATTTATTTTAATGTTTAAGAAAGTGGCAATTATCTATAATCAAAAGGACAGCAGATTGTGAATTCGCAACATGTGTCCACTATTTTTTTTCTTAGTCAAAGTAATAGGCATTAGCAAACTGGCAAGGACAGGCAGCTGCTATTGGGCAATGGGTCACATTGGCCCCTGAGATGAATTTGGGGACATGCGGTGAGACAGCTAAACTTCTGGAAAAAATGTTTTGCACCCAGATTTCCTCTGTATAGCATTAGGTTTGTGTGTGTGTGTGTGTGGGGGGGGGGGGGGGGGGAGTCTTATTTGTTTTTGTTTTTTTAAAAAAGATACAACTCAAAGTTGCTTAATGGATGCACATTCTCAACTCTGGAGAAAAGGGATGTGGGGATTGTAGAACATGATGAAAAAGACCTCTGGGAATCTGAAGAGTTGGCATCAATTACAATAAGCAGGAGCTTCCTATATTGCCATATGAAGCTCCCTGGAAAATGTACCTGAATGGGCACCACAATTCAGAAAGAATATTGACAAATTGGAATGTGTCCAGAAAAAGGTGACTAAAATGGTAAAAGCCAATCACTACAAGGAGCAGCATAGGGAGCTGGATATGTTTAGCGTGGAGAGGAGAAAAATTCAAGGGATCATGCTAGCCATGCTTAAATATTTGAATGGATGTCATATTGAAGATGGAGCAGGTTTGGTGTCTGCTTCTCTAGAGACTAGGACACAACATGTGGACTCTTCCAACTCAGTGATTCTATGCCATATCCACACATCACTTTAGTGGTTGATATCACCATGCTCATCTTAAATATGAATCTAAAAATAGAATCAATTGCAGACAGAAGTGGAATTTCCAGTATTTCTAGTCATAATACCATCTTCTGTATCAAATATAATTGAAATCACATTAATATATCAGCATTACACAGTTGGAAGGACAATAGTGGCAGCATTGGGTAGAGATTCTATTTTGTTATTAATTAGAATTAATACTCAAAAAGTCAATGAATGGGCAAAAATCTATTTTCAGTGAGACAGTTTAAACTTTTCTATTGATTAAATAAATCCAGGTTTTATCCTTTTGATTTCTTTATTGAAACCATAAAGGAAATATCTAAAAGACATAAAACAATCTGCAAATAGATGAAGGTCAAAGGTTTACCAAGTATATGATAAAAGCTTTATCATGTGCTTTTAATGTTTAAAGGGTACAGCGATGTGAAAACATTATAATCCAAACAACAGTGATTCATAATTCCCCTTTGGAAAAGTCTTCACATCTTTGTGAATCATGACGGATAACAAGGAATACTGCCTGATAGTAAACATGCAATTTCTGGTTATTTGAGAAAGCCGAGTTCCTATTCAAACTGAGGGATTTCTTTTGCTGAAATGAGAGGAGAATACTATTTTAAGATTTTCTAGTTTGGAGATTATCTTCTGTGTGTGTTAGCTCCATATCCTGACTCCACTCTCATTGCCTAATGTTCAAGCGGGCCCATTATAATATCAGAATGATCACATGCAAATGATAATGCATGTCACTGAGAAAGAACCAATTGCCTATGTCAACATTTCAACAGACTAAGTGAAAGCCACCCACTGCATGTCTATCAGCCTCCTCTCAGTAGATTCAAATCAAGAGAAAATTTCATGAGAACCACCACTGCTTTGAGTATCCCTTTGAGCAGTTAAATCAGGAAATCCCAAATAGATGGCCCCCAACAAGGGTCTGCCTCCAGTGGCAAGTCAAGAATGGGCAACTTGGAAGTTCCTGAAGAGACTCACAATGGTGTTGGGAGACCAAAAGACAACCTGGCTAAATGGCACGACCTAGAAGAATCCTCCATCTTGTGCGACTGGAGCAGAAGAAACAACTCAGCACCTGTATGCTTGCCCACAGTTCCCTGCCTCATGCACAGAAGAATACTGTTTGACGCTACAGAGAATGCAACCGCTGTTGCTCATTTTTGGTCTAAAATTATTTAGCCACTTGTGTTCCCAGTTTTATACTTGTATCAGTTTTATACTTGTTTATTTGTGCAATGCTTTTGACATGAAATAAATAAAAACAGATTAAGTGAGGATTTCTCTTCATTTAACAAAGAGAATAAGGAATTGTATTCCAGAATTGCCCCCTCTCAGTATCTCAAGTATTTCCGTTTATCATTTAGTGATTAAAATATATACTTATGAACACAAATGTGTTTGTATCCTGTTTTTTTTCCAAATGTACATTATTTTAGCCCCTTTTCTCATTTCCAGAATTCAAGCCAAGACTCGAGAATTTCGTGAGAGGCAAGCTCGGGAACGGGACTATGCTGAGATCCATGATTTAAACAGGACTTTTGGATGTGATGCTGATTCATTGTATGCTGGGATTCCTTCATATCATTCCCCCACAAATAGTGGTACAATGAATAATCGACCACAGAGCCCAAGGGAAGGACCAACAGGCGAAGCACTATATGCCCAAGTAAAGAAAGCCCGCAATTCAAAGTCTTCACCTGCAGACAGGTAGGCACCAGACTTCAGTCGATATTCTCCTTTCAGTGTCTGTTTTGTAGTCTCTCCTTCTCTCTGTGTGGCGGGGGAGGCAAGTGAGGTGACTGTTCATCAACTGTAAAGCCAGAACTGCATTTTATTAATGGCTTTTTAAAAGCCTTTGTAGAGAGAGAAAAAAATATTGAATTCACACAAATCACGTCATAATGGAATGAGCAGTGCAATCTTTTCAGAGGATTCCAACCCAATTCATCATCTTCTTGGTAATGCTTTTGGACCCAAATTGCACTGTTTAGGGTAATTCACATTAAAGTCACTCTTGGAACAGCCTCTACAAGTTCAATTATTGGCATACATTTGTTGTATCGGTGGTGAAATCTTTTGGTTTTCTGGGTCTGTTGTCTGAAGAAAAACTGCAAGGTTTTGGGGTCCAAAATCCTTCCATTCGCTATTTCTTGACTACAATAAATGGATCATGATCACCCCATTAATTCACACCAATGTTTAAAATAAAAGAAGAGAAGGGAAGAAATCATTTAAAGTTTGAAGTTTTGGATATGACACCATGAGCCATACCACCTAGGCTTTCCAAACTGATTCCAATTCTTTAAAATTCTTATGTGGTAGCATTGCACCTGGAACAAAGAGAAAGAAAGCACAATTAGGCATAAGTTAAAATTCAATAAAAAAGAGTGGAATAAAGCAGTGTAATGTCATTAGAGCATATAAAGATTGTGGATTTACTAAAGAGTGGAAAACCTGTAAACCTCAAGATATTTTTCACTCCATCCTCATATATCTTCTGGGGCTCATATACTGTCCAGGTCCAACCCTTTGCAACTCCAGTTGAAACAAACATGGGAAGCTTTAGCTGCCTGGAAACAAACATGGGCATCTTTAGCTACCTGGAAGCCATTTCCCACCATATTTGTATTTGCCATGGGTCACACTTGCATTTCCAGGTGAAATCAAATGAGCTAAGAAGAGAAGATAAACTCTACTTTTAAAACTCAGTATCAGGAAGATTTTGTTTTAAAGCCCGTCAATCCCTGGAGAGTTCTAGAGACACAATTATTAATCCTTTCTCCTCCAAAATGGGATGATGCACTCAATGGGAGAATTCAAAAACTGCTTTGATTCCTAATCCTGGAAAAGAATAGACATTCTAAGAAAGGCCTCTATGCTTAATGTTCATGGACAGTTCCTTCCATGTATAGTAGATAATGGGAACCACTGATTTTACCGCATTATATATATTTATAGAGGTTAAAAAGATAACAATGTTTATCTGTTTAATAGGAAAGGGAGAGGAAATCTACTCGCACCTTTAAGACTAAAGATGTAGGTTACTCTAAGGCAGTGGTTCTCAACCTGTGGGTCCCCAGATGTTTTGGCCTTCAAATCCCAGAAATCCTAACAACTGGTAAGCTAGTCAGGATTTCTGGAAGTTCTAGGCCAAAACACCTGGGGACCCACAGGTTGAGAACCACTGCTCTAAGGGAAAGTGGTTGGCCCAAGGAGACTTTCATGATTCAGTGGAGACTTGAAACTTGATTTGCTGTCCCAGTCCAACACTTTAACAATTATTCTCCAAATAAAGTAGCTTCATTGTTTTGAAGACCAGCTCAATATCTGGCTTTGAGTGCAATCTAGTCTGAGAAGGGAACATGTTTTTTTTCCTTACTAATTTCTTCCAAATAGCTGTTGGAATATTACTCTAAATATTCCCATAAGCAGAACTTGCCTGGCAGTACTTAGTGCTGTTGTTGTTTTTCTCTGAACCAGCACTGCCCTGCCTTTTTGCTTATCATTTGATGCCACAGAAATAACAAATAGCACTCCATTCCCTGAAGGGCATCTTGCACAATTTAATTTATAATGCAGTTATTGTGTTGGCACAGTGTGTTGGAGCCTAGATGGAATGCCAAGAAGAATTTGACACTCGGACCAAAGGTTGTTTTGAAAGTTTGCATCTGAACAAAACAATTAGAGAGACCTGTCTAGTCTACAAGTATGCAACTGTTGAAAAATCTTTTTGAAGCTCTCAAGATGGTTACTGTGCCTATGTGTGAAGAAGGAACAAAGATTTGTCTTAGATGCATTATATTAAATCTGAAAACATAGATTGTTAGGGCCATAGAAGATTGCATAAGTTTCACTGCAGAGATGATGGTTGGGTGGTCTTAACTTTGTGTCAGTCCTCACTGTCCATAGTGTATCACTTTACATGTTCTTACAGATCTTAATGGGAGTTTGTTAATGTATGGGCGATGGATTCAGTTGTAATGGGCAATGAATTTCCTCCATCTACTTCAGCCATTAACAGCTGTACACAGTTTCAGCTGAGTCTCCCAAGCTTCTTTTCTAGGTTACATACCTTGATGATAATAATGTGGTGAGATGTCTAAACCGTTTTCTGAGAATTGACAGCATCCAAGACCATTCTTTCAAACTCACTCCTCTTACAACCACTAGATTCAACAGCAGATGCATAACTGAATTTTAGGGGAAGACTGTAAAGAAGCCCTTTTAAAATGTATTGGCTTTATGCTGATTTTAAAGGGGATTTCATGCTTACCACTTAAATTTGAGGCAATATTTGCCAGTGAAATCCTTGCGTTCAAGGAGCAGTCATATAAGAAACTTCCACATATTTTAGTCCCACTGCTCAATTTTGATGGTACAGAAAAAGAAGGGCACACAATCTGTGATGGATTCTGACCCAGAACACTGCTCCTGAATCCTTATTAGCAATCTATATAAGTGTGTGTGCATACGCGTATATGTGTGTACTGTATTTGAAGGCACACAATAGCAACAATATGTATAAAATCATGCTGCCAGATGTGAATTTCTTTTCTCAGACACTTGGTATGATGTATTCTGCAGTTTGCCCTAATGTTGCAAACAATAATGGGCTTCTATTTTTGAAATAGATGAAAAACACAAATACACTATTTATCAAACCTGCTCTTTTTCCCTGGATGAAGGATACACATGTTAAAGTAGGTTTGTATGGTTTTTGGTCTTTTTTTTAGCTGGAAGATTCTTGGTTTATTTAGATTGCTTTTCTGTGCAGGATTAGAGATTTCTGGGCAAAGTAAACTGGGAATAAGCTCAGCTTCCAGAAGTTTCTTTTGCCAAGACAGAAACAATCCGTCCAACTTCAATACCCGGTTTTGTATCCAAGCTGAGGCACAAAATAAGGCAATAAAATCAGTGGTCAAAAAGAAGTCATGATAATGTGTCGGCTCTTTTGTTAGATGCCTGTGGGTTTTGTTAGAATTGTGTTGCGTTCCTGGCTGCCTTGTACCCCAATTATTTTAATCCCTATAAAGTAAATTTTTGCAGAACGGGACCAAATGTTCAACTGGTTATTGGAAAAATTAAAGTAAGTTTCTTTCTCTGGGGGATGGGGTGTTTTGTCCAAATGTTTCTCATTAAATCTATTTATCCGTTGTTTACAAATGACTGATATTATGCAGTTTCCTGAGGCTTCATGAATGGTCATTTTGACCTTAATCCTATGTAATGTGACATTTCATATGTTGTTGTTTAAGCAAACAAAGCTCCCTAACTGGTTACTTCTTACTATGAGGCATTAAATGGCAAAAGAGAAAGGAAGAAAAATACCTAGATGGGGTTTTTAATTGGTTGATTTTCCTCTGCCATGCCAAATGGTGACTGGGGGATTGCATTCCTGTAGCAAAGGCTTTTAGCCAAGCTAAGAGTTCTGTTGCTGGTATGTTTTACATCATATGGAAGAAAACACAAACCATGGATCAATAATGGCTGTATTTTTCATTTTAGACAGGAATGGCACCATGTGTGTGAGTGGGAGAGAGAGAGAGGTGTGTGTGTGTGTACTATGTGTGTGCATACACACAGAGCTTACCATTTAGAGAAAGAACCCCATGAAAAGACAGCTGCTGATGGGCATTTACTGGCTGTCGCTATGCCATCACATCCCACCAAGAGTGCATTGTCCTCACATATAATTGAAACGAAATGGGCACTGTGCCTCCATAAACCTAAATAGCTTCAAAATAGTAGGCTAGAATCCCCCAACTTGCTCTGGACACTTTAATGGAACTATAAATACCATAATCATATGCTTTTTTGCATTCATTTTGCCATTAAAAGGCAGTGTCTCCATCAAAAAAAGAAAAAGGAAAACTCTGAACGGATTCCTTTTTCAAAGTGAAATCAGATTGTATCAGATAAATGTTTGGCTGAAGAAATTTTTGTTAAGACAGATGGAAGGAGGAGGAAAAATTGTGTTTATTTAAAGAGGAATATAATTTTTACAATACTGATAGGCTGTCATGTTATTTTACTGCTAACTTTTATTTATCTAGCAATACGTACCTCAACGTAATTTCTGAAAAGTGGTGAAATATGCTTCAATATAATTTAGAAACATATAGTTACAGAATGATATAAAAATCACTTTCTGTAATATACCCAGTCATTAGACTTGCGAAGAATTATATAGCAATGTCAGGGTAAATATTTCTATGAAAATGAAAAGCAAGACACTTTATTATGATATCAGTGTCATTATTTATAATATTAGTTGTGTAAATGATCATTGATGTAGCCCACATTACATATAAATATAAGCATTTGCCAAATTTAAAATATCTGGAGGAGTTACGGAGTTATTACTCCGTATAACACTTTCTGTAAAAGTTTATTTCTTACTCTGTAAAACTGAGAGTTTTATTTCTTACTCTCTAAAACTGTTCCTATGGAAGTAGACCTCAAGAAAGGCTATGGTAAAGTGAAAGGTCAAAGTTTTACTATAGCTCCACTATGCAATGCATTCTGGGCTGAATTGCTTTGGTTAAAGCCAACAAGGGTATTCACTTTTATTCTTTGCTGTGTGGTAACACATAGGTCCCGAAATGGAGAAGCTTGCTTATGTTGAGTCGCACCTCGTTCTGTAAGTTAGTCCCATTGAGCACACTTTTAATGGTTATGCTGGAAAAGAGTGTGTTTCCACTCAGCATAATGTTGTGTGAGGTTGTTATATGTTGCATGTGCCTCCGGGCGTCTACAGCCAACACAAGCACTTAGGGCTTCAGAGATCGTTAGTCTGTGTAAACCTTTTTCTTGACTGTGACCTGACTCTCTTTGCTTTCACAAAATATTGTAAAGTGAAAGGCCTCCGGGACAAATCACCTTCTGCCCCACCTAAAACAAAGTTTCATTTGAAAATGCTCTCTTGTGCTTAAATAGTTGGTGGGTACCGTTAAGATAGACGGTTCAGTTCTAGGACTTGAATGTGTAACACGAAAGCCTGGGGGATGTCCTTTGACTGCATGTGATTATATAAACGAACCTCAAGCTTTGACATTTCCCATTTCACAAATTAAGCCCTGCCAGATACCTGACATGTTGCCTCTCCAATTTCTCTGAGAAATTTCAGTTCTGTATGGTGCTGAAGAAATAAGTCTATTTCCAGTACATGTCACCTTGGTATGTATTCAGTCATAACTCTGCTATCTATCTATCTAGCTAGCTAGCTATTTAAAATCTGTATGAAAATTCATATTTAAATACTTATTTCAGAACATACTTATACTTCAATACTGATTTTTCTGCCAACATCACCTCAAGAAACTAGTCGTCCCTGGCCACGACTACCAACATTTTCCTGCCCCAGGAGTTCAACCTTATGTATAAGTCAAGGGCAGATTTGGGTCCAAAAGTAGGGATTTTTTATGACCTGTGGATTCATAACATTCTGTGGAGAAGGGGACCTCAGGAGGCCAGCCATACCTGGGTGCCGCCACCACCATTTTCCACCTAAGCATTCAATACGGCCAGAAACAGCATTGCAATGAGGACAATAAAGGGATTCTGTACTTCTTTTAGGGCCTCCCAGGACAACCTAAGCCTCCCCTTTCACCACTGTACTCAGAAAAAGGAATAGCTCCATTTTTAAGAGTTCAGGTATACCTTTGGTTTTTTGGGGTGGGTTTTCAACTAAAATTTCTAGACTTATATGGAAATATATAATATAGCCCTGAAATGTGAATTTTAATTCATGATTAACATGACTAGATCCTGAATGCATTTTACTGTTTCTAAAAGGCATATACTCAAAGATTGGAATGATAAACATTCACCTTCTGTCATTCAGCACTGTGGCTTTAGCTAGTCATGAACATTTATAGATGTCAACTTCAAGAAAGTATGTTTTTCAAAATAAAGTCAGCTAATATCTACGTGACCAGTTCCATATTCTGTCCTTTTTTCGCTTTCTTTTCTTTATTTATAATTATAATTTTAACATCCAATGAAAAAGAATTCTACTCTTTGTAATAAAAAAGCTTTGGAAATGCCTGACCTCATTCAGTATAAATGAGATTCTGTTCCCATCATTTTTATATTCACCTGAGCACCTAATGTTGCTTGAGAGCAACACATAATATAGTGCAATTGGAATGAGACAAATAATTTCTGAGTTCAGATGGTCTTTTGTAAATGGTCTTGAATGCTTCTCTAGAGTGTAATATCTATTGAGAAATCGTCATTTTGAGCATGTACCCCTTTTACTGGAAAAATGGCATTCAAGAAATTCATTGTGTGGATTTTTTTTGTCTTCACATTTTATTCTTTTTATGTTGCCTGTCAATCTAATTTTGAAATTTGTCACGATGACATGCAGGACCTCAGGCACACCTAAATGAATTCTCTGGATTGTGGCCATTGCTGGAAGGTTTAGTGCCCATCTGTATTTGCCTTCTAAAATGCAAAAAGGGTGGAATGGTGGAGAGACAGACAGGTCTTCAATTTTAATAGGTATTTTAATAAACAGGAGCTTTTCCATAGTGAATACCAATTGTGATGAGTGAGGCTGAAGTTTAAAAACTCGCATATATTCTCATATCGGTATCTCAACAATCAGTGATCCTTTTGTTATTTACATAGATCATAGTTTTTAAACCAATTAGGGGATTTGGCATTAGGGAGGATGTTTTATTTCTTAAGTATATCACCCATGAACCCCCTCTTCTTCAATCTTCTACTTTGAGAGATCCTAGAACTGTGCATAAAACAGATGGCATAAACACCTTTGTTATTCCTAGAAAGGCTTAATTGCCGTAGTTGTCTGCTTTCGATCTACTTCACTTGATCACTTAGTATACTTCTGATTGATAGTTCCTGAAAAGGTTTGACTATAGAATACATGTGTGAAAGAAGAGCTGGAAAAAGAGGCACATTTGGGGGTTGGGGGGAAGAAAGTGCTCGTCTGGGAGTCATACTTTTCATTTTTAATGTCAAATGCATTCCTCTCTCATTCTGTTTCTCAAAGTGTATCTGCACTGTTGAAATGATGCAGTTTGGCATCCCTTTAACTGGAATGCTCAAGACTGTGGTATGGGAATTGTAGTTTTATAAGGTCTTTACCCTTTTCTGCCAAACAGGGCTGGTGCCTCACCAATTGACAACTCCCAGGCTTCCATAGCATTGTGCTTTGGCAGTTAAAGTGGTGTCAAACTGCATTAATTCTACAGTGGCTATTTTCTCTTCACCATTTTCTTGGGGCAGCGGGGTGAGATTGAGAGGAGGGAAACAGAAAGTAGAGAGACTTTTAAAAGAAGCAAAGAAAAGTTAAAATTCCTCTTATCTTTTTGGGGCAATTATAGACTTCTGAATTTTCCAGATGATTTACAGGCTTATTTCAAGGCTATTATATTCCTGCATCCTGAATCCATCAGCCCCTTCATCTATTCCCCAAACAGACAGAGAAGAATTGTTTGCTCTTCTGCATAGCCTGAGTAAGGAAAGCAATTGGCACCACCAACTTGAGTGGTCTTAGGTTACTACCTTTCCCTCCTGCTAACATGGATGCAATAAAAATCTGTCTTTAATATAAATTCATGAGGATTTATGTAGAGCCCCTATTGTGAGGTATATTTGCTGTGACTCTATCCAGTGTTTGGGTTATGACTTTGGTGGTATAGGAGAGAGGATTCATAAAGAGTTTTATTCAAATCTCCTCAAACTCTGTAGCAAGACTAAAAGCTGATATAGCTGCAACAACCATTCAATAATATAGCATTTACAATGGATATATAGTCATGACCTTTCTGTTTCCCTTTGTTGCCTTTATATTATAATCAAAGGAGCAGACACTATTTGTTTTTTTATTTTAGAAATACAATTCTTTGTATAAAAATATAGTGTTTTTCCCCCTAAAAATAAGAGAATGTATGGCAATATTAGAAAGGAATTGTAAGTGCAGTTTACAGATAAAATAAATGAAGATTATTTAATGGTAATTACAGCCAGTCCATTCACTGAGAGTAGAAGCATGACATTTGGAATAAAAAACTGCTATGTTTTTAACTTGAAAGTACATCGTTTTAGGAATCTCTAGGTGTTCTAATGATAAAGCCCCTGATGGCGCAGCAGGTTAAAGCGCTGTGCTGCTAAACTTGCTGACCAAAAGGTCGCAGGTTTGAATCCGGGGTGTGACATGAGCTCCCACTGTTAGTCCCAGCTTCTGCCAACCTAGCAGTTCGAAAACATGCAAATGTGAAGAGATCAGTAGGTACCACTTCAGCGGGAAGGTAACAGCACTCCATGCAGTCATGCTGGCCACATGACCTTGGAGGTTTCTGCAGATGATGCCAGCTCTTTGGCTTAGAAATGGAGATCAGCACCAATCTCCAGAGTCCAACACGACTGGACTTAATGTCAATTTACCTTTATTAGGTCTTCTAACATGACATTATGGTGGTCAGTTTCTGCCAGAAGGACCTAGAAAATGCTAGAGAGACTATTTTAGTCCAGTTTGTGAATACAGCAGAGTCTCGCTTATCCAACATAAACAGGCCAGCAGAACCTTGGATAAGTGAAAACTTAGGATAATAAGGAGGGATTAAGGAAAAGCCTATTAAACATCAAATTATGTTATGATTTTACAAGTTAAGCAACAAAACAACATGTTTTACAACAAATTGACAGAAAAAGTAGTTCAGTATACGATTAAGTTATGTAGTAATTACTGTATTTATGAATTTAGCACCAAAACATCACAATGTATTGAAACAGCTGTGGATCCGGGCAGGAGGCAGACTGCGTTGGATAATACAGAACGTTGGGTGAGCAAAGGTTGGATAAGCAATACTCTACTGCAATCAAATCCGCAAACATTAAATCCACAAATGTGGACTATTTCTATTAAGAGTTAGCAGTAGCAAAGTTAGATTCTAAAAATGTTTTACTTTTGTGGATCAGATGGCAGTATTAAGAGACTGAAAAGGTGTAATATAATTTAGTGCTCGCTATCCTAAATGAGTGCAATTGTTGGAAAATGTTTGGGCTTCTCAAGGATATCAGTCAAACTGTTCGTGAAGAAAAAGAACAGCACCCAAGTTCCAGAACACTTGATTCTCTCAGATTAGCAGAGAAAAGAAATAAGATTACTCTTCTTTGTAAAACAGACACAGGTAGCTTCTCTGACAATTTCTTTAATGTGCCTTCTGGTCAATTCTGACTTATTGACAACCCTGTCATGAGGCTCTCTTGGTAAGATTAATTTACATCATAATCAAAGAAAAAAGAGAAAGATGACTAGAGGTAGAGTGACACAGGAAGAGAAGCAACATATTTAAAAAAACCAACTAACTTAACAGGAAATCACTATCAAGAGGTACGGTGCCTAAACTCCCATAGAGTTAGATGCAAACCAGTAATGATAGGCATGCAAAAGTTGCTGGCTTTTAACAGTAATTTTACAAGATACATGCATAAATGGAATGGATAAAGCATGCTGTTGCCAGAGTAGGAAAGGAAAAATCAGCTTTCATTGTGCTTGGTGTTACAAAATGTAGTTTGTTGATGTGAAAAACCTTTGTACTCCCAAAACAAAACCTGAGGTCCAAATGGGCAAATGTGTGCTAACTGAATTTATCTGGGGAAAAATCAGTAACAGATGTTGTGTCACCACACAGGTCCATGCTGTTTATTGAATTGACCTCTGGAAATCTGAGATTTCTGGAATGAAAGAACGTGTGCGCACACAGAGCATTGCTTGATTGGCTAGTAGAAAACAATGCTGTTGTTTTAACATCAGATCCATGTTTTTGTAATCTCGACACAGCCAACTTGAGCCATTGTCTGCAGCTGAGTTTATTTGCTCATCCCTGGAAATCTCCCAGAGCTTTCACTACCTAAGGGGTGACATATATCTGACAAAATGCCCAATGTGTTTTGCTGCCTCTGAGACAAAAACATGGTCTCTCATTTGGCCATCCGAACGAAGGGTCAAATATCTAAAGCCAATAAAACAGGTTATTTTGATATATGAGGCAGAGAACCATCCATCTGCAATTTTATCCAATCCCTGTCATTGTAAATAAAATAACAAATTGGTTAACTAACAAAATAAGCTGCCTGTATGGCCCTGTCCTAATAGTCAGTAAAATCATTAATCTTTGCAAATTACAGTTATAGGCCTTCATGTTATACAGGTTTGCCAAACTGATGGCCATAAAAATATTTTAGTGCATGCTGGCTTTTTTGGAATTTGACATTCTTAATTCTGCCCTAAATGACATCAGATTTTCTCCATCACATACCAGTCTCCTTCACAACTTACTTTGCTAATTTCATTTTGTAATATGTGACTGGGTAGGATTTATTGGGGAGTAAAGAGAAAACTGTAAAAAGGGTTTTAATCTTCTAATAAACTTTTTAAGCACTTTAATTTGCTGATATTAAACACAACAATCTGTTCTAAACCCTGAAAGATACTCTGGAACATCAGCATCCACACTTAATCAAAACTGAGTCACAACTGGATTGTTTTTTTTTTAAAAAAAAACCTAATTGGTGAAAGAACTGTGTGTGATATGACATTGTACCATACTTTTACATTTATTAAATTTTAATTTTTAATGTTTTTAATTCAAAAAAGCAAAATTCCAAATATAGTAAGCAACAAAAAACATACACAAGTAAAACATATTAAAACGATATCTGCATCGAGAAAGTACATCATATCACAGAGTTTTCTTAATGTATTAATAAGGTCAACAAGTAAAATCAACAAAGATACAATCATTATATATACATAATAACATGCAGTGATGATAGCTGTAATAATAAAAAGCACCTAATTTAGTTTAAAACTTTTCCCATCTAAAGTATACTGCACTTATAGTTCTTTTATTATTATTATTATTATTATTATTTAATATTATACAGTGTTCAAAAATTCATAGACATACTACATCCCCATAACAGATTTGTAGTACAGAAATATGTATGTCTTGACACCTATAATATGTACATTCTCTAATTCTATTACATACTTATTATTTATCTCCATCTGCCTTCCTCTTGTTTCCCTTCACCTACTGCTAACCCTTCACTCCAAACCAGCAAATTACACTATTTATTTCCAAAAATCCATTGTTTCCATTATGTTTGTTCCCCTTACTGTCTATATATACAAATTTTATTAATTTTCCTCATATCTTCTTGAAATCATCCTTTTTTTCCAGTAACCATATTTTAATCTTAATATTGCATGTCAATTTATCGTCTATTGCAATATCCCAGATCTACCTATACCTTTTTTCCAATTGGCACCCATCCCCTTCTTTCCATTTTTTGGCTATTAACAATCTTGCTGGTGTTACTAGATTGGCAATTAATTTAGCTCTTTTGATATTTTATTCTTATTGATAAACAATGCTATTTAAGGCATTCCTATTATCTCTGTTTTTGTGATTCCTCTTATTTCTTGAAATACATTTTCCCAAATTTTTTGATGATATTTACAAGTCCACTACATATGCATGTACCAGTTTCTTGACAGCACCATACTTTTTGATTTCCTCACCCAAAAATATATTAAATATTGCTACTATATTGGAAAAGAATCATCCCAGGCCTATGTTATTAAATTAAGTTGATAACTCACAGCATTAATCACCCTCTTTAGCACAGTTTATAATTCTAGTAATATAAAATAGTAAGTTGAACATAATGCATTGCTTGTCAAATGGCCAGAATAATTTATTGTTGATTTCATTATGGTAGATCTGTTGGGCTTACCCTATTTTTACACCAGTTATTATGTTAATTACATTGAATTAGTACATTAAATGTCATGAAATATACAGCAGAGTTTGCATATGGCATTGGTTTGCTGCAAGATAAAGAAGATAATCCTCATTTCCTAGGTTTCTGAAATGATAAATGGAGAATGTGCATGTTTGATCAAGCATATTTCTCTCATTTCATCTTAAATCACTCTTAAGCTTCCTGTATTCATGTAAGTATCTATTAGGTCCCATTGCTACCTCTATTGTTGTTCTTGTGCCTTTGTAAATCTTCACATTTGACTTCCTAAAAATCTGCAGAAGTGATAAACCTCTAGGTTTGTTAACCTACACACATGGTTCCATTTCCTGACATATTTTCAGCCCTGTCAGCATCACTTGGGCCCTTGAGAGACTGGTCCATGGGGTGATTTGTAGACATGATAGGAAGCTAAACTATGTAGACAGAATCCATGTTGAGTAGAGGATCAGTCTCAAAGGCATTGGTAAGTCACCTTGATAGGAGCTCAACTATGTGACAGTACATTACTCCACCCAATCCAAAAATAGATAAATGTCTGTCAAGCAACAGATGAATGCATCCAAGCTGCGTTAATTAGTGAGATGTAATTTCAAGTTTGCTGAAATCAGAAAGGCTTATTCATTTTTCATCAATAATCACTCTCCTTAATATTTCATCAAAACTTGCTGATTTGCAGACTACCTTCTAGGCTTTGATTCATTATGATTGCAGACATAATTTAATCTTCTCCCCACTCCCTCTTTTCTCATTCAGAGATATCCTTTTTAATCTCTATGGCAGTGTTAAGATGATTCTAATATTCAGAGGCTGCTAATTGATCTAACATATTAAAAACAGTGCTTAAAACTCAGATGTCTGCTTGGTAGAAGCATTTTTTCTGGAATGTTATTTGTTAGTTTGCCTTCAAAGTTTTAATGTAGTCTGGTTTCTAGGTAATAACACGTAGTTCCTCTTTCATATATGCTGGAAAGAAGAAGAATTATTTTGAGTTGCCTTGCTTTCAAACCTCAGGTGAAAATTAAGTGTACGGAGAGGGGGGGGGGGGATTCCAGTTTACAGATTCAAGGTGAAACGAGAACACTGGCTCAAAAATCCATTTCATGCGTGAAACATGTTATTGCTTGTTATTTGTGATAGTTTCAGAATCCAAACAGAACAATGTGGCTAAATTCCCCACAGAGATCACAATTTCAATTAGCTAACCTGGGAATAGAGCAGCATTGGAGAGTGAGAAGAATGGGAAGAAGACTTGTGTTTATGTGATCATTTGGGGGGCTGTGGGCCAATTCATATGAAGTAGTCAACAGAACAGTACTCCTCAGCTACGCTCAAAATACTACCACTAACTGGCAGATTAATTACTGGAGCCTCATACACAGTACTGAATAAAACCAGTTAGATTCTACTTTCTCTGCCCAAGTTCTGTATCAAAGGTGTAAATCAGGCAAATTATAATTTCACATTGCATTATGCCATAAGAATGCCCGATGGTTACAAGGCAGTATTAGTGAAAAATATGTTATTTGTCTCTCAGTTGTATGACTACATACTATTCTGATGTCTGGTAGTAAGGTTATTTCATTACAATGCAGAAAATGTAACTATTTCACAAATTTCTGAGTTTTTTTGGTTAAATTTTTATCATCCCTTGGGATGTACTATCCCAAATCTACCCAGTATGGTGTACATGCAGTCCCCAAGTTAGAAAAACAAGATAGGTCCTGTAGATTTGTTCTTACGTTGTATTTGAATGTAAGTTGGAACAGGTAACTCCAGTCAATATATATATATTTGTTAGCTTTGGATAGCATTAGCACTTCTTGGTGTTTACTTTGCCGTCTGAGCCTCTTCAGAAGTTTTCGCCTCACTTTCTGTCCCTGTGATCATTGGACTTTGAAAAATTTGGCTTGTTGTGGAAACAAGGATTGGTGAGAAATCTACAGTGGAGACACCTTTTCCCTATGATCACTCTTTCAGGAGTGAATTTCCCTCTCAAGGGGTAGATTTCTTCCACTTCCTGTTGTTTCACCCCCATTCTTAATGAGGAGTTGTTTGTCAATTGGATGTTTATAACTTGGGGACTGCCTGTCATTTTGGAAGCTATGCAGTCAAGTCTGGGCTGGTTATATACCTTGGAAACCACTAGAGAATATCAAGCTTCTCCAAGAAGGGCTAGAAAAGTATTCTGCCAGAATTCCTGGAGAACTGCTCCTCCTCAAGATCTGATAGTCCTGGACTAAATAGATCGATGGGCCAAATAACAGGTTCCTGCTTTCTTATGGGTTAAATACTACTAGTGCTTATGACTACTAGTTATAAGTGCGACATGTATTTACAAGTGAATCAAAATGCACAAGTGATATTTCAATAAGTTATTAAAAACATCTATGGGCAGGTAATGATGGTAAAATTATTAATGAGATAAGCTTCACATTATTTAGAGTGATTGGGATACATTAGGAAAGTGCAAAGTACATGCATAATGTTTTAAATCAGTTTTCACTATTCCTTTGGAGTTCCTCTATGTACGTGTGAATTAAGTCCAGCAGATACTGCCTGTTCTTCTCCCCTTCCTATGCATGGGCAGTGGCAATTGAGTGCGCTTTCCATTTGATTTCTGGTTTGACATCTCTCCAAACCAAACATGCAAAGCCACAGACTTTGCATGTAGACCTCCTGCTTTGCTCCTTTTCTCCCTCTTCAGAAGTCTCTCATGCTCAGAAAACAGAGTTACTGTCCATGTTCACCATGTGTGCTTCTGGTTTAGAGAAAAGCCACCCCTTTCTCTTAGTATGCATGGCAATTCACCTCAAATCTCATTTGAATTTCAAAAAATGTCCTCTAAAGTCTTGCATAGATGGTCAGAGCTTTAAACTGTTTGGCTTCTAAAGCCACACTGAACACTTTGTGGAGACTGAATTTCATTAACTGTCATTAGTTGTAGCATTTCTTGATAGTGGTTAAAATTGCTTCATTTTAAAGCTCCAGAATTTAATAGGACAATAGGTAAAACCTAGGCAGGTATAATTTTGCTTCACTGGACCTAAATTTCTGTCTGTTAAGGTTCTTTAGGGGAGTCACCACCGCCTTCATTGTCTGAATAATAACTGTTCTTTGTAGATGAATAATAAAGACATATTCATAGGAAGCTGGGATATGAATTCTTTGTCTTGCTTTAGTTAAGTAAACAGGAGCTTTCAGCAGGTTTTGATCATATCTGCAATAAATACAACCATGTAAAACATTACAGTGAAGAAATGTTTCGGCTTCATATAAAATCAAGATAAAATAAATGAAAACTGTCAAATTTCATCCCACCACACACATGCATTAATATGCATTTTCTGCCACTGCCTGAGCAAATATGAAAATGTATTTCCTTCAAATATGTATATGTTAAAATTATTTGCATGTACCGTAAGTCTGTGTGTGTCTAGAAGAAAGAAATCTGTGGAAAAATTCAAGCAGAGTTTGCACAAGTTAGGATACAGAACTACTTTCCTGGGAAAATGGATGGCTCTGAAGCTCGATCAGTCTGGGATGGGGGAGGGAAGAAAATGGACAGGAATTTCCTGCTGACCTTTCTGAGCACTATTGAGATGGAGATGAGAGGAAAAGGAAGTCAACCATTTATTTCCTTCCCTCATTTCTGAACCTCAAAGTCTTGCATGCATGAATGGTACAGAAAGCAGGTGCTTTGTCTAATGAACCATGATATATTTGTAGGCTTTTAAATCTCTGCTGCCTGGCGTGTACACCTTTGACCTCCAAGGATGGCCCATGATATATAAACAAAGATCCAAACGTAGTCAATTTTCCTTACACCAATAATTAACTAACCCTAAAAAAATTCAAGGAAAATGTTCGTAGTTAATAATGATCAGACTGGGAATTCTATGGGAATAGTTAGAAGTAGTACCTCTGAATATTCTTAAAACTTTAAAGACTTTAGTAAAAGAAAAATTAGCATCAAGATAGCAAATAAATTTGTTTGGGTACACTCATAGACATCTGTCAAAATAAAAGAGGGAGATGGTTCACAACCTACATTACTTTTATAACATTACTTTCTGTAGTAAAAGAAATAATCATCCAATTTTAGCCCTTTCCTTTAAGCAAAACATTATAAAAAGATCTTATGAAACCTTTGAGGCTGAGAAAAATTTTAGCACCAAATATTGTTAACTCCTGTCCACTTAGTCAGATGCTTGGAGTGAAGTTTCTGTGAACAAAGGGCATACATATACTATATATATGCACAAACTACACACACACACATATATATATAAAAGGGAAGGAAGGGAGTATGACTTATAACAGAAAGGGAGAACATATGGATATGATGATGGGGACAAAAACTCATTCTCAACAAAAGGTCATAAAGGGTTGTTAAAGAGACAAAGTTGGGAGACCGTTTTTGCAGGCAAGCCAAGAGAAGCAGGTTAACATATGAATTGTGGAAGAAGTTCTTGGTAAAGTGCTTTGGGATGGTTATGAGACCAGAAAAGTGTTGCAATAAACATGATGCATCTCCCCCATAGATATGGCCTGGTTAGAAGATCCAGTTTCTTTCTTCTGAACTGCTGATGAAATTCTCTGTGAAGCTATAGACATAGTTTCTAGTTCTCATCTTTAATGTATACATGTTTTAAAATTGCATCTATTTGACCTCATAATCAATTTAACTGATCTGTAATTTTAATTTGTATAATCTTTTTCATGCCAGCTGCATAAATCAAAGGCTCCTTCTAGGAAGGATAAAAAAAGCATTTCCAGACGCCTGTTATATTGGATTTGCCAGGGCAAGGTTCCTCTAAGCACTCAGCTTTATGGGTTAAAGGGAACCAATGGGATCAGGAAGTAATTTGTCCTTCTATTTCTATGCTTCTCTGTAGTGTTCACATCAAAACTGTCACATCCTCTCTTCTTGCAGTTTAGATATGCATACTCTCCTTGCTTTTGGACTACATTTTGGCTTTCCTGCTGGGGAAAGTGCTTCGAGTTTCAAATTGTACTTTATGACAAAGTGCAGAAATGTCCTTGTTGTAGAATTTTGAGCATCGTTTTGCTTGCCTGAGAGGTTAGTGCATTGTTCCTGTGGTCACCACAATCCCTGGTGTTCCCTTTCTTGTGTATTGGGATATACACCAAGTGCTTCCAAACTGCTTTATTTTCCAGATTTGTTGACAGATTTTAGTTAATATTAGAGTAGATTATGTCTTAGTATCTTGAAGCAGCTATATTGGTATGTCATCTGTACCTGGTGATTTATTACTTCCAAGAGCCTTGAGTGCAACTTCCAGTTCGTTTTCTAAAATTGTAGGTTCATTTCCAGATTGTTCTCCCTTAACTGAATATGCCATTCTTTGGTCTGTTTTATATAGTTCTTTGGTGGCTTGCTTCCATCATCCTTTTCTTTGCATTTAGTCATGTGCTCCTATTTTGATTGAATAGCATCCACACTCTTGGTGTAAATTTCTCTTATTTTTTGATCTTATGAAAGAGGTGTCCTTACCTTATCTATTTTTTTACATTAACATTAAATGCTACAGTGATGTAGTGATAATTATGTAAACGATTTTTATTTTATGATAGCTTTACAGGATGATCTAGATTTCTATCGATTGCACTGTATGTCACCAAGAGAATTTTGGTGATTTAACAGTGTAACATTATGAGAAACAAATATCCTTCAGGCATATATTCAAATTAGATTTAACATTAAAGACATATGGTTAGGAAAATCTGTATGGTGTAGTGGTTTGAATGTTGGGCAAGGATTCTGGGAGATCAGGTTCTGAAGGATTCAGTGGAAACTCCCCTCTGAACAAATCTTGTTGTTTTGGAGTTTCCTTGCTAAAAGACTTACAGCTTGTTTGAAAGGTATATGACAATAGAAAAAAGTATATAAAGACATTATCTGGTAAGTATTATGTCAGTATTCAGGCGTTGGATTACTTGTTTAGGTCACATGCTTAGGTTTGTCACTCTCAGTCTAAGAGATCCACAGGATGTTGGTTGTGAGAATAAAATATTGCCCTGAGGCAGGGGAAAAGTGGATTGGTGCATCTGATACTGCAAAGATTAAGAATCTACTCTGGATGTCACTGCTACACCTACAACAGCTTCAATTCAAACAGGAGCTCTATCAGTGTTGGACTATCATTCAGCACCAGTTTAGTTACAAGTAGCTGCAAGTTGAAAACCAGCCAAGTAGACTCTCTGCCCCATTATATAAACCTACTGGCTGCTGAAGTGATTCTACACCATTTGTGTGTGTGTGTGTGTGATTTTATGATATTATCCCACTCCCACCCTCCCCTCCTTCGATATGCAAACTATAGAAATTACATTTGAAATATCTCAGTCTTACTTTTTTTCTACTCCACATTGTAGCCCATTTTCTAAATAATTCCTAACTGATTCCCACATCCTCATAAATATTGTAATCTTTTCAATTTTATCTATATTGTTCCATTTGTAATTTGTTATTTCCACATTTCACATACCAACTATATATACCAACTAGTCAGTGTCCATTTTGTTTTGGTTTGTTTTTCCAGCCCCTCACTAAAACAATTTGTGCACATACTTTTCATTTGTCAACCAATTTTTCTACACCATTTTAAGATGATGATGATATTTATTTATACCCTGCTTTTTCTCTCTACAAAGGAGACTCAAAGTGGCATGCAGAAAAACCAATGCAATACAATTTAAAACCTAAAAATATACAAACATTAAAAGAGAATTAAATATTAATGGTATTATTCAAAATTCTTCAAACTGATTAAAAACATTCAGAACTAAAGAGCTTGGAGAGAAGCTCTTTGGAGGGAAATAAGCAGAAAAAGATAGTTTTAAAATCTTCATTTTCATGTATACTTTTACCTAGTGTGGTTAACTATTATGTACTTTTTGAATGTGTTTTTCAGCAATTAGTTGGCCAATATTTTCCAAGCACTGCCATAAAGGCCTGACTAGTAATTCTCTCCACTGTCATCCTTTCCCTTGGAGCAATTTAAACATGGATGACACAGCAGGACAAGCAATATATGTTATTTAGATTCTTGCAGTTCAATCACATTTGTGGCTTCGTGTCTATGAGAGTGTTACAAAAGTTGATTAAGAAAATTAATGACAAGAAACAAGTGGGGAGAGAAGGAAGCAGAAACGAGAAACGAGAACTCTCTGGAAGACATTAATTGTGTAAAAGTCATACAAAACACCTCCTAGAGGGAAGATTTCTCCGCTATGAATCTTCTGAAGTTGATTTATTCTGAAACAAAATCTTAAAGTAAATGGTACCTCTGGTGATATGAAACACTTTGGGAACATACATAACACGGACAGATTGACTACACTCTACACTCCCCTTTCCCTTCCCCTTTCTGTACTTATTCACACAACTTCTGTCAAGATCCCAGAAGCAAAAAGTGAAGAACGTTAAAAAGGTCATATTCTGGACACATCGAGGGAGGAGTGTTAGGAAATCGCCCGTGTACAAATGGCCTACTTTGTAGCATCGCTTTTCCTTCTCTAGGGGGCTTAAGTCTCCCAGTACATGCAATTAAAACACTTGGATTCCAGTAGAAAAATAAGTGTGAAAAAAGTGTGTGTGTGTGGGGGGGGGGGGGAGTTTCCTGCATGTACTGTGAAATAGCAGACTTTGGGAAAAAATAAACAGCTTTAGAAATGAAAAGAAAAAAAAATATGCCAGAGCTATTGTCCGATTGACCTTTTCAGTGCTAATCATAGGTCATGGAGGGGTCATGCTGATTCTGTATATTTAACCCTTGTGCAAGAACTAAAAGAGAGCCCTTCTTTGAACTGCTTTATTTCTACCAAACTTCCCGTTTTCTGTCTTCTCCCTCCCCAGAAAGAGAACTTTTCCTTTATTTTTAGGGTTGTACCAGATGTCTCTTCCATTTTTAACGGATTGTTTGTTTCTTCCTGTAGAACTTCACAACCCAGTTTCAATAGAATATTTCCAAAATTACACTCTTAGGTGCCCAATAACCTGTTCTCATACAGGTCTCATACACAAAACAAGCTAGTCGACTACAAGTGGATCATTTTGTGATCTCTATCTTTGATCTGACAGATATATTTTGATCAATTTGAGACAAAACTATAGGAAGAAGTCATGCATAAGTCTTGCTTATCTTCAAGAGTGCTTTCTACACTGTCAATTCTCAATTTTTATTTCCAAACTTTGTTCTGCTCTGCTTCACTCACGGTGATTCTATGCTATTAGCAAGAGCTGAGCTTGCTGAATCAAAAGAGGAGAATTGTTCAGTATACAAAGAGGAGCCTTACCAGGCTAACGAATATCTTTATGAACTACCCTCTCCTTAACAGTAATTTATCTTGCAGAATACATGACATATATAGCAATATATTTTGCTTTGAACTCATAAGGTCTTAGACATTTAATACTCATGTAGTTAAAGTATTAGATAATCACATAAAATGTTGGTGTACATATGGTTGTAATAATCTGAGGCTTTGACTCACCTAACGTAGTGTCACAAATATTGTTTGTGGTATATAAAGCATATAAGGGAGCTGAGATCATTCAGCATTCACCAGCACAATTAAAATAGCTTTTTGCCCTTGCTCACTGAATAGAACAGTACTTTCTATGTGTTTCTGCTAAGACATATACTTCTTAATTCTCCAAATGAAGTCACTAATTTTATCCACAGGTATTCCCAATCAGTGTTGTTCAGAGTTGAATTAGAATCTGGGCGGCCCTAGGATTAGATCTTAACTTAGCCATGCCACTCAGTTAGTGACTTTGAACAAAGGCTAGCTCTTCAATCAATCTCTTGCTTCAGGTAGCATGTAGGAAAGGACAGAAGCTTGCCCTTTCCCTCCAGAGGATCACTTCTATTCTGCTCTTGCCACCACTATGCCTAGACTAATGTACTGCCCTCAATACAGAGGTTCTTCAGAGACTCCCACTAGCGACTCTCTTTCTATAAAGAAGATGCTGCAAGGAAAAGCATCATTCTAGCACCTGCATTATATCTCACTTCAAGGGTTCTCACAGTGAAGCATTCATACATCCTTTTGGTGTCCTGATAGTTCTCCAGAAACAGACCAGCATTGCTCTCTGGGTGGCCAGTTCCCCAGTGCTTCATTGTCATAGTTTTCCAACTTCAGTTAAGTTTGCTTTGCCTGAAATCCTAGTTGCTTTCATGGTGTGGTTTTGAGAGTAAGTTTTCTAGAAACAACCTCTGCTGCACAGGATATCTCTACCATGGAGCTCTGTGGTTCTCAACCTGTGTGTCCCCAGGTGTTTTGGCCTGCAACTCCCAGTAATCCCAACCAGCTGTTAGGATTTCTGGGAGTTGGAGGTCAAAACATCTGGGGACCCACAGGTTGAGAACCACTGTCTTAAAGTAAGACAGGGAAAGAAAAAGAAGCCAGGGGATGAAATGAAGCAATGTCAATTAGTGAAGCAGTGTCAGTTAGTTAATTATGGGTGTGGCACATCAGGAAAATATGAAAGGGGTAGAAAGAAAGGAGTTGGCCTACAAACTTCAGGTAACAGGACTGTTATCCTGGTTCTGTTTTCTGCCTTTCAGTTTCTCATCTTAACCTATGTGACTGGATTGTTGTGATGATTAAATGGCTAGGAAATGGCAACCTGTTTAATTTCTTTCTGGGGAAAGGTGGGAATTTGAGTAACCCATAAACAATCAGAGAAATTAATCTAGAGAACCTAACCACAACATCTACCTTCACTTCTAACACCCACTGCATGCTTCTAATGAATTTGGGATTTTGGGAACAGATGTTGGATGTGTTTAGCAAAAAATGTTCAGATCTGAAATGTTCAGTCTACCATTCCATCTTAAAACACAACAGTACCCTTGTGTTTTGATCTTGATGTAAACTATGAATATGAAATTAAAAAATGCAGACATGAATATGTATATAAAATATGGCATGTTCTCCCTTTCCAGACACCTACCCAATAGATTTTCATTTCCATGGAAAATGTTTTGATGGAAAGGAGGAGGTTAATATGACCAAAACCCATCTAATGTAAACCACAATGTGCCTATACCTCACATTTTGAGGTGAATACCTTTTAATAAAAATCCTAAGCAAATGGGTAGGAGCATAATGATATTAAAAGAATAAAGAGTTGTGGTATTTTATGTCACCAGGTGACAGCCACCTGGATATTAGCTACTTTTTGAAGAGATGATGCACCAGATGTAATTTAATGCAAATATCTTCTGAAGTGGCAAAGAGTTTCATCAAAACAGAATAAAAAAACAAGCGCATCCTCTAGCTATTGCAAATCTTGTGCAGGCAGAATCATTACACCTACACCTCACTTACTGAAGAGGGGGGAAAAAAAGAATAACCCAGCTCATTATCCTTAAAGAAACTAAAATCTGTTCAGTGATGAATGAACATTGAAGTGATTCATGCAGTTAGATCATTTTCTGACCGAATAATTGATGCATTTTGACAAGCTTGAAGTACAATGGTGTACTTCCCTCTCTGTGTAAGTATATGATAAATTAATGCAACTTGTAGGAATGGGATCTCATGAAAGGTTAGAGGAAACCCCAAATTATTCACGAATGGCTCATGAAATAAAATGTTGATTGTCGACATAATCTCTTGGCAGTGTTAGAAATGCGGTTTATACAATGCCATTTTCATGCAGAATTCAGGGATATGAATAAATTAAGTATTTAGAATGTTTAGTGTTTGTATTATCTTTATTTCCAGGTTTCATTTGCATGTCATTAAAAATAATGAGCCATAGTCTTAAATCTTGTAGATAGTCTCAGCTAGAGTAGAGTCACTCATTTCCTGGACAGTAAATCAACACTTGTGTAAATCCCATTGATTTCACGGACTTACTTACAGTTGGGGCCACTAGTTATATTTAGACTATGGTTTTTGTTAAATGTGGTTTGTTGCTTCAGCTACAAATGTAGAGTACGTGATCAAACAAACAGTGCAATTTCTATTACTCAAATTACTTTAGTGTAATTTCTATTACTCATTTTGTCAAATTTGTGGTAGGCAACTGGGCAACACAGTTTAAACAAACCATAGTTCATAAGTGAACAATAAACTATGGCTTGTTAGCAGAGGGAGAAGGTAAAATAAATCATAACAACAGAATTCCAACAAATTACACTATAGCATGTTGTGGTATAACAGGTTATATCATTGCAATTCTTAAATATACAAAACTTTGCCATTTAAATGTATATTTTATCATTATTGTTTTATTATTATTATTATTATTATTGTTGTTGTTATTCTGTATCAAGCTTGAACTAATTTCAGTTATTTGTTGTCATATACAAGTAGATGGACTGTGAGAAGATCCAACCAGTCCATCCTCCAGGAAATAAAGCCCGACTGCTCACTGGAGGGAAAGATACTAGAGACAAAGTTGAAGTACTTTGGCCACATCATGAGGAGACAGGAAAGCCTAGAGAAGACAGTTATGCTGGGGAAAGTGGAAGGCAAAAGGAAGAGGGGCCGACCAAGGGCAAGATGGATGGATGGCATCCTTGAAGTGACTGGACTGACCTTGAGGGAGCTGGGGGTGGTGACGGCCGACAGGGAGCTCTGGCGTGGGATGGTCCATGAGGTCACGAATAGTCGGAGACGACTGAACGAATGAACAACAAAACAAGTAGAAATCTCTCCTTGCTATCTTATCCCTCTGAGTCACCAAAAACCATCATCGCTTTACGTTCATTCCAACTGAACACTTTTTCAGTGTTTGCTTCTCTGTGGTAAATTTGTTAGCCCATCTCCCTTCTATAAAATAAGGCTCTTCTTGCTTGAGAAAAATAGGGTGATCATCAAGCAAAGAAAAGTTACTTTCTGAGACTCCAGCTCTTAGTGTTGAACATTTGATCTGTTCTGTATACCCCTACAATGCAGTTCAAATTGCATTATATGACATGATAGCTAGTGAATACTAGGAGCTAGTGTGAGCTAGTGAATTCTAGGAGTTATCTCAGCTGTAAGATACAAGACATTTCAACTGGGTCACGTCTCAAATCAAAATATTTATTTCGGTCATTGACCAGCACAGGAAATAGTGTCACATTTCCAGACAAACCTGGCATGTTTGGTACATTAAAAATATAAATATAACTACTAAAAACACAATATGGGTGAGGGAGCAGAAGGAGGAACAGGGTAAAAACATACAATGCCCAGATCCATCACCAAATTGAAGATTCAGGGAAGAAGATTACTGGACACACAGTTGACTTTTGGAACTAGTCATTCCCTGGCGGATTTTGTATGCTGCTGCATAGAACTTTGCGACATTGTAGGTTGTAGGGTCACGTCTCAAAGGAAACCTAGCGTATATCTACACCAGCCATCCCAAGCTGCAGCCTTCCAACTGTTTGGGCTTCCAGCTCCCAGAATTCCTGACCATTGAACGAACTGGCTAGGGCTTCTGGGAATTGTAGGCCAATACAGCTGGAAGGCTGCAGTTTGAGGATGCCTGATCAACACTGTCGAATTAATGCAGTTTGACATCACTTCAGTTGCCCTGGCTCAACATTTTGGAATCATGGAGGTGTTAATTTTACAAAGTTGTTAACCTTCTCTGACAAAGATTTTGGATGCCTGACAAAACTACAAATCCCAGGATTTCATAGCATTGCATCATAGCTGTGGAAGTGGTGATAAACAGTATTAACTTGACAGTGTAAATGCCATACTAGACTCACATACTTAAAACAGTTGCCTAGAACAGGTCAGTCATTGATCTTTTGGGGATTTGCTGGATGAACTGTGACATTTGCCAAATTCATATAAATAACTTAGTTATAATGTTTTTCATCATTCTTTTCTGTCTAAAAAGGATGTACTGTCAGCTATGAAAATGTTGAATGGTAATATAAAATCAAATGAATGGTCAAAATCAAGGTGGAACATTGATATAGGGTTAAGAGTCTACCAAATGTACCAAAAACCAAAACAATTTAATTAGTAACAGAAAACAGATAAAATTCTATAGAGTCCCCAAAATGTCTTGTAAAAATGGTTTTGTCTTGGAGGGCAATGGTAAGAGACACAACTCAACAGTGGGTCACAACATGCAAAAAATCCCAGGTTCAATCCTGATAGAATTAGCGAAGACTCACATTTGAGTTCAGCTTGGAGAGTGGCTACTAACCAGCATAGCTATTTCTGAGCTAAATGGGGCAGTATTCCAAATAGGTATAACAATGCACCCTGTGATTAAAAGAAGTGAAGAGATAGTTCATGCTTATATTAGTGCAATCATTGGTTGGCTAAAGATGTATAGATGAAAGCACCCAGGTGAGGGGAGGACTTGTAGCTTCGCTGGGGAATGTCACAGACTCCCTTACCCATCTCTCCTCATTCTTTGCTTTAATCTCCCACCTGCTTCTATCTTCCAATTTGGGCATTGTCTTTGTGCATTTGTGTAAATTGTGTTGTACTCAGCTTAATTACATGAACACCTGGCTTACATCCATGACTCTAAAGTGCCAACCACCCACTTTGGTGTTGATAGTAACCATTTCAAGAAGCTCAGTGTCGGTTTTCTGTCATCTTAAATGCCTGGTTTAGTCAACAATTATCTCAGGCTTCCATCATTACATTCACAGAAGACTGCTGAACTAATGTCATAGATTTTCTTTCCCTTCTATCTGATTTGTAGGCACACCTTTTACAGTCTCAATTAACTTGTTAGGATTTTAAACTGGGAAAATAATTATGTTACTCCAGGGACTACTGCATTCCGTTATTTTTTTTACTGCTGAGGTTGGCTGTTTTCAAGAATAGGGAGGAGTGTAAAAATAAAAGCAGTTAGGTTTATTTTGAGGATCTGCAACACTTTGTAGTAGGATTTAAACATAAATCTCTGCTTAAATGCTTGGCACACTGAGGCCACATTTAGTTAACTCTTAATGATGCTTCTTAAAATTTGTTTCCTCTTTAAAGCCTTCTTAAGTGAAATGAATATTGTGCCTGATTCGGCTATTTTCTAATTACTATTTACACTTATCCTGTCTTAATTAGCTTTAACTGAAAAAAATACCAGAATATTTAGGAAACACACATTTCCATATGTAAATAAACAGCTTAAATAGTTTTATAGAAAACTCCATCTCTCATTTTTTAAAAAATCTGTTTGTTTGTTTTGTTCTGTTAGAAATGTAATACAATGTTCTGGTTGCGGATAACACGATAAATATAAATATATGATGAGAGAAGTCCAGGCTAAGGAGTAATGGGTGCATAAAATGGTGACACCTCCATTCTGGTTTCCAAAGGGTTATATTGGGCACTGTTGAAATGAAGATCTTCAAATATTAATTCTGAAAAAAGGACTGTTTACCAAGAAAAGCCAATGTAATAAAAAGATGGGGAACTGTTTTAGAACATGTTCAAGACTAAGATTATCCACCTCATGGCTCAGTTTGTAGACTCCCCAGGCATGTCTATGGCCCACAATCATTTTGAATTATTTTAAAAAATGATATGACTTCTTATAATACACTTTCATATCAGAAATAACTACAAAGATCCTATATCATATTGGAAATTAAGCAAGATTGGTCCTTGTTAGTACTTAGATGGGAGAGTTCTAAAACATACCAGATACTGTAGGCTATGTATCAGAGGAAGACAATGGCAAACCACATCTTAGTGTTTCTTCCCTAAGAATTCCTTGCTAAATTCATGGGTTGCCATAAGTCAACAGTCAACATATACACAAGATAGTTTCATAAACACAAGGCACATACACAAATGATGATTTCATATGTTAATGTTGTGTTTTCTTTGAAGGCAAGAAGGTAATGATCTACTTGCTAGGCATACAATAATGCTATGGACCAATCTGCACTTTTTTGCAGCTCTGACAGAGAGTATTTATCTTTTTACCTACCTTCTCCCCTCCCACCCCCCAACATCACTATATTTCTATCATTCTAAAAACAAGATAATGCATCTAACCCATGGTTGTTCCCGTGATGAGATTTGTCCACCCACTTCCTGATGAATTTCCTTTATCTTTTATTCTGGTTATTATCTAGTTTGAGATTTCCAAAATCAATATTGTTTTCTACATAATGTTATTTTGCTGTGATTTACCCTTTTCATTTAAAGAATACTTTAAAATGTGACTAGGGCATTGTCAGGTTTTTTTTTCTTGGTATGCCTAATTTTCAGGCAGTCATAAGTCATGGCAAGGGGCAGAGAGGGGAGTCATGTAGCCCAACACTGGCTTTACTAGCTACCTTCTTTCCCGAGCATAAAAATACCATGCACTTCTGACCTTTGTTCATCAAATTTATGAAGAGTGTTGACTAGATTATAAAATCTATGGGTCCCCTTTTCAGCTGGGTTTGGAGAGGCTAAGACTACACAATGGGCTCCAAGGTAAAAGTGAACAAATGTCTTTGTTTAATTACTCATTTGGGATACTACAATCTGTTGCCAAAGCTGGTTATCATCAGCTTTGATTAGAAATCATGAAAGACAGCTGCTGAAACACTGAGTCAGGGAGATTGTATTGGATTAGAAAGGAGTTCCTTGTAATTTAAAATAGCAGAAGGGCCTGGGCTGGAGAAGGGAGGGGTGAGCCTATGAATACTCATTCATTTGAATACAAAGAAGGCCTGGGGATAGGTACCATATTGTAAATCCAGCTTCTGTAGGTTTTTCATATAACAAGTCTCTCCTCTAGCATGCCTGTGATCTTTGCTTTGGCCACAGTGGCCTCCCTCCACCCTGGCTCCTGCTGCCCTTTTCTAGCCCAGTTTAATTCACATTATTGTGTCCATGTGTGCAGATTGAACTGTTTTAGCTTTCCTTTAAACAGTATCCAGTGAGTTCTCTTCTTCCCTTCCAAAATGCTATTTCAGTGGTCCTCTTTTCTACTAGTAAGAGAATTATGGGGTATGGAGATTTTTTTTGTTTTGTTTTCCAACTTAACTGAATATTGTTCTTTTTGGTGGCAATGTACTGACTAGCACATTATTTGTTCTAAATGAGTTAAATCCAAGCTTGTAGACTGAATAAATAACTTTAAAAATCAACATGGTTCAGAAAAGTCTTTAGAGAATGGCTATTATCAGGATAAAGTATGAACCTTACATTTTTCCTATATTTATTCATAAATATGCATTTAAATATGTTTTTCAATTATTTTTAACAGACCTCATTAAAAGTGTGTGCATGTCCACAGTGCAATGCAACACACATACACATATAAGTATTATTTTTAAAAATAATTAGCTGTCTTGCTCCTATGCTAGGAAGAAGAGGGGGAATAAACTTATTAATCAAATAAATATAGGTTAAGGCTACTTTCTACATTATATAAACAATATGCTACTGCCAAGAAATGGACTTGAGCATAGCACATGTTCAATGAAATAGCTGGACCAAATTTAATATTAGTCCTACTTAGAGCTGGTGGATCAGAAGCAGTAACTCCACTTTTTCAGTGCATGCACTTTAGATAGGATCAGTACTGGACAACTCCTTTTCAAAAACCCAAAAGTTACACACCCCATGGACACTGGTCCCCTAATGTTGTTATCTCAGCACCTAAATGAAAGAATTGTATTTGTTTTAAAAGAGAATCTTGAGTTTTTCCATCTTGACCCACAACTTTGAACCTTGGTGTGTCTTATTATGCAAGCTAATAAGCAGAAGTATTAAAATATACTTCAGTTATATAGAAGAACAATTAAAGTTGAGAAAGAATCACTGACTTGTGCTTTCATAAGATTGCAGCCAAGATTGAACCTAAGCTATTCTTAAATCATTGGCAGCCAGAGTCAGGAGAAGTAAAAAGCCCAGAACTTGTGAATTTTACCGTGATAGCAGACTGCAAATAGTTTTACATAAGGAAGTGTAGATTGAAACAATTTGTTCCCATCTAGGTATGTGCTTGACAGCCCATTCAGTGCAAGCATTGCATCCCATGAAGTCAAGGCTGACAGCTCTAGCTATAAGGTACAAACATTCTCCAGCTTTATTGAAGCTTAACCACAAGACTATGTGTGACTTGAGCTCAGACATTTGTACTGTCAGACATGTATATGTTGGCTTAGACTTCGTTTTGTTTTCAATTGCACATAAAATGCATCTTGGCCCATTTTTTTCCATCCTTTGCACAGCACTGGCAGCAACAGAAAATGTCTCAAACTCTATTGGATCAGTTGTAGACACAAATCATCAACTGAGGAGCATGCTCTAGTTCCAGGCAGGAAAAACCATTGTATTTATGCATCCCGAAAATTGCAATGCATCTTAAACTATTTATCTAATTCAAACAATAGTATTTGCGGGAAATGTTCAATTATACATCCCTAAAAGTAAAACATTGATGAATCCATTGATGGATCTTAGTTTCTTCATAAATTAGCTACTCACAAATGCTTTTTGGATCAGCAAATAGCTCTGGCTCAAAGTGCTGATTAATGCTAACAAACAAAATATTTCAGGAAGTGGTGAAGCACAAACTCGGTTCAACAATTTTCAGTTCCTCATTGAGTATTTTCCTCATATTAGCCTTTTTCTTTCAGATAAGCAATACATTATTGTATATGAATAGCTCAAAAGTTCACTATGACAAAAATCACAACAATGCTGCAGAAAATCAGAGCTAATGAGAATGATTGCATGTGCTCAGTTTTTGTTACGAGGTCGGGTAGTGTTAGGTAAAAAATCAGCGGCATAGAATAAGTCACCCAACTGTATGGCTAAAACCAAATTTTTGTTTCATTTTTAGTCAATGTTAAGAAAACTACTTTGCAAGAACAATCAAACAAACATAACAAAACTATAATGGGTTCCCCACACAATTGATACTCCATTCTACAGATATATTAGGACAGTGAGAAAAGATTTTCAATAATAATAATAATCATAATCATCTTTATAACTCACCCTCTCTCCCCAAAGGGACTCAGGGAGGTTTACAGGAATAATAAAATGGCAAATACTCAATGCCAAAACCAAATAGACAATCAAAGCAAAACAAAAAGGGAAATAAACTCAATATAACTTATAACAAGCAAACAAGGATTGACTCAATGAACATAAAACATGAAAAATCATACTAATCAATCTACAATACCTTAAAAGCACAATATAATATAACATATAGCATAACATATCAGTGAACACAGGTAAATATCCATTGTCAGGGTGGGAGTATGTATCAGATATGTCAATCCTCTTCCTCTCTGGAAGCTAACTTGCACAAGTGGGTCTTTGGAAGCTTTTTAAAGGAGGGCCAATTTTAGTTCTATCGGGAGGGAGTTCCAGAGGTGGGGAAAGGCCATGGAGAAGGCCACCTCCCTTGTTTCTTCTGAGCCCCTGGTTTAAAATCTAGTACATCTGGAGATTTACAGATGTGCTGGACTGCAGTGTAAACCTATTTTATAGGTATTAGAATGTGGCTCCATTAAATGGAAGGAGAAGAATATTACATAGTTCTGGATTGTACAAATATGACAGTGTCATCTTTTGTTGTAAGGTGATCAGGAGGACAGGTTTAATACCATAGGCTTGTAACATATAGATTTGTAAGTAAATGAAATGGACTACTGTGATTATTTCTGAGAAATAAAAAAAGGAATGAGCTACTGCTGGAATTACAACTAACTGCTTTTGGGGCCTTGAAAATATAGCAATAGCTTTCTAAAAGCCATAGATTTCCACACTCTAGGGAGGTCATTCTTAAACAACTATTTTAAATGCCTGGCCCTTAGTTATGTTGGCTGATGGAAATGATTTTACGTGAGAAGAAGAATTGCTCTGGCAGTCTTGAGGGCATTTTTGCATAGTTGCACAATGCTTTATTGTTCTTGACTAAGGCACCGTTGCTCCCTTTAAGCCTTTATTTTGCCCAAAGATGATTTACTTCTGAATGCCCTGACCTTGACTTGTGTGCTCCTGTTCCTCAAGCTCATGCAATGTCCCCAGACAATGGCAACTATTGCAAGGCTTTCATGCAATGATGTCACTGAACTCTTTAAAGATGTATAGTTGACTTGGCTCCAGAAGAAAAACTCACACACAACCCACCTAATTATTACATGCAACCTTAGTGGAAAACAGAGGGCCTTACTGATAAGCTGAGTAAATAAACAGAATTTTTTTTGTTATGAATATAAAAATAGTAGTTAAAGGGATTGCTGCAGTGCGGCAAGTAATAGCCACAAGGTATGTTCTCAGGAAACATTGGGTGTTTTCAATTACATGCATTTTTGGAAGATGAAGGCCTAATGCAATTTGTAAAACATATCAATACGTTTTAGAGTCCACATGCTGTAGTGGTTTGAGTGTTAGATTTGGGAGATTAGGAGGGCAAGGGCAAAGTCCTTCTGAAGAAGAAAACCCTGCAATAGGTTCACTCGAGGAATGCCATACATTGGTAATGACTCGAAGACAAACAACAACTATGTGTGCATAAAAGTGAGATCCTTCAAAATCATTCATTTTCTAGAGATCCCAGATTCAAAACAGAGAGTGTTTTGGAGAACTCTTCAACTACTTTGGGTATATCCTTAATTTGTAATGCTTTCCAATTCAGTTGGGAGATTTCAAATTTGGAAAATAAGGTGGTAGCACAAAGAGATGTCTTCCCATTTTCAGATGGTTGAAAATGTCAACAGTGAAAAGGGGGTGAGGAGAAAATTAGCATAGTATGGAAGCAAGCTAAATTTATGTTAAGAAATGATGAAACAGATGTAATTATAATGAATGAATCACAAAACAAACTAGGTCTGATAAGGAAACAAACACATTTTTTCTGCATGCCTAGCACTGAATTTTATTGAGTGCCTCAGGCACACAACTCTCTCTTTCAGCCTAACAGGCCTTATGGGTTGTTCTGATAAAGGGATAGGTTGACTAATTAAAGATTTATTTTTGTGTGTGGGTGTGATCAGAAATAAAAATAAAATGTCCTCAGCATGAACATGAATGCAGTTTATTATAGTTCACTTATTAAAACAGGTAATAAGATACAAGAAGGAGAAGGCTGATAATTTTGCAGTGGTCTGGCTATTATTTTCATTCTTGAATATTCAATTTCTCAACTTTTAAAAACATACGTCAATCTATGCCTTAGACAGAACTTGGTCGTACATTATCTTCATTAGGTTGGGGAAACTTGGCAGATGCATAGGAAGCCCAGAAACAATTAGCTCAGTGTGCAAAATTGTCTGTCTCTGAATAAACAATGTCAATATAAAACAGAACTTAATGGACTTCAGTCTGACTGGTTTTTCGCTGATCAAGGAGAATGAATGGGAGCCAAGATACATAGGAGTGTTGTGTGTGTGTGTGTGTGTTTTAAGAGAAACTGCAAAGTAGTTGCATGTTTTCAGGAAGAAGCCACCCCTAGTAGGGATGTAATATATTCCAGGCTTAAGTCAACTTGGATCCTGGCTATCAGAAGCTATATATTTCCCCATGTAACCTTGCCAAGAAAGACCCTTCTTTTATTCCCTTACTGGTGCATTGGAGGTTGCTTTCAACTTGTAGTACGTCCTTCCAGTGGAAACAACCATATTTGGTTGTTTCTTTACTGTCCTCCTGCCAGCAAACAAAGATCTCTTTGTTCAAGTAGCATTTTGGCTATCCAAATGGCAGTGCTGCACTCCACTCATTACAATGCTTTTAAATTGTATTTAATTCAGTCACTGGACTATAGTAATTTTAAGGTTAGTTGTACCATTACAATTTATTTAGTATCTATGATTTAGTTGTATCATTTTGTTCAGAGGTTTTGAGTCACAACAGTATAAGAAAGATAGGATGCAATGGCCCTTGGTATCCACTGCATCCTATCTTTCTCATATTATTCCGGGACTTCCCGAGAATATCAAAAATGCCATTGTATCCAATGATGCAGTAAAATGGTATCCCTTATCTAAAATGGGAACGTTCATTGGAATTACAGATAATAGGTATATGTGTATACATAGATAGTTGAATATGTGGATAGAGGGGACCAAATGTATAACTACAATAGACAAAAAATGCTGTTCACAAATTGTTTACCATGTACAGATACAGCACTAGGAAAGTATGCCAATTTACTCATGGTTATTCCACTAGATAGGTAAAAGATACTGTTTTAAAAGAGTTGTTTTGTTCATATTTAGATGCAGGTAGGGAATAGATTTATTTTATATTACTGGAGACTCACTTACCATGGACTATTTCAGGATTCCATTTAACAGCCCACATGTTGGTAGATGGTTTCATTGGACCTGTGGGTTGTAGGGATTTAAGATATGGGAAGCAGGTTTTTATTTTGCACATATCCAGCATAACTCACATCACATAGGAAGGATGACATGCCAAGTGAAGTCACGCACTAGATGAAAATTTCAAAGTTGTTTTGAAGGTTGCAAATGGGATTTAAAGGTGAGAAACTTCTCCCTTGTTACTCACCAAGATGAAAGAACTCAATTTTCACTCTATATACCCCTCCTCAATAGAAAAGGGGAGAGAAGAGGCTATCAGAAGTTTGAAATGTATAAAATGCACAATGTGGTTTCTCTTCATATCTGCAGTTCCCCTACGGATAAAAATTTTAATCAGATGTTTTTGTACTGTTAAAGATTTTTCATTTGATTTACAACTTGTAGGGGGGGAGTTGCAGCAAGTAATCAGGGAGAATGCCAGGAGGAGGACAAAAGAAAGGTGAAACACAGTGTTAATAATTTAGTTTCAATAACCTTAAAAGGTTTGCCAGTCACTTTTAACCTTGTATTTTTTAATACTTAAAAAAGAGGTCCAGCTACTGAACTGAATCATGAAAATGTTTGATTTAATTTGCAAACCATCCATCTTTGTTCTGCTACAAGCAAACTGAAGCATCTAGATAAAAGAGGAAAGATTAAAACATGCACAGTTTTCCAGTTTGAGTGTCTGGCACTTTAAGTCACTCTTATGAACGTACACTCTCTGAACACGAGAGAGGGAATGCTTTCAGTTAATGGAGAAAGTCTCCTTCTTCCATTAGCAGAAGGAGACTTAACCAAGCAGAAAGAAATTGATACAGATCAGAGGAGAAAAGCCCAGGATGAGAAGAGCCTGAAAAACCTTCTTGTGAAACTAGTTCTTCTAATTAGTCAAGAAAAAGGTGTTCAGAAACAGTGGCCAGCGTCACTGTTAGCTAGACAGTTCCTATAAGCTAGAAGTCGACCTCATAACTCCATAGCATTCTCATTTGCAATTATGAACCTCATGACCGCACATAACCCTGAAACCCACCGTCAAAGCAGTCAGCAGTCTGGAGTGACAAAGTTCTGAGCTCCGGCCAAGCAGGGCACTGCAGGATGACCAACCACCTCCTGCCAGGAAATGAAAGAGAGCTGGCCACGTCATCCTGCAGCACACTACTACTCTCAGAAACAGCACAGGTCTCCATTGCTCTGGATGGTGGACTGGCTTTTAAGGTGGGTTTCAAGTGATGATTTTTGATCCAGGATCTTGAGCAATGAATTAGCCAAAGCTAGCTTATTTTCAGTCAGAGCAATCTTCTCATGATCTCTAAATATGCTTCCTATTCTAAATAGTCACACACATACACAAAAAAACATTTGGGCATCCCACTTTTCTTCCAGTACAAGAACATATAGCAAAGTAACTGTAAGGTGTGGGTGCGTGTGTGTCGGTGTCAATGTATGCATGCATGGACATATTTTTACAATTTCATTATTTAAACAGTGCTACACAAAGTGAATGTCCCTGGATCAGTACCACTCATTGAGTAATTGCTGGGTGTTTTGCTTTGCTTTGTTTTGTTTTTGAAAGAAGGAAATCATTGTAGCCAATGGACACAAATACGGTATCATCCTTTGACTTATTGTGGAGGGAGGGGGGTGTTGCTGGTCAACAATTCTTGGCAAGCACTTATTTAAAACATGATAAATGCAGTGATAAAATATTTTGGAATTTCATTAAACACACTGTGGGCTCTAAAATGAGCATCAGTAAATTATTAAATAGCACCTGCATCCAGTTCAGCCCAATCTCTTATGCATTTTTGAGAGCAGAAGCTTCAAATCCAGTAGCATAAAAATTGTTAACTGTCTGCTTGTGCTTTCTCAGAGGTTGACATAAATGATGGTCCTAATGCAGACTCCTTCTGCAAGCCCACAAAAAGCATTCCCTTATTTTTGAATCTGTAGGTAGGTATCTAGCAATCTAATCTAATTTTTATCCTGCCTTTCTTCCAAATGAGACTGCCAGTAGCTCACAAGGCCAGAACAAGACAGATCTAATATATTTGGGTTGTGTGCTTTCAAATTGTTTCTGACTTGTGGCAACTCTAGCACAAACCTATCACAGGGTTTTCTTGACAGGATTTTTTTTTTTCATAGGGGCTGCAAGAGTATGGCCTAACCAAGGTCCCTCAGTTGTTTTCCATGATTGAGCAGGGATTTGAACCATGGTTTCCCAGAATCCTAGTCAAAGTAATACATCACCATAAATATTATATTTATACTAAAGAAAAACATATAGGACCTGGGCCATAAGGAAGATTCACAGATGGATATAAAATACCTCCTGTTGAGAGAGACTTTGAATTACTTCCAATATAACACTCTTTGTGATACTCCCTATTAAAGCAGGAAAATTAATGCAAAAGTACGATTGGCACTGGAAACTGAATGTGCACTTCCTTGGGATCTTGTCACAGACCAGCTGGCTTGGGTGTAGCTTGCACGCTCACTGGGAATCAGTGGGATGTGTAAACAAAGCACTCCATCAATGCATTGGGTAATTTAATTCCATGGGTTTCAGCTGACCTGTGCCATATACCAGGTCAAGCAGAGGGGAAACTGTTGTGATCATGTTTCTTTTGCTGACCCAGAGCCTACCCCAGTTCATCTGAGAATGCCACGAGGTTCAATTACATGATGGCTAAAATCTATGATGTCTTAATCTGCCACTCTTCTTACCTCCCTTCCCCACTTCTCTGGGGATTTAGGTAGCAACATAAAAGTGGCTGAACCTTTAGTGACAGAGGTTCAACATGAAAACTCCTAAAATAAAGAATCACAAGAACGCTTTCCAGTAAATAATTTAAAAATCTAACATAGTTCTAACTAAAATCCATCAACAAATATAGAAAACAAAACAGTGGCCCACAGATTGGAAATGCTCAATATACATTCCAGTCCCAGAGAAAGGGGAAACCAAGAATTGCAGTTACCAAAGGACCATTGCATGGTCTGAATACATCATAATGGAGATTGAAGTTCTGATTTCCTAGTGATGTCATCAGCCTCTATGAAGAATGATTTAATTGATTTACTGATTTTCCTATTAGGTGTTGCTGCATCTTGGCATGCCTGTAAGACAGAAAGCAAATTTATTCTCCCTTTGTCTAAATCAATATATATATGTTCTTAAAGAAATGGGGAAATGAGGCAATTAGAACTAGCCTTCAGTCAAAGCATTACAGCTCAGAACAGAGTCCCAGCTCACTTTCATTTCTAGGCTTGTGCCTAAAGCATAGGATTTGTCTTTCTCTCTAAACAAGTTTACACTCGTTCTCCAGTGATAAAGTGATTGTCAACCATGTTATAGATTGGTTGCAGTCTGAAGCCATTAATTCTATTTCCAGAGTGAGCAGCAAGCTAATAGTTGGTCAGCTGAGGGACTTCACTTGTTCCTCAGAATTGTCTGGTAGCTTGAAACCCAGAAGGGAGAAACACTGTTTGGATTTACTCCAGATTAAATGAAAAGATCTCTGAACAATTTGAGATCTGGAAGGGTAGCCAACTGAGATGCTCTTTCCTTTATTCTCATTGAATCTCAATTTTCTCGCTGTTTATACCCGTCATGCACAGGCAGCTATATTGAACTATGTTCACACACACACACACACACGTGTGTGCGCGCGCACACTGCTGGTATCCTGATGACAAGTGCTCCTGAAGCACTTAAAAGATTTGGACTGAAGTCCATATTATCTCTGCCATCATATAATATCATTAAATCCAAAAATGTCGCTAAGTTATTTCTGCTATGGGATGGGAGAGATGGAAAATTGGATTATGTGAGTTACATATAATGTCAGGATTTCTGTTATTCATTTCATCCTGTTTCATAGAAGAATTGTGTAATTAAGCATAAACAACTACTAAAAGAAAACTAACGGTACAGAAAGAAAAGAAGCTTTATTCATTTTCTTCACTAATCAGATATATGTAGAAGTAAGAGAGGCAAAATGGCAGCAAATAATAATAATAATAACAACAACAACCTTATTTTTGTACCATGCCTCCATCTCCCCGAAGGAACTCGTGGAAGGTTACATGGGAACACATCCAAACAACATTGTTAAAATAGTACATTAAAATTCAAATAACAACATCATAACACAATATAAAACAACCAGATATATAACACAATGTAAAATAAAAACCATTTACTGTGAGACTTTGAGAGCCATTCAGCAGTGGAACTCTCTGCCTTGGAGTGTGGTGGAGGCTCCTTCTTTGGAAGCTTTTAAACAGAGGCCATCTGTCAGGGGTGATTTGAATGCAATATTCCTGCTTCTTGGCAGGGGGTTGGACTGGACGGCCCATGAGGTCTCTTCCAACTCTTTGATTCTATGATTCCATCCACCAACAACCAGTGGCCTGAAATAGTAACAGTTCCTGAAACCTAGGCAGAGGGCTTCGGTTTTGTGTAGGCTATGGTAGAGCTAAGGAGAGTAATCTTACTTGCAGAGTTGGTATTACAATTTAGCAGGAAAAGATAGACATGGAATTGCTTGCTCTGCCTACTATTATTTCCTTGCATGCCTAGTAATAAAATGTGTGATGCTTTTGTTTCCCAAATTAGTATTTTTGCAATCACTGCTGTACAGAAATATTTATATTCACAGAGAATATGCAAAAGTAGGACAAGGAAGAAAATGTTCTGGCCTCTGGGCCTAATCCAACCTGCAAAGTCTGATAAAGCCTTGAAAAGGGTGTACTATGGAACAATTCCCACTTTACTGTTGGTCTGCCCCACTGAGAGGCTGATATTGTTATATCAGTGATATCACAGCACTCCTCCTTGCTCATAAATACATTCCTATGCACATTGCACATATCTTACTTTGCTGTGCGGAAGGGCCCTTAGAAGGGGGTTCTTTCTAGCCCTCTTTAGGAAGTAATTCCAGGAGCAGAGAATGGGAAATCTTCTATTTCTAGTCTGAACAAAATCTGGCTACCAGTATTAAAAAAAACTCTAAAATTATAACTGTAAATAAAGAACAACACTCAAACACAGGGGAACTCCAGACAAGAAACAATCAGGGCCAGCTAATCACCTCTCAACAAAGGATTCTCCCTAAAAACTGTCAGGCTATGAAATGGTAATCAAGGTGGCCAATTGAAACATTCATACCTACCTCCAACAGACAAGAGTTTTTTCTCCCATCCTGGATCTTCCACAATTTTCCTAGTTAAAGGTTTTCCTCTGACATGAAGTGCAGTCGTGTCTGACTCTGGGGTGTGGTGCTCATCTGCATTTCTAAGTCGAAGAGCTGGCATTGTCCGTAGACACCTCCAAAGGCATGTGGCCGGCATGACTGCATGGAGCGCCGGGGCAGCCTCCCTTATTTATTTACACGTGAGTAGGCTGCGCGGAGCAGCTGCCCTTGGCTGGCTCATGCTGCCCATCGGGCCCGATGAGCAGCGTGAGCCTGCCAAGGGAGGAGCAGCACCACATGGCCTACTCATGCGTAAAGCATCTTGCGAGGTGCTTTATGCGTGAGTAGGCCATGCGGAGCAGCTGCCCTAGGCTGGCTCACACTGCCCATCGGGCCTGATGGATAGCGTGAGCCAGCGAAGGGAGGGGCACTGTGTGGAGGGAGCGCTCCTCCTCCGCGGGCCGGATAAGTGCCCTTGGTGAGCCGGAAGTGGCCCGCAGGCCGTAGTTTGAGGACTCCTGATCTATAGATTAAAGTAGGTATAGTAAAGGTAAAGCTTATCCCTTGACATTAGGTCCAATTGTGTCCAACTCTGGGAGTTGGTGCTCATCAAAAATGGCAGCAGATAACAACAACAACAACAACAACAACAACAACAACAACAACAACAACTTTATTTTTGTATCCCGCCTCCTTCTCCCTGAAGGAACTCAGGGCAGCTTACATTTGGTCAAGCCCAAACAACATAGTTAAAATAGCACACTAAAATTCAAATGGCAACATCATAGTAAAGTTTTCCCCTGACATTACGTTTAGTCATGTCCAACTCTGAGGGATGGTGCTCACCTCCACTTCTAAGCCAAAGAGCTGACGTCGTCCATAGACACCTCCAAGGTCATATGGCCAGCATGACTGCATGGAGCACCACTACCTTCCCGCTGGAGCGGTACCTACTAATCTACTCAGATTTGCATGTTTTTGAACTGCTAGGTTGACAGAGTGAAGGAAGATAGATGCTTTTGACCTGTGGTGCTGGAGGAAAGTTCTGAGAGTGCCTTGGACTGCGGGAAGATCCAGCCAGTCCATACTTATGGATATAAAGCCAGACTGCTCATTGGAGGGAAGGATAGTAGAGGCAAAGATGAAGTACTTTGGTCACAACATGAGAAGAAAGGAAAGCTTAGAGAAGACAATTATGCTGGGGAAAATAGAAGGAAAAAAGGAAAAGGGGCCAACCAAGGGCAAGATGGATGGATGTTATCCTTAAAGTGACTGGATAAACCTTGAAGGAGCTGGGGGGTGGTGAAGGCTGACAGGGAGCTCTGGCGTGGGCTGGTCCATGAGGTCACAAAGAGTCGGAAATGACTGAATGAATGAACAACAACAAAGTTGACAGAAGTTGGGGCTGACAGCGGATGCTCATGCCACTCCCCAAATTTGAACCTGCAGAGGTATAGAACAAGTATTACAATCTTTACAATTTACTTTACTTGGGCACATCTGTACACATGTAACAGACTGTAAAGTGCAGCTCACTGGTAGTATTAAAATTCTGTTGTCCACTGTCGTAGCCTTTTAAATTTCAACATGTTTGGAAGTGCTTTGTTTATATTAGTGCCACTTATAAAACATTTAGAAGGGCCATTCTGCTGAATAAACAGTCGAGGGGCTGGAGGATAAGCATATCGCCATGAAATTCTTAAAAGTAAACTTTCCAACCCGCTTCCTGTCAAGAGAGAACTTGGGCAGTAAAACTGCAAACTCTGTGCTCCAAGATGAGATAGGCAGAATTAGATTAAGCAGCTTACTGTTGACATGTCTATTGATCTGGGTTCCGTACAGTTTCCTGCCACTGCTAGCAGTAAGATTGCTGTATACAATAATATAGTGGCCTGGTTTATATGAAATTGGGGTCTCCAAGCATCAATTATTGCAGGAAGGCAGTGGCACTGGGAGATAAGGTTAAGCTGCTTGCTATGTTTAAGACTGCTCAAACTCAAACAGCACATTTGCTGTCTAAATTTGTACATATACATTGGACGGACAGTGCTTATTCCCTCTCCTCCACCCAGCATTCCCGACTCTCAAGATCACCCTATATTATCCCAATTTTTAACAAATCACTTTAAAAGCACAGTGTCCAGTGGTCTCTTTCTGCAGATTGTTTGCTTTTGTTGTAAATAAAATGAATATTACTAAAAGGGAGGTCTGGAGTCTCAATGTGTTTCAGATTTGAAAGTCTTGAGGTATATCTGCAGATGGTGCACAGGTGGTTTGCTCTTGCCTTCTTGTGAGAGAGATGTTTCATAAATTCTCTTGTCTTCATTCCTCTTTCAAGTCAATTGTATTATGCAAAAAGAAAAACCCTTACTTTTAAGATGTTTATGTTGAATACTAAAACATGATTGAAAAAGTCATTATACATTTTGCTCAACTTTAGAAGAACGCAGAATGCACTATTGTGCATTGAGAGAGAGTCCTGCATTTGGCAACCACAGTCTCATTTCCCTAGTCATTCGAAGTCTGGTAGCATTGGTCTCAGTTGGGGCAATCAATCTGCTTTGGACTTTCGTCTGAACTATTGAAAGTGATTAATCTATTTTTAAATAAAAGGTTCTGCAGCTTGGATAGGTCCTCTAAGGTTCAGGCTAAAACCTGGAAAGGATGTACCACTCCAAAGATATTGAAACCAACAGCCATCATCACCAACAAAAACATTTTTGGATTACAAACAATGGAGTTTTTTTAGGGTGTATTTTTAAAAACTTACTTTTCAAGTGACCTTCAACTTTATGTGTCAAAATATATTTGTAGCCCAGCAACTATTGTCTTGATTTCAGTATTCCAAGGGAAATTACACTTATAAAAACAATAGTAGCACAGCAAATTCTATTGTTTGAGCGTTACAGCTGAAGATGTGAGCTATATCTCCAATGAAAGGAGTTTTAAGAGTGACATTTGAGTGTGTTTATTACTACATTTGTAGGGAATCTGTACTATAAATACGATTTTTATCATAACATAGTCTCTCTGCAATCAACTGAAGCTCAAGAAAAAGAATAATTCTTTGTTCCCTACACAATAGAAAAATCCAGATGTACAATTTGACTTTGAGGAATTTCCGCTAGAATGCTTTTTAACAAAAATTAAGACCACTTCTGAATAATTTATTGTAATTGTTTTATCAACAAAAACTACAGCAATATGTGTTAGAAACAGCTATTTTGGGTGTCTCAAAGTTATTACAGGATTCCCTTATGTCTTTTAAGGCCAAAACTGGCTGTGTTTTTGAATACATTGGAAACAGATTTTAATATATCTAGCTCAAGACAGTTTGATTCTTGGGGCAAAGAACAAGATGGTGCTCCCTTCATAATCTATACATAGAAGATGATGAGACTAGCACTTGAATTTTATTTAAATTATCATGATAGGACTCTCAGCACTAGACACTCAAGACATCCTTGCTGTGTAATCCTTTGCACATCAGGGTGTTTTGGGTGGAAATATGTGTGTTCCAAATAAATGTTTTGTTTCTGCACATAACTTTCTTATTGTTAAAAAAGTTTTCTGCATCAAAAGTAATATTGATGCACTGGCCGAGCTCCTGTTTATGGAGTTTATGGAATGTAAGAGTGTCTTTGAACTGTCATGAGTGTCATGAGATGCAGTAACATGACATAAAACATATAGTCTTCACATACTCTCTTTGGGGATGGAGTGAGAGCTACATCGGACTGCAAATTGTGTTGTGGTGCTCCCGTTCCCTAGAAGGCAATTGCTAAGATGCAATAATGGCTGTTTATTGTGGAAGGAAGGAAGAGAAAGTGATCAGACAGTAATTAGCTAGAGTTCTGCAGTCAAGATAAGGTCTACCTCATCACCTTTCTCCTCTGATCATTAAATGGCCTTTGCATTGCTTTCTTGGACCTTGCCCATCACAATGTGTGTGTGTAGATATTGAAGAGATCCTTGCAAATCATACACACATAATCTCGAATCTCATATAAATATGTGACAGTGGGGTTCACGCAGTGTATTTCTGCAAAATACTGTACACTTATTGCAAAATACTGTACATTGAAAAATGCTGAACAATCAGTATTTCTGCAGAGGAATTTGAGTATTTAGTTCTTGTGGGTTTTGAGTATTTGAGTATTTATTGCAAATCACACTGTCACTTGTTACTTTTTCTACTGATAATGTCTTTTCTGACCAATTTTTACTCCAAGGATGTACACATTTTTGCACAACTGAATTTTCCCATACAAAACTCAAAGTAGGAACAATTCTTTAAAATTATACAGAAATCCTCATATTCTCATAGAAGGGGGGGGGGGGATATTTATTTTTTTAAATGCAAGTAGGACAAAATAATAAGCAAATAATTGCATCCCTGATCTTTTCTGAGGTAGTTGAAGACTAGGAAGGTCAATACAGAGGAAGAATAGTTTGAAATATACTCTTTTATAAATTTTATAAATATTATTATCCATCAAGACATCCACACATTCTTGTGCCTTAAGTGAAGAGTGTGCATCCCAAGATTATTCAGTTAATTAAACTGATGAAGTAATAATGTTACTTAATGTTTTTGTACTGAATGGCAAAAGGACAAGGTCAGCTCTAATGAATATTAAAAAAATATGTAACAAAAACATGAGGAAAGTGTTTCCTATTTTCCAAAACTTGAGAAGATGCTAGTATGTTCTCTGTAATAGGTTCCTAAACCTCCTCTTTTCATTGTTGTCTCTCATTTCTGCTATTCATTAAAATAATGTAGAAACATCTGAAAGGGAATATGAAATATTTGACAACTTTGGCATAATTTCAAGGAATGAGACCATCTCTAATGCTGGAATGCTAAGTCAAATTTGTATATGAATTGGATGGCAGTGATTGGATCATGAGAAGCCTCACTTAGAAAAGGAAAACTGTTCTGGAGTATTCATGGGTTGATGGATGGTTTTGACTTGACATACTTTTCATATAGTATTTCTACATAAGGTAGTAAATGTTTCTAATCCTACTTTTTATGGAAGTAACCAACCAAAAGGGTACAAAAATGTATTGAAGCTTTTATCATATCCACATTTCTTCATCATGCTGAATATTATGATCTGGGGACAACTTGCATCATATTCAAATCATGTTATCTGCACAGTTGCCTGAAATGGAATGGAAGAAAGGGTCTGTGATATTTAAATGAGCAACCCATAGGCATATAAGGAAGAAGAAATGCAGAAAGATTAGAAAGATTGCAGAAAGATTGTTTAAAATATTGCACAGAGCTTCAGAATTTTCTCCTGGGAAATACAGAACTTCTGGTTTAACACAATTTGAGGACACCAGGTTGGGGAAGACTGTTAGAAGCAGTCTTCCAAGGAATGGGATGATGAGATGTAGGACATCGCTAGAGCTGGAGTATGAATGCAAGCACTGGATAAAGATGTTTGTAACTAATCTGCTCAGTGCCTCAGCAATTAGAGATAATGTTGATTACTTTGATGTGTGTCTGTTTTTAAAATTGCCTAGTTATAATTAAAAACAGCTAAGGTTTGACCTGTTGAGTAAAGACTGATACCATAAGACAACGGGAGCTTAATCTGGATGTTTTCAAAGTATGATCATGCATTCTGTCAACATGGGCTTTTGGGGAGGGGAGGGGTTATCTTTTAATGAGAAGTTAATTGGTTTTTATTGCTGTTTTGTGGGTGGAAGGCAAATGGAACATCTGAGGCGGACAGACTTTTAATAAATAGCATTTGCTTCAAATGGAGATTAAAACTAGGAGTACAAAGGCAACATTTAGACCACTGCACAGGGAATCTGATCTGTAAAATTAATTGACAGTTAAAAGTTTTGTATTTGATCTCTGGCTTACACTACTGTCACATTAGGATTTCAGCGTTATGCGCTATTTTAGAAACTACATAGATTTGTCATGCTGGGATCTTGGCCTTTTCCTGATTTAATTTATTTATGTTTTCAGCAACTTTAATAGGCCATATTCTGCACTCTTTATTGTTCATCTTGCTCTTTTCATGGGAGCTGCCTTGAGAGAGTCTGTCAATTCTTTGGGGCTTTCCTGACATCTTACTGCTCTTATTTCCATATGCCATTAATCAAGGGAGCCAATCAAAATAGAGGCGGATTAACACGGGATGGAATTAATCTTGTCTGCTTTGCTTTGCTGTTAATTATCTCTATTGTTGTTAGAAAAAAAAGTAAGCCGGCTGCTGGAGGAGCTGTCTATCCCTTATTAGGAGACAAACTGAGCTTGAACACAGAAGACAATCATGCTTCCTCCCTGCAATTAGCCACAAGATGGAATGTTTTTTTCTTTACATTTTAATATAAATAATAATAAATCACTCAGAGGTGTCATGACCTCTTGATCTCCTAATTCGCTTACATTAGACAAAGGTCCAAGTTGGTATCCTCGGGTGAGCACTCCAGTAAAAGGTTGTAGCCATAGTGTTAATGTTCTTTGCCAGTCTCTACAAATATTTCCTGTTCCATTGACCTGGAGAGGAAAGGAGACATGAAACTATTAGAAACTGGAGATTACATAGATTACTTTAACCCTTTGCAATCTCTGAAGACCCAGTCTGAGTCCCTTGACCCCTGCTCACCTGCTGTTTGCCTGTGGCATGGAAAGAAGGTCCTATTTGTTCCAATACCATCATTTCTAGCTTGGCCCAAATGAAGCATTGAGTTTACCCGTTATTTGGTGACCAATAGAAACCACGGAAGATATTGTTGCTAAGCCCTACTGTTATCTGAGAGCAAATTGTCCAGAAAGTGTGGACGATTAAGACAAGATGGAGATTTTGCATTGTTGGTTGTGTTGTTGTTCATTTGTTCAGTCGTTTCCAACTCTTCGTGACCTCATGGACCAGCCCATGCCAGAGCTCCCTGTTGGCCGTCACCTCCCCAGCTCCTTCAGAGTCAATCCAGTCACTTCAAGGATGCCATCCATCCATCTTGCCCTTGGTTGGCCCCTCTTCCTTTTTCCTTCCATTTTCCTCAGCATAATTGTCTTCTCTAAGTTTTCCTGTCATTGTTGGTGGTAGCATGTATGAATAAGAAACACTATAATGTTAGCAACGATTCTCCCAATTCGTCTTTTAAAGCTTACTTTTTGTAGCCTCCAAATATTGGATATGCATTTTCACCACCTTTTTGAATTGAAATAAAATGAAATATAAGTATATTGTTTGGAGCTTTCTGAAAGTACAGAATGGAAGCAATATAACAAAGGGCAACCAATTGCCATGGAAGTGGTTGGATATACTCCTTCAGTGACATTTCAGAGTAATACTTACTTTATCTCTATCTTGTAACTTTGTCTTTCACACCGCAAAAGGAGAAAATAGAAGTAACTGTTCAATTTCTTTTTTCAGAATCAAAGTATCCTAAAGGTTTATCTCCTAAACCTAAGTTTTCTGTCTTTGTTTATTAAGTTTGTATGACTGGCCATCAATATATATTCTCTGGATAGCAAATACGATATTAAAAATGCAATATGCAATAACTGAAAACAGAAAAGCAATAAAATGTAGAAAAATCCACAAAAAAGACCATCAAACCTTCCTGGAAGCAGATATAAAATAATTTGAATTTATACAAAACACTAAGATATTAAGATCCCAAGATACATTTTCAACATCACTTGAAAGGCTTCCAGAAATAGACAGGCTTTCACCCTGTGTCAAAAAGATCATAATGTCTATGCTAGGCTAGTATCTCTGAGGGTGGGACTATTTCGTAGCTTGACTATTACTCCTGACATATAGCCACCTCCCTCATTACTCAGAAAGGGCACATGGAGCTGAAGTCCCTGAACATCTCAGAAGAATATAGGAAAAGGTGTGTAACCAGATTTCAAGCCATTATTGAAATTATAGATTTAGCACCAACAGATATTAATTGCAGGTGTTCTTTTATCCTGGTCTTTTTAAAGGTAAAGGTAAAAGTTTCCCCTAGCATTGTCTAGCCATGTCTTGACTCTGTGGTGTGGTGCTCATCTTCATTTCTAAACCAAAGAGCCAGCATTGTCCATAGATACTACCAAGGTCATGTGATCATCATAAATGCATGGAGCACCGTTACCTACCCGCTGAATCAGGACCTATTGATCTACTCACATTTGCATGTTTTTGAAGTGCTAGGATGGTAGAAGTTGGGCCTAATAGCGGGAGCTCACCCCACTCCCCAGATTTGAATTGTCAACCTTTCAGTCAGCAAGTTCAGCACCTCAGCGGTTTAACCTGCTGCTCCATCAGGGGGCTGTTTTTGCTCTTATAAAATTTGAGAAGTTTGCATATTTTTGGTTAAATCAAATACAATGTGTTTTTTTTTAAGTAACTATTTTTTTCATAATCTTATCCACCTTCCTTAAGCTATGATGTGGCTTGGATTTAGGTTGGATATTCCTAGAGCAGTCCCATTGAAATCACTGGGACTTAAATTAGTTGTAAATAACTCAAATATTATTGATTTAAGTAGATGTACTTTTAAGCACTGCTAATGTGGAATCAAATCTTATGAACTGAAATTGTACCAAAGCTGAATACTATTGCTTTTATAGGTACTACTGGCATATAAGTGACATTTGTAATACTAAAAAAGATATTAAAATGTCAGATTTCACTTAACTTACTATTCATATTTAAAAGATAGCATTTCCCTACCATATGAAATAGAAAATGAGTGCTGATAACGTCTGCATTCTTTCTCATTCTCACCGACTAAGAGGTGCTTTCACTAATTCCACCGAGTACACTTTATCTAAGAAATTGTTCTTTCTTTCTTTATTGTGATTAGAAACTGAATTATATTGAATGGAAGATTTTAACTGTGATAGGAATAGATGGCTTGTTTGGAAAGTATATGTTATGAGTTTCTATTGATAATGTACAACTAGATCACCTCATTGAACTGTTCTAAAGAATTTCACCAACTATTCACATACATTTCTCTAATAATTCATATTAAAGGACTATAAATAAATGATATTTGCCTTTAAAGAATTAGTTACAATGAACCTCCTTAATCAACTAACTATTGAATATTTTAGTGTGAGAATTCATACCTACATAATGTATAGGCTGAGATCCTGAATCAGGCTTCCATAATAGAAATTCCTGCATTTGGAGTTATGCTTTAACTATGCTACCTAATGCTTGTGATGAATGACAACTCTTATATTACTAAGGATTCAACTAAATGTGCAATTCAATGTGTAATTTTGCTTTTATGACCTTGAGTTGAATATGGACATTGCACACTGGATAAAAAAGCTTTACCACTTCCACGGGGATAATTATTGCATACATAAAACACTAAGGTTTTGGTAGTTTTGTGCCTTTCAAGTAATTTCTGACTTGTGGTAACCCTAAGGTGACCCTATCTTGAGATTTTCTTGGCAAGATTTGTTTGACGAGGTGGTGATGTTTCTATAACCTTCCTCTTGAGGCTAAAGGAGTGCGACTTGCCCGAGTTCACCCATTAGGTTTTGTTGGCCAAGCAAGGATTGGAACTCTTGAAGTCCTGGTCAATCACTCCTACCATTTAATCACAGAGGCTCTCATAAGATGTGGGATTTAAAAAACTGTTTTGGTAGAAGTGTGAGACATGGTGGAACGGTCCCCAAGAGCATGAGTTTACATCTCAGAGAGGTGGATAAGAGCTGAGGACCTTGAGTCCCTAAAAACCAATTTAACCTATCACATTTAACTATTCAAGTGCCAATTGTTGACATTTTGAGCAATAACCCCAGAAGACGAAAAACGTTTGCTTTTAATTTTAAACTAGACATATACACCCAAGTTTAGATGAAAAAGTGATAAGTTTTAAAATCAGAATTTGAAGCTTCTGATCTGCTTCTCATACGCACAAATGAAGAGTTGGGGAAGCTTCAATGAGAAACCATTGTTTCTTGTTACATCTGAACTGGATTTCCATGTTCTTGATTTCCAGAAACTTTTCTTCCCTAGTTTCTGCTATCCCACATAGGCACCTCTTTATCACTATAGACCCATAGTGCCTGATAAGATCTTGATGACTCAAGCAGAAGTATTTGTACTGAAATCCTGAGCAAGCCACCGAATCTTGATGTCTTCCAATTGTTGGTATGGCTTCTATACTATTTGCTGAAATGGTAGCTGTAAAATATTATTCCAGATTCCATCCACTTTTGCTAATCTTGAGTAAAATAGAAGCCAAAGACCCTACTGCAACCATCCAAAAGTGGAATAGTAATAGGCCATGTCCAGACAATATTTTACTTGGATACTAAGATTGATTATAGTAATCACATCCTAATGCTAGGCATAAGTCTTTAAGTGCATGTAAATGTTCTTCATAGAACATACTGTGCCAAGCATGCTTTTGGTGTTCTGCGAAAAATAATAAATGGGTGAACATTTAAAATTTCCTGACACTTAATTCTACATGTCAATATAAACTTTCAAAAATCAATAACAGCTGCAAAATCAAAAAGTTTGTTAATATGCATAGCTTATAGACTGAATTATCTGCGTCTCAATGAGTTCCAGAAAAGGATTGAACTTCTTATTTTACAGTTGCTTGTTTTGCTTTTTGTATTAATGTGGGCCTTAATGAATAGATGCACTGAATGACTACAACCCAGTTACATTTTCTAATATAAATCGCATAGAGGTCTGAATGATTTTTCTGTTATAGACATCTGTTTACACCATGCTGCTTGCCCTAAGTCATCACTTGACATGGGAAGATCACACATTTCAGAGAAAAGATTTCTGGTTTTTGGAAGTGTTCCCAGTATTTGGAGTGCATAGAAAGTATTCCATTGAAGTGCAATTATTACAAGTGGTTGAAAGTCCCCTGCCCCTAAGCAATTACACTGGTGTATAATATCAGGCTGCCATAGATCACAACACAATGTAGTCTACAACTTGTACCCTAATCAAAACACAGAAAATAATCTCGTTTTGAAACACAATGCCTGAACCAAGCCGCAAGGCTAAGGGTCAAATCCCTTGTGTGTATTATATGGTCAAGAAACGAAATGTGATGAAGGGAAGTAATTCTGAGTTAGGAATTATGTATGTGGGAAACACAAAACCTTTCCCTCCTCTCATCATGTGTGTGCACACACAGAGGAAGGCTGTATGGCACGACATTAAAGACTGCCATTACTGGCTCTCACAAAGACATACTGTCACTCACAAAGCTGTTCAGAATAGTGCTTTCCCAAGACCTGCAGTCTTGTCTCCAGATGCCTTGTTGTCCTGGCACAGGTCGACAGGTGGCAATAAGGTGGGCCTGGCTGGGAATTACTGAGGAGTCAGGCAGAAATATCTTGCAAAGACTTCCAGGTTTTGTCTCTGTTCCTAGTGCCCCTCTTCCCCATTACTAACCACCATCCTTTCTCCCATTGAATCAGGACATTGGGTAGCCTTCAAAATTCAGACCAAAACCTGGAGCAAAATCACAATGCCACTGAAATAGGAATCACCCCATGCCAATGCTCAATGAAATACTGAATTTGGATCACATTAATTGGTCTCAGAATTTGATCCTGTTTCATGTCCTAAAGGGTGGTTTAATTTGAGAAGGCAAGTTATACTAATACGGTGCCCTGACATTTTGCTGCTTGAAACAGAATGACAAATGGCTTACTTGTCAACCCCAGCCCAAACCAAATACTACCAAGAATGGAGAAAACTTATTAATTTAATTAATTTGTCACCCAAAATCCTGTAAGCACTTTCTCCCTCAACTGTGTAATCATTGCTTTATCATGTTGTCTAAAAAAATGAGCAGCCTGAGATGACCATACTGTTCTCCTTATTTGTAGGGGCAGATGTGCCAATGCTACTAACTGGCTCTCTCCATTGTCTACACCTATTGACCAAAGTATTGAGATAGTTGGGAGAGCGGAGAGAACCCTTTCTAATAGGAATAATAGTACTCCAGGGTTGATATTGTACTTTACATTGATGCAGTGGTTTCCAACCAGTTTTTGACCAGGGACCACTTTTACTAAGGATCATGTTCCAACATTAGTACCAAAGGGGTTATGAATTGGTTTTTGGTCGACTTCAGATTTGGTTTGGTTATTTGGAGTGCTGATTCTGAAAATTGCATTGGATAGACCACATCATCTCTAGTATCTGAGACAGAACATATACCATCCAGTAGTCTCCATCTGTTCACCTACAGAAAACCATATTTAATGAGCCTCAGCACTATGAGAGGGTTTTGCAAGACCCGTCAGTCTTGTTGCAATGGTGTAGTAACAGTGAGGCCGCAGACCATATTTTAGTTCTTGTGGACTACTGGTGGTCCACAGACAACAGGTTGGGAACCACTGCATTAATGGATGGCCTCTGGGTTTATGTTGTTGTTGATGAACTATGCTTAGGATTCAAATATATTGCATACTTCATGCTTCTCCCTAGACTCAAATTACTCATGGCATTTGCTATAATGATGGAGTTATATTAGATTTGCTTGATTACAATTTACTGTTTTAAGCAACTTTTCCCTTGAGCCACTGGAAAGTTACATTGCTACCCATTAGTGCAATTGTGAAAAGTAATAATTTTGCACCATCTTTCAATGTACAGGAACGAGCAGGAATAAACACAGCACTATCCATGCTCCATTTCAAACAAGTAAAAAAATGGAAACACAGGATATGCTCTTATCATGCCGTATAATTAAAGACCAACTGAGGCTACATAAGTTATACGTGAAATAAAAATAAAATGAAATTTTGTTGTGTGTGTGTGTGTGTGTATATATATATAATGTGCAGTCTGGTGCTTTTCTAATGCCCTTGTAGCTGTTCACTTGTATGGTGTGAACTGTTCAGTCAAAATGAATGAATCGTGATATGATGTATCTGAAACTCATACTGGTCTCTATTGATCAATGCCTGTGAGAACCCTAACAAACATCAATGTACTTTTATTTTTATTAATATTTTTCCATTGTTATTGTTCTCTGTTGCAGCGCTTTCATAATCAGAACCTTTAAAAACACAGGCTTACATATACTCCAAAAAACAAAACCGATAATGAAAATGGTAGAAGTGGAAAAACTGTGGCTCCTTGAGAGCCACATCCCCAAATAGGATCATTGTTCCTACTTCTCCTTGTATATGGCTGGTCATAAAAGCTCCTTATTTATATATTTTCAAAAGTGATGGTCTTCTTGCCATCGGAGCAATAAATTCAACAGTAATGACCACCCACCCCTCAATTTCCCAATCCAGCATTTAACAACATTATCAAAAACAAGTTTAATGATAGAAGATTGAATTTACATGAGTAATGAGAGCCTTTGGATCAAGGAAGGGAATTATGCAGCATGTTTAATAGCACTTTACTTTGAGCCAGCTATTTTCTGGTATAATCTCTCTATGAATGCTGGGTTTCACAACAAACCACCTACTGCTCTATTAGCCCTAAATGACTGGCTGTATGTTTAGACTTCCATGCTTAAATCAGTATCATTAAATGAACCACGCACCCTCCTTTTTCTTTTGATGAGAAATCCTTTTCCCAGGCCTCCTTCCAAAATATTTCAGAACAGTTCTTTATCAGTTCCTTTATTTATAATGAAGCAGATGCCAAATAAATCTTCATCCAGGTGTGACCCCTACCGGTATGTTACAGCATCACTTTCCATGGCCAAACCTCTTAGACAATCAGTGTTGTGACTGGTAATAGGGTTTAGTTGACCTCATATGCATGTAAGGAATGGTTAAGGAGAAGGATGTTGGATAGCCCCACCATCATACTGCTTAACTGACACATATGAGAAGGAACTCTACATGCATGTATATTCTTTGCATAGTTATGTAACGTCTCAATATTGCCAAAAATGCAGTTGATCAGATGTGAGTGGTGGGCAGAATAATATTGACTAAGGCCCTGGTTAGTACTTGATGGGAGACTGCCAACTAATACCAGGTACCATAAGCTGTCATTCACAAGATGGAACTGGAAAAATCATGGCTGAGTATTCCTTGCCTAAGAAGACTGCGAAATTTATGAGGTTATCATAAGTCAATATGTGACTTGAGGGCATGCGCATGCACACAAAACTAGTTGGAAGGACCATAACTTAGTAATAGAGAACATGCGCTGCATGCAAAAAAATACTGCAGATTTGATCTCAGTAATCCAATTTCTAGCAATTGTCTGCAAGTGGAATATAATGGAAGAACAGAACATCCTCTTTTGATGAGAGCATGTGTGCATCTATAATTATGGCCAACTGAAGGAAATGTCTATTTCAGCAAAAATGTATGGCTGTTTCCTAAAAAAAGTGTGCTTTTGTAGTTGAAAATCAGGAAATGCAGATCTAACAGAGCATCTGTTTTGACTTCCCAGTTTTGTGTGATGGAGGAAGGAATGGAAACACTTTTTTTGAACTATCACTTGCTTCTAAAATCCCATCCAGTCTCTGTGGGGAATGAACTGCCTTACAAGAGCTGGGGGAAAGTTCTTCAAAGTCTTGTAGATTTTCGAGGTACAGATGGTATCTGTAAACACCAAAAAGGAGGCCTGGGATGGTATGTTTGTGGAAACACTGATCAACATTTCCTATCCCTGCATCATTCTTCCAGTGCATTTGTTCTGAGGGTTCCTAAAGGGGATCAAATTGTTTAAGTGAGCTTTACTTTACTTGCTTTTCCCCCCAGCAGCAAACTTTCTATCTGTTTGTAGCTGATAACAGGGTACCTTTCTTCTTAACACACTGAGGGTGGGAGGCTGTTTGGAGTCCTCTGGATGTTTCTGTTATGCAGATATTCCCAGCAGACTTGTAAGTACAGCATGTAATCAAAACTGTGATGTGTTTCACAGAAATTACATATCTATTTAAGGTTTGGAAGAAGAGTGGGAGATGAATTTGCAATTTCATTTGCTTCATGAGCTTTTTGAACATTCCCCACAAATGGTGTGTAGATAAGTGAAAATAAACAGTCTTTGCTACCAGGAAGTTTAGAAGTGTAAAAAATATATATGCATAAAATTAAACCAGTGTGAGAGGAACGTGTTTCTAATTAAGGTAACCATATAAAGAAATGCCAAGCTAGAAAAAAAAATAAGTGACATGGTTTGTCGAAATTGCCTGCATGACACAGAAGGTTCATTTCTTTGTTTATACTTTGATTGCCTTCTGAAGAATTCCCTCATCAGAGTTTATTACAGACTGACCTTACCATCAAGCAGGATCAAGGATCTTGCCTCAGGCAACAAATTTTACTATTACTATTTGCTTTCTTTTGAAGGACTGACTAAGAATGTCTTTACAATGTCATATTTTTCATCATCATAGGATCAGGATGTAAGGAATATTTCCTTGGCTATGAATAAATGTTCAACTATTATAATGTTATGGCGCCCCAGTGGTGCAGTTGGTTAAACTGCTGAGCTACTGAACCTGTTGACCAAAAGGTCGCAGGTTTGAATCCAGGAAGCGGCATGGGCTCCTGCTGTTAACCCCAGCTTCTGCCAACCTAGCAGTTCAAAAACATGCAGATGTGAGTAGATCAATAGGTACCACTCCAGCAGGAAGGTAATGGCATTCCACCTTGGAGGCTACATGACTTTGGAGGTGTCTACAAACAATGCCGGCTCTTCAGCTTAGAAATGGAGATGAGCACCACCCCCCAGAGTCAGACTCTACTGGACCTTATGTCAGGGAAAAACCTTCACCTTTACCTTATCATAATATTTGTTTATATTTTTCAGCTTTTTTGTAAAAAAATTATAGAATTATAGAGTAGGAAAGGACCGCAAGAACAATCCATGCGTGTTATATATAACACTATGTAACAAAATTTGAAAAAAAAATTGTTCCTGTTTAATTGTCAAGTACTTTGCAAGTATTGTTATACTCCAGAAACTTCGGGGTTTTTTTGCTACCACAAACTATGTTGAATTGGTTGAGACTTGCTGAGATATTCATTGAAAAACTATAGCAAAATGTGCTAGAGGATATCCTGCAAAAACATTTTTTGCAGTTTTATAAACGTTTTCTATGTTTCTATGATTATAAATATAAAACAATATTTATAATCTAGGGAAAAATTGTGTTACATAGTATAATTAAAGCACTCTTGAATGATGCCAAACTAATCTTTGTTTAAAGATATCCAAAGAAGGAGTGTTGACCATCGTTTGGAACAATTGGTTCTATTTACAGTCGAGATGTTCTTCCTAATGTTTATCTGGAACTTTTTTCTTGCATTTGAATTCATTCATTGTATCAAATTCTAGGCTCTGGGACAGCAGAAAATAAGCCCACCCGATCTTCTATATGGCACCCCTTATGATAATTAAGTATGATTGCCATATCTCCTCTAAATCTTCTCATCACCAACAGTTCACTAGACAGTTTCTCATAGGGTTTGGTTTTCAAAACTTTTATCTTCCTGGTTGCTATTCTCTACGCACATTCCAAATTTTCTATATCCTTGAACACTGGTGACTTCTTCCTTTCAGAATTTCCCAAAAGGCATGTTCCAATGTTCACATGTCTACAGCCTTTGAGCTGAGACTCTTCATAAAATAGATGGAGTATAGCACTAGGCCCACACAGTTTTGCATTAACTTGTGTCTTTCTTTGGAGGGACTGGGAGGAAATATTTTCGAATCCTATGGATTTCATCCAATGCAACCATCCTGCACACAGCAGTGACATCTTGAGAGGGTCTGACACTTCAGGTGTTTCTTACTGTTGGAGAGGAAGTGGAGAGGCAACTCGGATGATGAAAGAATTGGTTTGTCCCACCCCCTTATATCTCTCCTACTCCTTACACTGCATCCAAGAAGAGACATATGCATGCATAAGCAACATTTATACACATGTATGCCAGTAATAGATCTATTACCTGTTTGTGCATGTGTGCATGCATATATTATCTTGGAACTAGCAAGCGCTTTGTGTGTGCAGAGTACATACGTGCTATATAGAATCAAGGATGCAGACAATTTCAACAGAAAGGAAGAAACCATGAAAATGAACAAAATCTGGCTACCAGTATTTAAAAAAGCCCTTTAAAATCAAAACAGTAAATAAAGATAGGGGAGCTCCAGACAAGAAACAATTAGGGACAGCTAATCACCTTTCAACAAAGGATGCCCCCAGGCAGTAAGAAGTTACACCTTGAGAACTGGTAGGCCATCAAATGCTAGGCAAGGTGGCCAATTGAAACATTCATATCTACCTCCAACAAACAAGAGTTCTTTCTTCCACCCGAGGCATTCCACAGATATATAAATCCCATTTTCCTAGTTTCCAACAGATCTCACAACCTCTGAGGATTCCTGCCATAGATGCAGGCAAAACATAAGGAGAGAATGCTTCTGGAACATGGCCATACAGCTCAAAAAACTTATAGCAACCTAGCAATTCCAGCCATGAAAGCTATCAACAACACAGAATCAATGATATTGAAAAAAAAAATCCTGATATTTATGTGGTGTGTTTTCCTTTTCAGATTTAATCATGTTTCTTCATTTATGAATGAGGTATAATTAATTATTCCATTACAACCTATTCAAGTAGATGTGCTTAAATTTGCCTGTATTGTGTCTGTTTAATTTTAGATTGTTCAGAAATGTGTGGCTTGTATTTTGGAGAAATTTCAAAATCGGTGAGAAGCTGCGGGGAATGGGAGAATGACTAGCAAGCCTATTGCAACAAACTCCTAAGATAAGAGTTGCTCACACTTCTCAGTTATGATATATACCAGTAGCAAATAAAAATCCTTGTTTTTCTCTTATGTTTTGTGCCTCTGATGTGATGATCTCCTCGAGGGTAGGAGAATATCAATCCATTGGAACATCAGACACTTCACTTTGCATAGCTTTGTGTATATTTTACAAAGATGGGTCGAATCTGATATGTAGAAGAGTTTTCTAATGTATTCCTGTTCAGTGAGATGTGAAGTGTTTAAAAGTTCCTGAGGCAAATGTTTAATGTTTCAGTCATCCAGTGATTTTCAAGAGGATGGGAATCATGTATCCCAAGTACATTACCAAAACTTAAACAAGTTACATATGGGACTTCAGATCCCCAAAACCTGCAGGCTACTGGTGATAATGGTTAGAGGATTCTGGCAATTGTAGTTCGGAAAGTAGCCTTTCCAAGATACTGTCACCACTCACAACAATGGTTCTCTGTAAATTCAGACAGATTTTTTTTTTCTATCTTGAGGGGGATTTCGATTAACTGAACCTGGGACCTTCTACATGCAAAGCATATGCAGTACTTTTGTGCTATGGCTAATTTACCTCTGATCTTGAAGGTAGCATATTGCCAACACAATTAATATACCACTGATAGATTTGTTATCTATATATGTATCATTCTCCCTTTTAAACCCATCAAATCTAGTGGTTTTTACCACAAGCTATGGCAACTATGAGTTAATTTTATTAATTTTAGCAAGGGGCCACCTTATATGCAGATCTGATTATCTTCTTTACACCATTATTAGAACAAATTGTACTTATTCCCATTCATTTTCAAGAAGAAATAGTCTTGTGAAATCATTATATGAGCGATTTTCATAGTACTTCTTTCTTTGCAATAAATTTTTCAAATTCTGTCTCCTTTGCTACCAATTGTGGTGTATAAATGTAAATATTATAATTAATTAATTTATAATACAAAGAAGCTTAGAATTTGTCCCATTACCTCACACTTTCCATTTAGGGCCCATCCAGAGAGGCCCAAATAGTGGGACCTGTCTCTGGGGTTTTTTTAATCGGAGATTTCCAAATGATGCCTTTGGTAAAACCGAATGAATTAGGAACAAACAAGGTTTCCCCGCGTTTGTTCTGAATGAATTAGAAACCCCATTATATCCAAGGCTTCCTGAAAAGCCCATGTCTATTGGGGTATTGGGTCTGTGGGGACTCATCCCTGGGTAGTCCCGGGAGTACCTGAGAGTGAGTCCCCATTCGCCATCCTGAACCCCCCATTTGCCATCCAGGATGGTGATCACTCCCTCCCCCAGCCCCCCATTGCCCCCTAAAAAAGTAAAGAAAAACCTGGCCACCATAACATTCCTCCATGCACCCTTCTAGTGTGAGAAAATGATATGCCAAGAGATGGGGGGGAGAAGGAAAATCCATCCTCCCCCCCCCCTTTCTGGTCTGCTGGCATGTCATTTCCTCACACACTCCTGTTTGCTTTTTTTTTTTTTTTTTTTTTTACTTTTTAGGGGGAAATGTGGGGGTTTTGGGTTGGCTGCATGCCATCCTGATTGTAATCAGAATGGCATGTAGTCACTCCCCCAGAAAAGCCCAGAATTTTTGGGAGGGAGTGGGGACACAAATCTGCACCGAAGTGGGTTTTTAAAACCCACTTTGGTGTGGATTACTGGGCTGTCTTAGATTCCAGTTGAATGAGAGACTGGCAATTCACAGGTGCATATATTTCAATTACTCTTTAAAGGTGCATTGGCACCACTTTAAATGTTATAGCTCGATTCCATGGAATCCCGGGAGATGTAGTTTTGCAAGTTCTTTAGCCTGCTCTTCCAAAGAACATTAGTGTTTTACCAAACTACAATTCCCATCCTTTGAAAGCATTGAGCCATTATAGCGAAAGTGGTGTTGAACTGCACTAATTCTACAGTATAGATGTACCATAACATTGGGTTGGTGTTTGGTGTTTCGCTTTGAGAACAGTGGGCCATAGCTCTGTGTATATTTTAAATGGGGAGGAGGGAATGTGTCCTGTGTCCCTGAAATGCTTAGCTAGAAAAGAGTTTGTAAAGCTGAGTTTCTCTGAAACTAAAGGATCAGGAAGTCAAGTTGCCTTTAGGGCCTCCAATATAAATGGCTGTCACTTTGAATTGTAGGTCTAAAATCCACGAAGAAATATAGTGAAACTTTTAACTCTGATTCCATTGTGATTGATCTTGCAGATTTTTAGAGTAATTGATGGCATTGCCTTAGTTGAGTCTGTTAGTGCAAATAATTATTAATCAATATGCACTCAGCTCTTACTTTAGAAGATAATTTTAACACATGATTTATTCTGAACATTTCAATTGAGCTACCTTTACAAGGAGAAAATCAATTGGCTAGTGGTCTAAAGCACTTTAATTATCTCAAGAGCTGTGTTCTTTTTTTGCAAGGTATTTTTTCTCCCACAGTAACATATTGCCCCACATAGAATAAACCTCTTTACTACTTGGCATCATTGGCAGGATATTTTTCATTGCTTCTTTAAAGAAGAAAACATTCCCCCCTTTTTATTGACTTTTTAAAAAGTTGTTTAGCTTGATACTATAAAAATTAATTTAAGGCTGTGAGAATATGGAGTGGGGAGGGGAACATATTTTGTAAGGGATGAAGCATTTTCACACACTAAAGGTAAAGGTTTTCCTCTGACATTAAGTCCAATTGTTTCCAACTCTGAGGGGTTGGTGCTCATCTCCATTTCTAAGCCAAAGAGCCGGCATTGTCCGTAGATGCCTCCAAGGTCAGGTGGCCAGCATGAGTGCATGGAGTGCCGTTATCTTCCTGCCAGAGTGGTATCTATTGATCTACTCACATTTGCATGTTTTCAAACTGCTAGGTTGGCAGAAGCTGGGGATAGCAATGGGAGCTCATGACGCTCCTTTCAATCAGCAAGTTCAGCAGCTCAGCCGTTTAACTCAGTGCACTATCAGGGTACGCTATGAAGGGGTAAAACCATGTTAGTTGAACTAAAAGTAACAAAAGTGGGTGGATGGGTGGATGGATGGAAGGAAAGAATTTGTTCAAAGAGGGTTTATCTTGACCTTCACTTGAGGTTGGGAGAGTGTGACTTGCCCAAAGGCACCTAGTAAGTTTCCATAGCCAAGTAGGGATTAAAACCCTGGCTTCTCACTGTCTTGATCTAGCACTCAAACCACCACACCATGTTGGCTGTCAGGTCTAGCAGTACAGGATTGAAGCTACTTTAAATGAGTATTTTGGAATATTCTGGTTGCAGATACATATATAATGAAATATTTTAGAACATAAGGGAAGAAGACAGTTTTTAGTATGGCATCGGCTCCAGTGACTTTGCAGAGAGTCTTTTTAAATTCCAGAGCAAATGGGAAGGCAAAGAATCAGCAAAAGGAAGAAGAAACTGAAAGAAAAAAACGGCTGCTTGTTTCTATTCATGGAGGCCTTCACTGGAACAAAGACATCACCAGTCATGGTGGGCCAGATACCAGGCATATTTAGAAATTTGTAGATGGACAAACTGTCACACAGTTATGAACATGCAGGAAGAATTGATTACCACTTATACAGCTTGCTGAAGTGGCTTTGCTTCCTAATTTTTGTAAACATAATAACATGTAATTAATTAGCCCTTAGGGGAAAGCCAGCTGGTTAATATGTATGCCATTGATTTACATTTCTCTGCCACTTGCAACAAGATTCAGAGGCATATTGCAATAATTTGAAATGAAGAGCCCTCCTGGTGGGTGGTTAGAGAGACACTTGGGTTGAGATGATATTACAGATTGAGCAAAACTAATCTGGAAATCCAAAATACTCCAAAATCGTTCATACTGGTGGGGCGATAGTAACACATTTTCTTTGGATGGTTCAAAACACACAGACTTTGTTCCAGGAACAACCTATTGAAATATTGTGTATAGAAATCCTTCCAATCTATGAGATTAAAGTATATATTAAACATAAATGAATTTTAACTTGGGTCACATGTCCTAGACATCTCAGTATGTATGTATATGCAAATACAGGAATTCCAAAATCTGGGGGGGGGGGGGGGAACCAAAACACTTCTGGCTTTCCAGTATTATGGGCAAGTTATACTCAAACTGTAGTAGGCTAGTGGAATCTGCATCTCTGTTAGCATTGTTGCATCTGTTTTTTAGAAAAGGGGTGAAGATGAGATGAAGGCTGCCCTTTTGCACACACAACTTCCACCTCAACTATGTAAGTAGCAGCCGAGCTTAGCTATAGGTTCCACCCATACCATGAAGCAGGTTCTTCCCCAGGTGCTTCAGATGAACTAGAAAATGCCTGGACAAACCCTTATACATAATCATTGGTCCAGGGTTGGGAGGTGGAGGTACACCAAGGAGCTCATTGATTGTATTACAGCTCTAGAGTCATGGAATCATACAGCTGGATGAGACCACAAGAGCCATCCAGGTCAACCTTCTGCCATTGATGAATACACAATCAAAGCACTCCTGACAGATGGGTCTGTTGAAAGACCTTTTAAAAAGGAGACCACATCACGCATGCTTCTCTCCATGCTAAACATAACCAGGTCCTTAAGTTGCTTTTCACAGAGCGTGGCTTCCACTTCCAGTCCCTTAACAATTTTGGTCACCTTTCTCTGGCCGTGTACCAGCTTGTCAATATCTTTCCTGAACTGTGATCCCCCAAATGGTATTCCAACTGAGGTCTGATCAGAGCAGCCCAGATGAAGACATTGTGAAAAGTGGGATTGGATAATTTATTTTCCAGTGCCCCTTAAATGCATAAAGTGATGCTAACTGAGTATTAGAATCCAGCATGTTACTAACTAGATTCTACCTTTAATTATATTTTGTATAATCACTTTAAATTCTAACAACAGTAGAATCATACTTTGGAATACCACTGTTACTTATCATTAATCACAGCTTTATCCACCAACTCTCTTTCTCTATCTTTGCTTCATGTATTTGTTCATTCATTTGTTCTTTCTTTCATTCAAAAATCGGCTACAATTTGCAGTGAAAAGGTTGAATGTTTTTTCTTTTAACCTTTAGTCTACCCATCCTGGCAGAAGGACCCTTTATGAAAAAAGAACCAAACGTGTCTTTCAAATGTTCTGACTTTAGAACAAAGAGTATAAAGCTGTTACATCTCCACAAAATTTTCCAGGCTGTCTGCTGGTGGTCACCCTGACAGTATGCAGGAGTTTTCGAAGAACAGGAAAACTGTTTGGGGTGGTATGGAAGATCAAACAATCTAATTCTTGGACTGTTCTCAGCATGCTACTCCCTTCCTTCCCATCAGTTGGCTGTTAGTTTGAAAGTGCAGGAGTACCAAGGCTCAGAAGATTAAAACCATCTGGATTTTCTATCCACTTTGTGTCCATAAAGATAGCTTTGAAGTGTTAGCAGCAAGAGACGCCAGCACTTATCTGACACATTTTGTTGACCTCCGTGCTTAGTACTGGTATTGCTAGCCACAGATAAAAAGCGAGAGTAGGCTGCTTGTCTGATATGGGACAGCCATCCATCACACATTTAGAAATGTTTTCAAGATTCTTGTTTTCTGTTGGTGACTAAACGATGATACCTTTTGGAGAGTACATAGAAGTTAGCTACACTTGAATTTAGTTAAACCTTTCCGGGAGGAACATTCTTTGGTTTCTTCATCTATTCTAGGATTGTACCTTGGCTTAGTTATCAGATTCTAGGATTAAATGCCAAAGCAAGAAATACTGTATTTTATTACCACTGGAAATGTAAATTTAATGCTTGAAAATATGGAGACAACATCTTGCCACTTGTTGCTTTTGTCATGTTTTTTTTTTCAAAAGTCCCACAATAATGTGGTTCATGTTATTAAAAAAAAATAGTGATTAGCCATTGCAAAATATTTGAAGGTGTCATGTTCAACAATGAAGCATTTCATTGCAATTTGGCAATTCACAAACATTATCTTGTTTTCGGAACAATGAACTGTGGTCTGGATATATGACAACAAGCTTAAGAATACTTTGATTGTCTTCTGCTTCCTTGGACTCTCTTTTTTAAAAAATATATAATTGTATTGAATTTTTTGTAAATAAAGTAATAGAGGCAAAGAAGAAAGAGATTTTTTTTAAAAAAAAGAGATAAAGAAAGTAAGAAAAAAAGGGGGAGGGGAAACCAAGTTAAGTTTCTGTACTTCAAATCTTCTTTGCTTGGTGTATCATTCTCTCCCAAAGTCAATAAATTTGTTTCTACTTTCTCCTTGATCTTTCTTTTTAACCTATATATTTTCACTATATTTCTGAATAATGTAATATTTATTCAAAATTATAAAAGTGAATTATCTCTAATCCGAAATGCTTGGGACCACAAATGTTTTGGACTTTGGAGTTTTGGGAATTTTGGATTACCTGTATCTGCATATATACACATAATGAGATATCTAGTGATGGGACCCAGATTTAAACATTCATTTATGTTTCATATACACTTTATACACATAGCTTGTAGGTAATGTTATTCAATACTTTAAATAATTTGGTGTATGAAGCATAGTTTTTGTTTACCAATTTACCAGAAAGTAGAGGTGTCACTCTCTCAACCACCCAGGTGGACTATTTTGAATTTCAGAATATTTTGGAATTCTGGATATGGAATGATTTGTTGTAACAAGTCAGCTATACAAACCAAAATTTTGGGTTGCTTTGTATCAGTAACTAACACAGGTAAAACTAACACACAGGTAAAACTTATCTGGTTTGGCACAAAATGTAAAAATGCCATTGGTAAAAGTGCAAAATTCCAGTGTCCTCCCCAGTACTGTATGTACCAAGAACTGAGTTGTTTATTATTCAAACTAAGTATGGCCACTCTATTCTCTCTAACATAGCACTGTTTTCTATATTTGCCTTAGAATGAAAAATCTGAACATTTTTATGCACCTAAATTTCTATGATATATTAAAATGGGGGTACATAGAAAGATAAGATAAAATTCATGTTTTTAGATTATCCAAGGCAAATATGATTTTAATGCCTTTATTACTTGCTGTAGACTTCAGCTTTCAGGTTAGAACTCCCATAAAGCTGTCTTAATTTATTAGCTGTGTCATGTTAGTATTGGATAACTAGCTCAAAGATAAATCTGTGCTTAGTACAAATGTGTCTGAGTTGATGATGTTCAGCGTAATTTATATAGAAAGTCGAGTTTGGTTACGAGGAGAAGTGCAATTTTATGTGACAGCTTTAGATAGTGGAATGCTTATTAATCTTGGTCTGTTGCATATATTTGGAAGAATATTTTCAACCATGTTTAGAATTTGATGAGTTCTCCCTTACACTTTTTAGTTTGATTTAGTGAGAAGCGGTATCTTGTAGTGATGAATATTAGCTGCTTTTGCATTTTTATTGCATTTAATATACTTTCACCAGTTTTCTTTATGCACTCTGGTTGGAGCTGTGGATTGCTGGATTTTTAGTATGTGCTGAAGAACATCTTTCTTAAATCTTATGATGAACCATGGCACTGTACTTTTCTCAGTTTACACATGACTACTCACTTTGTAGTTTATATTACCGTGTTTCCTCCATGGAATTGACTGTGATCATACTGTGCATAGTTTCCTTTTTTGTAATGCAGGCATGTAAAACTGTAGCTGCTTTTCATAGCTACCCAATACCATGAGCAATGACAAAACAGGATCATGACCCATATTGCTTCATGACAACCACTCAGATTGATTCTCTGAATTGTCTTGGTGATAGATGACTCAGAGACCTCACATAGAGAAGATTTTCACTCTGAAGTCTGTTCTTTGACAAAATTTATTTATTCTTTTCTGAAATAGTTTATTAAAAACACAGACTTTATATCAAATGAAACCATTGGTCTGCCTAGGTCAGCAATGTCTGCCTTAATATAGATTTCTCTTTTGGAATGTAGCTCCATCATCTGTAACTATCTATATCCATTCTGGGGCTGATATGATTGGAAGTTTGGAATCTGATGTCCAAGGCAGGGTCCGGAAGATTGAGAGGACACACCGGTGGGCAAACACTGTTTTACTCTGTTCTTCAAGCAAAAGTTGTTTATGGTTTCAGTCTAGAATATTTCCAGCTCTCCCTGAAGATGCTGAGTGCCAGTCCTCAGTGCCAACATGTATTGCATATTCTATGAGAGGCTTATAGAATAAAACTGTATCATGATATATAATTAAAAGCTTTTAAAAATTACATAAAACTATAAAAAGAACAGATTAGCATACCAGATCACAATAAGCAATCTGCTTGTGTTGGTGTGTACCTTCAAGTAATTTCCAAGTTTGTCTTTGCCTCTAGCTGAGGCTGAAAGAGTACAATTGGCCTGAGGGCACCCTATAGGTTTCCATAGCTTTGTGGGGGATTTGAACCCTGGTTTCATATTCCACTACACCACACTCCCTAAACAATCTCCCCCCCCCCTCTGTGTGTGTGTGTGTGTGTGTTTATGCACAAAAAAAGAAATAAGAAATGCCAGGGCAAATGAAAAAGCTTTCCTCTGGTTTCCAGATGTTTACCGGTGACCCTTCTCAGAGAGAGAATTGCTATTGCATTCTACAAGCAATATTCAGAGTGCTTGGAAAGGTTACTTTTTTGGGTTAAAACTCCTAGGGCATTCTGTGATTTGCAGTATAAAACAATAATAAGCTTTCTGGGTATATGTACTGTATGAACCCATTAGAGAGCTTCTGGAAAGACTTTCCTCTTTGCTCCACCAGCTTCTAGCATTCATTTAGTGGGAACAAAAGAGAACTTTCTTGGTGGCTACTCTTAAGAGTTTGGAACTTCCTTTCTAGAAGGTGAGGATGCTATCTCCTACAAGTGAGTTAAAACATTTTTATGCCATCTGGTTTTAGAAACTGACTATGCAGCTATTTTCATGGTTTGTTAATAGTCTTTTAATGAATTATAAGGTTTTAACTTTATAAATTTTCAGTTGTTTAAACAATTTTTATAACTACTAGAGATATAATGCAGCATTTAATCAGTATTGTTAGTCGCAATGAGACTTATTATTTGGAGAAAGGCAGGATATGGATGACTAAAATAGTAGTAATAATTCTTTATTTACAGATTCAAACAAGTTAACTAGATTAGAGATTCGAAACTGGGCCTGATAGCTGAATTGGGTAACTCTAAATAGGATCAGGTTTTACTCCACCTGCTACAATAGCTATTCCCATAGAAAAAAATGACAGGTATAAGAAGACACGAGTGTTGTGACAATGAGCCTTATTGACAGATCATTGGCTCGTCAATCTCATTCAGAGAACGAAAGATAAAAGAGAGGAGGGATGCGAAAGAGGAAGTATGAGAGAGAGATATTCAATATATGCAGACTTAATGAACATGAAACTCAGGATTCTGGCCATTTTGGATCAGAAACAAAGTGTGTATTAAGAGTCCATTTTGGAGTGCTTGGATTAGCTAAAATTATTAGTTTGACCAAATTCACATTCCCAAAGGTAATGTGAGATGTGAATATCTCATTAACTTTGCTGAGCATTGCCTCTTTAATGCTAGCCTTTTCAAAGCCATCTGGCATGTGTGTAAAGGTTGAGGCCAGCTTGTTTGATGGAATTGGATCATCTTTCCCATGCAGATTAAAGTGCAGCAAATGATCAGTGAAAGGACATGAAGACACAAGGAAGAGCTATTTCCAAAGGGAGTGCACATTTTTTATTTACTGCTTTGTTCCTGGAAGGTTGTCTTTTTTGTAGCTTTAAACCATACCAGCAATATGGCCCATTTGTAACCTTAATTAAATGAGCGTTTCAACTTCCTCTCTGTAATTGCTGAGCAAACCTGATGTCCCCTGTCCCCTCTCCCACCTCTTTTCTTTGAACTTCGAAGACTGGTGCAACCTTAGAATTTGCCTTGAATTTTAAAGACTACTAAAACGATCAGTTTAAACATTCTAAACAACCAGTGTTTCATGTTCTGTACTAGCAAAACAATTACTAATGGGTCATCTTGACCTATCTTGCTAGAGTCAAACTAGATGTAAAGTTAACCATGCATACAAATCCTATGCCTGAGATTCTCAGATTGGGTTGCTTGTTTATTTGATCTCTATTCCACCCTTTCTCATCGGAGTTCAGGGCAACAGATGTAGGCTGATCCTTATCTTTGATCTGGATAAAGAAATGGAGGTTTGAACCCTTTTCAGCCAGAGATCCTCTCCTGTTATTTACCCACTGATTGTCTCCTGAAATTGTCTGCTATTTGCCCTTCATGTGGTTGCTTTAATAAAGGCCGATCCAGGGGAACAGGAAGACTGTCATTCAGAGAGAAGATCAGTGCCACATGAAAACATAATTCATCCAATGTAATATCAATATTTGCAGAAACACTTTGACTTTCATGCCATTTTCATTTTGCTCCTTGGTGCTTCTCATTCATTGCTTCCTTCCTCAAGCGTATCAATATTATTACATTGGAATTTGTGGAAATGCTTTGTCTTGTTTGCATCAGCAAAGAGGTATCCATCACTAAAGCTTTTCTATAGTTCTGGTCAAGTCCACTCGAAGCTCTATTTCTTCCTGGAAGAGACAGTATGGGAAATGTGAGACATTTATGAGCAGTCCAGATGTAAAGATTATTATCCATATTTACTCATCTCCACATAAAAGAACATATTATATAACTTCCCTGAAAGGAATGGATCACAGAGAATGTTCCACTATTTTATACTGGTACTTGTCGTCCCGAAGTGTTGCAGAGGAATTATTCTGCAAGAAAACACAGCAGCTTCTGGGCATAAACACTTTTTTTTAACAGAAAATAAGTTTCTTGCACAGATAACAGTGGTTTCTGTCCAAAAAATCCCACATGTATTTCTTCACAGAATAATCCTTCCACATCACTTCAGGACATTGATATTATAGGGGGGGGGGGGGGGGAAATGCAGGGGAATATTCATTTTTGGACAAGCTGCTGAGACAAGGAAGGAAGACAGCCTGCTTTCTTGATCCCTATCCCTTTTGATTGGTTGTCCATGCAATCTCAAATACAGCAAACCTGAAGAAGCATTAGCCATTCTTTTGAAAAGATATAAATTACCTCATTTTATGGCAGCTTTAGAAATGGTAAGATACATCGTCTACCCCAGATTTAAATCTTGCCTCATTTGAAGGGCACCATTAGTGGCAGTTTCTTAAGTGTGTTGAAAGTAAATCGCTTATTTATTGCTATTGGAGTCAAAAAGCAAGCCCAAGCCATGCAGAGCTGTGAGTGGCACTGAGAATTTAGTTCACCAATCTATCTCTCTCAGAAGCCTGCTTGCAACTGAAAAATGGAAGCCCAGCTTGGCTAAAAAACACGCATGACTTTCTTCTGTTCCGATTCGCTCAACAGGCAGGGCTCATAGGGAAATGCTGTGCAGGGGCAGCTGCTTCTCTGTGCTCCAAAAGAAACAGAAAGCAGTTGTTTTCAGGAGTCATGTGGTCTGTTGCAGCTGGAAAAAATGGCACCAGAACCTGTGCTGTTATGGTGACAGAAAGGGCTGAACCCTTTGGAGCCCATTTGTAAAAACGAAAACGTGCACAACACTATTATTTAGCCAATCAAGAGTAAAAACTTATTCTTTTTTTCTAGTCCAGTTTGGAAAATAGAGATAAATCTGTCATTATTGCTTATCAGTCTTAGTTGCTCATTTAAAATTCAACTTTGTTTATAGAACAGGAATACATTGAGCTCAGTTTTATGGATCTAAATGTAAATTCTTTACAGTATGAAATCTGATGTTCTAAAAACCATTGCATTCTGAGTTTTCCTACAGTTTTATCTCTTCAGGACAAACTCTCTTTTTATTATCAATTGAAAAAGTGCTTCATGGTTCACCTAGTTGGATCTCATTGCCTCGCTGCACCCTTCTAAGCTAAGCTGTTAAAATTGAATTTCTTCATAATGTAAACAATCTGTTTTACCTAAGGTTGTTTTTATATATCTGTAGAAAAGCCTCTTAATATCTTGGAATTTATCGACAGTATTTGGGTCATTTTGTTGTCCTTTCTGTTTATTAGAAATTGATGTTTCAGACCATTTTTTATTACATTTTGTCCAAAAAAAATTGAAAACAGACATATTGGTTCTTTTTGCCATTATCTTCAGCTACTTTCCAGCTGCCTATTTAACTATTTATGTACACTTTCCAAATTGTGTCTTTTATTGACCTGCAATTAAGAACTAATGTATTTGTAAATTGCAAATTAAAACTTGCTAAGTGTGAAAATGCTTGAAATACGCAAATTAGCTGGCCAGAAGAATATCTCCCTAATTAAGGGGAAGGAGGAACTGTTGCTAATTGTTTTGGATCATTACAGATTACTGGAAATGTATAACATGCCTAACAGGAAATGAAATAGTATTGATTTTTTCTCCCTTAAGGAATGGCAGACTGGTGGCTGCCATTATAGCTTACACCAACATAGCTAGCTAAGTCCTCCAGTAATAGCTTCTCAGAGGCACAGTAGCAGCAGCAAAGAAGGTGCTGGTGCTGGAAATAACTACTTCTGTGGCGGGAACAAACACTACCCACCAGCCATTACCAATGTTAGCACCAATTAGTACTTGCGGAAGTGGTAATTACTGAAGAGACTGCCAGGTATTGTAAGCTATATTTCAAAGGAAGAAACTGGGAGAACCACCTCTGAGTATTCCTTGCCTAAGAAAACACTATGAAATTCAGGGGGTCACCATACTTTCATTGGTAACTTGATATACACATGCACACACAGACATATGAAAATCACTGCTTAGTCATTCTCCAAACAGTAAGTCAAGAATTATCCTTTCTGAGTTAACATCCTATTATTATTTATTATTTACAGTATTTATACCCCACCCTTCTCACCCCGAAGAGGACTCAGAGAAGCTTACAGAATATACATATGGCAAACACTCAGTGCTGATTATACAGTTAACAACACAAACAGAGATAAAGGCACCTTTTCCACAGCTTATTTCCAGCATCTTGGAGGCTGTGCTTGACACCAGCCATTTGGGGGAGGAGGGTTGCTGTTCCTCCATCTTCCTTGCCGCTGGGTGAGATCATCTGGAGTTTTGGAGTCGGATGCCATCTGTACGCAGATGACATCCAACTCTATCACTCATTTCCACCAGATGCTAAGGAGGCTGTCCAAGTCCTGAATCGGTGCCTGGCTGCTGTGACTCTGTGGATGAGGGCAAGCAAATTGAAGTTTAATCCAGAGAAGACAGATGTCCTCCTGGTCAGTCGCAAGGCCAAACAGGGTATAGGGTTGCAACCTGTGCTGGATGGGGTTACACTCCTCTTCAAGGCACAGGTTCGCAGCTTGGGAGTTCTCCCTGATTCATCAGTGAGCCTGGAATCCCAGGTTGCAGCGGTGGCCAGGGGAACATTCGCACAATTAAAACTTGTGTGCCAGCTGCACCCGTACCTTGGGAAGTCAGACTTGGCCACAGTGGTCCACACTCTCGTTACATCCAGGATAGATTACTGCAATGCACTCTACTTGAAGACTGCTTGGAAGCTTCAAATAGTCCAACGAGAGGTAGCCAGGTTAATAACTGGGGCGGCATACATGGAGCATACAACTCCCATGTTACGACATACGTAGGTATAGACTTCAAGGAAGAAAGGACAGGTAGATCCACCTACACGTCTCAGACAGTATGGTGTGCAATCGACAAATGGAGAATGGTACATCTATTTCTGTATTTTCCTTTATCCCTGTGAAAGATTCAGTGTCTTAAAATGTAGATTGAAACCGCTAAAAATCAATCACACATTTGAAGAACAATCCCCAAAACTCCCAGATCAACGCACAGATGAATGATTATTTTGAGGTAATTGTCTGTATTAGCCATGCCAGTATTTACTCTTAGTTTCAAGTAAATCTGTACTATAAAAGTAGAAAATGTGGAACTAGCTCACCCTTATTTAATTCTTCTATCATTTCATACTTTGTTTTATTATGTTATTGTCACTATTTTATTTTATTATGTTATTCTTAATTATTTTTATTTGATGTTATTGTCTGTTTTGTATGCATTTTATTTTGCCTTATTGTAATTGCTTGGGCTTGGCCTCATGTTAGCCGCCCCTAGTCCCTTTGGGGAGATGGTGGTGGGTGTAAATAAAGATTATTACTATTATTATTATTATCAATTATTATTAACTGCGTGCCTCTTGTTCACCAATAAAAGCTGCTATGCCTCCATTTCCTTCCCTACATGAAAAGGATGAGGAAGGAGGAATGGGGATAAAAGGAAATATAGCAGTACATTTAAGAATAACTGTTTTGTATTTCTGCATGAGCTTTCTTAGATATAAACCCACTTTTTTGGATGCAGTGTAGGATTATAATGTTCTGACAAAAAAAACCATATATACACAATTAAGGGAGTGGAATGGAATGTAATAGGATCCAAAAAGATGCAAATTATGACCCTTGTTCTAAAGTTTCAAAGGTCCATGTAATGTGATACGGATCTTTCTGATCTTTACAGTGGTCATTTAGCACTGATGTGTGAAAGCAATACATCTGCTTACCAAAAGTGAGTTTCCCCAGACTCAAGGTATTCTCTGAGAAGATTAATTTTGTTATATGCAGAACAAGCAAGGACAGTTGTGTTAATAAACATAGTGTGCTGTGAATCTATTCTCTTTGTTTTCACCTCTGCCAGTGGACTACAATTTGTGAATATTATTCAGTTCAGCTGTTTTTCTTTCTAGTCTTCCTTTGTAATTTCCTTATCATCAGTCCTGTAGCTATTTATTATTTACATTTATTTACAGTATTTGTATACTGCTTTTCTCACCTCAAGGGGGACTCAAAGCGGCCAGTAGTTGGAGGCCAGTGTTTACGGGTTCAATCCCCCCAAAATGCTTCAGGTTAAAAAAAAAAACCTGGTTTATTCATGAATTTTAACTGGTTAATCAATTCATGAGTAAACCAGGACTTTTTTAAAAACCTGATTGTAGTTCATAGATGATACATTTGAGAGATCTTAGCTGGGGCAGTGGGTGATCACTAGGGGTGTTCTATCATTTTGTGCTTTTGGTCTGTATATAGTAAATAGTTTCTGAGTATGAATCTTACTATTCCATTTCCCCCCCTCAGCTTCTTAAGTGGGTATTGTAGTTTGAGAAGTGCTTATATCAGATTGCTTGGCTGTAAAAAGTAGCATGTTCTGAATGGAAACTGGAGGCATGTAACTATGAGTAGTGATCAGCAGGTTTCCAATACAGCGTGGTGCTTAGAAAATGATTGTGTAGTTGTACAATGGTGTCAAGAAAGTTCATTTGTTGTGTAGATTGTTTCCAGTTGAGGTTGATGGAAGGGTAGGCGTTATAGAAATGCTGGTGGAATTTCTCAATCGATTGCTTTCCATGTGGCCATACTGCAAATACGTCTACAACATATCTTTGTTACACAATGGAAACTTCTGTATTGTATTGTAAAATGAGTTGACCAACAAGGATAACTTTTCCTTGTTGCACATAAACTATTTCTATTTCTTTTTGGGGAATGTAGTCATAATAATTTGAGGTATGTTTGGACAATATACTGTGATCTGTTTTCTGTAACTGTGGTTTATATTCTCCTGGGTTTGCAATTATTTGCTGAGTTGTTGGGCTCTAATAATATGGGTAGTAGGGGATGGTGAGAAACAATCTGGAAGTCTCCATAATATGCATGGATATGTATTTTCTTATAACAGGCATTCTACTACTTGGGGAATAAGGGAGTAACAAATCCAGTCCAACATGGGCTTTTCTCTGCTTTTCCGTCATATTTTAACTTTGTTTATTTCATGCCTTACAATGTTCTTACTATATGTTCTGTAGTTACTTAGTGTTGCTTGATGCAGTGTTATAATGTCACAGTGAGACCATCATAATTTTACTAAATCGTTGTACCTTGATAATTTGAGAAATAACTGGGAAGTATGTGATGTGTAGGGTGCACCAGAGATTAAATGCAGGATTGACCTAGGAAAAGGATTTAACTTTTTTGTCTAGCTCAAGGCTTTCTCAGCATTTGGTCTTCCAGAAATTTTGTACTTCAGCTCTAGAAGCCACAGATAGTATGCAAAGCCAAGTTTTGAGTTGGATCTGGTTATAATTCCAGCACTTTGTTTCCAAAAGGTTACATACATTGCCGTTATAAGCTTGTAAAGGTAAAGGTTTTATTGTGACAATAAGTCCAGATGTGTCCAATTCTGGGGGTTGGTGCTCTTCTCCATTTCTAAGCTGAAGAACCAGCATTGTCCGTAGATACCTCCAAGGTCATGTGGCTGGCACTTAATTGATGGCAAATAATGCATGAAATGGTCCATGGCAGGAAGCACCAAAGATCTTTAGCTGATGCAGTCCAACACTTCCTTGCACTAAGGGTAGGACTGACTCCCTTATCAACAAATTCTGCTGAGACTGTGCCCAGGCTAGGGACCAGATTCCTCATCTCTGTAGTTAACTAACAGACTGGCATATATCAATCCTTCCAAGCAAGACCTATGAAAGAGGAAGTTATACAGGGCAACTGGAAAAAAGGTAATTGAAATGCGCAGACATGAGCCACCTCCCATCCTAATAGCTCCAAGAACAGTATAATAATAATAATAATAATAATAATAATAATAATAATACTTTATTTATACCCTGCTCCCCAGGAGGACTCGGTGCAGCTTACATGAGGCCACGCCCATCAATACAATACAACAATATAACACAAAAACATAGTAGAACCAACCAAAATATATAAAATGAAATAATATATGACAAAACAATATAAAATCAAGCATTAAAAACACACAAAAATCACTAGGCAGTTTACTTCCCCAATTCATTTTCACTTGTCAGTGTATTTCAACTACAAGGCTAAAGCAAAACTACGAGAGTTGAATGAAAAGTAATGCCTCCACCTTCGTTACTTGAGTTTGGATGGGAATATTTTAATAAATCAAATACAGAAATAATTCTTAGAATGTGCTCTTTAACTACCACTATTCACTTTTCCACAAAATCAGCAGGCAATTGGATACATTTCCGCCAACGATGAACAAGTTTTCTGAAGCCATCACGGAAGAAGTTGACACTCTGTTTCCGCAACCCATCGTGCACAGATCTTCTGATAGCCAAGCAATAATGTGACCCACACGTTCTTGTGAAATGCCGATTATGCTTGAAATTTCTCTCTGAGTAATATGACAATTGTCCTGAATCAATCTGTCAACCTTTTGCTTGTGAAACTTGGCGGTTGCTGTCACAGGATGTCCAACTCTTTATTTGTCACGGAAGTCAGATGTTCCCACCTCAACATCTTTAAACTTACTCACCCAATGACGCACAGTACTCACATCAACATAATCACTATAAACAGCTTGCATTCTCTGATTAATCTCCTTTGGGGTGGCACCTTCTGCTGTCAAGAATTCAATGACTGCACGTTGCTTAAGTCACATTGATCGACCGTCTGCGCAGGGTTCCATACTTCGCACTTTAGAAACACAACTATTCAATGCTAAGGCTTCCGCCAAAATGGAACTGTAGAGGGTCTATTGAACAAGCAAGTACTGCCATCTGTTGAGGAGTTACGAAGGTGGAGGCATTACTTTTCATTCAACCCTTGTGGTTAACAGTGCTATCAAAGGGTCATAATCTTTTCCAGTGCCATGGAACAACTGTTATGATTTGGCCATTATGTTGACTTGGGCTCTAGAAACCATCTGCCTTGAGATACTCACAACAAGGTAATAGTTCGGGATTCTACAAGTTGAAATCTAAAACATCTAAAGAGCTCAAGGTTAAGAACCACCTGAAACTATGGAGAAACACTGTTGGGCACCTGACTTAGTTGCCCTGAAATGGCCTGGTGAATAATGCTTCCTGAGCTAATATAAAACAAATGAACAAAGATATACTTCTTAAAAGAAGCCGTAAAACTTCACTGGTCTCCCTTTGGAAGGGAACTGCTAGAAAGACTCCATTCCCGTAAAGTCAGGATTGGCCAACCTTTGCTAAACAATTGAGATCATCTTTCATATAATTCCCTGCTTGGCTCTTTGTGTTTCCAGATGTTGCAGGCTTGAAGAAAAGTTTACCATTTGGTAATCCTTTTGTGCTTTATATTTCTGGCATATGCTGACCAGCTAGAAATTAGTCTAGTGTTTTTCTGCTGGATGCTTTCAAATGAACATCTTGTATTGAGGCAGTAGATAGAGTTGCCTTATCCATAGCAACAGCCGTATTTACTAAACTCAACACTTAACAAAAAAATAAGACACCACAACCATAGGACAAACATCATTATAACTAACTTCAGGCTAAGGGTGGATGCGGGAGATTCTGATTCAAGAATATGAGAATATTAACTGTAAATGCACAACTATTATTGTTTATTGCCAGAGAGAAAGCTGTGTATTTGTTAGAATCTGCTCTCTCCAACTGAAATACACTATGTGTATGTATGCGTCTCCTGAGCATCAGTGTTCAACATTGCTAAATTAGCAATGCTGAATATATATGAATTATCAATGTTGAATATTGATACTCAGAAGACGATATGAGTCAGACTGTATCTTTACATTTCTCTATCAAAGCCTCATATTGTAAGTCTTTTTTCTTTTTAAATTCTGTTTTGCTAGCTCTCCAAATGGAAGTATTAGCCAATTAGCTTTTTTCACGTTAGGAGCAACTTGAGAAACTGCAAGTCACTTCTGGTGTGAGAGAACTGAGCGTCTGCAAGGACTTTGCCCAGGGGACACCCGGATATTTTATCATCCTGTGGGAGGGTTCTCTCATGTGCCGACATGAGAAGCTGGAGCAGACAGATGGGAGTTCACCCTGCTCCCCGGATTTGAACTGCTGGCCTTTCAGTCAGCATTCCTGCCAGCACAAGGGTTTAACCTATTGCATCACTGGGGGTCTATGTTGTATGTTCCATGCCTGTGTTCTACTGTTCTGTGGTCTATGCTGATGCTATTGCATTTATCAGCAAACTTAGGATGAAAAAAACAATCTGCGGTGGCATGCTGATCCCAAGAGACCAAGCACTTATTTTCTGTGCCCTATTGGCTGGAAATATGTCCAATGCTCGGCAGCCATGATTTTAACAGGAGCGGAGCGCAGGGAGCATACAACCCCCCTGTTGCGCCAACTCCACTGGCTACCGATCTGCTACCGGGCTGAATTCAAAGTGCTGGCATTGGCCTTTAAAGCCCTAAACGGTTCCGGCCCAAGCTACCTATCTGACCGCATCTCTGCCTATGAACCCACCAGGAGTTTGAGATCTTCCGGGGAGACCCTGCTCTCGATCCCGCCTGCTTCTCAAGCTCGGCTGGCGGGGACGAGAGATAGGGCCTTCTCGGTGGTGGCTCCTCGGCTGTGGAACGCCCTTCCTACGGACATTAGACTAGCACCATCTCTAATGGTATTCCGCAAAAAGGTGAAGACCTGGATGTTTGTGCAGGCGTTTGAGTAATTTAGTGCAATTTGGTAATGGAACATAGGAATGGAACAATGGACGATGAACCTGGACTACGCTTGGATGATGAGAAGATTGGCTACGGTTGTTTTTTGTAATAATTGTGCTTTGTAATTGCTTATTGGTAATTTATGGATAATGTGTTAAGTCAATTGTTATATGTTGTATGGAACCACTGCTGTTTCTACTGTTTTTACTGTTTGTGAACCGCCGTGAGTCGCCTTCGGGCTTGAGATACAGCGGTATAGAAGCAAAGTAAATAAATAATAATAATAAATATGTGTTGAACAAACTGTTTTATGGGTCTATTCTAGAATGAACAATTCAATTAAAAAAAACCTTTGGAAAATAAATATCTAAATTTAGGTGGTATCTTACACATATCTTTCTATTTTAAAGTATTCCAGAATTCCAGAACATCTGACTGCTTTACCCCTTTCTTGCTATTTTACATAATTCATCAGCTTAGGTGAAAAGAATTGTGATCACAGAGAAAATTGCACTCATTCCGACCCACATATAAATATAGTAAATATAAATAGCATTATTCATACTGGTTTGTCTCACTGGTGGAGAGAAGGGTGTGGTCACTAGGATCATTAGACCACTTTCATTATCCCTTCTTGTGATTGATTGTTGCTGCTAATTGATCAAGAGCCTGAAACATAGTCTGGTTCTTGTCTCTTAGGGAGTCATATGGTGTCATGAACATGTCATGCCCCTTTGACATGATCAACTCCCTGGGTCAAAATGTCATGTTACACTGGAGCATAGTATTTTGTGACAAAATACAAGTAGAAAAGATGCTAACAAGAAGGAAGTGCAACTGATTAATGATATGCATCATATACCTTTGCTAATACATAGTCCTGGGATATGCCTTTTAAATATTTGATAAAGGAAGCTTCTGCAGCAGACATGTTAATAATTTACATTACCTTGTACTACATACCAGCTTCTTAGACACTGACACTCAGTAAAAAAAATGTATTTTACAAGAAGGCCTCGTAAATTATTTGGGGGAATATTTTAAAGGTTTTTTTAAAAAAAAGATATTGCATTGCCCCCTTTCATGAATTATGAGTAAAAGAGAGGAAATATGTCAAAATGAGTGTTTATGTTTAGATTTTTGATCAACACCAAAAATATAATTTAAACGTCTGTGGCTATATACCCACCCATCATCATGACAGAGAATTGTCAGGAAGGTGTTTAGCATTTATATGCCGCTTTAGCAAGTTAAGTGCTTCGCATTTCATAGACATCAACAATCTTTTAGTTGGAAGGCATCAGAAGGGTCATCTGATCTAATCTAAGCCCCCTGCCTTGTGAGAAGACACAACTAAACCATCCTGGAAAGTTGGTAATTCAGTCTTTATTTAAAGCCCTCCAAAGAAGGAGAGGCCATAGTTCTTTCAAATGTTTATCTCTTATCTTGTAATCTGAGTCCATTGGTTCATGTCCCAGTTTCTGGAACAGCAGAAAACAAACTTGATCCATCTTCTCTATGACATCCTTTTAGATATTTAAAGATAGTGATCATATCACCTCTCAGTCTTCCCATTCTCCTGCAAGTTAAACATATCCAGCTCTCTAAATTGAGACTCATAAAAGTTGGTTTTCAGACCTTTGATCATCTTGGTTGCCCTTCTCTTGACTCATTCCAGCTTGTTGATATCCTCCTTGACACAGTATTTTAGGTTTTATCTTCATAGTTTCAGGAACACTTGCAATGATTCTGTGAATACAATTTCTCCCTTGCTGTTCTTGGAGGTGGTGGATGAAGAAAGCAGTAGTAGATACCATGTCAGATCTGGAGTAAGGAGACCAGGCTCAATTACCCACTTATATTGAAGCTTAGTGGGTGACCTTTGCTTAATTACCACCATTCAGTTAAACCTGCCTCACAAGTTAAAATGAGGAGAGTCTATTTGAACTTCTTGAGAAAGTGTGGCACAAACCTATAAAAAGACACCCTCATATTTAGTCGCAGAGTCAAACTTTGAACAGGAGTCTTTTACAGTGACATCCTTTAAAGTTCAGTCACACCACAGCTTGGAAAAGAAATACTTTTTTGAAATGAAAATGCCTACTTGGAACATCTTTTGCAAGCTTAGAGTCATATATATATTCAGCTCCCACTGTTCACTTATAGGCAAGTTCAATTGTATTTCTTCCCGGAGACTAGCAGCCTTAGCACTATGCTACACTTCTTATGGCACTTGAAAATGGACTGTTTATGGACAAATAGTTCTATTCTTTGTTCTTAAAATGCGGTCTATACGTTACATCTAATCTATGTTATATCAGATGAAACTGTAGGTTATAGCCAAATTGTAGGTTTCATCTTGTCCATTTGTGTTTTGTGCACATGCACATTTCTGTTTTAGTGCCAGAATTTGCCTAGGACCAAATAGAAATATCTGTCAGAAAAGAGCATCCAGAAGTAACAGCCGTATTCCAACATGTCACTACAAATTTGCCAGTTTATACATCTGAAAGACTGTGTTCAGTGCCATGGCACAATCAAACATGCAAAATTCAGATTAAAATCTTCTCAGTGGGAAATGTGTTGACAAGGCTGGTAGGCTGGCTGTGTCCATTTCTCTCTCATCCGCCCACCTTTACTGCCACCTTTTTTCAGCCTTGGCCAGTAATAAAGAGCTGCTCCTGTTTAGATATGCTAATAAATGCAGGCATTCATATTTTAGTAACTGATATGGATGTAAGAGACAAGATATAGATTTTTTTCTAAATTACAAAGCTCTTTGAACTGAAGGTTGATTAATAATCATTCTAAATTAAAATGCTTTCATGAACTAGCATATACTGCTGAAAATTGCCTCACTTAAAAAAAAGGGAAAAAGAAGTCTTTCAAAGCTATCATTTTCATAACTCGGTAGATCAATTATCCAGGAGAGAAAAGGAATATTTGTTCATTTTTGCTGCTACTAAAATGTACTGAAATAAAGAAATAAAGATTATCAAACTAATGCGCTGTATTGCAACACAGGTAAAATTGATCTCTCTATTTAAGTGTTTCTGAAGTGCCCATTGGTGAAATATCTGGTCTATGTATTGATGTATTTTGAGGTGCTTGAGCATCACATAGTAATGAGAAATAGTGGAATAGTTAGCAGTATATTGTACTCTGCAAGTGCCATTTACTAATCTACATTTGCCCTCTTGCATTTTAGCAGGGAGCTCTGTGGAGACATATGGTGGAGAATTCATTGAACCAAATGAAGGTCTGATGGGAGGGCTGGGCATTGCATTGATGTACACATCCATTAATGTAAAATGTGTTCTGAGAATGAAATTGGGAGACAGATAACTGTGTATCCATTCACAAAACAACCAACTTTGTGTAGATTTCTCCCCTCTTTTCAGGTTTTATGATCCACCTGGATTCCTGGAATATGATAACTGCCTAAGCACGCAAGCATTTTACATGTGCATTTGACTGGCAATAAGGACTATACTAGTTTTTTTCTGAGGGTGCAAATAGGAATTGTTTCTGTGGTTTCGGATTTGTTTTGATTTTTGTTATTGTTGATGCTTGAAAATGAGGCAATTCTTCCTCCTTTCCTGGAATAGAAAGGCAAGGGGAAGACTCTAGAACAGGTTACAGTCCAGTTCCAGACAAAGTACATTGAGTCATTCAGACTCCCCTTAACTGTTGACTTACCAACTTTCTATTGGTTTAATTGCTCTCTTCTAGATGGAGACAAATAATGGCATTTAGATCAATGTCAAACCTTTCTTATTTAATTAATTCAGCTAAGATTGAATCTCAACATCCCAGGCCTGACCCTATAAACTGTTTTTGCATAAGCCCATGCCCAACTCCCTCTAATTTTGATGTGTCCACCATAGTCCTGGTTCTGGTTACTGAGATTGGCTTTGATTTATTGTCAAGACCCAGAAGCCTCAAGAATGCCAAACACAGTATAAAAGGTCCAAACAAAGGTTTATGAAACACAAAAAGGCTTAGAGACACTTAACTCAGTGCCTCTAGCACAAACTAAGAGTCTATAGCAACCACTAAGCAAAAAACCCAATTTAAATATAATCTGGATTATACCGGAGTATAACCTGGGATAACAAAAAGTTACAGCAATCTGCTTGAAATTCAAAAGGTCCAAAATGCACAAGAAAACAAGGTGGGAGTATGCAAAATCAAAGTCCAAAAACAGTCCAAAGTCCAGACATGTCCAAAATGAGATGAAGCAGTCCAAAAAGCAAAGTCGTCAAAACACAGTCCAGGGTCAAAGGGGAGGTTGAAGTCAGCACTTACGGAGTTCCAGCCAGAAATCACAGAGATCTGTACTCCAAGGACCCAAACTTGAGAGTAATGGCAGTAACAAAGATCCAAACCTGATAAGACACTTTGCCTTCTGCAAAGACCCATTGAATTCAAACCAACTTATATCCTATAACTCCTCATCAGAGGATGAACTGCTCCCCACCCTTTCATCATCACTTTCAGCTGCCCCATTCCCTGCAGCTGAGCAATGCCTCCCATCTCTCCACCTTTGCCCGCGTCTATCAAGACTTAGGTCTTCCCAAGTGTTCCCAGATTGCCAGTCCTCTGCAAACCCCTCAAAGTCATGACTGGATGTAGGCTGAGTACAGATGTCCCTAATCTCCTGCACACGGGTCCAGTCTAAAGCATCCTCCTCCCCATCGTCACTCCAGTCCCATCACTCCTTTCAAAACCCACAAAGTCTTCATCTTCTGTTGGAGTGCTAAGTATATCGTGGATATGCTTCCTTTGGATCTCCTCATCTGATTCTTGTTCTTGAGTAGCCCGCTTAACTCCCCTGCTTTTCTCTCCTTCCCTCATTTCACAATCTGAGAAACCCTCAAAGGACTCTGAATCAGTTGGAGCCATGAATATGTCTCTAATTCACTTTCGCTGCTCCTCCTCTTCCAACACCTTCACAGCCCTCTTCTCCCTTCTACCAGTAGTAGTAATGTTACTATCACGCTGTACTACAACATTTATTCTAATGATGTTTTTATATTTTACTGTTTTTATTGTGTAATTAGATTGTCATATGTTTATTGCATTTTAATATGTTTTACTTGTCTAACTTTGTTGTTATTGGGCTTGGTCCTGCTTGTAAGCCATCCTTAGATAAATTTGATATTAATTTCAAATGAATGAACATGAATACTAGTTAAATATTATTTAACTATTATTCATCGTATTAGTTTTAATTGATTTGCCTATTAATTTATCTGTTGATTAAATGTACATATGCGTAAAAACAATGTATAGCATGTAGAACAAGATGGATTCCAGACTTAAGTCAGAATGGAGTCACGTTCAATTTTCCAGATGTAGTTTGACTGCAACTTTGATTCAAGCAAGAGTATAGAAAGCATCATCTTATAAAGCAGATATATATTCCATGTTTATCCCTGCTGCTGTGTCCCCTTGCTTGGTTGTTTCCCCTACACTAGACCTTATTTAGAAGGCTTTTGTGGCATTGAACTGTTTCCTTTGTATTTTGATGGTAGAGCAAAACAATAGACAACAACAATTGCAGAGAGATGCACTTTATAATAATTGCACAGCTCTATTCCTAGTATTTGGCCTTGATGAAGGAATGATTCCTCTCAATGTCTTAGGTATTCCACCTTTAAAAATTATACAGTTTTGTTAAAGTAGTTTTGTGATTCAAATGTTTTGCTAATGTTGTTTTGCATCTGGATGTAGGTTTTTTTCTATAATTTATAGATATGTAATCTCTTGACTAGGAGGAGTGAAAATGTCAATTTCGGTTTCTCTCATTTGCTGAATTTCCTATGCATTTGTGTTGTTCCATGTTTGTGTTTCCAAATGTTTTAATGGTCTACATATGAGTTTTTGTGCATTTAATGAGCACACAAACACTCATTAAATGTCTTAATATACATGTTTGCACTAAAATATTTTCCAGGTAATCACATTTTTGGAAGCGATGTCTTCTCGCATATTTCCCTCAACTTATGGTCATATCATTTTTCAATAAGCATATTTTGTGCATATATTCATTGCAGTTATTCTTTAGATTGGAAACCTGAATCATTGTAAAAGTGTAAATGAGGTTCCCTGAACCTTATGAGAAATAACTAAAAGAGCAAGGTATGTTTAGCTTGGAGAAAAGATGACTGAGAGATGGAATGACATGTAGAAGATTGAGTAATTTGGTTTTACTGTTACAGAGACTAGGACACAAACCTGTGGGTACAATTTTTTAAAATATATATTTCCATCTAAACATTTGGAAGAATTTTCAAATGGGAAGAGTTGTTTAATGGTGGAATACATGGATTCAAATTTTGATGGATTCTTTTTCTTGGAATGATTTAGCTGTGTATGCCTGCATGGCAGTAAATGGCCATTGCGGCCCCTTCCAACTCTCTGATACTTTGATTATAATGTGTACTTTGGAACTATAGCTTATTTAGTACATTTGCATTTAATGTGACTGGAAAAAAATTCTTCCCATTCCTAAATGTATATCTGGTTCACATTCATATACATCCATCTACATGAGCACAAAAACATCGTGTGGTGTATATCCTATGTGCTACAATTGTGTGTACATCTTGAATTGTAGCTAACATATTTTAGGGCAATGTTCAAGTCTTTCTGTAACCAAAAGAACAAACACAGAAAGCCTGCAGCACATTGTAGGAGGATTGGAGACATCAGGAGTTTGCTGTTTGGGTCAAAGGGGAGTGGGTGATAGAGATAAATTGATTCTTAATTTGTGAAAATTGGGATGTTACAAGAAAGTCTCTCTCTATCTGAGCAATATTGGAGGCCAAAGACAACAAAGCATATCAAGTGACCTTAAATCAGTCACATTTTTGCAAAGCTGTATCTTGCTGTTGGAGGAGGAGAAAAAGCTAGTAGCACTTTCTTAGCATCTTCTTGATTTTACTTCCATGTCATATCTGCAACTGTAGTTTTGCAAGAACAAAAAAAAACCTCCTCTGTGCCAATAATCCAGGTAAATTTATTGAAAAAAAGTTTCTTTTCAAAACTAAGAGCAAGAAAGAGTGTACGTTTATCACTGGGATGCCCTTTTACTAACTTGGTCACATAGCTGCTTGATGTGAAAGGTTAGAATTTACAAACTGCTGGGCTTTGCACTCTTTGGATACCGCTGTTCCCTTACTTGTGTTTCCATTGAAAAGTAATTGCTTCAAACACAAAAAGAAAAAAATGATTACAGAAGATTATACCTTTTAAAGGCAATTGCGGGATCTTGTGCAATAGAGCAACACAGCACGTTATGAGTAGTATGACTTGCACAGCAATAACTCACCTTGTTGTAGCTAATCTTGGAAAGCTCAAATTGGCCATTATTTCAGCATTATGCACCCTACAGCTATGGAGTAATGGCCTCAATGCTTGAGGGGTGAAAGAAGCTGTACACATCATTTGGTGGCTGCTATCAATGAGGCCAGAACTTAATTGAAAATAAATCACCCTCACTTGAACACATCAGGAATCTTTTGACTTAAATATCTATCATTAATGCAGTTGATCTGAAGTTGATCTGAAGTTTTGTTTTAATTTCAATTCATTATACTCACAGAACTCAAAAAGCAAGCACATCACATATCCTCAGCAAAAAAAGGGAGGTAGAAGGCTAGCTCATTCTACATTTTCAAATTATATCTTTGGTCAAATTTCTATCAGTTTCTGGGTTCCATCATGTCTGCTTCAATGGCTTCAATGGCTTCAAACTACAAGAGAGGAGATTCCATCTGAACATAAGGAAGAATTTCCTGACTGTGAGAGCCGTTCAGAATTGGAACTCTCTGCCCCGGAGTGTGGTGGAGGCTCCTTCTTTGGAAGCTTTTAAACTTTTAAACAGCTTTTAAACAGAGGCTGGATGGCCATCTGTCAGGGGTGATTTGAATGTAATATTCCTGCTTCTTGGCAGGGGGTTGGACTGGATGGCCCATGAGGTCTCTTCCAACTCTTTGGTTCTATGATTCTATGCTGATACCTCCCTCAGGTGTTATTTAAAGATTTAAAGATCTGCCTTCAGATAATAAGTTTGCTTTTAGTATATAGAATTGTTGGCCATGTCTTCCCTATATCCAAACTTGTGGCTCTAATTTGTGGAGTAGTTTTTCTTTACATGAAAGTGAATTACAAGGAGATAGTCGTGTTAGTTTGTCCTGATAGAATAGGTATGTGTAGGTATGTGTATGTACACACACACACACACACATATCAAAGTCCTTGCAAACGGCCAATTCTCTCACACCAGAAGCAACTTGCAGTTTCTCAAGTCACTCAAGTCGTACCCGCATGACCAGCACAAAGGAGGAAGGCAACCCCCATGTCTTCCTGGTCATTGGAATGCCACATTGTGATACCTGCAAAGGTGCCAATTGCAGAGCAGCCATGTCTCTCACCCATATGAACAACAAACTTGTGTGAGAGAATTGGCCATCTGCAAGGATGTCATCCAGGGGACACCCAGATGTTTTGATGTTTTACAATACTTGTGCGAGGTTTCTCTCATGTCCCCATATGGGAGCTGGAGCTGACAAAGGGTGCTCACCCGTGCTCTCCCCAGATTCAAACCTCCGACCTGTTAGTCTTCAGACTCACAATATCTTTTAGGTCTTCCTCCACAATTGGGGAGGTTGCCATTTGGGAGTGTGGGGCTGGCACATTATGGGTCATGTCCATTATGCCTAAGTAAGGTGTTTAATTATGTTTAAGCACTCTGCATGGGCATAATCCTTGAGCAGAGACTTGCTACATGTAAGAATATATTCAAGGAGATTTACTTTTAACTAGATAATCAGAATCCATCTGAAAGACAGATAGTATCTGTTTTCATTAATCTGTACAGGCATGTGTTTAAAATGCTGGTAGGTCATGGGGATATAACATTTGAGACCTTTGAAGCCACAAAGGGTTTATCTTCAGAACATCCTTCAGTGAGTGATAATGTTTTTGTATTCTTTCATATAGTTGGGAAAGCTGAGAAAGAAAGGTTAAGTGGTTTGCTCAGAATCGCAGAGGAAGTATGGATTAGATCTCAAGAATATTTGATTCCCTCTCAGCCTATGACACCTCTCAAAAACCAGATAAAGAGAGATTATGAGATAGCTCACTGTGTTGGAATGAGATTATCATGGGGTTCTGATGACCTAATGATGCTACAAGATCAAAACTCAAAAAGTGCTGCTGTTCTCTCCCTTTGCCACTTCAAAGAGTTTTAAAAACAATTGTTATGACAAATGGACAACCAGCGTTTACAAAATGGGACATTTAGATATATCCTAATTGTTGCTTTTGCTCCTTCTACTAAGGACAGCAAATGCTAAAAGGTGCCGGGGTTGTACAGTATGTGTATTTCCAGAATTTGCCATTAGCTGTTCATTAATATACTTCTGTATTGTTGACTAGAATTTTTACAATGCTGGTATACCAACATTTGTGTCTCCAAACTTTTATGGGTTCCTAATTAGGGTAGAAGACAAGATTTGATAAACCGACCACAAACAGAAGGCAGGTTAGGAAAACTGTTTCTGGTCTGTAACAGAAAGCGAACTCCATGCTTCAATGCTCCTTTCATTAGAAAAAAAAAGAAAGAAAAATCACAAGAAGTACAGAGCTATCATATCGGTTGTAATTGCTCTTCCCTGTACTATGTAATTTTTTTCATATGTTGGGAATTTCACATAGAGAATTACTCAACAACATGATTCCTCTCTTGCTGAAGGGAGTGCTTTATTTCTTGTCCTGACATTTGTAGGAACATAGGTCTTTGTTTCTTTTGTGACGTTTACCTTAAAGATAATGTTCAAAAGCTTTAACTTGTGTCAGTCCAAAAAGAGTTTACTGGGAGTTGTAGTTTGGTAACGCTACAACTTTGTTTGTTTGTTTGTTTAAACTGAACTTACCTACTTTGGGCAAAGTTGGGTGATACTCTAGATTTTGCTGGAACTCCAGAATGTCCCGTGGCTTTCGGGTGGTCTGAACAGTTAGATCAGATCCAATTCAGCCCAATTTGCTGTTCAAACTGAACACAGGTGCCATCACATTATTCCCTTACTTATCAGTACATGGCAAGGAAATTGGTCATGGTCATGTGACTCCAAATCTCAACAAATTAGGATGCCCTGTGTGAGCTCCTGGCCATTGTACACCATATGACCAGCACAAGGGAGGAAGGCAACCCCCCCCCCCATATCTTCCTTGTCATTGGAATGCCCTATTGTGATATCTGCAAAGGTGCCAGTCGCAAAGCAGCCATGTTTCTCACCCATATGAACAACAGTTCCAGATTTGGCCCAATCCAGGACTCCTCCAGGGCACATTTACACCAGGCTAAATTGGCTGGTGCATATGAGCCCTTGGCCTTTATATTGTTGATATAATGCTTTGAAATCAGTTGGACCTCAGGAATCTAAGGCTAACTTAGGTCACACTGGTTTTAACTGATCTATTCCTGGTATATTTAAATCTAGCTCTAATTCATAAAACCCTTCTAACATGCAAACAGCTGTGAGTAAGATTTTTCTTCTTTAATCCAGAAGGAAAGCAGTTTAGATGTTTGTTCCCATAATTCTGTAAAAGAAAATAGGAGCATATATATTGTTATGTCCTTACAATGTGGCTTTTTGAGACTTGGCTATTGCCATTTAAAACAAACGACAGCAGTCTTATATACATTGCTGCATATGGTTTTGTACTACCCATTACACTTAGCAAGTCTGTTTGTCAGGAAACTCTAATTGCTTTGTGCACTAGAACATTAAGCTGCAGTAAATTTCTATACACAGCTGTTCCATTACTGCCGAAGAAGTTTTATCTCCCAATAAATTGATGTTTCTTTTTAGTGTCAACTCACACCAAAATTTACATCCCAGTAGATGAACCTTAACATTATATAATTAGTTCAGTGCCAAGACTGGTAATAAGAGGGTACATCCTTTAAATGTATCAATGAAGGAAAAGTTTTGGCTTCTGCTAATTGTTTCTTGAAAGCTTAATTGTGATTAAGAGCGACTGTAATTGAAAAAAAGAGAAAGGAGGAAAGAAAATTATGACCTTGCAAATGCATACTGCAAATAGTTTGTCTCCCTTTGGTGTAAGCCCCCATCATAAAGAAGATATACTAAAGGCTTCCTGTGAAACCAAGGAGGAAAGATGCTGTAGTGCCTTGGTATGGAGTCACATTTAGGTTAATGGAACAGGTGCTTATACAGCTCTGGACTTAGATAAATATTTAATTAATCTTTGGTAGGAGACTATGACTTTGAATTAAACAGGCCACAAATAAAAGCCAATTTACCAAAGAGTTCACATCAATCTGGTTTGCTGCTATAGGAGATTAAATTTAAAATGCACTATGTTTTGTTTTCTCTTTATATTACATTTCCTGCACATCAGCCAGCAGTAATTGTCTAGGAACAGCAGGGTTGGTGAATTGTGGCCAAAACTGAGGAGCAATAATTGAGCTGTATAAAGATGTGGTTTTTGAGTTTTTTTCCAAAACAGATAGCATTGAGTAGGTACATTTTTCACATGATATGTTATCAAATCCTAATTCTTCGTACACGGAACTAATGCAATATTCAGACAGACTTATTTATATGTACCCGAATAAAGAAAATTATCTAGTGATTAAGAGAGGCACTATAAAATCCAATGTCTTCATTTAGAAGCTACTAAGAAACCATATTCATTCTAGAGTTTTTGTTCCCACCTCAGAGTACAAAACTATGGCACCAAAATGTCCTATAGACACAGGAGGATCTAGTACAGTGGCTCTCAACCTATGGGTCCCCAGATGTTTTGGCCTTCAACTCCTAGAAATACTAATAGCTGAAATACTGGCTGGGATTTCTGGGAGCTGTAGGCCAAATCATCTGGGAACCCACAGGTTGAGAACCACTGATCTAGAACATTATGAAAATGCCTTCCCCACACATTTTGCAGAGGAACGAGGGGGCATTTGTGGACTTCTTTTTTTTAGTTTTTGACAGTAGTTGTGCAGTTCTCCAAGGTCTACTGTCTACTCCATTATTGATTTATTGATTTATTATTTAAAGCATTTATATTCTGCCCTTCTCACCCCAAAGAGGATTTGGGGCTCAGCACAACAACAAAACGGCAAACATACAATGCTGGGACATAACAGATAGCTCCTTTTTTAAAAGCTTTTAAACAGAGTCTGGATGGCCATCTGTCAGGGGTGATTTGAATGCAATATTCCTGCTTCTTGGCAGGGGGTTGGACTGGATGGCCCATGAGGTCTCTTCCAACTCTTTGATTCTATGATTCTATAAATAGACTATTTAAGAATCGCCTGGTGTACACAGTGCCAGCATAGACTTCCAGTTCTACAAATCCAGAAATACTATATTTATCCCTGTAAAGATTCATGACATTTTATTAACTCAATGCAATTAGCAAAATTTACTCTGAAAGTCTCAATTCAGTCACTCAGAACATTTTTAAAAATGCCGATTGCAGGATATTGTCATTTGATCGCTGGCTTAACAGGCGCTGAATGTCCCCAACAACCCACATTTAAAGGAAGTTGCCATATTGGAAATGGCAGTGTTATTTTTGTCTACTTAAAAGTACTGATATGTCTGGAACTAATAAAGCATATTTGAAGCTAGCAAACTGAATATATGTTATTACACTTGTAATGCCCAGAAGATCTCAGAAAATAGTTTTGGACAGGCTTTCAAAACCAAGGATTTTATAGGGACTTTGTGTATATCCCTCAATTTACAGATTTTTATTCCAAACACTAATTTCATGGGACTGCACATTAAAAAGCTTTGAATAGTTTTAAACTGTTACATTTATTAGATTATTATGGTGATAAAAACCTGTGATTGTGTTCAATGGGAAATGAAGGGATTGGCTATTCTATTTCCATTCCTGTGGGATGAGTGTTTAAAACAATTTTTTTCGGCTCAGTGGATCATTGGTAAAGGAAGATGATTTTCCCCTTGAATTTTCCTGCTTAGTTATTTCTGTACCAAAACAATTCTAAATCTTGCCTGCATTCTAGAGCTTACAAGACATTCAAAGGAAGCATTTGTGTAACTCAATAGCACCTGTTGTAATAAACTCATTTTGAGATCTCTATAATTCCTGATATGACAGGTAGAAAGAACCATATCTAAAAGGCATCAAGAATAATATGTGATATTTGATCTTTTAATATAGATGTTTGTTTTACTGTGAGAATCCAATGTATAGAATGCCCTCTTGACAAATGTGGAACATTAAGGATCATTGTACTTTATTCATGAACAGGGATCGAGAGATGGTTTCAAGTAAGCCTTGCTCCCTTTCTAAAATGCAGTAACATTCACAACATCTGTTGGACATGATGACTCAGGTCTCATTGAAATGGAGAGGGAATTCTGTAGACTCTTATCAGATCGGAACACAAGGAGAGACTTATGCTGCCGTATTGAAATTTTAGAGATCTGTATCAGTGGTCATTTATAGGTAAAAGGCTGGGCATTGTCCACAGTAAACATTAAAAAACAGTTGTTTCTGGAATCATGATATTAGATTTGACACGACAGAGGTAAAACAAGATAATTTATGGGAAACAGCTGCATTTGGATAGGACTGTAGATAAATCTGTCATCCTTTGCTGGATATGGCAATATCGAAATAATAGGTAGTTGTAAATGTGACCAAATCACTTTCTAATCCCTCTGTTCTTTTTGAGATCAGAAGCACACAGAGACATTCCACTCTGTCATTATGAAGGTGATTCTACTCTCCATCCCTCAGGAATCTTTAACTGAGAAAGTAGGGTGGTATTATCAGCTATGCCCTTGGAACATATGAATGGATTCATACATGTTCCGAGTCCACATGCTTTGAAAATAGCATTTATTTATTTATTTATTTATTTACAGTATTTATACTCCGCCATTCTCACCTCGCAGGGGACTCAGGGTGGATTACAATGTTCATATACATGGCAAACATTCAGTGCTATAGACACACAGCATATATAGACAGACACACAGAGGCTATTTAATACCCCAGCTTTTCATGAAGGTATTCTGGCCACCAGGGGAGCTGCCACTTCACTGTCCATTTGTGACACTGATGAAGTACTTCCTCATTCTTTGCATGCTTGCTGGAGATTTTATGGCATCATAAATTAGCCTCCTCACATAGGTGGTACCTTAATTTCCTACTTGAGAGATGCAACTGTCTTTCGGGCTGCAAAGGTCGACAGCAAGCTACACAAATTGGTTGGAAGCTCACTCCAGCCTGGGCTGGCTTCGAACTAATAACCTTTTGGTCAGTAGTGATCTTAATGCAGCTGACTCCCAGCCAGCTGCGCCACAGTCCCGGTGCATGTCGAGCAAATTAGGACTACAATTTTGCAAAGAACTCTCTAAAGGGGGAATTTTATTGAACACACAGCAATTAAGATATACACAATGGTAGGATTGAGGAATAGCTACCTTCAAGTAGCAGATTGTCAACCGTAGAGCAGGACACAGTGCAACCCTTTGATAATTCCCCATCATATCATGTTTAGCCTTAAACTTCTTGAGTACTTGAATGCCTGCCTCCATGAGTATCACCTATAGGTCCTTAAATAGGACCTCAATGCAAAGGAACCACCAAGGCCCTTCAGTTCAGTCAAGGACATTTGATAATTATTTTGAGAGCCCCAGTCATTTCCTCTTTTCAGAACTGGACATGATTCTTAGCAGATATTGACAAACAAATTGAAAGGGAAGCATCAGGAAAAACTCTGTAGAATGTAGAAGCAGCATCTCAGCTGCCATTCTTGGATTCTTCACCACCTTTCTCTCATAGATTCATAGAATCATTGAGTTGGAAGATACCTCGTGGGCCATCCAGTCCAGACCCATTGCAATACTCTCATTCAGTATTAAATATGTGTTTTGTCCTGAACATGATTGCTGACAGCAGCCTTCAGCTCATGAAAGTCACTCCCATCCAAGATTTCTAATGTAAGCACAGAATGTAAGCACAGAATCCAAAATTGTTGTGTTTTTATTGCTACGTCTGCAATTCTTACAGACTACTGATATAAATATTGGTTTATTTTGTTCTCTCATGCAAGGAGAAAGCTCCAACAATGGTTTCTCTGTTGAACAAATGGCAAGAGTTTTGCACATTTTGAAGTTTTGTGTGCGAATCAGATGAAGCATTTTTTAAAAACATAGAAATGTACAAATTTTATGCCATCATGGGAAAAAAAGGGGGAAAGTAGTAGTCTTTTTGCTTACACATGAGCAGAATATGTTGCAAAGGTTAATGAGTTTTTAAATAACCTTTCTTGTTGAAGATGAGAAAATGTGTGAATATCCTTACATCTCTGATCACAATGCTATCCCTTCCCTGCTGTCTCTTATTTGAAAAAGAGATACATTTAAATGAGAACATCCCCCCCCCCCCAAATCTATGTTTCCATATAGAAATAAGCTTCTTTAACAATTTATGCTTTTTCTGCTATTTCAAATTATTTCTCAGGGTATTTTAACTGAGCAGTCATCAAATTATACCATAAATTATGCTGTGTTATCTTCTTTAAGACATCATTAAAGAGGTTTATAGTTAGGTTTCTGAAACATTTATCTGAATCTTATTATGTATCTCTGCAGTTCTAATAAACAAGATGTGAGGAAAATCAGTTTTTTCACAAAACTAGAAGATTTCTGTATATCTTCCTAAACAATAGCCTACTTTTATTTTCAGATCATAAATTTGTAATATTGATTATATTACAGTTGCATTGCATGCGATGTATGACATGGCTCACTTTATATCTCTACCAGATCTTTTGTATCTTATGTTAATATTTTTTTTCCAAAGCATTTAACATCTTTACATTCTATCCTCAGCTTGCTTTTCAGATAACAATGTCACCTTATCAATATGGTGTTCAAACTTGACAATTTCACATAAAATATGTGTGCTAGCCTTTCCAAAGTAAATATAAATGTAGAATTTTTATTATTGTTTCTTCCTTCTGAGTCATACCTATAATCAGACTGAATAGCTTCCTTCCCTTGCTATACATTAACCTTTTGGAGACTGTGAAAAGTGTAACCCTTTGAATCCCCTCAGGGGTGAGAAAAGAGGTATATAAGTGCAGAAAATAAAGGATAAATAAATAACCCAGTATTGCACCTTCTACAAGTTTTTCTAAGTGTTAGAATAACCACAGTCCCAAGATATATGTACACAATAGAACAGTGGTTCCCAATTTGTGGTCTGTGGACCAGCAGTGGTTTGCAAGAACTAAAATGTGGTCTATGGCCTCACTGTTACTACTACGGATAACACAGCCCAACCAAAAAAAAAATCTTGGTGTCGTCGTTTTTAGACCTGTTCCTGGGAATATTTGGGGTGCTGATTCAGAAAATTGCATTGTATAGACCACATCAGCTCTAGATTATTAAATATGGTTTTCTGTGCTGAGCAGATGGTGACTACTGGATGGCATATGTTCTGTATTAAAAACTAGAGCTGATATGGTCTATCCAATGCAATTTTCTAAATTAGCACCCCAAATAACCAAACTGAATCTAAAATTGACCAAAAACTGATTTGTAACCCTTTTGGTATTAATGTTGGAGAGTGGTCACCGGTCAAAGTGGTTCCTGGTTAAGTGGTCCCTGGTCAAAAAAAAAAAAAAAGGTTGGGAATTACCACTGCACAATAGTAAACATTTTCATTGAACTATCCACAGTGGCCTTAAAATGTCTCCCCTTCTTAATTTTCCGCTCTTTAAAAAATGAAGAAAAAGTCGGACAAGGATTTTTTCACTTAATTTTCACCCATTTAACACTTCCCCTGAACTATGTGTATGATTCCCTTATACCCAATTTGAAGATAGCATTTTGAAAGCTTTTTGCAGTTCAAGAGAACCTTTGGAAGCTTTTAGCAACTTGTTAAAAATGAGATAGGCTTTTACTGTTTTAAATTAATAAAAATTGATGACACACACCCAGAAACTAACATTTAAGTCCTGTGGTCATGCTGCTTGAGGAGTCTGAAAGTTTTTGTTAAAAAGTAATATTTCCAAATTCTGCCTTCACTGAGGAACCATAGAGATATACCCCAAAACCACACTGGACATCCTCTTCTGGCATGCAAGACGGAGTGGTCAGCATGCAGAAATATTGAGTTTGTTTATTGGGTAATATATTATTGATGTTTTGTGGCTATTCCTACTTGATTTTTCAGTTCTGTATTTCTCACCCTCACCTAATTGAATGAAACTATACTGGTATTTTTCTTAGTCTTAGACTCGTGAGCTGGACCCTCAGCTTCTGACTGAATGCCTTTCCTTTCTATATCTCAGCCTCTTTGTCGTTTTCTCTTCTGCTCACCCCACTAACTTCTGGCTATATTCATCTTCTCCCTTGTTTTCTTAACTTGGGTTCCAGGTAATGTGACAGTTTATTTTTCTGTTTCTCTCTTAAGTGGCAGGCGAACCACACTGTGGTTTCTATCTGAATTCCTACATCATTCTAGAATCTCCCAGATGGGAAACTGGGGAAAAGCTGGGTCAATTAATGAATGGCTTTCCATTAGACAGCCAAAGAGTCAACCAATGCTTGGATCAAGAACTATGCTGTGGGCCAGGCCTATTCAGCATAGACTAGTTGCAGTCTTTTCTGTAACAACAAAATAAAGTTAGGGAACATTTTTGCTAGATACAAAGCCACACATTAATCACTAGTCTCACTCTCAACAACCGCCCTGGTTTTTCTTCCTTTGTCTGCTCCCTCTCACTCACTCTTGCATTCCTTACTAAATGTCTTCTACTTTATTTCTATCTCTTTCTGCTTCTGCCCTCTCAACCCCAGCCCCTAATTACAATTTTGATCTCCCTCTTTCTCCAATTCCATCTCTTTCTGCCTTTCTTATCACTTCTTGCTAGATTTTCCTCCCTATCCATTTGTTCAACTTGTTATCTTCTGCTCATCCCCCCAAAAATGTTAAATCCATGATTCTGTCGACTTGGATTTTCAGGCTTTCAAAGTTGTAAGCCCCATTGAAATCAATAAGACATGCCTCTGAGAAGACATTCACAGATAGGATTATCTTACTGGTTCTCATCATCATCAGTCTTTTCCTCCCAAAAAATATGCTGTATATGGTGATCAGTAGTAATGTGATGAGGAAGATCATGATGGAAAGCAATACACAACCCAGATGTGAGAAGAAGAAAAAATGACCAGTTAAGTAATAAAGGGAGCAACCTATCAAAAAGCATAGTCTGGAAAATTTTCATTTTTCCCACTTGGAACTGTCTCTTTGCTTGGACTACAACTCAAATGTTTTAACATCAGAGCTTTTAAAAGTGTTAAAAACAGAGCCGAGAAAGCTTTGGGGGTTTTGTTTGAAGGAGAATTCAGAAAACTTCCTTCGACTGGACTATATATCTGCCATAAGCTGTTAAAAGCAGCACTTGCAAAGATGTTAAAATAGTCCTGGTAAATATCTGATTTTTTTATGTTCAGAGCCTGGATAATCTCTTTTCCAACTTGAGAAATATTTTCTCATTTGCTAGAATTTGAAAGTTCTTTTTTGAGGGGAAATGTATTATTTACATTATTGTTCTGATCATATATGGTTGATTCCAATATGGTGTGCTTATTAGTAGGGGTGATCCCTAAGGTTTAAGGTTTGACTCAGAAAACCAGAGTTTGATATACTTATGATCAGAATTTGGGACATTTTATCATGCCCTCATTATCGAATCAAGGTAACATTTGTAACAACATTAGTTTTGTCTCATTATTTTTAAGTTGCATCTGTGGTTTAGTGCGCCATATAAACTGCAATAGTATTTCCATGTAAAGAGTTTGCAATGTGTATACTGCTATGTCTCTGCAAAAATCACTACTTTTCAAGCGATTAATAAAATGTGCAAGAAGATCTCTGAGAAAAAGTTGAAGGGTAATAAATTCAGCCCTTCACATCAAAATTGAGGTTTTGGTTCTTTTGAAAGATATGTAGTTCCATTCTGGACCCAGTAAGTATTTCTTAAGTATTCCTTAAATATTCCTGGCTGTTCTTTGTGAGATCAGGCTTCCTACATAATTTGAATGTCATTGCGTGCATGCGTACAAGTGCTTATCTCCGGAAATCTGTACCTACTTACTAAAGAAAAATTATTTGGGGTTATTTGGTACTCAGGTTCATACTTGTGAATGATGTGACCCTTGACCTTCATCAACCATAGCTTTTGTGCCTATTACTCAAAGGCCAATTTAGCTATAGTCCAAAACATCTGGAGGACTTCAAGTTTTTAACATTTATGCATATTGATTAGCACTAAAATACTATATATAGCCAAGTCTATAGAGAAGTAGTTCTTTTCATTTTAAATTAAATTCATGGTTTTTACTGGTTTTCTTGGTGTGGTACAAATAGCAATCTTTCCAAAATGAAAGAAGATTTCTTTTTGCTACAGTGCCTTGCTGTTTGGTCTTTTGGCAAGAGTTTTGCAATAAGCCTGAAAACTGGGTTAATTTGAAGAAGTTCCAGAAATTAAATTACTACGACTGTGGGATAAAAGCTCTGTTGTGTGTCTAACATGTCTAAAATGAGCTGCTTTCACACATTTAAAGAAGTGGAACAACTAGCACGTGGTGTTTCGTAATATTTCTAGCAATTCATGTTATTTCATCAATCTTTTTAATGAGCCTAAAGATGTTCGTACAAATTTATGGGATAGTATAATGTGCAATGAAGTTCAGAGGTGACATTTTGATGACAAAATAAAATGTCATGTTAGCTTAATCAAAACAATATTGTGATGGCAAAATTAAATGGTATCAGTGTGAATATATTTTAGCATGATGTCAAAACAATGTGCCATCTAAAGTCCATGAAGATGCTATTTTGATGTCAAAATGAAAAATTGTCAACACAAGTCATTTGAGGTGTTCTACTGAAAGAAAGAAAAAGTTATGTCAATTCAAGTTGGTATCATTGTTGCTATTCCCCCTTAAAGACATATGACATGTTAAATGGTATTTATTACAGTTTTTCCTTATATTTGCAGCCAAAAATGTAAATTATACCAATTTACAACAATTGGAAACTGGCATCTACTAGAACAGTTATTAGGACTATGGTATGAATGAACTAAAAAGAGGCAGTTATTGCATTGTTTTGCAAAAGAGTTTTTGTTCTGCTTGTATTCACTCAAACAAAGGAATGTGAGACTTGATTTATTCCAGTGAAACCTTTTTCTTCTTGTTGTCCACATTACATAGTCGAAAACCTGCAAAGCTCTATATAGTGACAGAACCCAGAGTGGATGAGGCTTAGTTGAAAGTAGGTGGAGTTGCAGATGAGCAACCATGGACCATTGCATATGACATAAATATAGTGGTAACATCCAATTTAGTTGCCATTGCCTATGGATTCTTGGAGTTTGTAGTTGAATGAGGCACCAAACCTGTTCAATTAAGGAATTGTAAAGTTTTCTCCCTAAACGTCAAATCCCAGAATTCCAATGGATGGAACCATGGGATGTAATGTTGAAATATAACCCTACAACTATGTAAGGCCATAGGTATTTTCCTTCCTTAACCAGGTGTTCTCCTTCCTCAACCATTATGAAAAGTAAATAAATAGGTTTTCCTTCCATAAGCAAAGGATAAGATGGAAATGTGAGTAAAATTCACTAAAATTCAGAAACTAAGACTGAGAATCTTAAATAGCCAAAAAGTTCACATGCCCCAGTTTCATCCAATATTGGCAAGAGGGTTAATCTCAGAGCATTGAAAAGCAGTATTCAGTCCTCATTTGCTCTTTACAAGGGACCAGATGTTATCTACAATCTGATTGGACTTCTGGCCAAGGGACAGTGGATTGCAAATGCATGCCAGGATGTTCCATTGTACCAAAACATGCTTTCCCCAGCTAAATAAGAGATAATTTGTAAGACATAATGTATTCCTCACCAGCTCCTAAAAATAGATTATGTAACAGATGACAGGCAAGGGAATTGTTCTGGGAATGGGAAACTTAGCCCCCAGTTTCCATTCCTGAGGTCTCTGGCATTCAGTTCCTTCATGTGTATGTTCCCATGACAAATTTGGGCAGGAACCTCAACTCGGGAAATTGTTTTGAAATGTGTCCTAACATGGGAAAAATATTTCTATGAATGGACCTTGATGTGTTTCTCCCTGTATTCATTCACAGATTTCCAGAATATTTCAAATTATTTTATCTGGTAAAACCTGGGAAAAAACAAAATATCCTTTCCGCACTGTCCTGCTTTCATACAGATGGAAAAAGCATTGGTGGCCCTAGTTTAAACTTTCCCAGCTGGATCTATTCTGTTACAAAATGGAGATTTGGGGGGGGGGGGGAAGGCAAGGGGAAAAAAGGACAGCTTGGTCTGTAATGTTATGAAAACCCTCTGGAGCAGGTTTCTTGTGATGGACTTATATCTCCTTGACCACCAATCCAGTTTGTAGTCAGGTGTCACAAAGTTTTGTGAATTTTGACACTTCAAAATATGAAACACCTGCTGACAATTGCATTTTAGGAGACTGGAACTGGAATTACACAATTTGCACATTCTTTATTTAGAAGATTTTATTTATAAAGAGGATGATTATACACAAATGTTTCCCTCTTTTGTTTTATTTCTTTCTGCTTTAATGTAACATTCTACTTCGGTCTTTCTTTGGGTTATAGTTTCTAACAATATGCTTTGTTTTTATTTTCAATGCAATTCATGTAATGTATAATGCATGATATTTAACTGCTATTTATAGTAATGTATAAGTTGACTTCATGTATGTTGATGGCAGATTTTGGGGTCAAAATTATGGATTTTGGCACAACCTATTGATTCATTGAGGGTCATTCTTTAGAGAGAGGAAAGTGCCAGGGCCATCTCAGATGGTCAGTCACCCATGGATGCTACAAGCACCATTTTCCACCTATTCATTCAAAAAGATCAGCGGTTGCACTACAATGGAGAGAGTACAGGGGTCAGTGCTTCTAATCTAGGTTCTCCTGGGACAGACAAAAGCCATCCCTTTCACCACTTTGCTAAGAGATGGTTAGGCTACAGTAAGTACATTGACCTGTGGTTGAGTAGTCCCAGTTTTGGGTGCTGATTTTTTTTTTGGGTTAAAATTCCTACACATAAATGAATACTGCCTTTCTCCCAAAATAGGATCCAGGACTGTTTACAAATAGGAGTTAAAACTTTCTGCTTATGATAATTGTGTGAAAGGTTGACAAAAAGAGTGAATAGCTCAAGTCAAAAATTGCCTCTCAGAATATTGATCCATTTAGTTCAGTTTTGTTAGTGCTGACTGGCAGCTCCAAGTTTTCAGGGGGGAAAAATCTTTTGTCAGGCTCCCTGGAAGTACTAGGAAGTGACTCTTATGTATGCATTTTGAGTCCTTGTCTAAAAACCTAGCTACGCATTGCTCCATTTCTCTGCTTTTTTATTAATCTTGGTGGCCTCCTCTGTATTTTGATTGAGAACTGTTCCGTGAAATATTTGCAATCATCAGACATTATTTAATCTGTTAACAGGCTTCAGAAACCATCCATCTTGTAACTGTGACAAAAGTTTTATTGTTCCAGAGAGTGGGTTCTGTTGGGGGGGGGGGGAGTCCCTAGTTGAATATTTTGATTATCTCATGTTTACTGTGGGACCCAAACTCTTCTTCTTTTTTCTTTTCCCTCTTTAGCACAGTGAAGAGAGTGGGACATTTTCCCTCTCTCTTTCTCTCTCTTGTGAGCTGTGACAGGCTAATAAGGAAGAATGATGGTAGCAATAAAAAGGGGTCTTGGGTGCATTCCTCAGATTTCACTGTTGTAAAATGATGGCCCTGTTACAAAATGACCACATAGGAACTCAAAGTGAAAGCCTCATCCTGCACATTGGGAGGGTGTGCAGTGGTGACCTCCCTCCTGGCCATAAAACATCCACAGGATTCTGAGCTGATCACATCAAAACCCTAGTGCCATATTAACAGCTTTGGAAAGCCCCCTTTTAACCCAGAGAATAGAGCTGTGTGTTTTTAATTTGGGATGATTTACTGCAATGAAATGGGTGTGAAATGCACAACAAATCAGAGTGTCAAAAGTGGGAAGTGAATTTTATCAGTTGGAGGAAGTGCAGGCTCTGGGGGAATTAGCATAACTTTCTTGTAATTTTGTTCGCACTCAGAGAGGATGGGCAAATCTGTTCTGAAAAGTAAAGTCAAAGTGACAGAAAACTTCCTAAGCAGCTAATTTTATGCATGCTCACACAAACTGACATGTTTTCTGGGCTTTAAAGCCACCTTTGCATGGAAATTTAGCCATTGTGTGCATATCTATGACCTAGGCAGAATGTGAATGGATCTGCTTTGTCATATTAAGTTGATCCGTGGGCTTAGCTTATGGGAAGAAAGTGAAGGTTTTAAAAGATGCATATATATTTATGTATTCATTTTGCAAATGTGAACTAATAAACAGTGGATTTAAAAAATACATTCCAACATATAGTAAAATGAAGTAGCATATTCGGAAGTAATATGTAAAGTGAACTTTTGATACTTTAACAGTCAAGAAGCTGTGCTTGTTAGAGGGCGTAACTTTGCATGCACAATCAATTTGAGGCAATGGGTTCAGCCTCTGAAAAACTAAATTGAGGTGCTTTCTGAACATAGTGGGTTTTGGCAGGTTACTGTCGGTTTGTGGCTTCTCTGTTGAAGGTAAGACAAAGAAGCCATCTGTTGAAATTAAATGAAGGCCATGTTTTTTTAAAAAAGTTCTTATCTGTACACTAGTAATTGAAACAGGGTTTTTTATATTTTATATTTCTTCCTTTGATCTAGACACTATACTTATTTTGGGCTGCATCAAAAAGAGTATAGTGTCTAGATCAAGGGAAGTCATGATGCCTTTCTATTCTGCTTTGGAATACTGTGTCCACCATAGTTCAAAAGAGATATTGGCAAGCTGGAAGGTGTCCAGATGAGGGTAACTAAAATGATCAAAGGTCTGGAAACCATGAATCCCTATGAAGAATATCTTAAAGAGCTGGGTATGTTTAGCCTGCAAAAGAGAATGTTGAGAGGAAGCATGATAGCCATGTTTAAATATGTGAAAGGATGTCCTAACAAAGAGGGAATAGGCTTGTTTTGTGCGGCCCTGGAGGATAGGATTCGGGGCAAATTACAGGAAGGAGATTCCACCTGGACGTTTGAAAGAACTTTGTGACAGTAAGAGCAGTTCAGAAGTGGAACTCACTGCCTCGGAATGTGGTAAAGGCCCCGTCTTTGGAGGCTTTTCAACAGAGGCTGGATGGCCATCTATCAGGGATGCTTTGGCTTTTTCCAACTCTATGTTTCTATGGTTATATAGCTTGTTCTTTGTTTCTGAGCCAAATAAAAGTAAGGAAATTCTAACATATTCTGCACACAATGATTCTAAACAAAACATATCCTCTTGAAAGTAAATAGCTTAACTGGATTGACTCAACAGAATACAAGAAGAAAAGTTCTGTTCCACTTGGGATTTTATTTATCAATTTATGTACTTTTCTGTGCCCAACTCAGACAAATTCTGTGTTCCAAGTACTTGATAAAAGATAATCAAAACCCATATTTTTGAAAAACATAAATCCTAACAAGGTCAAACTATAAAAAATAAAATAAAGCATTTCAGAGTTATCTAGATTATATATCACAAAACCAATATAGACTATGTAACTCTACGGTCATCATGGGAGGCGGGGGGAGGGGTGGCTACCAACAATAGGACCACTATAGTTGCTTCCCAAAATTGTCACCAGTTGCAACACCTTTATATGGCGGGGTGGACTAGATGTGGATCAGGGGCTACATATAGCCAGGAATGGGTTTCTCATTGGGCTGCCAGTTTGGCATATGGCTGCTTTGCCCATCTTCAGAAAGATCGAGGCACCATAAAATTCCATCAAGAGGAGCTAAATTTCCTTTCCTCAATCACCTTCCAACTGTGATGGCCTATTATTCTCAGAAATCAGAAGCGAACACTCAAGAGTCCCCCATGCTTGCTAAAAGAGTTTGGAAGTTGCAGTAAAACATTTCTTTTCGCAAATTCTGGAAAATGCTTGACCTCTGTATATGAAGCTTGTTTCCAAAAGGTACCAATCTATCTGAACACATTTTACAGGGATTGAGAAAAAATCATGCCAAGGATATGCATTCTTTGGCTATAAAATGCAATTTTCCAGGCTCTGATTTGATACATTTTGGTAGTTTTGATCTGTATGTAATATTCTACTCCTAGACAACAATGTATGTTCCTTTTTTTAAAAAACAAACCCCTATAACTCCTATAACTCATTTTTCAAGTGTGTGTGTGTGTGTTTTGCATTTGCTACCTCTTGGAAACAAACTCCACAGATGAGTATTGAACATTAGTTTTCTGTAGCATCTCATAGTGTCTACTCTACACCTTTTATATAATGAGAGCTCAACAGTATGAATTGTTATGCATGTGCATTCCAGACAGACCTATTGCTGCTATGAGTAAACACTGTTTGGACAGGGAGGAAACTGGTCCATTAAATGTAACAAAGGCTTTTACAGTGGATTAACACCGTTCTGCATTCTCTTCTTTACATATGTTATCCAGCCCAAGCAATGATGACTGAGATCCAATTTAATATATACACAGCTTGCTTTGAACTTTGGCAAGCATTCATTCTCCAGGCTTAACACATTGCCAGAAGAGTGTGGATGCCATTAATAGTCAATGAGGCAACCTTTTTAAAATTCCTTGGCACAGTCTTTTCCCCTTCTTTTTACCTGTGGATACAAGATATGTCATGGCTTTTTTTTTAAAAAAAAAAAACATACATTGTACATTTCTAATGTGCTATCCAACCATGAGAATATCTAATTAACACAACAAGTTGGCAATATTTGCTGACTACATTGCAATTATTCATAACTCAGTTATCAAGTTGCATTCACATATTACAGCTATTATCTGTAGGACTATATAAGTAGAAAAATGTGTGAAATTTCCATCCTGCTACACTCAAACACATAGACACACTGCTTTTAGTATAGACAAATTCCAGGTATAGGTTGACTATCCTTTATCTGAAATGCTTGGAACCACAAGTATATTGGATTTTAGATTTTGAAATACCTGTATTTGCATAGATATACATAATGGGATATCTTGGATTCTGAATTCTGAAATCAAAATTAATGTATCTTTCATATATACCTTATATACATAGCCTGAAGGCAATCTCATACAATATTTTCATTATTTTAAGCATGAAACGAAATTTATGTACACTGAATCATCAGAAAGCAAAGGTGTTACTATCTCAGCCATCCATGTAAACAATTTTAGATTTTGTAATGTTTAAGATTTTTTAAATTGTTGTAGCTATTGCTGGGAGTAGACTTCTTTTCCTTTCCTCTTGCAGATGGATATTTTTTTCCATCAAAGCTTTAGTCATTCCTGTTCAGTAGTTTGCTTGTATCCACTTTATCACACTGACAATCTGTCCGTTCTGAAAGGATTACAACTCCGTACTTCAGCGCATGACATCATAGTGAGATATTGCTTAACGATCTGAGACTCTTAACGGCCATTGCTGTGGCTTCTTGTTACTGAAAATATGTGACAGCTCTGGCCTATATGAGCTTTGCTTACGCTGCTCTTTTTGGGCCCTTGCAGGCGATTTCATGTCTTGTAAGTAGCATTCATTAAACTGCTGAGGGTGCATTTAACAATGTGTAGTTGGCAGGCGTCAACTACTAGGGTTGGGGCAAACTCACCCCCACAGCAATTGTAATTTGTTATGAATTCCTCTGCTACATATTCACAAACTTCTTTCTTTTGAGATCTTGGCATGCATCTAGAAACTGCCACAGGCAGACACCAGCAAAGGTCTCTTGGTTAAAGTTAGGAAAAACGAAGTGAGTACAGCATTTGCTTACTGAGATTCCCCTTTTAAATAAAAGGACTTGAATCTTGGGTTGGGCATACAGTTTTTTGGGCTGTATGTTCATGTTCTAGAAGTGTTCTCTCCTGTCATTTTGCCTACATCTATGGCATGCATCCTCAGAGGTTGTAAGGTCATGCGAAACGTCAGGAGAGAATATTTCTAGAACATGGCCATACAGCCCGAAAAACCCACAACAACCTAGTGATTCCGACCATGAAAGACTTCAGCAATTACTTGAATCTTGATGGCTAGTCCTCTTTAGATTAGACTGACTAAATCAGCAGTTGAATGATGTGTCAACACATGTCCGTTGATGTATCTGGGAATAACCCTATCAGAAAGTACTAATCAATGGTGTAATGTAGCATATAGAAGGCGGGAAAACATTGTGTTTCGCAGTGGTATCAACAAATACCCACCTCAGCACTACAACATTAGCTATACCTACAGGCTTCATTGTGGATGTTTGTTATTCAAATGAAGAATGCATTTAAGCCAGCCTAACTGCAGAGTTTTAGTTAAGATGTTCTCAGTCAACCCCTTTTCTGAATGGGTTCACTTCAAGGATATCCCTATGGAGAAATATTGTGCCCCCTCCCATGCAATGAAGAATTCTGCTTCCTTAAATTTCTAGCATTGGATTAACTTAAAACTTCATCTGAAAAATTTGGTATACAGTCAAGGAATTCAAAGGGGAAAAAAAGCAGAAAGAGGCTAACAGAACAAATACAACAATTCCAGGTGTGAATAACTTTTGGTGTATCTCCTTGCAATGCTAGAAATAGGGTGGCTAAAGGAAAAATAAATCTGGGGGAGACAGAGCAGCAGGCTCATTTTTGCTGTTATGATAGTTACCCTCCTGGTTCACCTCTTCCTCGCTAATGTCATTGTTGCTTGTTTGTCTCTCTCTCTCTTTGTCTGGGACCAATCAGCACAAATGCAGAAGGAGAAGGCAAGACAAGTAGAGGACACACTTCTATCTCTTCGTTCTTGTCACTTGCTTACTAGGAGATAGTCAGTGAATAAGCAACAACAGAATAGGAGGAAACAATAGGGGCAGAAGGTCTTGGCTCTCCTGCGAGAGTATAAACCATAGCAATCCCAACCTCTAATGCCAGCTCTGATGAAAAATCTATTTGACTTGGCTATGATGGCTGGTTTCAAATTAAATAATGCAATTCAGGAAAGCCTTTTGACATGAAACACCAAGAGAAAAGGTGACTAGAAGTTAATAGAGTTAGGGTTCTGTTCTGATGGTTTTCTGCCTGGAGACCCTCGAAACCCTAGAGTCAGTCTTGAGATTTCTTCTCAACTGGTATTTATGGAAAACTTCAAATTTTGCACAGTGGCCCATCCAGGTAATTCGTGACCTTGTAGTTAATAGGAGAATCCTTTTAGACAAACAGACTGATGAGACATTTCCCTTCTCGCTGCATGCTTCCAAACGATTGCATCTTTTTTAACGCCTTCTACATGCCTGACATGTCAAAGCAATGAAACAATTTGTGTTGCTTGGCTTTAAAGGAGGTGGGGGGAAAGATGTTACAAGCTTGTGCTTCATTTCAAACTCACATAAAATCACCAGGGTGCCTTAAGAAGTGAAATAGAGTTTATGACTGCAGTGTATTGTCTTTTTCTTGTTCAATGCTAAACATGTTTATTTGAAAATAGGCATAATTATGTCATAGAAAAATATTTTCAGTGGAACAGTAATAGAATTATCTGTCTTATGCACATGCTCTTTCTTCATTTCAGATAAATACATTCCAGCATCCCAGTTGCCATTGCCATGCCATGGCCAAACAGATCTGGCACTGTATTGTCGAAGGCTTTCATGGCTGGAATCACTAGGTTCTTGTGGGTTTTTTCGGGCTATAGAGCCATGTTCTAGAGGCATTTCTCCTGACGTTTCGCCTGCATCTATGGCAAGCATTGGATGCTGGCACTGTTACTTTCTTTCTACTCATTATATAGCAAAAAGAAAGACCGAATGCCAGACCTGCTGGGCTGTGGCATGCCCATGACAGCCAGGGAACTTTTGCCCCACTGATCCATTACCTGCCACATCTTCTATGAATATTTGCACACACCCTTTGTTTGGAAATGTAGCTCTCTCAAGCAGAGTAATCCTACTGGTAAGGCAGAACGTTAACAATAACTGTTCCCACTAGCTTTTTATCAAACATATAAAAAGTAGATTAACTTGCAATACTAGTTCACAATCGGACACAAGATCTAATGGAAAAGAGAGAAAGGGAGAGAAGGAGAAGTGGCTGAAGATTAAAGTGGTACAGGAAAAAAGAGGGCATAGTAAAACAAACAAACAGGAAGTCACTATGCTGCAAACTAACAGATCCAGCTTTGAGGTCCCACACTAGCACTGATTTTGCACAATATTAGGATCTGTCCAGTAATTTTACTTGATCCACAAAAAAACCACTAAATATTGCATTGCAAATACCTATAGCATAGCTATAGCTGAAAGGTAATTCTGCTCAGTTCAAAGGGTTTTGCTCCAGAAGACAGTGTTCATGAGACTGCAGCCTTCCTCTCTGTTCCTGAGAGGACATATCCCTGATGAATGCTGGAGTAGTTTCCACTTGGTGAAATGTACCACATGCCCATTAACCTTTTAATGCTATCAAGCTGATCAGTTCAAAGGACTTGTCAGAAACAGTCCTGAAAGGTGACAGGATCCTATTGACTGAGAGAAATAATCCAATATTGCCGTCTCCAAATTATAGTGAGGAGCCCACAGAGATGGAAGCTCTGACAGCAGCAGGGTAGCTGAAGTGAGTAAACAATTATCTACTACGTTCATTCAATATTAGAAGATCTCATAAAAAGATTTCTCTGCATTTTAAATGTGAAAAGAATAGCACAAAGTCCTTTGTATTTTTTTAAAATAGCTTTTAAAATCATAGTAGCCCTTTTCAGATTTGCTTTGGATGTGGGCCAGATTACAGCATTCATTAGATTTTAGATTGCTGCAGTTGTTGATTGTGACAAGGTGATATATTCAATGGTAATATGTCAACAAAAATAAGGTAGATTTCTGTGGTTTAAGTCCATTTGTATGCTATCTTGTTTCATTCTTCAGTGGAAATGATGCTTCTGCACCATCTCTGAGGGCAATCCCCTGGTAATCAGCCTTCTTACCATGCCTACCATTGGTATTAATAGCTCTGAACTAAGGTTGGGTACAGTATATACACCGTATAGCATTTATACACACACACACTACTCTGAGATAGAATCTTAATACAGTTATTTATTTATTTCAAACATTTGTACCCCGTCCTTCTCAACCCTTGCAGGGGGACTCAGGGTGGCTTACAATCGGCAGCAATTCAAAGCCAACATACACCATAACACCATAACAAATAACACAGATTCAACATTAATTAAAACATTAAATTATAAAATAGCCATTTAAAACATTATTATTACAATAACAATATAACTGCATCCAAGTTCAATTGAGAGACCTAGTCCAAAACCTGTGCATTATCAATTTAAAAACATAAACATTGCAACTGCTGTTAGGTCTGCTGCTTGAATACCTGGTCCCAAAACCATGTCATGATCTTTTTCCTGAAGGAAAGGAGAGATGGAGCCAATCTGATTTCCCAGGGGAGTGTGTTCCACAGACTCCATGGTTCCATAGTTATACTGAAGGGATAAGTTTAAACCTTTTGGAAAGTGACACTCTGTGTTTAAGGACATTTTTGTCTGGGAAAACTTGCATTAATTCCTTTCTGTAATTGGTGGATTGATAGTTGGATTGATGGGCAGAAAGATAGTTAGGCAGGCTGCCCTAAAGCCATCAAACAAATTGATGATACCTATAATAATTCCTTCAAATAAGCCACAAAGGGACCTCTTCTTTAGCACAGTTCATCATTCCCCTGAATTCCAACCTCAGGTTTACTCAGACACTTCAGCTCATTTGCCTTTGGAGTTGAAAGAACTTTCTTTAACATGCTGAGATTTGCCATGGGCCAAATACTTGTGGTGCTTTAAAATGATAATCTTCAAACCCATGGAGAAGTTTCTGGTTGAGTCATACAGCTAGGCATTTCACAATTCTTCAAACAATTTCACCAACGTTCCTTCCCTAACTTATTTCATGTAATCAACATAGTAAAATGCATAACTTCTTCCCAAACTTTTGCTAAGATCCCCAAATATGGCATAGACAATTGATATTATGGAAACCTGACGATGCAACTGGACAATGATTAGATACGGAGACGCTTTGATAATGTTTTTTAATGTTGTGTATGGTTTTTATATTGTTATTACGGTTAGTGTTTTAATTGTATTTATGATTGTTTTAATTGTTGTAACTGTTCTGGCATCGAATTGTTGCCTGTTGTTAGCCACTCCAAGTTGCCCTTGGGCTGGGAGGGGCAGTATATAAGTGTAGTAAATAAATAAATAAATAAATAAGATTTTAGTGGGCATCTGCCAGGATATTTTAAACATTTTTTTTTACAGGAAGCAAATGGCCTTTATGTGTTTAAACCTTTGCTCAAAAATGTTGATTGTGAGCACTTTGGCAGATCATGCTTTAAGTACTTGCTGTGTGAAGAAAAATACTGTAGTTGTTTCTATATGAAGCATTAATCTCCCTTCTCCCTGTGTCACTCTTTGCTACAGATCAGCTCCCAGCAATCATGACCGGATACAACGTCTAAGGCAAGAATTTCAGCAAGCAAAGCAAGATGAAGATGTGGAGGACAGGAGACGAACATACAGTTTTGAACAGCCATGGGTAACTGTCCATGTATTACAGCTTCTGCATATACCACAGGGCAAATTGGTTTATCTCTTTCAATAGTCTCCATACCTGTTGAAAGAAGACTTTGACACAGTCATGCACTAACAATCTGTACATGCAGCATGAAGCATATGTTTCTGAAAATGCAAAGTGTTCAGCAGCTGCAAACATGTGGCTGCCATGTTATTCATGGAAGTAAGACAATCAAAATGTTTTTTAAAATTGGTTGGATCTATACTAGCCACCCAGTTTATCCCTGGACACAATTCAGGGCTTTGAAGCACTTCTAGAAAACCAGTGATCCTCCATGTATAGCTAGACTCTGGTTCCTATTAGCCCTAAACAACCTGTGTCGTGCTCTAATGGAAAGGATTGCCCTTTCCATGAAATGTGATTAAGTGTCTCCCACAAACAGCAGAAACTAGACATTGCAAATCACTCTTCTTCCCCTTTCTGGCCAGCTGTCACTGCTGTTGTCATTCCAAAAAGCAAGGTTGAGCACATCTCCAATGCCTAGCTTTGATAGGTACTTACAAAGTCACCCACAAGCACAATCTTCTAGGCTATCCAACCCAAAATATCTGAATACAAGGAGGAACCCTTGCCACATTCTCCCACATAGCTGATGGGCTATCTGGGAGAATGCAACAGACCTCTTCATGGAGTCTACCCATCTTTCCCTTCCCATGGTAAGAGAGGTCAGGCAGCAGTGTTGGGAGCCAGAAAAGATGTGGTATTTCAGACAGCAAGGGAAGGTGCTCTACCACTGGCCACAGGATGTCAGTTCCAGTTGGCTACAACTGTCCAAGACATCATATTTACAAGCTCTTTCTGGGACCACTGAGGAAAGCTTCTGAAAGCATATGTTCTGCCATTGAGTTGTTGCTATTTGATTGTCTCACTTTAGCTGTTATCCCTGGTTGTAAAACCAAGGCAATGTAATAATGTAATAATAATCTTAATAATAAAAATGTATTTCTTACTCATCTTTTCCATTGGGTTGAGATGAGAACAACAAATTAAAATACTGCAATTAATAGACACATAACACAGTTAAAATACAGACATACCAGTTTAACATATGTAAAGTCAAGTGACCTTTAAACTGCTGACTTTCCTTCTCCATCCGCAACCCAAGGTTCCTAATTCCATTTTGTATTGTGTTCTGCCATCTGTCCATCCTGTAAAGATTATTGTTTGCCCTGTTACAAGCTGGGTCAAACTGATGCAGACTAACATGTCTGTCCTTCAGTTTATGTCTGTTGGGGGATTGTTTAGCCATTATTTACAACAACACAATACTTTGTTTGTTTGAGCTGCAGAATTTCAAATACATTTTAAAGCATGTAAGTTATTTACACCAGACAACTTTCCCAAAGTATCATTTTTTTATGAAATACATTAAAAACAAATATAAGTATGATCTTATAAAACAAGGTCTATATCAGAGGTTAGCAAGAAAATACTGCCAAAACAGGGAAGGGTGTTGAGGGAACATTGTTCTTCAAATCCTTCCTAACACAGAGATAAAACATGGGGTTGGCTGGTATGTTGGTTGGATGTACACTTAAAGAGATGGTGCATAAATCTGTTTCTATCATCGTTGTCACAGAATCAGAATGAGAAGAGATCACAAAGGCCATCTAGTCCACCTCCTGCATTTTATAGCAAATATCCTCTAAGCAGATTGCTTTTTTAAAAATTGATTTACATAATAAAAAGTACGAATAAAACCACTACTATTAAATATGCCAATAATCATCCATAATCGTTTAAAGAAGATGATGAAAGTGACCTAGGAACACTATGTCTATTTGATGTCCTAAGGCTATGAGGGAATTTTTATGAGAAATATAAGCTGAATTAAACATACTCCCTATGGGAAGGTTGCTGCATACTTACTAGGGAAGTCCAACAGAGTAACTTCATCAGGTTTGCATATACGCAAACATAGATGAAAGTAAGCTTCACCACACCAATTGTTGTTGTTGTTTATTCATTCAGTCACTTCCGTTTCTTCGTAACTTCATGGACTAGCCCACACCAGAGCTCCCTGTCAGCCATGGCCACCCCCAGCTCCTTCAAAGTCAAGCCAGTCACTTCAAGGGTACCATCTATCCATCTTGCCCTTGATCGGCCCCTCATCCTTTCCCCCCCAGCATCATTGGCTGCTCCAAGCTTTCCTGTCTTCTCATTATGTGACCATAGCACTTCATCTTTTCCGGATTCCACACTGATCATGATATTATAAATTAAAATATCCAAATTGTCCCACTAGCAAACAGGCGATGAAAATATCTGAGGTTTGTGATGGTATGTTGGCATGTAACTGTTTTTAAATTAGTGGTCATTATATTGACATATGACCACAAAGAACAACTTTCCAAAAGATGGTGTCCTACCACTGTTTTATATTACAACTCCTATAACATCTTGCCAGTTTGATAATTGACCATAGCGACGGGTGATTATTGGGATCATAGTCAAATACAGATGGAATGCCCCATGTACACCTTTAAAGAGGAGAGTTGTGCCTTTAATACAACACCTATTTTAAAAATATGGTTAACCTGGAGGACCTAGAGATTCCTTGGGAGAACATATTAATTTAATCCATGAATAATCAAATTCACAAAAGTCAAACCTGCAAATGTGGAGGACTAATGTTGTTTTAAAATCCTAGCATATAGAAAAGAACTCGGGATAACAAACATGCCTTTAAATCAGCGACTTTCACAGTCCTCCATAAAATCCTCTGTGTTTTTTACTCTTCATGGAGTACTTTATGGAGGACTGTGAAATATATATAGGCAGCCTTTTAAAGCTTTTTTATAACACATGTTTGAGCTGATCTAAGAAAAAAAGTTGGTTTTATTTATTTTAAGTTTAGTTTTTATGGCCAGTCCATTATTTTAATCAATGCTGTAAAGACCACTTCACATCCGTATTCTTTAAGGAAGGTCCCTGGAAGTGAATGAACATGACTCTTCAGGTATAGATGGGATTCTTTTACTTAAATTCAGAAATACAATGGGGTCGAATTTTGTGGAAAAGTCCATGAATAATTTGAACTCAGGAGGCCTTAAGAACTTAACTGCTGAAGGTCATGGGACAAATGTTCTCTGTCCAGATGCCATAGTAAGTTTAAACAGACTGGTTTAGCAGTGTGTTATAGTTCCCAGCCAGGAATGAGTTGGGAGTTATTTAGATGACAGGCTGATTAGCTCAAGGATGGAATAATTTCCTAAACTGCCGGAACATTGACCTTTATTTCTTTGTTCTTCTCCCCCTACAACCCTATAAGCATACAGACACTTTCTCGTTGGACCAAGCAAACAAATACATTTAAAGTGACAATATTTATTTTCAGTGTATTCATTCAAGTTCTCTATTGTTGCTTTTTGATTCTTTCTTTGTGTGTGACCATTTGTCTGTCTGTCTCACTCACTCACTCTTCCATTGTCTCTGTGCTGTCCTATTTATCTTTTCATACAGACACTTTGATTATAGAAATAGGCCCAATGTACCTTGAAATTACTCCCCTCCCCAAGCTTTCGTTATTCTATTCTGGCTAATATTACTGTTCTTGGAAAGGATAAAACAATGATCTCATCCATTTTGAGAGCAAGAAATATAGTCTCCACTTTAAGGAACAATAAGTCCATCTCTTTAAGCAGAATATGTGACTTCATTGTATTAGCTTAAAATTGTAGAGGTACTCTTCCCAAAATGCATCCAGATGTATCAAATACCAAACTTATGTGTTCTTTTAAAAGCCCCATAAAAGCAGTTTACTACATCCATGCAAGATGAATCGTCAATCCTGTCCTTCCATGTTTTTGGTCTCAAAACCTTTTAGGTTCAGCTCAACGTTGTGGGGGGAAAATGTATCCAGACAAGACCTATTGTTAAAACTGGTGTATTAGCCACAGGGAACTAGCTTGTGACACCAAGTACAGTGAAGATGGGATGAGTGGGCAAGTTTGGATGACCATAAAGCTTTAAAACCAAAAAAGTCCATCAAAGTTATGAAGGGAAACTCTTTTGTCCTGATTTGAGCAGTGAAAGCAATGTTCCATTTATAAAACCCAGTAAAATATGATTCACAAAAATTATTACCCCCCTCTCTTTAAGATAACAATCTGAAACAGATTCTGTGAGTGGAGACACATGAAAGAAACACATATCTTTAAAAGGAAAAGGGAGAAGGAAGGGAGGGAAGGAGGGGGATCGTATATACATATCTTATTTATAAAAGTGTTTTTTGCCTGAACCATAAGTTTTCAATCCTGGGTGGACTGTTGTGACCAAATATCTCATCTCAGATCATCGAGAGCAAGTGCCCATTTTGGATTTTTTGTTTTGTTTTGTTACAATCCTGTTGGCAGAGTCTTTTCCTGACAGGCCATAGGAGACTTGGCACGTCTTCCCAGGCTTATATATCTGTTCTGCCAAAAATTAATGAACTCCTGTCCTCAAGACAGTGAGTCCAGCAGCTTTAATAGATACAAGCACTCTTAATAAAATCTTTAAAATGACATTTCCTGATGAGATCTAGGCAGAAATGTTGATGTTGAGAACATGGCTCAGAAAAGTGAATTCAGCATTTGATTGATGTTGTTGGAATGGCAATTTATCTTTTTTTGACTATTTTCATTTCATTAACACTAAAAGTCCATGCCAGAGTTCCTGCAGGGCCCAAGGCACACAGGGAAATCCTATATAAGAAGGAGAATCCTTGTGACATCAATAAATAAGGGATGGATGTTGGATTCTGGACACAGAAGTAAATGAACAATGGATTCAAACTACCGGAAAGGAGATTCCACCTGAACTGGGAGAACTGTTCAGCAGTGGAACTCTGTGCCCCGGAGTGTGGTGGAGGCTACTTCTTTGGAGCCTTTAAAACAGAGGTTGGGTGGCCATCTGTCAGAGGTGCTTTGAATGTAATTTTCCTGCTTCTTGGCAGGGGGTTGGACTGGATGGCCTACAAGGTCCCTTCCAACACTGTGATTCTATGAGGAGAAGCCCCTTTTCATAAATGATGTTCATACAATGGGGCATAAGAACATGTGAAACACTATGTTGATGAATCAGATTGAACCATCATCCTGTTTCTGTAGTGGCCAGACAGATGCCTTAACTGGACATGAGATTATAGCATCTTTTCACTTATGTTTCCCAGCAACTAGGATTGAGGCTGAGACTGGAGGAAATATATAGCCATCATGACAAGCAACCATTGATAGCTTTATCCTCCATGAATTTGTTTAACCCCTTTCTAAAGCCTGTTGTGTAGGTGACAATCACTGCATTATGTGTTAGTGGATTCCAGATGCCCTGGGAATCTGATGTGAGGCTCCCATCTTCAGCTTCTCTGGGTGACTCTTTTTTGTATTATGACAGAAAGATCCACTTTCTCCATATTGTAGAAAACAATGCATTATTTTATACACACTGTTCCCCCTTATTCAACTTTTGAAAAATTGAAATCTTGTAACTTATACTTGTGGCGGAATAATTCCAGCCATGTTTTCCTTTTGGTTTCCTTTGCTTCATCTTTTTCTTCTCTACTGTGTGTGTAGAAACCAGAGCTGTACACAATGACAGTAGAGGTGCCGTCAATTTTATTTTTAGTTCCCAAAAGGAATGTGTTCTTTTCATAGTCACTTTATGTAGGTTTGGTGTTTTCACTGAGCTTGCTCATTCTCAACTCTCAGATTGTCATTGTACATGTAAAGTTAGGAATTATTTTATTTTGTTTTTGCTATTTTAATAATCATTCCTCCAGTTACATGGGATTCTTTTGCAGCCACTTGCTACTCTGCTTGGTTCTCACTACCTTAAAATATTTTGTGGTTTAATACCAACTCATCAGTCAAGGGTCTTATGAGTTGGTATTAAACCAGTTGAAGCAGTGCTGAATCGAAATTACTTCTAGAATAGGAATGTTGAAACTACTTAAGGACTGGCCTCTCTCTTCCTTAAATTTCCACCAGCATTTGTGGTTGTGTCATTGAGTTGCAGAAGGTTTGCATCTGATGTAACTTGGTTCTGTTTACTACCCTTTTCTGCCAGCAGATCTTAAGCCAACAGAGCAGTTCTGCCAATAGATTGCTTTGGCCCCTTCTACACAGCTTTATAAAATCCACATTGAACTGGATTATATGGATGTGTAGACTCAGATAATCCAGTTCAAACCAGATACTGTGGGTTATCTGCCTTGTTATTCTGGGTTATATGGCTGTGTGGAAGGGCCCTTTGTCAGCAGATTCCCAAGATCAACTGTCAGGATCTGTTCTGCCAGTGAAAGGGCCTTCTGGTGGCAAAATGGGCTAAACTCCAACCTATGCATATTTGAATTGGGACTAATCATTTTTCTTGTAACATCTTCAGCATTCCACAAAAGCTATTCCCTCTATTAAGACTACTGTTTTTTTAAAGATCTCACACCTTAAAGCTGCACATATGTATCACCATTTTGCCTAAACGGTCTTTTTGCCTTTGTTTTCCTTAACAAACCTTCCAAGCAGTCATGATCATTTCACTTAAGTTTGAGCATGGAAGACATAAACATCTATTTATTTATATAACACAGCCGTGCCTTTTATGACGTCCTTGACTGCCAGGTGATTTAAAAGGTCAGCACTTGTGATACATCTCCTCACAGACAAGGCCAAGAGTTCTTTGCAAATTTACACTGTTAAGAAGCAGCCAGCTTTGTTTGATAGCTTTAAAGAATTATGATAATTATACTTTGCCTTGTGCTGCCCTGTTTGTACAGGTGTTAAGTGGTTTGGGAGACATACTCTGAGCACACAATTTGTGTTCCAGTGCATGGAAATATATTTTTTCCACTTTGTGGCAAGAGATAGGAAAGGAGATTTAGTTTTATATCTCACAGACATGAGGTGTGCTGTTGCCAGCATTAAAAGTTACGTGCAGATTTGAAATAAATCTAATGTGATTCCCACTCTCCAAATGTATTATTAGTCATTTTCAAAGTTGTCGGATATGCCGTTTTTTGTTTGTGGCTTTTGGGCCATTGTACCCAATAGTCAACAGTAAATGTATGTTATATGTATGTATGTGTGTATGCATGTATATACAGACACAAATATACACCTATAACACTAACACACACACACACACACACACACATGTAATTATGTAACTTAAAAGGAGATAAAACCTTTTCCTTTAAGCTTAGCTGACCTAAGATATTTTATCACCTAAAGCAGTGTTTCTCAACCTTCCTAATGCTGTGACCCCTTAATACAGTTCCTCATGTTGTGGTGATCCCAACCATAAAATTATTATTGTTGCTGCTTTATAATTGCAACTTTGCTACTGTTATGAATTGTAATGTAAATATCTGATATGCAGGATGTATCTTTGTTCACGGGACCAAACTTGGCACAAATAATCAATATGCCCGAATGTGAACACTGGTCGAGTTTGGGGAAAATAGAGCTTGATATTTCGGAGTTGTAGTTGCTGGGATTCATAGTTCACCTATAATCAAAGATCCTCTTGAACCCCACCAACAACAGAATTGGGTCAAACTTCCCACACAGAACCCCCATGACCAACAGAAAATACTGGAGAGATTTGGGAGGAATTGACAGTGATTTAGGGGAGAGCATGCCTGCTCTCTCCTCCCTGCTTGGAGTTTCAAAAACAGCCCTCCCCTTGGCTGTTGGGAGGTCAGCTGAGAGGAGGACCAATTGCAGCAGGAGGAGGGCTTTTGGTTGGAGGATTCACTGTTTCCAAAAAGAAAGAGAAAGGCAGAAAGCTCTTCAGCCTTCTCTGCCAAAGGGATTCTTAAGACTATCAGAAATATGTTTTCTGACCCTCTGAAACCCCCTCATGACCCCCCCTCCCCAGGTGTCCTGCGCCCCAGGTAGAGAAACATTGACCTAAAGGAAAAAGGTGGTGTTCTCCATGCTTCAATTTGGAGTATAGAAGCTGATCAGACTATTGCTTGAATCCTTTTTTTCTAAAGGGTTCACTCCCTAAAACATAATAGAACAAATAAAACAAGCTAGGAGGATTGTTTCACCCTGCTGTCAGTTCTTTAAGGACTGAAGTCTGAGCTTAGCTACTTTGGCTGTTTTAAAACCTTACTGAGGTTTTAAAACAATTTTAAATGAATTTGGAAGTGTTTTGCTGTATTTAATGTTTTTAATGTTTTCATTTGTTCTACACACTTTGGAGGCATTGGTGGGTTGAAATCAATAGAAAAATGCTTGATTCAGCCACTCAATCTATCAGGCAGTCAGTCACTTTCTATTCTTTTTCTTCTCTTAGCCAAATTCAAAGTCGTACTCGCAGAGTGGGAGGCATTCTGTGTCGGTAGAAGTTCAGATGCAGAAGCAACGACAAGAAGAAAGGGAGAGTTTCCAGCAGGCTCAGCGGCAGTACAGTTCATTACCAAGGTATGACTAAAACAGTTCAGCAAACGTGCACACAAAGGCAACATATTCCGTCAGAAATACAGAACTCAGCTGCTGTGATTTCTTTATTAAGAGAAAAACCTTACACATATTTATATATGACTAAATAAATAATGGAGGAAAACCAACATCATGGAAATGGTCAATGTACTTAAGGTTACTAATGAAATCTTCTTTAGCAAAGATGAACAAAAAGTGGTGCAAGCCGCATCCAGCCCATGGCACATCTAAATGTATCACACACACACACACACACACTGACCTCTGGAAGTCCCTCAAGGTCTCCAGACCCTAAAAAAATAATTCAGGGATTGTTTCTGTACTTTTTCCACCAGCGGTTTGAAGAAATGTCACTACATTATCCTATCCACTCATTATAAGACAGCTTGTTAAGACAACCAGGCAAGAGTTTGTGAACCCCTGTGAGAGGTCATTAACCGTTACAGGATTCCTTCAAGACAAGAATGAAATAAAAAAATATTGTTTTTCATGAAGGATTCTGCAATATATATTTGTTCAAAATTCAGTTCTTTCCCCGTTGTAATGCAAAATACATATTCACATACTTTGCACAAAAGATGTTCTCATAAATGTAGACATTCTTTCAATGTCAATAAGAAATACTTTACAAGCAAGTATTAAAATTATGCTTTCCATGAATTCTTTGTAATATTTTCAAGAAGGGTAGAGGAACTGTTGTGAGGTGAAGAGATCCCTTTTTATGCACCTAAATTGCATGCACCTAAATCTAGATTGGCACTCATCTTGAGGAATTCATTCTGGTCAGATATATAATGAGAATCTGCCATGAAATCACAGTTCGTGCTTGCTCTGTCGCTCATAGAACCATGATATGAAATTAGATAGCTTTATGGGGCCCTTATATATTATGATTTCAGATAGTAAAAGGAAAAATAGATATGAATTTGATAAGGGGAATTAGTGGTCTTCCTTTTTGTATAGCTTGTTCTTGAGTAAATTTTGGGTGATGATGTAGGTGTGTGTCATAAAAGAATTAATTGAGTGAATGGAGAGATTACTATGAAAAGTTATGTCACGTTGGGCTGCATCCAACTTTCTGACACATTTAATTGGTTCCAATAGTTAAATGCTGCCAATAGATGTGCCTTCATTTAAAATCAAGATTTATATGCAGAGTGCTTATCGACAACCTAAGATTCCAAAAGACAGAGGGATGTGTATATGTGTGCGGGGGTGCTTGTGACTGCCATGGAGTGCCACCTAAAGCCTTCAGGCATTCAATACATGATTTTGGGCTGACTTGCGGGCATAGATAGTCTGGATTAAGAGATAGTTTTTAAAACAAATGGATGTCTAGAACACAAACAAATAGTTGCCTCTTGGAAGGAAAAGGTATGTGTGGGTGAGATTTTATTTGGCTGTGATATAATGGGAAAACAAATTATGAAAGACAAAAGACTATTCTCAGCAAGAGGATTTGGCTGTGGCTGTTCTATCCAGCAAATGGATTTCTTAGAGGATTGGATAAAGCTAATTTGGAAGACAAGGAGCTTTGGATGAGAAATGAGGAATGAAACAATGGGAATGGAGGAAGCAGCTGTATGTTCTAACCCAGGGGTCCTCAAACTAAGGCCCGGTGGCTAGATATGGCCCTCCAAGGTCATTTACCTCACTCAGGGTCAACCTAAGTCTGAAATCACTTGAAAGCACAGAACACAACAATAATCCTATCTCATCAGCCAAAAGAAGGCCCACACTTTCCATTGAAATACTAATCAGTTTATATTTGTTAAAATTGTTCTTCATTTTAATTATTGTGTTGCTTTAAAGTGTTTTTTTCCACTACAAATAAGATATGTGCAGTGTGCATAGGAATTTCTTCATTTTTTCAAATTATAATCCAGCCCTCCAACAATTGGAGGGACTGTGACTTGGCCCTCTGTTTAAAAAGTTTGAAGATCCCTGTTCTAACCCATTTCTCAAGTGCTTTGCTAGCATGTAGAGAACCTGTAGCTCTCCAAAGTGCAACTCCCTGAGCACTAGGATTGATCATCAGTAAAGTCCAATACCTTAAAAGCCATAGGGAACTGGTCAATTCCAAAAGGAGAACATTTTTGTGTCCCCTTCTCAAACAAAAATTGCTTGTGTGATCTGTTGGTAGATCTTCCACAAGCACCTAAATGGCCCCAGTGAGAAACTGGATAGTGATGTAAATCAACCTTTTGGTCTGATCCAGCAGGATTTTTAATCTCTTTAACTAAAAGAACATGACTACACTTTCTAAATTCCTAACATTATTACTGTATTAAACTTTTTACACAAAACATGTAGTGCATTATTATTTCAGTTAGGAATTACAACCATGTATGGAATATCTGCTCAATTCAGGATCAGTTTAAGTTCTGTTCTATTAGTTTGTTCTGTGCACAAACAAACTAATAAGTATTGCAGTCTTTGTTTCTCCCCCTTCATGTATAATCTGCATACATGCAGTTATAAATATAAGCTGCCTCCATTTTTTATTTAGTATCATCTCATAAGAACAGTGTAAACAGTCCAAATAGGTTTGAACCAGATTTATTGCCTACAGAAAGATCTCAATGAAGTCTCTACTAAATTACTCCTTTTCATTTCCAGTGCAAAATGCTATAAAGTCACCTTCACCTCCATGTGGGAGCCTGCTATCGAAATGTTGTTTGCCTTCATCTCAGAAAATTTGGCAGCCTTATAGACTCAGGAGGTTCATTCAGCTTGCTGTAAATTGTTTCACAAAGGGATTCAGAAACTGAGTCACTTTAGGTGCTTTTATAAACCTCAACAAACATTTCAGTGTATCTAGGTTGAATGTATTCACTCAGGGTCTTACTGTACTGAACATAAACTTCATTTATACATGCTATTGGTGCCATATTTTCCATGCCTTCTGTTTATCTGGAATGCCAAGAACAGCAAGGTCATTCAATGATGCCACCACAGTGATATTAGAAAGTTTGAATTATCTGCAAAAAGGAAGCCTCACCAACTACTTTGCCCATGGCATTATCATTGTCTTTATCTAACTTACATGTTCCTTGTCCTTATCCAACTTACCCACTTAACTAGTGACACTCCATCCCTGGACTTTTAGTTCTCATAGCCTTCCCTTTTATTGAGATAACTAGAAGAAAGCTCAACAACAGTTCCCAAAGTGGAAGGAATCCTTGGAAATGTGACTCTTGGGTACAATAGAAGAATAGACTTCCATATATCGAAGGGATCCTGGATTTTCAACCAGTGATGAACTACTGGAGGTAGAGAAGAAACAGTGGTGGGGAGGGGGACAAGGAATGTGCTTGTTGCTGATGTAGCTATTGTCCCTGTTCTGGTGTTATGTAAGTCTGAGAGAATTGAAACAAGTAAGGTAATAAAAAGAAAGAGTGGGCTGTGTGGAAAGCAGTGGTAGTTGGAGCAGCTGGTACAAGGTAGTGGAACTCAAGACTGAGATTTCTTGGAATCTAGGCTTTTCTCTTACTCATGTGTCTTTTTTTTCCCTCTCCAACTGAAGTATTTATATCTTCAACATCCAAGTAGGGGACCATGCTTTTCTCTGACTGGTCTGTGTGTGGATCCACTTCGTTTAAGCTTAACCCCATATCATTAATGCATGTGCTGTTCATCACTACGATATAACATGGGGAAAAAAGTATTTCTGGTGGATTGCCAGTCAGTATCATCCAGGCAGTTTCACATGTTACAGAAGGAAGTATGAAGGGTCTGTAGACTGAATTATGCCCATCTTACTCAAATATTTTTGTGTTGAATGGGCAAATGCTATGTATCTTGAAAACAGATTTCACTGACAGTGGGATGACTTGCAGAGCTTCATGGAGTAAAAGACAGGCCTTTGGCAGTCAGAGTTGTTAACCTCCTGCATACTAATGTCTCATGTCCTGCTCTATTGTAGCGTTAAGTCTGAAGGTTCTAATTGCTATTACAGTAGTAGCTGTCAAACTGTGAATATTTATAGTGTAGTGCCTCAAGGAACACCTTTAAATTGAAGAATTGCTGGTTAGTCTAAGCAGAAGAGACAAGGCAGACAGTGTGAGAAGAGCCTACTGGCTGCCAAGCAGAAATAATCATCTGGGAATCTACCATGATGGAGGAATATGGTCCAGATTGTAAAGTCACTACATTTCTTAAGACTGCTTGTTTCTGTAGTTGTTTGCTATTGTTAGTTGCACAAGGAAGGAGAAAGATTCACCACAATGTAGTTCTTCTAAGAAACTGGAAAGACCTTATGAAAGTGTATATGATTGTATCAGCATATGGGGAAATTATTAAGTAAAAAAGTAGTTCTTCGATTGTTGGGGTATTTATGTATGTGAAACATGGAGAGATTGATTGTGCTTGAACACAACATTGTCAACGCATGTAATAAAGGAAGATACTAGTATCTGGAACAAAACCGGGTGGATACAATTTAAACTAATTTTCATTGAAGGCTAGGATTGATTCAATTTTCATACTGATTATTCTGTGTTCAATTTATTCAATTTTCTTTAAAGCAATTAAACCTAACTATGCTAAATTGTGGCTGAGGGTAAAAATAAAGTATGCATACAGCTTAATACACTAGTTTTGTGTAAAGAAAGAAAACAACAAATGCATATACACATGATTACTGGCCATAGCTTTATGTCATATTGGCTGCACATGGCCTATTTATGGAACTCAGTACAGTCCATAGCTGTCTATTAGGGCTGGGCGGTTTCGTTTCGTTAATTCGTAATTCGTTAATAATTCGTTATTTTTTTTCAATTACAAAACGATAACGAACCATTCTGGAGCAATTTTTTAAAAAAACGAATTTTTAAACACGTTTTGTAAATGCTTCGTATTTCGTTATTGTATTCGTTTCGTTATTGTTCTGAGGTCGTTTCGTTATTATTTCCGCATGTCTGGGGCAAGTATTTTGTTTAATTAGTGAAAAAAATATATAATATCACACCAACAGTCAACAACAGAGGGAGAGGGAAGCTTCAGAAGTTTTTGGAGGTTTTTTAGCGTATTTCGCGGTCGCGTCCGCCATTAACGAATCAATTCGTTATTGTTTCGGAAATCGATTAGTTAATGTTTTGTAATTTTTTTCACATTTACGAAATTTCGTAAATATCGATTTTTTTTAAGGGAAAATTTTGTAATTATTTTAAATATCGAAACAAAAAAAACCCCCAAATACAAATTGATTTTAGAAACAAATTTTTCTGTTGTTACCCAGGCCTACTGTCTATGTTTAATTTAGTGATAGAAGGCATTTTTAACTATAGTGCCCATATTGTGGAACATTCTCTTTTGGCCTTACTGGTGAGTTTTGGATAAGAAACTGATATTCTGTTGTTTTACAAGGTATAAGGAGGACCCTGTTGAGTCACACAAGGTCATGTGTTTCCACAACTATCTCATCTGGGGGACCATCAATTATTTCATTCCCCATATTAGCAATCATTGATTTCTTCCTTTCCATGGTGACTCATAAGGGACTGGCAGCCAATGGATCAAGGATCTCAACAAGCTCTTGGACCGCCATTTTGATTAGAGTGATCTGTTCATCATCCTGATGTTCACAGTAACCAACTAGATATCCTTAGGAAGTCCACACATAGAAATGTGAAGGCAATAGGCTTTTCTTGTTCCCTCCAGCATTCCTAAAATTTGGTAGTAACAATTAATATTTCATTATTTCATGAGTTGTTGTTTGGAATCAGGTGGGACCAGAAAGATGGAATAAAAATGCTTTCAAGAATAAATATTTGAAGTGAGTATCATGCGATATTTGTAAATATATGTGTTCTTTTTTCAGGCAAAGCCGGAAAAATGCAAGTTCCATATCTCAAGATTCTTGGGAGCAGAATTATCATCCAGGTGAAGGTTTCCAAAGTGCAAAAGACAACCCCAGGTATTCCAGCTATCAGGGCTCACGGAATGGCTACATGGGTGGCCATGGCTTCAACGCACGGGTCATGCTTGAAACTCAAGAGTTGTTGCGTCAAGAACAAAGGAGGAAAGAGCAGCAGATGAAAAAAAAGACATCTTCTGAAGGGTCCAGCAATTATGACTCTTATAAGAAAGTGCAAGACCCTAATTATGCCACTCCCAAAGGTCCTTTCAGGCAAGATGTACCACCTTCGCCATCTCAGGTTGCCCGGCTAAACAGATTACAGACTTCAGAAAAGGGAAGACCTTTTTATTCTTGAGTCAAAGAAAAAGGTCAGCATCCCATGCAATAAAGGAACACTTTCATATGAAGAGACTTGTATTTTGTGAAGAATGTTCCAAACGTTTGGAAGTGGAGGTACTAAGGAATTTTTGTCTGCTTCAGTGCCTTTAACAAAATGGGCAAAGAATCAGAGGGCCTTATGTCTTTGCCACTGTGTCTCAAGTATTATATTCCTCAAAAGGAGTTTCTATCATCTGACAATCATATCCTAGGCAAATGATGTTTCTTTTTTAATCAAGTGTCCTAGTCCAGCCCAGTGCTATCAGGGGCTACTTTGCCACATTTTGTTATCAGGTGTTCAACTCTTTAATGAATTATGGTTCCAACATTTATAATAAATTGGTTTCTTAAATAAACAAAGCATTGCCATAACTATTTTCCCCTTGGATTGAGGGAAAGGGGTACATATCAGCTATAAGCAGTAAGGCAGATGTCTATGTAAGATCTCTGGTCCTGGATGACTTATAGTTGATAAATATTTAAATGTCTGTATGCTGAAATTCTCTTTTTCTTTGCCTGCACATGTTCACTCTTGAGTCCTATTGAAAAGCTTTATCCTCATTCCTAAGGAAAAAGGAAAAAAACTCAATGCTATTATATTTCATTTATTCTGGGGACCTTGTTACATTTGTCTTATATACTTTAAACATATATACCTTATATTATCAGTGGAAACATTGTATTTATATAACTTAACCTTGGCCAATAGCAATGGTGCGAAATCTCTTATTTCATGAAGCATATGAACTGGTGTGGGGAAAAAACTCTGGCTTGGTTTAGCAAGTTTATTTTTTTATAAAACGTTTCCCCTTGCCTTCAAAATGAATTCTATTCCAAAATGAACCATTACTCAGTTACATCATATCATGATAATTTAAGTTCTTTTGTTGGAAGGGGAAAGGCAAGACAAAATGAAATTAAATTCTATTTTTGAACTAAAAATCGCTTTTTTAAAACCTCTCTTTTTTGACAGTTTGTAAAGCCTTGTGGACAATGTACACTGTGCTTCCATCTTATGGTATTTTTGCATCTCACTATGATACAACCACTAATGTGTATGAGTTCAAAAAAAATGGGGAGGGGGAGGCAGAGGGAATTGGTATGTATCATTGTGAAAACGTGTTGATGTCCAAAAATAACAGACACAAAAAAATCGTTCTAGCAGAGATGTTTTAATGTGCTTATTGGGTATATGAAATTTTCCTTTGCCACAGCTGGTTTTGTGTTTTTAGGTCTGAATTTTCATGTATTGTGAAACATATAACTGGATTGTGAAAGTGCCTGCAAATCCCGGTGTGAAAAAGATTGAGATTAAAGCTCAGTGTAGCATCCATAAATGAACAAAACAAAACAAAACAAAAAGTATCATACACAGTATTTGATTAATAATCTGCTTTTTTTTTAAAAAGGAATCTGTCCCATTTTACTTTTGCCTCATCCTGTTTCTGATTATATGTGAAAATTCAGCACATGTTACCTGTGTCTTTTATGCCCGTTTGTTCATTTTGTTTGTTTGTTAATATACTCAAGTGTTAAAGATTTGTTACTAATGTAAGCACAATGACATTGGATGATTATGGCTCTTTTACACAGAGACTGACTCACTGTGTAAAATGGCACCCTCTGTAAATACAGAAATTTAGAATAAAAAGACTTTTTGTCTTGGTTTCAATATCCTTTTGAAGTCTGAAAAAAAATGGATCCATCATTTGTTGCTATATTTTACTGGACTTGTTTTATTCCTGACAGATTAAGTTTTCTTCTCAGCATAAACATTTAAAAATGATTTGTAGGCCCATTAAACTGCCAGAAGTGTTTCCAAAAGAGAAAGAAAAAGGCTAAATCAGTATATCCTGAACGCTGGTCTTCCCTAGTTTGTTCCAAATTAATTAGATACCCCGTTAGATCCAAGCCTTCCTGAACGGCTTAGGTCTAATTGTGACTCATCCCCGGGTAGTCCCGGGACTACCTGGTGGTGAGTTCCCATTGCCATCTCTTGGACCTTTTGGGCAGACCACCATTACACGCTTCCTCACACTCTCCTAGCACAAGGAAATAACATGCTGGGGGGGGGGGGGGAGGAGGAAAGCCTGGGTTTTTGAGGTGGCATGGGGACTTAGCATGCCGATGTGGATTTTTTAAACCCACTTCGGCATGAGTTTAAGCCCTGTCTGGAAGCATCCTAAGTAGAACTGATCTATTGAATCAGTTGTGTTTAGTATGATGACTCACCACGCAGCACTTAATTCAGTGTGTCTGTTTCAGTTGGGTCTAACCAGTAAGATTTTAGACATTGCTTTTTACTTATAAACTCCAGTGCAAGTCATCAGAGTAGAACTACCTCTCTGGCATTTTAACTCTAAGCAACTTCCATGTAATCGTCTTTGAGAATATTTGGGGCCATTGTTTGGCTCATAACCCATCTGAGTGAATTAATGCCTGTTTAGAGGAGTGGTCTGGGCAAAAATATACAATTATTTGTGCTGGGGGAGAAAACAGCCTTTTAAAATATTCCATGGAAGTTGTAATAGCATCCATTACTGATGCCATCCCAATACAGAGCTCAGCATATCTAAATTGTTAAAGCCAATCACCAGCATTCAGGAAAATGATATTAAAATACATGATTCACATGTACAATATAGTGTTGTAGGCTGCATTTTAGAGGAAGGGTCAAGCAAAAGTAGCTCTGAGTATTCCTTGCTTAAGAAAGCCTTAGGAAAGACGAGGCCACCAGCAGGCAAGTTGAAGGCATGCCAATATTTTGTCGAAGGCTTTCATGGCCAGAATCACTGGGTTGTTGTAGGTTTTTTGAGCTGTATACAGCCCAAAAAACCTACAACAACTCATGCCAATACTGATTTCAAACTGCTGTAGTATTAGTAGTAGCTATGGCATACTAGGAAAGAACCTAAAAATATTTAAAAAAAAACAGAGATCATGAATTAGCTAAAATTGATTCCTGGTGGGTTTGGCATGCTGCAACACGTAACTCAGCCTCTCTATGAGGAATAGATGCATCCTGGTCAGAATAAAGAAGAGAGACATAATAATGCACCTGATCGTTCTGGAAATTTCATCAAGCAGAGGATCAATAAAAATATTCACACTATGGTACAAAGAAAAATACGTGAGAACATGGATTATTGATTCAACCTCTCTGGAGTCACTGTAACACCTGTGTTCACCATAGGAGACTTTTGTTTCATTTCATTTAGTAACTCACCTTTGGAACTGCTGAAGCAGCATGGAGCATGGAGATGATGATATAGGCAATTAGCAAGTCCATGCCATCCCAGGTGTGAATGAGGTCTGTGGTGGGAGCCATCTCCAGCATGAAACTTTTCTTCTACATAATACATACTTCAATGCCACTCAACAGATGCCCAGGCTTCAAACAAGAACTTAGTTCAACACAAATAGTTCCAACTTGAAATAGACTTTTATCTCTGATTTATAATGATGGATTGGAGATAAAAGAACCAACAGCTTGTGAAGCAGATGGAAAGCCCCCATGGGTACATCTGGCCTAGAGGCCTCCAACTCCCCATCCTGACTACTCTGACATCAGGCATTATGTTGAATAGGATAAAGAGCAGCCAACAAAATATTTGGCTTAAGTGTAAGACTAGGACTCTTTGAATCCCTGCTCAGACACTGAGGGCCCCCAGACAGGCTCTATATCCCAGGATCTGATCCCAGTTTTTTTTCTGTTTATCCCAGATTATCTGGCAGTGTGGACTCATAACCCAGTTTTAAAGCAGAACACCTGGGATCAGATCCTGGAATATAAGGCCCTGAGTGACCATGGACCCTTCCAGAGAGACCCTATATCCCAGGATCTGATCCAAGGTTTTCTGCATTAAAAAAACACCTGAGTCCGCACTGCCAGATAATCAAAACAAAAAACATGGGATCAAATTTGAGGTAAACAGCAAACCTGGAATACAGGGCCAGTCTGAAAGGGCCCCTAGAGTAAGCGACCTTACTCAAGTCACATTCTCAACCTAAGAGGAAGGTAAAGGAAAATCTCCTCTGAACAAATATTTGTATGAGATGGAGTTGTCTTGAAGGCACATAACAACCAAGATACGCAAGAGCAAGCCTGTGGCTCCATAAATGTAGAGGGCATGAAACAAAGGAAGGCAAGAAAAAAGGAAACCAAAGTGATCATGGAATATCAGCCCCATAGACCACTCACTGTTATGCTTAGAGAACAACTTCAAGATCTGATCAGCACCATCACAAGATATTTGTCCTGGCATTTTTTCCAAGGTTCATGGCTTCCCTCCTAATGGAAACAATTGACACAAAGGAGGTCAAAATGAGGGGAAGAGCACATCTGCTTAAAATGTACTGTACAATGTGGGGAATCTTCTGTTTTCGCCATTAAGAGTGTTTAAGCTGTTTTCCGTTCTTTTTGCATTCCATGTTCACCCAGCATCTCTGTCTGAACAATCCTGCAGTGAAAATCGGTGCTAATCCTTTATTTGCATGACATCACAGCCAGTTGCCATGGCAATCGAGTCAGCGTATGTGTTCTGACTATATTCCAGGTTCAAGGGAAGGGACAGAAGGGAGAAAAGGCTGCAAGGTGGATTTTTGATTCATGCGAGGAAGCTGATGGAGCCAAGAGGGTCTGTTTTCAATGCAAATGGAATGGAAAAGTGAGCCTGCAATTTTATCCTCTGCTCCTTTAATGACCCACTACCAATCAGCCTGGCATAAAAAACAACAGGTGAAATGATAATCGCAGAATTTGCACTTATAAGAGTGTGTAGATTGGACTCGGGTCCTTTCCAAAATCAAACCACTTATGCATTGCAGTAGGTTTGAGAAAGGCAGGGAAAAAAATCAGTCAATCCTGATTGAAAGTACTATATAAGTAAGTATGCCAGAAATCATGCTACCCTATGGAAGTTCTTTTATGGATTTGCCTCTATTAGGAACTCTAACTGAAAAGTTAGTTTTTCCTTTAGGCCAGCAACTGTTTTGCCAAGGGAGAACATAGCTTTCCCCCATTGCCTACACCTTCGTCGTCATCCCATGTTCCTATCACAGATACCATTTTTCATCCTTGCTATCCTCAGTCCCAGAGGAGTATGTCATAATGAGAGGAGCCACTTTTCATACTAAATTGCCTTTTGTTCTGATTAACAGGTTTGCATACAAAAGCTAATGGTAATTGCACTGGGAGAAGAGGATCCAGAGAAGTGATACAGAGGAAATATGGTCACAGCTTTGGCAGATTTAAGTTTCCCATCTTCATATGTGACGGCAATTTAATATGGGCATCCGTTCAGCTCCATTTCCTGGCATCACCTTCTCCAATCTCCTCAAAGCAATCTTTCTCCTTGGCTCCTCCACAATTCTTTATTCTCAGGACAGTGCTCCATCTTTACACCTTCTAAATAACCTCAATGTTTCATTTAGCTAATTGACCCTGGCACTGACAATGCTGAGTTCTAAGATGGTCTCAATTTTAATGTGATAGCTTCTAGGAGTAGGAGCCATATGAGATAGATTTGCTCAAGTAGACAATATATTGGTTTCCAGATGTTTGAGACCTTTGTTGGGCCCTGCTGCAGGAGAGACCTGGAGTCTGAGCATTTGCTATCCAGCTTTGCCATCTTGCATGGCCCTGGGCTTACCCATGAGGAAGCCCGCAGCCACTCCCCCATTCCACCTTAGCACTCCTGCACTTAAGATCTTGTGTTTAAAATGGTGGCACCTGTACCCTATTCTTGTAGCCTTCTACACTTTATATCGCCTAACCACGTGGTAATAATGCATAAGACTACTTTTACTATCAGGCTTATGTTTGGCCTGGGGGGTAGGGGGAGAGTGTCATTGGGAAACTATGTTTTAATCTGTTTTATTGCATTTACATGTTTTAACTGTTTTATCATTTGAAATGTTATATTTATTATTTGTATGTATAATGAGGCATTGAATTTTGTGATAATCTGTAAGCCACTCTGAGTCCCCTTCGGGGTTATGGCTTAAACCCTTGTGCTGGCAGGACTGAAGACCAACAGATTGCAGGTTTGAATCCGGGGAGAGCACAGATAAGCTCCCTCTGTCAGCTCCAGCTCCCCATGCGGGGACATGAGAGAAGCCTCCCACATGGATGGTAAAACATCATAGAATCATAGAGTTGGAAGAGACCTCATGGGCCATCCAGTCCAACCCCCTGCCAAGAAGCAGGAACATTGCATTCAAAGCACCCCTGACAAAACATCTGGGCATCCCCCGAGCAACATCCTTGCAGACAGCCAATTCTCTCACACCAGAAGCGATTTGCAGCTTCTCAAATTGCTCCTGACACACAAAAAATTTTCCATACTTCCTGACCTTTGACCATGCTGTCTAGAACTTATGGGAGGTGTATTCTAAAACTTCTTGAAAGCAGTGGATTTTCTAATTGGATACAGAAAATGTAGCTGGTGATATGAAAATGTCAAGTACTAATATGGAATCCTAGGAGGTTATTCGTTTTCTCTTCCAAAAAGTGCTGGTGCCTCACCAAATTACAATACCTATGATTGCATATCATTGGGCGGTTAAAGTGGTGTCAAACTGTATTCATTCTACAGTGTAGATGTTAATCTGATTTCCTTGCAATTATTTTACTTCTTAACATACTGGAATACCTTTATTCACGTTACATTTTCAATTTTGCATTTTCCAGGATGCAGCCTGCCTGGTTGTGAAAGATGAGATTTGTGGATTGCTCTGCCTTTCAAATCTCTTAGGAGTCTCAATACATTTGGGATCATGAAGGAGTTCAACTTCCAGGAAATGTGTTTTTTATAAAATGTTTTCAAGCTGCAAACATGGTGAGATCTCCTGTAAGGGGAAGCCTCATTGAACAAGTTCATGACTGAGGATGTTAAGAATGGGTTGTCAAAACATTGTCTCTGCTGGCTCTGAGATTAGTCAGAATTTTCTATCTCCTAAGTTATTCACAGACCCGTGGCTATCTCTTCTTTCTGTGTCTTTCTTTCTTAATACTATTCAACATTTAAAGGAAGAGAGAACTGCATTATTAATGTATGGTTGAAATACATTTCTCTCAAAGCATATTTCCCAGCTTGTTCTAAGTATTTTCTAGGAGATACCGAACTCAGTGGAGCCATTTTATGGGTCCAATATTTCAATATACATCTTTGAAGACTGCCTTAATAAACATTTTAAATGGCTAGCTGCCTTGCATTATGCAAAACCAAAATGCAATTGCCATTTTTTAATTGGAAACTATAGCAGCATTAAGGATATGTGACACAGTGCAGAGATACATTTCTGGAACATTTTATGAGCATTGATATGAAACCACAATACACTGCTTGCATTTGGCTGCCATTCCTTTTGTTTATATAAGTGTCAATGGCATACAGTTTCTCTTGTTACTTATGTTGGAATGAAATGGGAAAGAGCTTGGACGGACAGCCAGCCAAAGAGTCTGCCATGTTGGCTCAATACTAAATAAATCTTCAGAATTCAAACTTTGGAACTTCTTTCGGAGTATATCAAAGCTGATTTAGTGCATAGATGTACTGGCCTACAACCATCTTATATTGCAAGCTATCCTTAATTTTATTTTGTTGTAGTAGAGCCTGTTAGTAACACTGCAAGTGGTAGTATGGGTGTCAGAAGGGGGAAAAGGAGTGCTCATGAGCAAGAGCTGGGTGAGGAACAACAAAGGAAAAGGATATAGTTATGTCACCTACCGACGAAGACTCCTTCGAAGGCTTTTCTGAGAGTGAAGGGTCAATGACTGAGGAAGAGGAAGGAGATACAGTGGATGTGAATACGGGAACTAAGAGGGTTACTCGAGAGCAGGAATCGGATGAGGAGCGACAAAGGAAGAAGATCCGGGATATACTTACTGCTCCCACAGATGAAGAGTCCTTCATGGGTTTCTCTGGGAGTGATGGGTCTGGGAGTGATGGGGATGGGGATGACATACTGGATTGGACTAAGGTACAAGAGGTTCAAGATGTATGTACTCAGCCAATGTCTAATGACACGTTTGTGGGGTTTTCTGGTGGTGGGGATTGGCAATCGGGAGATACTTCTGAGTCTTGGGGAGATCTAAGCCTTGACAAAAGGTGGAGGAGTTGAAGGGATGGGCGTCAGGATTCAGGTGTGGAGGCAAGGACAACTGGAAGAGATGATGGTGGGGCAGAGGTCAGCTCATCATCGGATGATGAAGTGTAAGATAAAAGTAGGCACTGAAATTGGGAATCTTTGCAGAAGGCAAAGTGTTGGTTTCGTGCCTTGGGTTTTGTCGCTGCCATTTTCGTGTTGGGTTTGGGTCCTGGACCTGCAGGTTGCTGCTTCCATTCATGTTACAACTTGACTTGAATTCTTGTGAGTGCGGATTTCCCCTTCTTTGACTTTGGACCGGTTTTGACTACGATGCTGCCTACGTGGACTTTGGAACCTCGCAACTTCGGACTTGGCTTACTTCGACCTCGGACTTCGTTTGACTACATCTTCTTTTTGCGGCTCTTTGTTTGTTTGTCATTTACTTGCCGTGTCACTTTGCGTGACTTTTGAAGCACTTCAGTTTAATCCAGATATTTTCTCTGGATAATCCAGATTATTTCCTCAGTTTGCTTTTTGAACTGGAACTTGCTGCTACTTTTGAGTTTTGACCAGAGACACTGAAGTAAGTGCCTCTGAGTTCCTTTTGCTTTGTGTTAATAAACTCTACTTTTGGACATACTTTTGAGTCTGGCTCTTTAAGTCGTTTGGGTTCCGACATATTTATTGTGATTTGATCAATCTTGATAACATTCTCTAGGTCTGGCCTACTGGAGTGATGCCTGCCATGTAATAATGTTATGAAATTACATGTACCAGTATAATTTGGATTATCTGCTTTGATAATTTGGATTATATGGCAGTGTAGAAAGGACCTAATTTCATTTTGAATTAAACATCATGGAAACACAAACTCATAAAGCAAAGGGGGGCAACTTCTGGAGGCCAGGGTTGCACAAAATACTTCTTCAACGAATTCGGAAAGCTGAACCCCCCTTTGCAAATAGGAGACATGACTGATCAAGTCAGAGGATATCAACCTGAAAAAAACTTTTTTCTTCGAAAGTCAGAAGAGACATCTGGGCTGGAGAAGGGCATGAGCCCTTGGATCTCACTTGACCCATCTGTGTCTTAGAATGACAAATAGTAGATATCACATGTTCAGTTGATTTTTGAATGCTTTCACGTGGTCTTCACCTCTTGACTCTTTGTAGCTACTCACACCCATGACCACTGTGTTTATCTAAGTCTTCTGCATAACCCTAGTTCTTTCCTCAATATGGAGGTGTGGCAGGAGAGCAGGCAGAACTGTGATGGCTATTCTGGCTGCTGCTGGCTTTGCTGCCATGACAGTGGTGAGAATAGGCTCAAGGCTAAAGTGGTCTTAGAAGAATTTGCTTCACCCTCCATAAAAGTGGTCTTGGAAAAATTTGCTTCGCCCTCCAGTTTGCTTGCATGCCCTCACAGCTCTGCTTGCCTCACACACTTCCTGGCTCCTTTTTCCTCCTCTTCACTCATCTGTAACTCATTTACTCCTTTATTAGCCAGTGCACTGGCACACACTTGAAATACTGAATCAATCTAACAAGTACAGTATGTCATTATCCCGTACCTCTCCTTTTCTCTTTCTTGCACACGATCTCAAGTGAAGTAGTCCCCAGCATATTTTTGCCCTTCTTCTTAGAAAGTTCTCCCTACTGAACTTTTCAAGCTTTGACCTGAGTAAGCTTTGGAAATAGAAGAAGAAAGCAAACAGACAAAACACAGGGAGTCTCTCAGATGGTTCATGCACAAGCTGACACTCATAGTTAAAGAGTTGGAGATTCAATATTCCTTGACAGCTTTTAAGCACCTAACTTTTAAGCCTCGCTAGAGTGAAAATGATATTCTGTACAAGTGGTTAAGGCAAACATGGGCAACTTTACCAGATCTGCAGGCCATTTGAACTGTTCCTGGGGGTTTCTCAAAGAGGTGGTCACTTTTTTTGCCAGAAAAGGGATGCTCCATGGAACTTGGGGATTGCGCTGAGGGTTGCAAAAAGTCCCAAGAGACCCCACCCCCACCCAAGGTTATACCAACCAAAAAGCATGGCACAAATTGTGCATAAATGTGAAGTCATAATGAAATTATGATGGCAATAACCTATGTGTTTCTATACAATATTAAGAGAAGCTAGTACTAGGAAACACACATATGAAGAAACAGAACACAAATTATCCACAAAGAAATACAGCAGAAGTATGCAGCATTTCTCAGAGTTTTGCTTGCAAACATCTACCCATCCCTTAATTCTATATTACCAAAATTTACTTATGCCCTGCTAAAGAACAATGTCTCATTGCTCACAGGTCAGGAGTCAGAGGGTGCAGGGGGAGACATATGAAAATAAAATATGGATTTTTTTAAAGATATATCCATTTGCAGCTCTTGTGGCTTTAAATTGGAATTGGTTATTTCTTGCATTTGAACTAATGTTTTTCAGGATAACTATAAAATATTACTTTTTCACTAAACAAAATCTGGGATACCTTATTGAAAAATTAATACCTCTTAGGCCTAAACTGAGCAAACATCACTAGCATTATTACACTGTTGGTGGGGCAGGTAGGTAAAGAAGTGTGCAAGAACAACCAGGGAGATTCCAGACAGTACTCTGTTCTCCAAGTCAGTAATAAGGGTTAAACTTTGTGCCTGAAAGTCCTTGACTGTTCTTCTACATCACTGTTGACAAGTTTTTGCAGGAAAGTACAGAATACCTCCTTACATTATATTCAGAATATATATAAGAATACATGTCATCAGCAGGTTCCTGGAGATTTTTTACTTTGCTGTATATTTGAATTGTCAAGTATGGATGTGCATCTCTTAGGCATTTGTAGTTTCTCTTTCAACTTTATGGAATTTCATTCTGGCACAGGGTAACCATTATAAGGCTCCTTATTTGAGGTCTACAGTGGTGGTCACACATAGGACTTGCAGGTGTTCTTTATTGCTATTAAGTGCCTTCAAGTTATTTCAAACTTATGGAGCCCTAAGGCACTTATCAAGGGATTTTTCCAGCAAGATTTGTTGTTCAGAGGGGTTTTATCTTTGCCTTTTTTCTGATGCCGAGAATGTATGACTTGTACAATATCACCCAGTGAGTTTCCAGGGCTGAGCAAGGTTTCAATTCCTGTTCTTCAGAGTTGTAGTCCAGTGTTGAAATCACTACACCACACTGTCTCTCCCTTATAGTAAGGAATTATTTGAAAGTTGAAACGTTTTCCTTTTATTTAGCCTGAACAAGATGCTAAAACTTCCATACTTTGGATGTGAGCCAAGGTCAGAAATGTATGCATCACGTCATTTATGAATGGAAACAGTATGTTAATTTAATAGAGAAATACATGTTAACTGAAATCATTGCTTTAATTTGGTATTTTATAAAATGTAATGCTGTCCATAGCCACTTTCAGATTGTTAACCCTACATGTCATGAATTTCAATTGTGCTTCATTGCTGTTTTGAAAACCTGGCAGCGTTGCCCTGGTGTTTAGAGCATTTGTAAGATACGAATGAGGTGGAAGTAGAGGTAGAGGTGACTGTGGTGTGTGTGGTTTTTTTCATTGTAGCATTCCAGCTCTGTCACTATTTTCAGTAACATGTCAATACAGCAGAAAATCCAGAGAATCTCAACAATTTTCACATCTGGTTAAGCACTGCTTACAGGGACAGGTTATCAATTATATGGGGAATAGCACATTATTGCAGCAACAAATGAATTAGCCTAACATGTTTCACTATGTTGCCTTGAACCAAGAGATTTCAGATAAAAGCAAGGATTTTTTTTGAGATACATACTTGAATGCATAACTGTTCTGAGCTTCTTCTGATGGGATTCCAGTTATACAGAGGGTAAGCAAAGGGTTAGGAAGGCACGAGAACTTCTACTATATGTTTTGTGGCTACACCACTTTGCACCTTGACTTGAATTTCACTCTCCTATCAACCCTAGAAGTTGTTGAAAAAATAGCCAAGCATCTACTTTTAATGTCATCACACCTAAGACGGCTCTCTTGTGGCATTGACTGATCTCTTGTTATATTCTCTATAGAAATAAATAGGGATTGGCTTGGGAGAGCAGGAAATAACTCCTTTGAAACGTTCTTCTGTTGACTTCATTGGATTTGGATCCCAAACTAGTGAAGAAAATGGATTCTCACTGTCACCTTAATGTTGATGAATTGTCTAAAGAAATGCTTTACTAAAGCACTAATACTATCCCTTTGGGCCACACAGGAGTTGGGGTGGGCAAAAACAGGTGGAATCACAAGGGTCCCTTTTTCTATTCTCAGCCAAATTGCAAATTGAATGAAATCGCCACTCATTTTTTATTAATCCTGACGATTCTTCTAAGGATTGAAAGTATAATTCAGAATGAACTTCATATCTACCCCATCCCCATGAATAATTGCAGCTTTATGACAGCAGCATACTTAAGAAGCAGAAGAGAGCTTCCAAAGAAAATTCTGTTCTCTGGGTAGAGCAGAAATCTCCATTTCCTTTTATCTAAGACTGATATAAAACTTTCTAGAGTAAAATGTTAAACAGCACAAAAATGGAAAATTTGAAATATCATTGGAGAAAAGAAGCCATTGCTATGACAATCATAAAGCTAGGCAAAAGCCTGCTATCTGATTTAGGATGGCAAACCTTTTTTGGACAGTACAACTTATGTCTGCCACTTCTTCCTGATCCTAAGGAAACATTGCCAAGGCTGTGTCATAGGTGACTGGATCCGGGAACTCATTGATAGCTATTTAAATGATATATTGGCTTTGTGGCTAGGTCTGTTGCAGGGGTCTGAGCATGTACCTAACACAAGTTAGAAAACTGACCTGGAAAATAAACCAGACTCTTCAATTCCACACTTTATGTCCAAGTCAGCATCGTTGTAATAGTTTTTTTTATTAGCTCTCATGTTTCAGATTTTCATCCAACATGGAGTTAGAATGACCCAGTTTTATTGGGTTGGATCCAATTAGAAGTGAATCCACTTGAATTGATGGGATTTTAGTTAGCTACACTTGTCTTAAATTCCATGATCGAGGTACCATAACAGAGGAAGATCTCTTCTATTTCATCTCACTTTGTATTGTCCTTGCCAGTGTGATATGGAGTAGGGGCTACATTGCAGATTTGGGCCAGGTATGTTTGGTAAAAGGCATTTCCTCAAGTATTGAGATTTCAAGACATTTAAATTTCACCAGCAGCTTGAATTAGGAGATATGTGTCATATTAAAGTTCTTTGCCACTATTCTTTCAACCTTGCTTATTTTGCCATATTCAGATTTCAAAAATGTATTCCTTCTTGTGTGGGATTGTCTTACTGACTCACTCTTAACACAATGTCCTATGTTATAGATAAAAGTTTAGACAGGTAGGCTTTATTCCAAGATCCATCAAAAATACCAATCAACATAGCCAGTTTATGACCAAAACATTTCCCCAAGTTTCCGGCTAGTTTCTTGCCTGCAGTTCCATTCATTGCCTTCCCTAAATAGGAAGAAAATAAAGTTGAAGAAGATTGCACTGTATCAAAGGGAAGGCATCTGAAATAATTTATATCCGATGACTCTGTTCTGCAGTTTGGGAAGGGAAAGAAGAGGAATGCCTTTGTGAGCCGCTGTGTTCAGAATTTTGCAAGTGCTCACTGGCAGTGTTCAAAGTCACTTTGCATGCATAATTTCCCCATCTTTATGCAGAATTTTCCCACATTTTTGTTGACTAAAATATTACTCATCTAATTTCCTATTTAAAAAACTCATTTCCAGCACCGTGGCATTGAAAGGTGCTACCAAGCATTTAGCCTTCAATTTGCATACAACAAATCCTGTAATCTGATGGGGGCTTTCACACAAGGGTGGCTGCAAGCAATTACATGGGCAAAGAAATATTTTCAGCTGAGGTTCTGCCCTGCGTTAATTTCATCTGTTGAACCCCCGTTGAGATTTCTTCTATTGTTAAATTGTTTATTGATGTGGATTTAGAAGAGGGTGAATAAAATTTGCACCAGGCTGGGGTACTGGGTTTTCTAAGGCAATTTTTTTCATAATTCCTTTCATCTTCCTCCCTGCTTTTTAAAATCATCATTTGGAAAGGGGGAGAGAGGTTTGTTAAGAAAGAAAAAGTCCTCAGCTTGGAATAATTCGTTTAATTTAATTCACATTGATGAGCAACATTCAGCATTCTCTCTATATAAAAGAATCATCATGAAAAGGGAAAGGAAATAGTAAGCACTGCAGCTCCAGTAAAGTGGTTTCACAGTGATGTGTATTCCAGTGCTGCTTCAAGATGTACAAAAGGTTAACATTTGGGGTTCTTAGGTTGGATTTTCTGCCCTGGTTCTCAGGAAAAGGGGGAGGTATCTCAGGGCAAGAGCATTGCTTTGAAAAGGACGTGTGTGGTATATTCCCCTTCGTTACATCTGTGGGATCCTCCCAACAAAAGATATCCTCTGAGAAAATGAAGCTGATGTTTTATATTCCAAGCTTAATGACATAACCAGGGCCTTCTATGACATCATCAGACTTATTCCTAGGCCTGAGTGGGTATTAATCTGGGGAACCTATTAACACTTGTGTAATAAATAGAGCTATCTATCCCACTCCTTGGTCCCCAGGGAACTGTTCTGGAGATCATTCTTACAGCAGAAATATAGTTTTGTAAATGTAAAAGCATGGGAAAGCAGTAATAGGATTACAGGGAACTGTAAAATTCTGCAGTGGCTACTTTTTTTTACATTTTGCAGTTTTTGTAAGCATTTACCCTGCAGAAAACAAACTGTATATCTAGCCCTTCCATGAAGATCATCAGGTGTATAGCTAGCATTATGAAGTATTGTGTCTTCATGATAAATGTAAACTTTAAGTTGACACTGAGTGGCTGATTGGACTAGTTGACCTTCAAGGCCCCTTACAATTCTAATGAAAGAACTATAGCTGATGCACTCATGGTTTTGCAGCCTGACTGATTTTTCATCCACCTACCACATCTATGATTACTGGACTGAACTTGTACATGATTCAGGATACTGATTTTTTTCACAGACAAACACAACAACTTGTGGGATACTTCCTTTAGAATTAAAAAAACAGACTCACCCTTCAAGTTGGGTTGACTGAACTATTCCGTGATTGGCTTTTAAAATATATTAGTATGGCTTGTTAAGCTGTGGATTGCCCTTATACTCCTGGGAAGCCCTGGCCCTTGATCACTCCAGCTGGAGGTCAGCTGTGACCAGCAGTGCTGCAAAATGTGAAGAGGCACGAATGGAGGGTGAAAGAGAGAAACATGCCAAGAGGAAGGCGCATCAAGCCAACCCCAACCGAGACCGCCTTCCATCTGGAAACCAATGCCCTCACTGCGGAAGAAGATGCAGATCAAGAATAGGGCTCCACAGCCACCTACAGACTCACAAGACTTCTGATCCTGGAAGACTATCCTACTCGGCCATCGAGGGATCACCTAAGTAAGTTAGTAATACTCCTGGGAAGAAAGTGTAGATGATACTCTTTAATTCATTTGTTCCCTGGCCCTTGAGTGCTCTAACTGGAGGTCAACTGAGGCCAGCAGTGCTGCAGAATTCAAAGAGCCACCTACAGACCCACCTCCAAGACACCACATCTGGAGGACCATCATCCTCAAGCTATAAGGGATCGCGTAAATAAGTAAGTCAATTATATCCCTTCTTTCTTCTGAATGGATCTCAAGATGGCAAATGCAGTTGAACTTCCACTTCGAAAATGAGTGCTTTATATTTGCATATTATTTTCACCTGTCATTCAAACACTCCACCAATAGGTTCATTTTGGAGATAATGCTGAAAAAGAAGAAGAGGAGGACTTTCTTGACTGGAGAAACCAAATTTCGAGCCCAACATCTGTTTGTGAATCTTTGTTGGAAAAAGTTTGAAACTTCTGAAACAGGGAACAAAAATACAAATAAAAGTCAGCTTCTAATTTGATTTGCATCTTAGTAGTTTGTCTCATTCCCAAAAAAGACTTTCCCACTCCGTTCCTTTGGCCTGTGTGAAATATGATCAGTCTTTTCTCAAACCAGCTGTACAACATCTAATTCTATTCCTCTTGTTAGCGTTTTCCGTACTGCAAGGGCCAGGCAATCCAGGACGTAATATAATTCAGAATACTCAATTTCTTTGTTCAGCAACTTGTCCTGCAAGTGAGTATAATCCTCCCCATCCTTGCTTGTTCCTCCCCCATTCTTTTCCTCACTTTTTGAGCTTTGATTCCATTTAACCCACAGGTCCAAATTCTTCCATACTCTGCGAGGTAAATAGCATAGAGAATTACCAGCAATAATGCAGACAATAACCAAAAGCTCGCTTGCATGTCTTTATTATTTATTTTTTTGTCCCAGTCGGCTCCCCATTTTTCATCATCAAAAGAATGAATTTAGTATCTGAGCACATAATCAAAATTCAGTGACATGTCAGAGGAGGCAGTAATCTCCGGTGGTTATCTTTTTGAATAGGCTCCAGTTCAGAGCGGCTTTCAACCCAATTTTTCTCTCCTCCTGTAACTTACCGCTTTTTAAAGTATGCAGCTACTGAGATAATGCACACAGGATGGTAATACCTGCCGTGAACTTGGCATATTTATAATCACCCCTCTGACAAAATTGTACACTGTGGATCTTTCCAGGTGACAGAAAAGGATAATATTTTTAGCTCTTTACTACAGCGAAGCATGATCCAGCAGCAAAACCACCACGGCAGGGGAATTGCCTGAGTGCAGGGAACACAGCAGCCACAGGGGCGAGAGACATGCTGGCTGAGGAATTATATTTTGCTAGTGACAACATCTTGGCATACTGCAAGAATCTCGCAAATGAAACGTCTCCACGGGAGAAAAATGTTTGGTTCTTTAGCTAAAAAATGGCCTATTTCACATGTGAAAACCAAAAGAGAGTAAAATAATAAACTTTAATTAAACAGTTGTATTAAGAGTCTTCTTTTTTTGATCAGAACTTTTCCCACATTGAAATTTGCATTGGGAGACATACAATAAAGAGTCACCACTGTGGAAATTACAAAACATCTCACTTTCAATTACCATAGGATTCATAGAGTCATAGAATCATAGAATCGTTGAATTGGAAGATACCTCATGGGCCATCCGGTCCAACCCCCTGCTAAGAAGCAGGAAAATCACATTCAGAGCACCCCTGACAGATAGCCATCCAGCCTCTGTTTAAAAGCCTCCAAAGAAGGATCCTCCACCACACTCCGAGGCAGAGACTTCCACTGCTTAACAGTTCTCACAGTTAGGAAGTTCTTCCTAATGTTCAGGTGGAATCTCCTTTCCTGTAGTTTGCAGCCATTGTTCTGCAACCTAGTCTTCAGAACAGCAGAAAACAAGCTTGCTCCCTCCTCCTTATGACTTCCCCTCACATATTTGTACATGGCTATCATGTCTCCTCTCAGCCTTCTCTTCTGTAGGCTAAACATGACCAGCTCTTTGAGCCACTTCTCATAGTGCTTGTTCTCCAGTCCCTTGATCATTTTAGTCACCCTCCCCTCAACACATTTCAGCTTGTAAACAATTGCGGTGCCCAGAATTGGACACAGTTTTCCAAGTGTGGTCTGACCAAAGGAGAATAGAGGGATTGCATTACTTCCCTGGATCTAGACACTATACTCCTATTGATGCAGGCCAAAATCCCATTGGCCTTTTTTGCTGTCACATGACATTGTTGGCTCATGCCTAATTTGTTGTCCTAAGAACTCCAATATCTTTTTCACATGTACTGCTGTCAAGCCAGGTGTCCCCATTCTGTATCTTTGCATTACATTTTTTCTGCCTAAGTGGAGTATCTTGTGTTTGTCCCTGTAGAACTTCATTTTGTTAGTTTTGGCCAATCTCTCTAATCCTGTGTGAATGAATGGAAGGAGTGTAGGGGAGCTGAAGAGGTGGTTTGTTGGGGGATTTGTGTTATTGAAGTATGGAAGAAGAGAATTCAAGTCTCAACAATGACATCAAGAAAAAGATATTTGTGGGCGTGAATTGGATATATACCTGTGAGAGCCAGTATAGTGTACTGATACTATGGAGAACTGGATTCAATTCACCATTTCGCTATGGAAACCCATTGGATGACCTTTGGTGAATCACAGGTGTTTATCCTCAGAAAACTCTGTGGTAGGTTTACTTTAGGGTTGCCATAAGTTGAAAACAACTTGCAAGCATTCAAAAACAACAATAATGGCACTAACAGTGTGCCAGCTATAAATTTCGCTTATTTGGTTTGCAATAAAGTAGATGATGCTGACTTAAATAACAGGGATAGAAAAAGGGAAAGGAAACTCTATGGATAAAGTAAAAATCTTATATATTCCCCTGATTCTATTTACTAGGTTTGTTTTGTGGAAAGTGGTGTTTTGAGTGTTGGACTACAACTCTGGAGACCAGGCTTTGAATCTCTCTTTGGTGGTGGAAACTCACTGAGTAACTTTGGGCAAGCCACAATTTTTTCAGCTAATTAAAGCTTGCCAAGATAAACTCATGATAGGTCCTCCAAAAGTTCATTATAAATCAGAAAGTATTTGAAGGCACACAATAACAACAAAATTCTACTGGCATTGATTGCAAAAACTATGGAAGTGCAACCTCTTTTTAAAGGGTTCTGTAGAGATACATATGAGTGGTGGGAAAGACCAAAAGCAAAAGAGTAGGATCAAAAGCACCAGCATACTTTAAACTTAATGTTTCTATTGCCAATAACCTATCCTTGGGAGAGTTAGTTCAACATTTGAGAAGGTATGGAGGATTTAAAAATGATTGTGTCTTGGGGAAGGAAGGGTGGCCTTCTGAGGTCCCATCTTCACTGCCATGTAATGTAGTTTGAATTGCATTATATGTTCAGTGCAGGCTCATATAATGCAGATTGAACTGCAATGAACTGGATTATATGGATCTACGCTGCCATATAATCCAATTAAATCTGTATTATAATATCAGTGTAGATGGGGCCTGAGTAGATGGGCATGATTTATTTCCAGCACTAGAAGTTCATCAACCCTATCGCAGAAAACACAGAGAAGATGATATCACATATTACAATAATTTCCTATCTTCCAGGTTATTTTCCCATTTCATATTCCTGAGAAGAACAGTTGACCACTGTGTGAACAAAATGTTGGAATAGATAGGTCATTGGTTTTACCATAAATGTTTTATCTTCTAATGCTCACGGATTGATTTGTCCTTTGTTGTACAAACACCAAACAATTCCTAAAGAAACACATTTAGCAGATGTCTTTTTGCATGGTATAGAAAGCGGTCAACCTAAACCTACTTTGTGTATCATTGCATTTAGCAATCTTTCGGCATTTGAAGAGAAGTATTTGGTGGGGGATAACTTGGGAGTCCACCCCCCTCCCCCCACCAATTCCTAAGCATGTATAGTAATAAGTAAAAGAAGCTTTGCTTTAGAAAGTAATATTTTGCAGGCTATTAATCAGTGATATGAGCTATAGTCCTAATGATCTGATAATTCTTAATGCTACATTAATTTAGTATAAGATAATGAAACACTGTCACCTTGAATGTGCTATCTCTCCATTATGAGCTTTATCTTGTAATCATCATTTAATAGAGGCATTCTCAGATACTTTTGTATTAAAAAGAGAAAGACTGATTGAAAATCTCTTCAAAGAAAGGGCTTCATCATTCTTTAAAAGACTAAGATTAAAAGACAAATATTTATAATAGCCATTTTCCTTTCTTATTTCTTCTTCTTACACATGAGATTCTAGCCATGTGGTCTGAAAAGAGGATAAAGACATCTGTCCAAATATATATATGAAAATGCAAGAATAAAAATCACTTGTTCTATGCATTTCTCTTCTAGATATCTCCATTCATGGCTGAGTTATGTGTGTCATTTCATGGTGCTGCTATGTCATTCAGATTACATCATTAGATTATACATCACTCCATGACTTGCAACTGAAGTGTGAATGTCATATTTGGAAATGTTTTTGGTACTGTTTTGCTAGGTATGCCTAAGGATTCACACGTGCATATATCTATATGTTGTATTCCAGCAGGTTCATATTTGAGAAGCGGTCTTCTGGACAATTTACTACCCAGCAATTTAAATAAAAACAAACACCTTGATTTGAGCTTGGGTGCAAACTGGAAGACAATACAGTGACATGTATCCACTAAGTTAGATTGTCTTCATTCTTGAATCAAGACCTCTAGCCATATTTATGACAGAATAGGTAAAAGGAAAAGTTTTCCCTTGACAGTAAGTCTAGCCGTGTCTGACTCTGTGGGGTTGGTACTCATCTCCATTTCTAAGCCAAAGAGCTGGCGTTGTCTGTAGACACCTCCAAGGTCATGTGGCCAGCATGACTGCATGGAGTGTTACCTTCCCACTAGAGTGGTACCTATTGATCTAATCACATTTACATGCATTCAAACTACTAGGTTGGCAGAAGCTGGAGCTAACAGTGGGAGCACACCCAACTACCTGGATTAAAACTCTGACTTTTCAGTCAGCAAGTTCAGCAGCTCACTGGTTTAACGCGCTGCACCACCGGGGGTTCTATGACAGAGTACTTGGTCTCTATATTTATTCACTTGTTATGTATGGTAGGTTATTCCAATACATAAATTAACAAATGTTAAATTCTTTTAGTGGACTTCACTGTGGTTATATACCGAGGAGTTTAAAAAACTATAAAATGGAACTTTCCAAAGTACTCATTCTTGCAAAGAGCCAACATTATGGAAGGTATTCTTTTATGTCAAAATAGCTTTATTAAAATAACCGTAAACATTTGTCTTCTGTCCACAGTAGTCAGGAAATTTGATGTTCAGTGGCTGAAAAGTGCCCTCAGCTCATCCTTTTATGCCCTGTGGATGGAAAACCTATTTGCATCTCATAAAACACTGAATGCCAATAGAAATATCATCACTTGGCAATCCCGACTAAATCTTAAGAGCTGAATATAAGATCCAGATGTTCTGGCAAAGAAAATCTCTGTTGGGAAAGAAGCTTCAGGGGGACTTATATTGATTTTTGTTGTAGTTATAGATCGAACCATGTCAAACACTAGAGGCAGGAAATCATTTTGACTCTCCATCAATCTTGCCTTAAAAATATTAAAAAATGTGTATTCTCATTTTTCTTGCAACATACATAAGAATCGACTTGCCTTGATTGTATGTCATCCAGGCAACTCCACTGCATCCAGATGCATTTCAAAATTTGTGTGTTGCAAAGCAGTGTCAGTTAAAGAAAGATTTTTCTCGTGATTCATTTTAACAGGATGTTTTATACAGAGATTTATAAAACAAAAACAACTACAACCTTTACATCTTTCATAGACATACCACAAGTGACATTGACAGCAGTGGTTCTCAACCTGTGGGTCCCCAGGTGTTTTGCCTACCACTCCCAGAAATCCAAGCCAGTTTACCAGCTGTTAGGATTTCTGGGAGTTGAAGTCCAAAACATCTACGGATCAACAGGTTGAGAACCACTGTTCTACTGGGAAGCTACTTGGAGTTGCTTCTAAATGGTGAAATAGAAGTGTTGGTGATCCCAGGAGGACAGGGCACCAGTGCTGATGAAATGTTAGCCTAGATAGCCATGTGGACACCAAAAGGGTTTCAGGGTGCTTCTATAATCATAAGTGCAGACTTCCCTTTCTGTATCTAAGGGTCCTTCCACACAGCCATATAACCCAGAATATCAAGGCAGAAAACCCCACAATATCTGCTTTTAACTGAGTCTACACTGCCGAATATTCCAGTTCAAAGCAGAAAAGAATTATTCAGCAGTGTGAAAGGGGCCTAAGACACATCTGGAGGAAGCAACTACTTGTCATTTTTGGCTGGAACAGATTCAACCTCATGAATGCCTCCTGGACTGACCTCCCCTAAAACCTCATAGAAACTCCATTCATTCATACAATGGGCTTCCTTCTCCCCATGCAGCCGATGTAGGTCTGGGGGCAAGTTATATTAAAGTTGGTTAGGGAGCCAAGTTGCAATAGTGGTAATAGCATCAAAATTCTGACTAAATAGTGATCATGAATTTGAAACAGTTATGGTTAAGCAACTGTTTTGCTTGCCTAATTGCTACTTAGGCATGAAACGGCCAGGATGTTGTATAGAGCATTTGACTAGACCTCTGGAGAACAGGATTCCAATCCCTGCTTGGTCACATAAGCCCTCCGAATGACCTTGGGCAAGTCGTATTCTCTCAGGCCCCTTCTACACTCCAGATTATCAAAGCAGATGACCCACAGTATCTGCTTTGAACTGGATTATATGAGTCTACACTGCCATACAATCCAGTTCAAAGCAGATAATCTGGGTTTTATATGGCAGTGTAGAATGGGCCTCAGCCTCAGAGGAAGGCAAAAGCAAAAACCCCTCTGAACATTTTTTTTGTCAAGAAACTCCCATGATAGGATTAAATCAGAAACAACTTGAAGGCACACAACAACAAACTCAGTTCCTATTTGTACACTATTGCTGTGAACATAATTCCCCTCCCAAACTATTTTACTGTGCACCAATGATCAGAGAGCCATTTAATTATGTTTCCGTCAGGTTTTGAGAGTTTGGACCAGAAGCTACTTAGTTAAGTCCTCAGTTAAATATAATATGCTACAGGATTCTGGCCATTATTAAGTATTTGACTCCCAGGAGAAAAAAAAGGAAATATTGGACGGACAAAACTCTTCGGTGTTTTTTATTTTAAAAATCAAAAATTACATTTTTTTTTCTGTGCAGAAAACAATCTTATGACACAATCCCCATCCATAGGTAGTTTTTTCCCCATAGAATTAGCCTTCAATTGAAAAAAGTTTCTTGTAATGAGAATAAAAATTGATAAGTACTTATGGGAACCAAATGTATGAAGACTTTGTTGTTATAATATGTCATGAGGACTTTATTGTAAGTAGGATAAGACAACTGAGTTTGCCATAGTAATAGATGGTACAGGAGTAATTCTAAATGGACTGTCAAAACCCTTAATGCAGTGGTTCTCAACCTGTGGGTCCCCAGGTGTTTTGGCCTACAGCTCCCAGAAATCCAGCCAGTTTGCCAGCTATTTGGATTGATGGGAATACAAGGCAAAAAATCTGGGGACCCACAGGTTGAGAACCACTGCCTTAATGAAATAACCATAAATGAGAACAAGCACAACAAATTACAATGCTTGGAATTTGCCATATTATTATAATCCTAGATTTTGGGTTAGAGTCAGAATAAACTACGTTCCATAATTTAAGTTGGTATTAACTATGAAGCCAGTTTATTGCTGTTGAGTGCCTACAAGTTTTTCCCCAACGTATATGGCCGAAAGATGGCAGGGATTTCTTAGCAAGATTTAATCAAAGACTATTTGCTATGGCCTTCCTCTGAGGCTGAGAAAGTATGACTTACCAAAGAATATCCAGTAGGTTTCCATGGCTGAGCAGAGATTTCAATTCTGGTTTCTCAAGTCCTGGTTCAATGCTCAAACCCCTAAACCACACTGTCTTTTAGTAACAGTAGTGCCAACAATCAATAGGAATATTGTGGAAATGGATTCATGCTTGAGCCGCTAACAAGCTAAACTCAATATCCTGAGCTCCGAGGTCCTCTTTTAAATTGATTTAATTTACAACAAAACTGTGCAATTGAATTTGGCAACACACTGCCAAGAATATATTTATTTCATGACCACGTAGTTCTTTCTCCTGCATTTAAAAGGCTTCTCATCAAAACCAATATGTGGAAAATTGACGCTGTTTGGAAATATTAACTGATGCCAAGCTTTTAAAAAATCAAAACAACAACAACAGCAACACAGCACCCAACCTGGAAACAAAGGGTAAAAACACCCTTGCTGTGTCAGCTCTTTAATATGTGCAGCTAATTAGAAAACACAGAAGCTTTTGAATAACATCATATGTCTCTGCGCCAAAGCTGTGTACTCCAGGTAGTAATTCTACAACCATATGTTGAGTAAAGGAGCCAGCTGGTTTCTACCACTATTGCTTAATTACAGATGATGCCATATGAAGTATTATGCAAGAAGTAATGGTCTTGTTTTCACTCAAACAATCCCAGGATAATAAAAAACCTAGTGCAGGCTACCTATGGAATACATGCATGAGCATATAGTGGGTAATCCATTGATTTTCTGTGTTATGCTCAGGCACAGTAAATTATTGTGTACTGCTTCTTTATGTTGAATAGCCTATACTGCTGCTGGTTTCCATCAAGAACCCAGGACTGGCAGGGTGAGTATGATCTCACCAAACTACAACTCCAAGGATTCAATAGCATTTAGCCTTGGCAGTTAAATGGTGTCAAATTGCATTGATTCTACAGTGTAGACACACCGTTAGTCTACAAAAGCTTATGTTACCAGCTTTGTTCTCTGTTTCCAAGATGCTAGAAGGCGCTATACTGCATGTTGCTATATAAACAATACAACTGAGGAAAAATTAGGAATAAAAAAGGATTGCAACCCTAATTCTGGTCCAAACATGGTTAGTTGCATACAAATTCAAACTCAGGCTTTTGAAAACTGAACACTCAAATTCCTGAGCCTGTGTGAGAAAATGTCTGTTTCAATTTCTGATACATTTATGTTTTTATAAGATTTTAAATTTATTGGATATGAAAATAATGAAAAAAGTTGGTAATATAGTTGATGTGTGCCTCCAAGTCATTTCTAAATTACCACAATCCTAAAGTTAATTTATCATGGGAGTTTCTGGTTGTTCAATGGGTTAAACCCTTGTGCTGGCAGGGCTATTATCTGACAGGTCAGTGGTTCAAAACCGGGGAGAGATCCCTCTGTCAGTTCCAGTTCCCCATGCAGGGACATGAGAAAAGGCTCACACAAGAATGATGTAAAGGCTAACAAACAACAGGTCGATGAAGAGAATAGTGTAATGGTGGTTGGGCTCTTTATTATAATTAAAATATGTGAGTCTTGAGAGAGACTTGTATGAGGCTTGTATGAGAGGCTTATCTGGGAGAGGTTTGACTTTTAAAAAACTTTGTCTGAGACACTTTAAAACATGTAATCAAATGCCATATACTGAATCCTGTTCCAAAGTATCTTCAGCTGTCTTCCTTGAAGTAAATCTTCACCTCAGAAACTGGACACAATTCTTTGTTATAAGAAATTAAACAAGGAAATATTTATTGAAGGATTTTCAGGCACACAAATCTTAGTGGTTACACAGTAGCTTCTTCGCAGCATTCTTTACTATGGTTACAGTTAACTTTTATATCATGAACCTTTGAAACAGTTTCTATATAACTTCTAGGTTGGCTCATCTTCCTGCCAAGCTGACTTTAATAACTTGCTGTACTTTAAAATGTTATCCTTTCTCAGTCTGATTAAGTAAGACTTGTAGTTTCGTCACCTAAGCGATAGGTTAAGTGTATATTTGTCCCCCAAAATACACTTTTCCCCTTAGTTCCACTGACTAACATTTAGGCACAGTTTTGCCTTTTATTTACTTCAGCTCTCCCATTGAAGACACCAAATATTACAGGGAAGTCCTTTCCCTTAGCTCACAAGCTATTTTCTACTTCAAAATTGGTTCATTTAACACTCTAATATTGAGACTGAAGACCTAAACCCCTTGGTCTTGCTCTAACACAGCAAGAACCAACCTTCCCTTTAGCTCCTCCAGCCAAAGACTGACTAATTTTTTAAAATGTCCGCTCTCCTCCTGTTGGCAGTTAGCTGCGCCCCCTTTGGCTCCTGATCTCAGCTAAACTAGATACATTTCTACAGCAAACTTGATTATTACGGCAATGCATTAACACAGCAGCTGCAGCTTAAGCAGACCTGTGCTTACAATATACTAACCTTAATAAACGTATTCAAAACCCATATTATAATTAGACATTTTGTTACACATGGTAAAACACCTAAAACATCCAAGTGTTCTCCGGGTAGCATCCTTGCAGACGGCTAATTCTCTCACACCAGAAGTGACTTGCAGTTTCTCAAGTCATACCTGACTTGAAAAAAAAAATGAGTTACTTGGCAAGAATTGTTTAGAGGATGTTTACTATTGCCCAGAATGAGGATGTGAACTCTGATCTCCCAGAGATCTAGACCCACACTCAGATCATTCTATTATGCCAGCTCTCAACTATTTCCTATTCCAATTGTCCACCAACAAATATTGGCTATGGGCCCTTCCACACAGCCCTATATCCCAGAATATCAAGGCAAAAATTCCCACATTATGAGTGTGGACTCAGTTATCTTAGTCCAAAGCAAATATTGTGGAATTTTCTGCCTTGATATTCTGGGATATAGGGCTGTGTGGAAGGGCCCTTAGTTAGCTGAACATTCAGACTATACAGAAAATCCAACACCTTAGTTCTAGGTTTGAGCTTGGGACATTCTGCTACACTTTGGATGGAAATTCCCAGAATCCTGCAGCTGGGGAATATAGTGCTCCCAAAAGTAACTCCTTCAAGATCTGCCAGCACTGTGTTAATGAAACCTAACCTGAAGATGTAACCTTCAGCTTTAATCATTTTAATAACTTACCTGAACTGCCTGAGTCTGACTTTTTCTCCTCACCCGTTAATTCTTAGAGAGAAACGACAGGAGACTTTTGGCTGTTAAGTGTAGAGTCTCACAAATCCCCCTCCTCCCTCTCTCTCTGTTGTTTTAATACCAGCAACTCAGATAAATTGCCTCACAAATTTCAAACTAATGACTTATTATTTCTCACCGATGTAACATGAAAGCGGATGACATCCCATCATTGATGGCTGTAATCACCTTCAGCCCAGATAAGACCTCACAAGCCCCGGTGTTCTCTGACTTGATAAAGTATTTGTCACTTTGAGTTCCTCCTCTTCTACCAGAGATAACTTTGTTTTTATTCCAACTGTCACACTTTGGAGTTCAGCAAGGATGTGGACGTGTCAGGTAATAATCCCCCCTTCAGTCTGGGGAGCTGGTTATAATGCTGCTAATATCTCGAACTATTAGTAGGTTGATTTACTTTTCCTGACATAATAATCCTCAGTGGCCCGGGCTTTTCTGTGAGCTCTGGTGCTGTTAAAGCTGATCTGGATAAGCCCATCTCTTCACAGACCTTCATATGCCTTGGGAGCTTTACAGAAAATAAGCACCTTTTCATATTGTTACTTTCAGCACATCCATTAAAAATATTTAAATGACTTTTGGATGATCCCCATAGCACATCCGTAGCACAGGTAGACACATTCTGTGTTAGACCCAGAACAGAGATAATTGGCTTCCATGTCAGAAGCATGGTGAATCCTTTCTGGGTTTCAGTCTGAGGCTCCTTCCACACAGCTGAATAAAATCCCTCATTTTCTGCTTTGAACTGGAATATATGGCAGTGTGGACTCAGAAAACCCAGTTTTAAACAGATATTGTGGAATTTTCTGCCTTGATATTCTGGGTTATATAGTTGTGTGGAAGGGCCCTGAGGCCTCTTCTACAGAGCTGAATAAAATCTCACATTAACTGCTTTGAACTGGGATATATGGCAGTGTGGACTAAGATATTCCAGTTCAAAGCAGATATTGTGGGTTATTTTGTGGGTTAATATTCTGGGTTACTTGTGGAAGAGCCCTGAGTGTTAAAGGAGAAGCCCAAGGGGTAATAGTATGGTTGTGAATAAGGAAAGGGAACACATGGTAGCGTGGAGTGAGCGGGGTGGAGAGAGACATGCAGCCTGATTCCCTACTTCCCTTAAGCAAAATGCTCCCTTGTTTATTGTTCCCCCCTTTTTACTCTTATCTGTGTAATGCCTGCATTAACTGAATTTAGTGGTATCCTTCCGCCCCTCCATTCTGTAAACAGTGCTCCAAAGTGGTACTCTGGAAACAGCATAGTGCCATGAGGTCTTAGTACCAGCTATCATACTATCACCAACCAAGGTCCTGGACCCAAGACCAAAATAAGTTGAATGTCTTGGGTGGCTGAATTAAAATCTGAGCTAAAACTAAGAAGAAATTCACTACCATGCTAAAATGAGAGCTTTCAGAATCTACCTTCCATTGAAAGAAGGGCTGTATTTACAGATGGCACCTTTCCTCAGTTTTGGAAGATACCTCTTTCTCTTGACAGCCTAAGTCATCTTATTCTCTAGGTCAGGGGCCCACAAATTTTTTAAACAGAGGGCCAGGTCACAGTCCCTCAAACTGTTGGAGGTCTGGATTATAATTTTTTTAAAAAATGAATGAATTCTTATGCACACTGCACATATCTTATTTGTAGTGCAAAAACACTTTAAAACAATACAATAATTAAAATGAAGAACAATTTTAATAAATATAAGCTAATAGTATTCAAAGGCAAGTGTGTGCCTGCTTTTGGTTGATGAGATAGGATTGTTGTTGTTGTGCTTTCAAGTCGTTTCAGACTTAGGTTGACCCTGAGCGAGGGCCGGGTAAACAACCTTGGAGGGCCGTATCCAGCCCCCAGGCCTTAGTTTGAGGACCCCTGATATAGAATGTCCCACTGAAAGCAGATACACATTCATAAGCTAGACCTAGAGCTTTATTACACAAGGCAGGATTGCAGTCATGAAAGGAGAAGGTTCCCATCCCACAAGCAAGTGTGTATTCCACTACCCCCCCCCCCCACATCAATCACCTTAGCTACTGATGGGTAACACTCATCAATACCTCCTGATCACATAATGTTTGTATCACCTACCTTGGAGCAACTGACCACTTCCTTTTCTGTACCATGATACTTCAGTAAAGTGACATCAAGGGTGAGATTCTCCTGCCCCCATATTTCCCTTCACTTTTCTCAAGCTGCTGGTCTTGCTTTCATTTATATTTACCCTTTTTGTTTTTTACACCACTGAGGTTATTTTACAAAAGGGTATGTAGCGTTACGATTACAATACTACAGAATAGGAAATCAGCACAATTGTACAAATGAAGAAAGGGGTGATATCAAAAGTACTCAGTGTGGTATATATCCACTATCTATACTAACATGACTGTGGAATAGTGGGTTCACGCAATAAAGTCCTAAGATTACTGAGATACGTGGATTTTTTTAAAGTAGGAAAGCTACTTAAACTGGTTTAATTTCATGTCTAAACAATATAGAAATGCCCTTTGGTTTCAGGTCTATAATTAAACAAGGAAATTTTACCCTGTCAGAATTCTCCAAAATTCTTCAACTAAAAGAGAATATATTAAAATACTAAATAAAAACGGGAACATTTAATTTGGTGTTCTATTCCTCAAAGCACTTGTTATTAATTCTGCAGGCAACTGACATTATGATGAAATGATATCAAATAAGAAAGTCATGACTGTTGTTTGTCTGGTGCCCTGGAAATATACTTACATTGTATGCTGATATTGATTTTAGACTCTTAAACAGAGTCAGGGAAAATGATTTGCATAATCATATCCCACTGGGGTACATTTTCCAATTATTATAAAGCTTTCCCCCCGCATACACATTTTTTTGGTAATAACATTGAATCCTTAGAGAAGCAAGTGATGGATTCTGTTTTGTAATACAGATTTGTACTTCAGGCGTGGCATTGTATAGACATGGGGGGGGGGGCTACAAAATTGTCACTGCATCCTCTCATTTCCTAAATTAAGGGGAAACAAATGAAAGGTAAATTGAAGAAGGTTAAAATATAGATCAACACTTTGTTAACCTTGGGGATTATGTTCTCATTGCAAAGGTCATCCTGTCAGATATAGTCATACCTGTATAATGTTTTGTGAAAACAGGAGGCACACAAATGTCTGGAAAAGAAATGAAGCCTTTGCATTATTGTAATCCCTACCATTAAAAAATCAAATCAACAGGAGTTTGCATTTTCTACAAAAGTATATGCAACCTACAATCATTCAAATTGAACCCATGCCTTCAGTTATTTCCTGAAGTTATTTTTCACTCCACATCTCATTATCCCAATCCAACATGGAGGTACCCACACATAGCAGATATGCATAATAGTGGGGATGTAAATCCTCAACTATTTTGTCCTTCCCAACCAGGGATAACATTTATTGTAATTTTCTTTCCTGCTATGGGACCAAAAAATCATCTACAGTATTTTCTCTGTACAGATATAGCTCGGTTAACAAAGAAGATGTCTTACTGGGTATTACTTCTCTAACAGAAACTTTTGTACCAGAGTGAAAAATAACATTGAAAGGATAGAGAAAGGTCGTAATAGCACAAACTTTTGAACATGTTTCAGTGAACTTTTGTATAGAAAAAACTCATGAGAAAAGTCATGTAAATCACCTTGCATGTGTCACCTTCTAGAGACCACTTCTTTTCTGTATTACTAGAGACCACTTGAAAACTTCCTTCAGTTTCTTTATGATTTCATATTGATTTTGGTGGCCAAACTGAGAGATGTATGCTTTTAATATGCTAGGAGTAACTAGTATATTGCTGTTCATATATGCTCAGTAGAGAATTCCGGAGGCAGCTGCTATATCCCTTGCTGTTGTGAGGAGGCACAGGCAGTTACAGTAGGATCAGCTAAAGCAGGGGTGTCAAAGAGCCACATCAGCCTTATGGTTCCTTCAAAGGGCCATTTGTAATTGTTACTGTATAAATGCAGCTATGTTGCACTGGCATTGGCGGCTTCATGAGCCACATAAAATGACAAGGCAGGCCAGACTTGGCCCATGGGCCTTGTGCTTGACACATGTGAGCTAGAGTAAAATCCTAACCTTCCCCAGCTCAAGCTTTATTGTATTGTGTGCTGTAGATATGGTGTCACAGTCTGAAAATATGTGCCTCTCCACTCCACCTCATCCTTTATCATCTTCCCAAAACCAATATGACCAAGAAAATATGCAACTATAAAGAAGATGGAAAGTAAAAGGGAGTTGGGTAGTGTGATGTCTTGGCCTAACCTTTTCCCTCCTCTGTTTCACTTCCTTGTTTTGTTCTCCCTTTGGTGTGGAATTTTCCATTTGTGCTTAGTTTTAGGGGTGGAGTTTAAAACCCCCTAGAAGCCTGGCTCTGTTGGTTTAGCCCTTTTTGCCTCAGAATTTGCCTGAAAGGCTTTTTCCTCCTTTTCAGTCTGTGCCAGAGTTTTGGAGGAGAAGGCCAGAAATTGTCTGGGTTCCTTGGCCTGGCAATCTAAACAGGCATTCTATAGCATGTATTTACCAGCTGTATATACCACATATATACCTTATAGTGTCTTCATGCCATCATTATAGTATATACCTCACATACCTTCATAGCTGTATTTACCATATAGTCACCATAGCTGTACATACTGCATAGTCATCTTAGCTGTGTATTTACCATATAGACACTATAGCCCAGAGTGCTTTATCATTATAGCTTGTACCTTTACCATTTAGTTATTATAGTTCTGTACTTTACCATTTTAGTTCTGTATTACATCAATAGCCAAGTACCTTACTGAAGACAATTATAGTCAAGCATTTTACCTCATATTTTATGAATATAGTCACGTGTTGATTTCCAGTGTAACTAAGTTCAATCAACAAACTTTGTCTTTTTAACATTTTATTTTGATTCACTTTTCAAGATCTCTGACTGAAGTTACCTTTGCCTTTTGTTTCTAGTAAATGTATTTGGTTAACTTTAATCCTATCTCAAGAGTCTTTATTTTAAAGAACTGAAGTACATCAGAGGGTATACCGATAGCCACCGGGAATAGCCAGACATATAGTTTTCCTTTTACCCCAGTGTGCCATCACAGGCAGGCATAGAAAGATTTTGCAAAATGGAGTTTCTTTGTCAGAAACTTTATTAATTGAGGCATGGATTTTATTTTATTTTTTACCCCAACCTTTCATTGGGAAACTTTTGATGTATTTCATTCTGATTTCCCACTCATGGTATCTGTTATCTACCCAAAGCATCTTTTTTGTTCTGGAGAAGCAAAAGCAGCCTTTCAAATCCCATAGGGAGTTCCACAGCTGTCCAGAGTGGATTTGTGATGCACCGTGTGGCCTCTTTCATGTAGTCTTACTAATTAATTTGGCAAGCTCCTGAATAAAAAACATCAAATTATTGTTCCAGTGCCTAAAACCTCTAACATGAAAGTCATGCAATTTGATTGTCAGTAAGATTTAGGTGTCACCCCATGAAGAGCAGAATTCCTTAAGGAAGGGGGAGAAAAGCCCCTAGATTTTAACTATTGACTTTGAGGCAGACCTGATTAACAAGGATCATTCATCCTCTGCTGTCAAAGACCAAGCCCTTGCTTCCACTTTTGCCCCTTAAATGATATTCCCATAAGGTATCTTGTAGTTCTTGAAGTAGCCTCATTAAATCAGCTAAGCGATAAACTACTGGTAGATTAGAACTTGTTTGGGTATGTGTGTGTAGATACAACACTTGATTACTTCCCTTAGACTGATGACAAGAATTGATTTTTCATCCACTGCCCAGTCAAAGATTGACCAGCCACACTGAAACAAGTTTCCCTTGTAAGGCTTTCTTGAATGTGAAGAGCTGTGCCATAGAACAAACTGCTGTTTTTAGAAATGTGCCAGTGTCAGCTGTCATTAAATTAGTTTAATTGTTCCTCAAAAACATATAGCTAATGGACTATGAAACATATATATTTTTAATTGGGCCAGGTTTGTAAGTATATGGATGAAAAAATATCTTTTTGTGACAAAAGCATTCAGGGAGGCGGGGGGAATCACTCTTTATAAGAGATTGCTGAGGCACACATTGACATACAAATATTCCTTTTCCTTGCAATAGGTTGAGCATTCATTATCTGAAATGCTTGGGCCCCGTAGTGTCTCTTGATTTGGATTTTTTTCATATTTTGGACTATCTGTATTTGCATATTACATACATAATGTGATATCTTGGAGATGGGACTGAAGTCTAAACATTCAGCCAGCCAGTATTGAGAGACTTTGGCTAATGAGGTTTTATGTATCCTTTGTTTCTCTTGATCCTTTCCCCAAGATCCTTTAGCCTTTTCTATGATGGTTGTTTCCTTTGTTCACTTTCCAAATGCCTTTTATTTTCCATATCCTCCCTCCAACAAAATACTGCCTGCCTTTTGTGGATTAGATCCATTTGCACACTGCCTGCCCTTAGCTGGGAGAGGTCATTATCTATCAACACCTCCAAATCCAACTGTTCAGCTTCCAGTCTCAAGTTATAGTTGCCCAATGTTGATAGGACTCGGTGTAATATCTTAAGCACTTCATAAGGAAAGGAACCTAAAATAACCATAAATTATTAAACAAGTATGTGCTGTTCATGCTCAACTATTACTAAATTGTGTGTGCTCTGTGTGATGTGTGAAGGGATGAGAGAGAGTGAAATGATTATATGCACCCCTACCAGAACTGTGACTTGGTTAGAAATCTACAGATTTGAATTCTGTGCATATAATATTAATCCTGGTCTAACCGTGATATATATATATATATAAGCACTTTCTACCTATCTCACCTATGGGTTTTATCAATTTCTATCCACTTTTAGTCATGTGCCTCACTCTCTTTGTCTAATTTTATTACCATTTTATCATTTGTTATGATTTTGTTATTTTTATTTTAGTATTAAGTATTTTATTTGTTGTTTTTGTTTTGTTTATATGTATTTTTGCTCTATTGTAATTTGTTTGGGCTTGACCTCATGTTAGCCACCCCGAGTCCCTTCGGGGAGATGGTGGTGGGTTATAAATAAAGTTTATTATTATTTATTATTATTATTATATTATTTAAAACTGTTATTTTTAAAGTAATCAATTTCTATTACTTATTACACTTGTATCAATGTTTAAAAGTACCTTATTTAACTTGTTTCATATTGCTTATTGTTATGGTTGTTTTGTGCCTTCAAATCATTTTTGATTTATGGTGACCGTATCACTGGGTTTTCTGGGCAAGATTTGTTCAGAGGCGCTTTACCTTTGAGAGACTGTGAGCTGCCCCAAATCACTCAATAAGTTTCCATGGCTCGGGGATCCAACACTCAAACTGCAATACCACATTGATTCCATTATTTGTGTGTATTTGCCTTCAAGTTACCTGTCAAGTTTTGGTGACCCCATAAATTCGATAGGTTTCACATTTTCAGACAAACAAGATTAAGGTACTAAGACAGAGATGGGAAAACTCTGGTAGAAAATATTAGTCCTTCCTTGGAAGGCTTCATAAGATTATGAACTTAAATCTCATGGCAGCCAAGATACCGACCATTTATCATTGAACCAGAAGCTGCTATTTGCAGTGTTGGCTGAGTGACCTATTCCTCTCGAAATGGCTTCCCTTGACATTTCATCCAAAACCCATGTGGGAATCCTCACACTTTTATCTCACAAGTTTGACTGAACTGCAGAATCACCCCTACTTTATCTCTCAGTGTATGGGCCTGCCATTTTAAAAATATTCTCATGCTCATGGGGAGCAAATGTTGATAAGATGCTGAGAGAATGTGATAAAAAATGAAGGGAAGAAAAAGATATCTTTCAAACAGGATAAATAAAGACTTTAAAAAAAAGCAGCAGTGAAAGACTTCTGGTAGGGCATTATTGAACGCAAATTCTCCATGGTGTATGTTGGAGTTGTGGGTTTATTGTTTGGTTGTGCTCTTTGAAAGGTTTAGGGCTCTTATTCTCTCTTTCGAAGAAAAATCTCTTTGAAGGTCATGTCTGAATTCAAAGCTGTGCTTATTGTCTGAGTTTTCCATGCTATCTACATTAGCGCTGCATATCACACTCAGAAGCCCAGTATCTCCTGAAGCTAATATTTTCTAATTCCACTTTTATCCTACCCTCTGGTGTAGCATTTGTCAGTGCCTGTTTGCATCTGCAGGTGCTGATAAGGTAGAAACCGCTACCTGACTAACATTATTATAGTGGGCAATTTTTAAATTTATTTATTTATTTAGCACCTAGGTAGTTTGGAATGATTACTGCCTCCGGACCTGAGTCATCCACTAGAAGATAGCAGACTTTTATTTGGCAATCCCTCCCTCATCACTTTGAAGCAGCGGTGGTTGGAGATTATCAGGAAATATGAAAGCTTATTGCCACTAAGTGAGACAAAGAGAGAGAGCGAGAAAAGGTAGGGTGGAGGGGGGAAGGGGAGAGCTTTTCAAGATGAACTCAACCAGGAGTGATATCATTTTGATAACAAAGGCATTGGTTCCTTGTTCAGATTTTAGAGCGGGTAATTAATCTCTCTTGATTTGAGAGTGGCACTAAACAAAACCATTCCATGAAATTGCTGCATATAATGATGCTTGGAAAAGGGAGGGGAGGGGAGGAAGGAAGAGAAGCAGGCATTAACCTGGAGTACATCAAACGATCTGTGAATGACTAGATGGCCTTGTTGTATTGACCCTTTTGATTCTGCATTAGTGAGGTAAGACAAATGTAGCGACCAGCCAAGATGCAAGTGAGAATCGATACAGCAACAACAAAGAACCTCCCCACCCCTTTGGGGCTCTAAAGAGTTTTCAGGATCCACTTGTGGTTTCTGTACAATTCCCTTTAAGTTATGTGAGAGAATTGGTTGCATGCTAAAAACCTTTATTGTGCTGAAAGGGAGCCAATCAGAACTTTTAAAAGCTGCTTTTAAAAAGTATAACTCCCAGAATCCTCAAGCCAGGACCATTTTGTCAAACTCTGGGAGACAATACCTATTTTCTAGGGTTCTTACCACCCATCCAGACAATTGTCATCCATCTGAACCCTTCCATTGTTCCAATGTGGCAGGAACACTCCCAATTAATCCTCTATCACATTTTAATAGCTGCTTTTAAAATGTCGTTTTTACTCTCTTTCTCACACATTTCCCTTCTTGAATTCAATTACAGACAAATTCATAGAACCGTAGAGTTGGAAGGGACAGTAAGGGCCAACTAATCCAATATTCTGCAATGCAAGAACAGAATGTCATCAAACCAATAAAGAGACTGGACAACCATCTTTTCGAAGTGAGTTAGTTTTAAGGAAACAGAAAGAAAATGCAGCACTCTCCAAAGGAATTGATTTCACTATCAGATAGCTCTTAAACTTAAGATTTTGTTAATGTTAAGTGCAATCTTTTTTGTGGTAGTCTGAACTCATTGGTTCATGTTCAAGTCATTAGATACAAGGTCCATCTCCTGTGTAACAGGCTTTCAGATACCTAAAACACTATCATATGACCTTTCATACAAGCCCTCAGTGCTGCAGTGGGTTAAACCGCTGAGCTGCTGAACTTGCTAACTGAAAAAAGGTTCAAATCCGGGAAGCAGCATGAGCTCCTGTCCAGCTTCTGCCAACCTAGCAGTTTGAAAACATGCAAATTTAAGTAGATCAATAGGTACCGCTCTGATGAGAAGGTAACAGCACACCATGCAGTCATGCCAGCCACATCACCTTGGAGATGTCTATGGACAGCATCAGCTCTTTGGCTTAGAAATGGAGATTAGCACTAACTCCCAGAGTTGGACACTACTAGACTTAATGTCAGGGGAAACCTTTATCTTTACCTTATGACCCCTCAGCCTTCTTTTTTTTTTAAGTTAAACATATGCAGCTCCTTAAGATGATCTTCATAGGGTTTGGTTTCCAGACTTTTTACCGATTAGCCTTATCTTAAGCATGTCAATATCTTTCTTGAACTATAATGTCTCAAATTAGAAATTGCATTCTCAGTGAGGTCTGTTCAAAGCAGGATAGAAATAGTACTATATCTTCCTCAATCTAGATGCTATATTCATGCTGAGTACATTGTAAGTAAACCTGTTTTATAAGTTTTATGAGGAAGCCTAAGGCATCTTTGGGCAGAGGTGGACCAATATGTTTTGCTGCTGGGGCACAAGTCAGAATGTCTCCTTTACCATGAACTAAAGCACACTGGTCTGGCAGTAAAATGTCACTTCAGCACTGGCCATGAATTTTACAACAACTGTGCCCTTCTTTATGCAGTCCACTGGTGGTGGCAATGGGGAAATGGACTGGATACGCTACACAACATTAGCACTAGTATCATCCAAGTACATAGCATGGCTAGAAGACTCAGGATAAATATCCATAAGGCATCTCCAAGCATGTGCCACCTGGAGTAGCTATCCTTCTTTGTCCAGGATTCTCACTAGATATTTGTTCAGATTGGAGTCAGTTATGGAGGCCAGTTCAGTTAGGACTGACAAAGGAATAGTCCCCCAAATCATGAGTGTTTTTCATTACAATGACAAAAACAGTCTTTTATTCAATAAAGAAGGCAGAGTCTCTGTATCACTTACCATAAATCCTCATTCTTAGGGGCAAATCACATTATGAAGAAGAGCTGTTTGAGTCTAGTTTGATCAATGGCTAACAGACAAAGAAAGACAAATGGACTTATGTTGCACTGATGGTGCTAAAATGATTATTTGAGCCACCTGTCCTTGGACTAGACTTGAATTTGCACTTGGTTTTTGAATCCTTTGAGGTTCCTATTCTTTTCTGAAACCACAAACATGTTAATGAAGGAGTAAGTCCTATTGGACACAGCTGGACATGCCTTTGAGTAAATGCACATACAGCTATCCCATATATCACAGGTTTATGTTTGCATATGCCTGGAGAAGTACTTAAAATGCATGCATTATGTCTATTGCAGGACACCATCTGAGTTTCCAAGAGTTATATTTTTCACCACCATCTGTAAAACAAGTAAATATACCATGTCTGCCCACCATACACTGCTGGCAGTATAATCTGATTAACGGGTACTAGAAATGCAAATCATGACCTGGATTATGTTCATATAGCAGATGAGGACTAAGGTTGCTCACTGACCAGAAAATTCTGCCTGTCTGTGGGGTGGAAACTGAGAAAAATAATTTATTTATTCCCACCATTTCTACCCCGTACATTTAAAACATTATTATTATCATGTAACTAAATCAAAGTCTGATTTAGCAACCAATGACCCAGTCCAAAACCTGTCATAGTCAAACGAAGGGGAAAGGAACTGGAATAGCATGGTCTGGGGTCCATTCACAGTCTGCAATTACAATGATGTTATTTCAATGTAAATTATGTGGATCCATCCTATGAAATCCTGGAATTCACAGCTTATAGATAGTCAAAGAGCCCAGTGCCTCCCAAAATTTAAAAAACCTAGGATGGACTGGAATGATGTCAGTTAAAGTGAAATAATAACACTATAATTGCACACTGTGGATGGACCCCTGTAAGAGGGCATATCTGGCAGATGATCTCTGAACAAGACAGTGTCCGAATTGCAAGTTCTAGTCAAAGCTTTGAACAATTCCTTTTTGGATTGCAGCTACTAGAATCCATTAGCTAGCAAGGACCATAGCCCTATTGCTTGAGGCATTCCCAAATCTATACTCCCTTTAGAAAAGTAATTTTCCCAAGTTCACTCCATTCATACAAGATGAAATGAAAGCTTGCTTGTATGGACCTTTTCAGCATGTGGGTTGTTGTATTGTATTTTGAAGTCCTCCACCTCCCTTTTGGGACAGGGTTAGAAACTGTTGACTAGTTCCATAGGCCTGAGCATAAATGGAAAGCAGGGACATTGATTTTCCCATTTCCTCACCTCTATAGAACAATTCATAAAGCACGGAAGTTCTAACCGGTCAATCAATAGTTGCTACTTAAATCAGAGGCGCTGTGGTCTGTTTGTGTTATTAAAAAGAGTTCCTTTGAAGATGATGCTCAATGAAACGGGAGGAACTGATTCAACTTCAGCATAGACTCCAAACATAAGCACTGGAGGAAGCTGTGTTGTTAACCACATTCAAGGCTTTTCCTGTTTGGTTCCTGCCCAAGGAGAAATAAGGGAAATGCATCTCCTTAAAAAGCACTTCAGCTGTTCCTAGTTGCTTCATGGGAAACAGGACAAAGAAAACTGTTGACCATTGTGTTTCCCACTGCCACCCCCATCCTGATGTCTGCAAAAATTAAAACAGAAGTTAGTGTTTACAGGATGACCCTTGGCTATCTCTTCCTGAAATGTAATTATAGAATTGTGAGATGGGCTGCAGCTTCCATTTCTTTGAAGGGGTTTGGGTTACTTTATGATAAACGGATGTTGTTATTGTGAGCTCTTAGGAAAAATAATGTGGAAAATCTTATGTTCAATGGAATGGAGTTTTTATGGTGTAGGCTTGTAGAGAGTGAAGTGGAAGCTGGGATAAAGTGTCATTCATAAAATAACATCTGTGCCTCTCCTTGGTCATGACAGATTAACCATGGTTCAGCACAGACATTTATGAAACTATTTTTATCTACTGTTCTCCTTGATCTCTGGTACTTTTTAGAAATTAGAAATAATACTGTTTGGGACTGGGTCTACACTGCATCTAGCATTTATCCACATCAAAGGATCAAATGATTCATTCTGGAAGCTCCAGAGTTGCTCCAAAGCAATGTTTCTCAAACTGGGGGTTGGGACCCCTGAGGGGGTTATGAGGGGGTGTCAGAGGGGTCACCAAAGACCATCAGAAAACACAGCATTTTCTGTTGGTCATGGGGGTTCCGTGTGGGAACCCCCATGACCGTTGGTGGGGTTCAGAATGCTCTAGGTGAACTATAAATCCCAGCAACTACAGCTCCAAAATGTCAAGCTCTACTTTCCCCAAACTCCACTGGTATTCATATTTGGGCATATTGAGTATTCATGACAAGTTTGGTCCAGATCCATCATGGATTGAGTCCACTGTGAACTAAGCTTGGTTCAATTCTATTGCTGGTGGAGTTCGAAGGCTCTTTGAGTGTAGGTGAACTATAAATCCCAGTAACTACAACTCCCAAATGACAAAATCACACACACATACCCCAACCCCACCATATGGTTGTATTGGGTATTTATGCCAAATGTGGTCCAGTGAATGAAAATAGAGCCTGCATATTGGATATTTACATTATGATTTATAACATAATGTAAAATGACAGTTATGAAGTAGCAACAGAAATAATTTTATAGTTAGAGGACTCCACAACATGAGGAACTGTATTAAGGGGTCACGGCATTACGAAGGTTGAGAATCACTGCTCTAGACTGATCCTGCAGCATTGAAGGTGTGGACAGTTGTAGCTGGCTGGATCAAACACAGTCAGCCATCCACACTACCAATGTACTCACCAGAAGGAAATACAACATTGTTGGCAATGTTGTATTTCCTGTGTGCTCATTTTGGGTGCTGAGCCATGTGACCGGAAATGTGACATTGACAGCAAGCCTTTGGGAGAGAGCTGATGCACCCTTGGACCAGTCGGCTGTGTGGATGGCCAGAGGCCTCCAGAGATATTCCTGGGGCTGCACTGGAGCAGCTCTAGGCAGGGACCTTTATACTGGAATTTTTCAGTATGTGTAGACACACCCTTGGACTTCAATTCCAAAATTGGCCAGTGGGATTTGAAGGGTTAGAATTCAAAGAATAATACTTATTAGCTGTTCTCTAACAATTTTCCATCCAGTGTAATCTTAGATCAAAATGTTCATATCATTAAAATTAAGGGAGAGTCTGTTTGAGCACTTCTAGACATTTCTTTCAATAATGCTGATCAGAAATCATTCTTGTGTGAAAACAGCAGTTTTAATTTTTTTTAAAAAAAAAAAACCCAGAATAAGTTATAGAACACAGATGTTTGATTTTAACAATGTTTAATGTTGGCTCTTTTAAAAAGAACAACTGCCAAATTATGGTAATCTTAATGCTTTACAACCTTGACAGTGTCCCTTTAATTGGCCTGTAACAATGAGGTTGGGTTTGATTCACTTGCTGAACATGTCTGCAGGCTAGCCGGTGTACAATCAGTGTCAGCGCTTGTCACTGAGAGTTTTGGGAACAGACACAATGGCACTTCGAAAGGGTGAAGCTGACTTATAATAACAGTGATCACAAGAACCAAAGCAGACTTTTGTACGTGTGTATGTATGAGGTGGATACTTGGGCTAGAACCCTGTTGGGGACATATGGAGACTAAAATCCAGGGACTCCACCTAAATATGTGATTTTAATGCTATTAACTTAAGACGGTATTCATTACCCCTTGTGCAATTACCTTACCATACATGCAATTGAATATCTATATAAATAAAAATGTAATGTTCGTTTGTGGGATTAACAGAACTTGAAAACCAGTGGGCCAATTGGCACCAAATTTGTACAGCATACACCCAACAACCCGATGTATATCCTTCACTCAAAAAAATGATTTTGTCATTTGGGAGTTGTAGTTGCTGGGATTTATAGTTCACCTACAATCAAAGAGCATTCTGACCTCCACCAATTATGGCATTGAACCAAACGTGGCAAACAGAACTCCCATGACCAACAGAAAACACTAGAAGGGTTTGGTGGGCATGGGCCTTGAGTTTGGGAGTTGTAGTTCACCTACAACCAGAGAGCACTGTGGACTCAAACAATGGTGGATCTGGACCAAACTTGGCACAAATATTCCATATGCCCAAATATGAACACAGATGGAGTTTGGGGAAAATAGACCTTGACATTTGAGATTTGTAGTTACTGGGATTAATAGTTCACCTACAATCAAAGAGCATTCTTAATCCCACAAAAGACAGGATTGGGGCAAATTTCCCACACAGAACCCCCATGACCAACAGAAAATACTTAAGGCCATCCAGTCCAACTCTCTTCACCAGGGCAAGAAAATGTAATCAGAGCCCTCCTGACAAAGAGCCATCCAGTCATAAATATAGATAGATAGATATGATTCACACACACACACAGAGATATAGTATCATAGATTTGAAAGGGACCCCTAAAGAAGGACTATGATATGTTGCATATTCCAGAGTAGGCAAACCAGACACTCTCCACATCAACACTGACAAAGGAACAAGAAATACTGTTTTCCCACAAGCATAAAGAAATTACATATATTAGAAACCAACACTTTCTCATTACTTTATTTTCCAGATCACCAGACTGGGCCACAGCAACAAGGGACGGCAGATATATATATATATATATATATATATATATATATATATATATATATATATATATATTATTATTATTATTATTATTATTATGGTCAATAACCGGTACTATGAGTTGTCAATGCCAAAACAGGTCCCATGACTCAGAGAGCATTTAGCTATATTTCTATTGCCAGAAGCAGAGAGACAACCTTCTCCTCCTGTGTCTTCAGTCCTTGTTTAACTCAGCCAACAAAAGTTACATAATTTAGATAGACTACACCATTTTTAAAAATGGAGCTCATTATTATTTGGAATGCCTTCTTCTCAAGAGTAGAAACATTATAAGAGTATTTGAGAAGTTAGTTGCAAATACACTACAGCAGCTACTTAGTTACATAACTAAGCACCATCTCATGGGCCAACTACATTCTCCAAGGTGACATTTCAATCACCACTCTCCTGCCAGTGAGCAAGGTTGCCAGTATGAGCAGGATGGTAGACACCTCCTCCTCCTTTCATTCTCATTGGAAGCTAAATAGTTCTCCTTTGTGTGATTGGTCTGCTGGCTCTTAAGGAGGGCTGGGGTGGTATTTACATATTCTAAAGACCTAATCCCACAATGACTTGAGACTGTCTTCTCTCCATTTCTCTGTGCCTTGAAAGAAATCCCACAGAGGCAATCACATGATGCAAGTCCACTTCTGGTAGTTGCCCATGGGACTCCAAGCGAAGATTTTGTTTTCAGGAGACTGGTTTTATCCAACTCCCAACTGCAGAAGCCACAGAGAAGGCAAGGAAAGGCAGAGAAAGGATGTGGGATGGAAAGGCATGGTTGGGAACAAAAGAAGATGATTCCCCCTGTTTTTCCCCACTTTCCCCACTGCAAAGTCTTTAAAATCAGATCCAGGCTATTTGGCTGACCATATCTCCTTGTATGAAGCTTCCCAAGCCTTAAGATCTCCAGGAGAGGCCCTTCTTTCATTCCCACCTCATTTCAAGCTCAGTTGGTGGGAACGAGAGAATGGGCTGCCCTTGACTCTGGAACTCCCTGCCCAGGGAATCCAGAATGCCCCCCTCCTTGCTGTCCATTCAACATCAGGCTAAAACCTTTTTGTTCAGGCAGGCTTTTAAAATAGGAGGTTTTTAAGATCAAGTCAGAAATTGCTGTGTTTTTTAAAAGCTTTGATTATGTTCTTATGGGTTTTAATGGTGAAATTTTAAAATTACATTTATATTTAATTTTGTTTTAATGTGTGTATATTTTTAGTTTCAATTGTATTGAAATGCTTTTAATGTAAGCGGCTTTGAATCTCCTTGTGGAGAGAAAAAGCAGGTATAAATAAACATAATAATAAGATGAAATAGTCTTACTGAATACAAAGCAATTAGTGGACCCATAACTCTAGGTTACAAATCCACAACTATAATATTGAATACCAGCCATTCTTTATGGGGAATTTGGCCATCCAACACCCCCATGGTTGGAAAGTCAACTCTTGATGATAGACTGCCAATGAGTACTAGGTACTGTTTCCTACATTTCAGGACCCTTCCACATAACTATATAACCCAGAATATTGGGGCACATAATCCACAAAATCTGCTTTGAACTGGATTACCTGAGTCCCCACTGCCATATCATCCAGTTCAATGTGGATTGTATACAGGTGGATGGAAGGATCAGAGGAAGGAACTAGAAAAACCATCCCTTAGTATTCCTTTTCTATGAAACCCTTTGAAATTAATGAGCCACCATAAGTCGACAGGTGATGTGAGGGCACTTAAACAAATATACCATGGACACTGATTGCTGGATTGGAACATTGTGGGCTTTCTCTCTCTTTAATTTGCATTTTAAATCTGACAATGGAGAATGAAATAGAAATTTGAAAAGAGCTACCTATGAATAAACCATATCTTACCGTTAATGTCTATTGGGAAATAGGATTTCTGGTGAATAAGGGTTTAAAAATAGCAAAAGAGAAATGCTGCCCTGAGACAAAATCATGTCTAAGGATGTTTCTACACTATAGAGTTAATGCAATTTAACACCACATTAACTTCCGTGGCTCAATACTATGGAATCCTGGGAGTTGTGGCTTTACAAGGTCTTTAGCATTCCCTGCCAAATAATGCTGTCTCACCAAACTTCAACACCCATTATTCCATAGAATTAAGCCATGGCAGTTAAGTGGTGTCAAACTGCATTAATTCTACAGTGTAGAAGCACCCCAAGAGACAAAGATAGCTTCAGAATTATAGATATAACAGCCAATTAATCTAGAAATTGAATTGCATTAAAACATCCCAGGTGACAGGACATTGTCTTCCTCTGTACCTGTGGGCCCCTTTAAGGAGGCTCCTTTAAGAGAATCATAGAATTATAGAGTTGGAAGAGACCTCGTGGGCTATCCAGTCCAACCCCCTGACAAAAAGCAGGAAAATCGCATTCAAAGCATCCCTGACAGATGGGCATCCAGCCTCTGTTTAAAAGCCTCAAAAAAAGAGGAGTTTCCACCAAACTCCGGGGTAGAGAGTTCCACTGCTGAACAGCTCTCACAATTAGGAAGTTCTTTCTAATGTTCAGGTGGAACCTCCTTTCCTGTAGAAGCCATTCTTCCATGTCCTAGTCTCCAGGGCAGCAGAAAACAAGCTTGCTCCCTCCTCACTATGGCTTCCTCTCCCATATTTATACATAGCCATCATGTCTCCTCTCACAAGTATGGAGCTTTATGGGACACACATCTTTGCCCCCCCCCCCCCCACAGGTCACTGCCGATCCCATCACCTAGTGTTTGGTTTTCTGAGGCAGCCATTTCACTGCCTAAGAGAAGGGCTATGCTGCTGAGAACCTCTCCCCAAGGATGTCTTTTTGCATGTATCCAGGTTCAATTTTTGTGTCCTTAGACACTAGGGGCAAAAAGATTTATTAAAGTGCCTTTGCTCATCCTTGTATTTCCAGATTTACTTCCCTGATTACAACAGGCGTTCACATTTGTGGCAGCAGAGATTTGGACAGGAAAGATAGGAAAAACACAACAGAGTGCTTGAGTTTGCTATTACAAAAGTATGTCTTCAGGAATGCAGCCATATGAGACCAGGTTTTACACAGTGCTAAATATGACAAACTGCCAAGGTTTTAAGGCTGTTGCATATGCCTCTGAAAGAGCTGGTTTGAATTTTGTAAAGCTGGCCTAGGAATACATTGCAAATGCGCTTTGTATTTGCCCTCTGTGAAGCCAGTTAGAATTTTAAACTGGAACAAATCAGTAAAAATAAGGATGAAAATACCATCATTTGTGTATGTGTGTGTGTGTTTTAAAAAATGAGCAAAGAGTGTTAACTGTGCATTCAGTTGGCAAAAATGACACGTCTGCCCTGCTCTGCTGAGACAGGCTGGTGGGGAAGAAGAGGCGCAGCATTTGTTCATTTAAAGATAAGGATAACTCCCTGCGCGGCAAAGGCTGCAAGCAGAATGCAATGAGCACTTGGTCCAAAAAAAATAAAAAATCTTTATTCTGCTCATGTCGCTTCCTCTGCATTCTTTATGTGAATCCTTGTCCACTCTCATTCTGATACTCCACTAGCAATATGGACTAAGGGCCATCCAGACAGCCCCTTTGAAGCGAGAGTTCTCGCTTCTTCGGGGGGGGGGGCATCTAGATGAAGTTCAACAGAAAAGCGATTGCATTTGCCACAAAAGAGGAAAACTCTGGTTTGTAGTAAATTAATTAGATAGCCCATTAAACACACTCCTTTCTGAAAAGATGAAGTTTAATGGGCTACGGCCCTGTGTGGACAGGTCCATGGGGAGTCCTGGGACTTCCCTGTGACCTGACCAAACACCCATCCCACACTTTCTGGGCTCCTGGAGTGCAGAAGGTGCGAAATTGCCCCACCCCTCCCAAAACCCCTTAAAAACCGCATCCATTAGGTCTCACAGCACAGTCCCTGGGATGTCCCTGGGAAGTGGAAAAATCCAAAGGGGAGGCAGGAGTGATTTGGCCCCTCCCTTGTATTTTTGCATGCAATGGTACATCCCAGGCACTGTGTTGTGAGACCTAATGGATGCTGGTAGGTTGCTTTTTTACTGTTTTACCCATTTTAAGGCATTTTGGGAGGGGTGGGGGCTATCTCCTTGTTCTCTTAGTAGGTACCAGGATAACATGTAGACAATGTCCACAGAAACTACAGGTTTTTGGGGTGGTGTGTGGACTACAGTCTGCCCCAACCCCGGGTTTTTTTTAACCTGGGTTGAAGCAGACTTTACCATTGTCTGGAACCACCCTTAGATGGTTCTTCTCCACATTTTTATTGTCTAGAGAAGCAGATAACATGAACAGAACCAACAACCGCACAGAAGGATCTAACAGTTGTATCAATCATGTACCTTTTTCACCTTTGAGGTCAATGCTGGGAGACTGAATACCACAGTATTAGGTTGGATAAGTCAATTTTTTTCAGCTCAGGTATCTGTGCTATGCCACTTGTGTACTATTTCATGTGCCCCATCCCAGCCATTTTAGCAAGACTTGTGTCCCTCCAAGATTTCAACAGTTTCAAAATCTCCATAGAAGGAGAGTCCACCACATTTTGAGACAACATGTTCCACTCCAGAATAGCTCTTACGGTCAGGAAGTTCTTTTTGTTGCTTAGGTAGAATATTTTCTTGACATTTTACCCACTGCTCCATGTTCTAGACTCTGGAGCAGCAGAAAACAAGATTGCTCCATCTTCAATATAATGTCCTTTCAAATATTTAGACATGGCTATCATGTTACCTCCTAATTTTATCTTCTCCAAGGTAAATAAACTATGCCCTCTAAGCCACTCCTCACAGTTTGGTTTCCAGGGATTTTACCATTGCAGTTGTTTTGCTAAGTTAAAGTTATTTATTTATTATTTATTTATTTACTTTGCTTATATACCGCTGTATCTCAAGCCCGAAGGCGACTCACAGTAGTTCACAAACAGTAAAAACAGTAGAAACAGCAGTGGTTCCATACAACATATAACAATTGACTTAACACATTATCCATAAATTACCAATAAGCAATTACAATGCACAATTATTACAAAAAACAACCGTACCCAATCTTCTCATCATCCAAGCATAGTCCAGGTTCGTCGTCCATTGTTCCATTCCTATGTTCCATTACCAGATTGCACTAAATTACTCAAACGCCTGCACAAACATCCAGGTCTTCACCTTTTTGCGGAATACCATTAGAGATGGTGCTAGTCTAATGTCCGTAGGAAGGGCGTTCCACAGCCGAGGAGCCACCACCGAGAAGGCCCTATCTCTCGTCCCCGCCAGCCGAGCTTGAGAAGCAGGCGGGATCGAGAGCAGGGTCTCCCCGGAAGATCTCAAAGTCCTGGTGGGTTCATAGGCAGAGATGCGGTCAGATAGGTAGCTTGGGCCGGAACCATTTAGGGCTTTAAAGGCCAACGCCAGCACTTTGAATTCAGCCCGGTAGCAGATCGGTAGCCAGTGGAGTTGGCGCAAAGGGGGGTTGTATGCTCCCTGCGCTCCGCTCCTGTTAGTATCATGGCTGCCGAACGTTGGACTAATTGGAGCTTCCGAGCTGTCTTCAAAGGCAACCCCACGTAGAGAGCGTTGCAGTAGTCTAAACGGGATGTAACCAGAGCGTGGACTACCGTGGCCAAGTCAGACTTCCCAAGGTACGGGCGCAGCTGGCGCACAAGCTTTAGCTGTGCAAATGCTTCCCTGGTCACCGCCGAAACCTGGGGTTCCAGGCTCAGCGATGAGTCCAGGGTCACACCCAAGCTGCGAACCTGCGTCTTCAGGGGGAGTGCGACCCCATCCAACACAGGCTGTAACCCTATGCCCTGTTCGGCCTTGTGACTGACCAGGAGTACCTCTGTCTTGTCTGGATTCAATTTCAATTTGTTCGCCCTCATCCAGACCGTCACAGCGGCCAAGCACCGGTTCAGGACCTGGACAGCCTCCTTAGTAGCAGGTGGAAAGGAGTGACACAGTAGAAAGTATAATTCAGACAGGGCAAAAGTATGAGAGCTGGGACCCTACGCTATGCTACCACCACAACGTGGGTCAGAATTAATGAAGGGAAGACGTGTGCAAGACAGCGGAACAAGTGAGAGATGCAGGTGTGACAGAGTCATGGCAAGATAGTTCACCAGAAAAGGGGGGGGGCAGAAGGGGGGGACAACAAACAGCCAAGCATAGTGCTTAAGGCATTTGAAGTCATGTTAGAGTTATTTGCTGTTAAATGACTAACAACTGCTTAGGAAGACGGTAAATGGGATAGAAATGTTTCCTCCCCCTTTTCTGGTAAACTATCTTGCCATGACTCTGATGGATCTGCGTCTCTCACTCGCTGCACTGTCTTATGCACGTGTTCCCCTCATTAATTCAGACACGTTGCACAACCAGCGTAGGGTTCCAGCTATCATACCTTTGCCCCAGACAGAAGTTTCCATAGCAATACAAAACCCAGATCAAGAGAGAGGGATTCTTTGTACTTGAATAGGAGTTTCCTCCTCTTGAAGACAACTCCATTGTTTGGGCTACATTTGCATCTGGACATCCATGTTTTATAGATTTTCAGAAATGCTTTTGGCTAGATGGGTAGTAGACAAATATGCTTACTTTTGGAGGATATTGAACCTGGATAACACACACGTGTTTTATTTATGCTCTTGAAATGCTATTGTACTTGTGACCTACTTTTCCCATCCTCATAGGCAACTAGTCACCACTGTGTTAACAGGCCAGTAACCTTTAAACTGTTGTAATTATATTCTGTGATCTTAGAAAGGTATTCAGAGAGTTCAGCTAAATTATATACTATATGCTATACTCTTGACTGGGGTAGGTTTAAGGGAGCATGATCATCCCTTGCTATAATAGCATCATTGCTTACTGATCTGCTTCTAGAACCAGTTCAAAGTTCTGAGAATATCTATAGAGCTCTATATGACATGTAACCAGCTATTTCCGTTTGCTAGTTCTAACTAGAATAGAACAATTCAATGAGTAGAAGTTATAGTAGTTAGAAGCGTACTGGATCTCTCAAGCAAAGTGATCAAAATGGCAAGTCATGATTCAATGGAAAGGAAGAGAGAAGACAATGACTACAGGTTCGAATAATGTGTAAAGACAGGGGATGTGATAAAACAAATAGGAAGTTAATATACATATAAGCTATTAATTAACATAAGCTTGTGGTGGTGGTGTATCTTCAAGGCATTTTCAACTTTTGGAAAACTTATCATTGAGTTTTCTTGGCAAGGTTTATTTGGAGGTGGGTGCTTTTGCCTTGCTCTGAGGCTGAGGATGTGTGATCTGCCCAAGTTCACCCAGGGGATTTCCATAGCTGGGGTTGCTAATTCTGAAAATGTTACCCAAGTTCTCTTGGATTCAATAAGTTTGTTGGATGTAGGTCAATGTTATCACCACGCATAAAAGTGATATCTCTTTCATCCCCTCACATATATACTTCCAAAGTTGAATATAGAATCCATTTTGTGACTCAACTGCTGGCAGAATTAAATAAAGGATCTTTTTTGATAGACTCTGGGTTATTGTTATTTCTTTGGCTTTTAATCTGAGGAGCAAAAGAACTTCTGCTCTGGTTTCTCTGTGCATCATTTATTTTCCGACTCATATCTTTAAATACAAACTGTAGGGCTGAAAGCAATATATTTTCAGAGAGCTCCAACAGTGACAGATGACTTTTACCTGCCTTTCACTGTTTCCTTCCCAGAATTGGTATTCAGGTTCGGTTTCAGTGCCTGTTTTGTGTTTTCTTAGGCCAGGCATACTAATATTGACACATGCCTATTACTGCGGTAATTTTCATGAGGCAAAGGTGCCAGAGGAGGATGGGGGACCCTTCTCAGGATAGGATCTGTGGAACCGAAGAGGAATATATTCTTTTTTTTGCCTTCGGCTTTGAAGGTTGGAAAGTCCCATTATCCTGATTTAAATTGGTTTAGTCTAATGCATACAGATGGCAATACCTTGTGCGAGTTACAGCTGTCATATTTTTCTCCTCAAAGGGAAAGCAGTGCTGGGGAAAAGTGTTAGCTTTCTACATCCAACAAACAGCAGGCTTTTATAACAGAAGGGGCTTGATTTTGTCAGGTGATGCTTTTAAGATCTTTCATTTTCTCTAACTTTTTTCATTCTGTTGTACCTCTAGAAAACCACAATAAATGTTGAAGGCTAGTTAATCGACTTGTCTAATACTGAAACAATTGCTGTTGCAAGAATCCTCAAGCCATTGAGTCCTTATGAAGAATCTCAAGGAATTGTGTGTGAGTTTCCATGTTCATATTAATGTAAAATATGACCAGAAGAGCAATTTGAAGCCAGCCCCATCCTCATATGATCAGTCAACATTGTTCTTGTGAGTTTTCCGGGCTGTATGGCCAAGTTTCAGAAGCATTCTCTCCTGACATTTCACCTGCATCTATGGCAGCTATCCTCAGAGGTGGTGAAGCCTGTTGGAAACTAGGAAAATTGGGTTTATATATCTGTGGAATGTTCAGAGTTGGAGAAAGAACTCTTGTCTGTTGGAGGTAGGTATGAATGTTGCAACTGACCACCTTGATTAGCATTTAATGCCCTAGCAGTTTCAAGGTCTGACTTCTTACTCCCTGGAGGAATCCTTTGTTGGGAGGTGATTGGCTGGTCATGATTGTTTCTTGTCCCCTGTTTTTGAGTGTTGTTCTTTTTTTACTGTCCTGATTTTAGAGTTTTTTTTAATACTGGTAGCCAGATTTTGTTTTTTTCCATGGTTTCTTTCTTTCTGTTGAAACTGTCCACATGCTTATGGATTTCAATGGCTTCTCTGTATAGTCTGACATGGTAGTTGTTAGAGTGGTCCAGGATTTCTGTGTTCTCAAATAATATGCTGCATGCAGGTTGGTTCATCAGGTGCTCTGCTATGGCTGACCTCTCTGATTGAAGTAGTCTACAGTGCCTTTCATGTTCCTTGATTCATGTTTGGACGCTGCATTTGGTGGTCCCTATGTAGACTTGTCCATAGCTGCACGGTATACAGTAGAGACATTTCAAGTGATCCCTGTCTGTTGAGAGCTTTTATTCCAAGCCGCCCCTTTGCAAGGAGGTGGAATTTTGCTTCTCAGTAGCAATGTTTGCCCTTCAAAGTACAGAAGGGGAGAGTAAGATGACTGGATTTGGCCTCCCTCCCCCCATACATATAAAGTCTTTGAGCTTTTGAATTACAGGGAAAGTATGCATATAAACACACACTCATTTCCAGGACAAACGGGGAAATGTTTTCCTATCTGTAAATAAAGTTATCCAACTTTTAATCATTTCTATACTACAGTTCCAAGATTCACCCAACCTTCATCGTCAATGACCACACTGAGTATGCTTGATTCTAGGAATTGTAGTCCAAAAAGTAATTTTAAGAGCTTTTCCATGAACATCTTTGTCAGAGGGAGGAAGCAAGAGATGGGGTTGACAACTGTCTAGAAGGGAAACAATCTGCCCTGCTTATATGTCATTATCAATGCCTTGATCTCCATGGAGGATTGCAATTATGTCAATATAAGTATCACCATGAATAGATAACTCTGCAGGTTACAATGATGTTAAAGGCAGATACTGGAAAAAATGTGGCAACCCTATCTAACTGTTTGGGTTTTTTTTGTTTTTTAAAAAAATCTCTACCTTTGAGATCTCAGCCATAATGAAATCTGACTTATAAGTTCTATAATGCTCAGTGGATTTTACTACTCTGCACAGGGGATAGCTTTGCAAGACAAAAATGAGTGGTGAATAACTCTGCTTTTAAAACATCTGTTCTGAGCACGTAATTTGACTTGCAGTTGTAGTGTTAAAAATACTACGGTACAAACCAGGGAGGAAGAAATCTAAATTTGCATCATCTCTTGACATTTCTGCCTGACACAAATTGAATATGAAGATACACTAAACTGTTTTGGAGAACTGGCTGAAAATCAGATTTCAACTTCTTTTCTGTGTATTTTCCCTCAAGCAGATCCCCAAAGCATCCTTTGTTGTGGCTTTGGAAAGAAATCTTGTCCGACGACCAAACAGTATGACGAAAAATACAGCTGGTGTTGTACAAGTGTCATGCTAAGTGAACACAATGAGGGTTCTGCTTAAAGAAAGGTTATTTAACTTAAATCCCCTTGCCCACAATTCCCATCTGGGCTGGGTACAGTTTGGCTTAAAGAAATCAATAAAAGAAGAAATGCTTATTTTCTGAAAGAGGAAAATGTACCAGAATGAAACAGAGTGAAAGCATTTTCCAAATATAATTTGTATTGTATAGTAATGTCTAAACTCTTACATATTAAATGACCAGTGGCCACAGTATTTCCTACTTCTATGTATGGTTGTGAAATATGAACAGTAAGCTCAACAGATACCACTGGATGCTGAAATGACCCCAAAGATTTTCCCTATGTCAATTTGAGTTTCAATTCTCCATAGAAGCCAAAATGACCAAACTGAGGCTATTGTGCTTTGGATATATCATGAGATGACATGAGCTATTACAAAGGATTATAATGCTTGGTAAAGCAGGATTCAGGAATAAAGGAAATCTGCATTACAGGTTTGATTACTCAAATTAAAGAAGTTAGAGTATGTATTAATGACAAATTTTTGACTCGATGGGAACTAGCACCCACACTAGGAGTCTCTAGACAATAGAATTAACGCAGTTTGAAACCACTTTAACTGTCATGGCTCAATAATAATAATAATAATAATAATAATAATAATAATTTATTCTTATATCCCACCACCATCTCCCCGAAGGGACTCGGAGTGGGTTACATGGGGAACAGGTGCAGCATAAACAAGAGTTACAAAGTAACACAATTAGAACATATAACAATAAAATAGAATTAAAAACAATAAAACAAAAACAAATAAAACAAAAACAGTAAAAACGCCTTTAAAAAGAGTGTTGTCGAAGGCTTTCATGGTCAGGATCACTGGGTTGCTGTAAGCTTTTTGGGCTGTATGGCCATGATCCAGAAGCATTCTTTCTGGATGTTTTGCCTGCATCTATGGCAGCCATCCTCAGAGTTTGTGAGACCTCAAAATCTCTGAGGATGTCTGCCATAGATGCAGGTGAAATGTCAGGAGAGTGTTGGGGGTAAACTATAATGATGAAACAGCTACAAATAAGTAAATGTCTAATTGTGGTGATGATGATGATGATGATGATGTTATTTCTTACCCACCTGTTCCCTATTGCTACAGACCTAACTAGTGATGTGTCTATAATGTGGAATTAATGCAGTTTGATATCCCTTGTAACTGCCATGGCTCAATGCTATGAAATCTTGGGAGTTGTAGTTTTGTGAGTCACCAACAATCTTTGGCAGAAAAGATGAATACCTTGTAAAACTACAACCACAATGATTCCACAGCATTGAGCTATGGCAATTACAATGGTGTCAATCTGCATTAACTCTACATTGCACCCTAATTTGCAATGTTGTTGATGCTGGATACTGGTTGATAATTTATGGTAAAGAAGGAAGGTAGTAGGAGGAAAGAAAAAAAACACCTTCCTACAATTGGGTTGACTTAATAGATGAAGCCACAGCAGGGCTGTTAATAACAGTCTCTTGGAGATATCTCAACCATAGGGTCACCATACGTGAAAGCCGACTTGACAACACATAACGACAAATGTTTTCACAGTTAATTTTGGTTAAATAGGTGGAAGAACACTGGTTAGTATGACACTAAGATGCACCATGTGGTTACTGTCAGAAAACAAGGCTGTTCTTCACAATGAGGTCTTATTTTCCCTGTTTAATTTTTCTCTTGGAAGAGCTCTCTGTGCTTGGCAACAGCTAATTCTAAAAACATTTGTTCATTGCCCAAGAAGTAGAACATTTACAATAATGAAACAAGCATGGCCTAGTTATTGGACCACAATTTCATTTCATTTTTTATGGATAGTTACATTTCATTTTCTGAGTCTGCGGGGGGAAAAACAGTTATTATAAAGGCTGGCATGAAGAACAAGTACATAGAAAGGTTTGCACAACAGGAACTCAGTGTTAAATTGTATGTAAATATTTCTATAACAATTGTTTGGCCCTATTTATAAACTGATGCATGTGACTCTAATATTTCATTAACTTCATTCTTCCCGTTTCTTCCCCCACCATTTTCTATTTTAAAAAGTTTTTCAATACAAAAACACAAAACAAATATCTTTGTTGACCTATATAATTCTGTAAGGAATCACTTACAAAATGAAATGCAATACTTGCTTTGGAATGGTAGAGAAAGCCTCCACAATGTGCTTTTTGTCAGGTCTGTGTCTATTGGAAGGGCATCAGAGGTCCTGCATTTGGTCTTCATAAGCCTTCAGACCACTCCACTCTGTTTTGTACACTGTTCTGTGAGTCACACAATGTGCTTTGCGCCCCTTAAACCAAGCAGCTGCTCTCAGTTGTGGTGGTATATAATGCCTATGTGGAAGTAAAATTCAGCTTTCTCTTTAGCTCAGTTGTGTATGTGGACACTGGAATTGGGTAGACTGAAGATACACAGCATTGCATTCTTTGCCTCATCCAGTAAAATATCTTGGGCCAGATCTGTTTTGAACATTGAGTAACAATTTCTTGTTAACTGCCATCAGGTCTACCTCAACTTCTGGCTACTCCATGAATGAGAGACCTCCAAAGTCACACTGTCATAAAAAAAAACTTTGCTCAGGTTTTACAGACTCAGGTCTCTGGCTTCCACCCATCAAGAATACAATCTTCCTCTTTTCCCACTGCCTTACCAAACTGTCAAGTGAGTGAAAGTACTCTGTAAAGCAACTATACACGTTAGAGCGCATCTTATGAATGTTTTAACTATGACCAGTTGCCATCTTGGAACATGGATAACAAGCACTGTCTGTATCAATATCTATAATTTTGCCTGTTCTTGGCTCTTTTGTGACAACTCCTGATGCCACCTACATCATTTTATTCCCACTTTTGAATGGGTTTCTTTTGAACGAGACACATCAGAACAAAAATGTACTCTTCTTTCTCTTGTTCTCTCTTTTAAAGTTTTTTTAAGCGTTTTATTATAATCTTGTAAATATAAAACATTAAGAAAGATTAAAAAATTGCTCTCCAAACCAAAGTTTGGCATCAGTTGAAAAAGAAATGCTCTGCTGCAGATCCAAGAAACTGAGACAAAGAGCAAGTATACTTGGAAGTGACAACAACCAGCAGAACACAGCAAAATTCAAGGGGTTATATCATGAGAATGCATACATTTTGGGCCAATTTGGAAGGGTCCAATATTACTTTAATGGGTGATACAGGAATAGCTAGCCTGACCTTAGCTAGCTCCAAAGAATAATAATAATAATAATAATAATAATAATAATAATAATAATAATAACAATGTAATAATAACTTTATTCTTATATCTCATCTCCATCCCCCTGAAGGGACTAGGGATAGCTTATATGGGGACCCATGTAATAAAGACCATAACAAAAATTACCCCCAAAGGTATGTGATTACAGTATGCCAGAATTCCTTGTGGTTAGTCTGATGGATCTTTCTGGAACTGATCCACTGAAATCAATGGGTGAAATAATGGTGACGCTTATGTTCCGTTTTAAATCAGACTAGTGTTGTACTTAGCCTGTACTATACACAGGCAGAAATTCTTAGTTTGGGAACAATGAGTTGTACTTAAAGCAGACCCACTGAAATTAAGAGAACTTGGGACAATCACTGCTAAATTATATTAGATTGCTTTCAGTGGAACTCTAGGCCTCATCACACTTGAGCTTTTTTCCACTTTAATCCACTTTAAATGCTGTGACTGCCTCCTGCAGAATTCTCAGTCTTGTAGTTTAGGAAGATCCAAGGCTTCTCTGGATGAGTAGTTTAAAGGCTCCACCCTAATTAACAAACCCCAGATTTCTGCAGTGACTGTCATGCAGAATTCTGGAGTTTGCATTTTAGGGAGCCCCTGGTGGCACAATGGGTTAAACCCATGTACCAGCAGGACTGAAGACCGGTAGGTTGGAGGTTTGAATCTGGCGACAGCAGGGATGAGCTCCCTCTTGTCCGCTCCAGCTCCTCATGTGGGGACATGAGAGAAGCCTCCTACAAAACATCTGGGTGTCCCCTGGGCAATGTCCTTGCAGACAGCCAATTCTCTCACACCAGAAGTGACTTGTAGTTTCTCAAGTTGCTTCTGACACACACACAACCCTCCCCTCCCCCATCTCTTCCAATCCTTACAAATGTGATCAATGCCCAAGGAAAGGCTTAGCAATTTCCCCCTGTATTATTTCCATTATACCAGCAGGACCAGGCAAATGGAAACTTTCCTTGTTTTAGCAGTTACGTGGTTTCCAGGTACTTCAAGTCTGCAAGCTGTTTTGTAAATAGCAGTTACATGTGTTTTGAAACAGCCTTCAATTTAAAGCTGCAGGAGGCAGTAATTAAATTTAATAGAAACCATGTCTGTGAGGCTTAGGGTCAAAAAATCTTTAAATCCATCTACTCCTCAGCTTCTTTTTCTCAACTGATGGAAAGCAGCACAGAGGCCAGTCCAATAAAGACTTGCATTAGATCTTTTGCTGCAGGTAAGTGAGATTAGTGAGATTATTCTATTTGCCTTTTTATTGCATTCCTATTGGCATTTCTTTTCTATTTTGAGTGATTATTTGACCTTTCTGTATGGGCCCCACTAATCTTTCTGAACACTGGTTGTTTGGAAGATTCACAGATTAATTGAATGGAGCAGACCCATTACAGGTAATTTTGAGCCATATTTTCAGCACTGGAACAGCTCAGTTGCAATAGACAAAATGAATGGAACAACCTGCTGATGCCCTCCATGGATCATAGAGATTGGACGGGATAACTGATTGCTTGATCACAGATGGTGGCAAGAAGCATTATCAAATACGTCCGGAGATTTATATCTATATAGATTTTGGTAATTCCATACCCTTTGCTCATCCTGCCATGTTCCACTGGGATAAATTTCATAGTATTGTATTGGAACAGGTAGATAGAAATGTCACTGTCATGCAGTTCAGTGCATCTTCTGAAATTGCATAGAACCTATTTTCTGTTTCATTCCCATCAGAACTACAGTATATATTTTTGCCTGTAGACTTTCTGATCAATAATTTGCTCCTCTTTCCAACTCCTGCTACCCATTTTCCATGACAGCAGAGTTATCAATGTGATCTCGTGTATCTCTCAACTTCTCCATCATTTATACTAGAAAATGGTGACCACCCAGTAAAAACTGAACAAACTATTGGCAGTAGGTTTTCGCATAATGCACAATAAAATTTCTGTGGCCTTTATATCTGTAATAGTGGATTTGCGGCCCTTTGGATATTGCTCAACCTTAATTCTCCTGTATCCTAACAAGCATGGCTAATGGGGACCTTGGGGTACCTCAGGAACTACGATATCCCATGTCTACACCTCTAACTGCGATGGATTTTTGAAAAAGGATAGCACAACTGAGTTGAAAATAAAACTTCTGAACTTGGGACAAACAATAAAGAAAACTGTTGCATTCTGGTCAGCTTGTGAACATTTTTGAAGCAGCTGCTTGTCCATCCATGGAAACAGATTGCAGAGCTAAGATGAACCTTTGATCTGATCCAGCACAATAATTCTTTTTTGCTTATCATCCTATTGTGACCAGATAGTATTGTTTGCTCCTGACTCTCATTCTCTGCTCCTGATTGCCAGGATGGATTTTGGTCTCTCCGTCTAGTTATCATTCTCTATCCATCTGTATTAGCTTTTTTAAAAATTATGTTCCAACACAATGAGTTCAATTCAGTAGCATTTTTCACTCTTTGATTCAGAGTTAGAATGTTATACATTTGTGCTCCATGCTGTGTTTCCCTAAATCATTCTTACACTAGAAGTCCTTCTAGCAGGAACACACAATAGTGACCACAGGTCATAGATCCATAGATCACTGGATATAATGATAAGTAATTGAGAATAATCTGCATAAAGACTGGATATATTGCATTGTAATCAGACTTTTTTGTGTTCCAATCCTTCCATCCTGGATGAGAGATTCTGGAAGTTTTCCCAAGGATAGCAACTCTGTGATTAGACCCAACTCTGCCATTAGCGGAATGATGTGGCTCTCAAGTGGCAGATGTTAACAAATAATGGAAAAGCAGCTCTCTGTTGCAGCCACCTCCTGGCTATTCCTCAGTTGGTTTACTTGTTGACAATCTGGACCCAATATATCGTCTCCTCTTTCCACATTATCAGAGACAGTCTCCAACATGTCTGTTCCTCTCTTTTGGGGAGCACCCAGGGCCCTTCTACAAAGCCATAAAATTTGGCCTAGAAATGGATTAGCCTGAGGTGTCCAGATGAGATTTCAGGCTAATCCATTTCAGATTGGAGGAAACCTAATTTACTTGGTTTAATCTCAAAGTCCTGGGGATCAATCCCCACAGCCATCCTGCTTCTTTGGGCTCCTAAAATCCCAGAAGAGTTGGATGGTGCCCCTCCCTTCCCAGCCCACCTCCCCCACCTCCTGAAGCATCATTCTGATGTGACTATAGAGCTCTCCAGATGGGTCTGCATGGCTGGCAGGTCCCTCAGGTAAGTTTTGGGTTAGGGACTGGGGGGGGGGGGCTGGAAGTTGACTGAATGCCTTCCTGGATCAACCTTTGGTTGACCCAGAATCACATCTATCTACCCCCTGAAGGAAAGCTTGGTTTTGAGGGTTGGAGTGGGGATAAAGTTCTGAGAGGAATTGAGATTTTATATCCTGATTCCTCCTGGCACTTTGATATATCTGGCCGGGCCCCCAGTGAGTAGTAGAAGAGTGACCAGTGATAGTAAGACATTGAAAGTTATATGCATCTCATGACCTGGCCTATCCGATCCCATCCTGTCTTCCTAAACTAGCACATTCATGTGGTGGAAACATTGCCTCAGTATTTAATGAGGCAAAACTGGACTACATCTCTATTTATTTATTTATTTATTTATTTACTTCATTTGTATACCACTCTTCTCAGCCCTTAGGAGACTCAGAGCAATTAACAACAATAGTTTCAATATACACAGTACAAAATCATTGGACATTTAAAAGCAATAGCATAACAATTAATTAAACATCAAACATCAATGTAACAAATCAATCACCTATCTAGCTTCTGTGCATATCTAGCTTCTGTGCTTGAAATAAAAAGGCCCATTTTGGCATAAATCTCAAATCAGCAGGGCCAGCCCCATACATTTTGCTGCCTTGGTAAAGCAGCAAATGCACTCACATCCCTCTGCCCCTACTCAAGTTATATATACTGTACTGCCTAAAGCCAACCCAACTTTTATGACACATGATGTACAAAATCCTACAGCTATCTTTTACCATCTCTGGCAGTTTACAAAACCAATAAAATTTAGTAACTCACTGGCTTTCTGTAACACATATGTGGGCTGGGATTAGTTATTTCAGACTACCGAATAGCTCTGGCCAACCCTGGCAGGCTGCAACATGCCTCTGGGTCTGGCTCCATTTATCTTGAATCTTGATTTTAGGATTCCATGGAAAACTTCTTCAAGATGAATCCTACCCTCTCAATTAGTCTCTTCTCAAAGCTGGAGAGGAGTGTTTGTGCTGTGCATTAAAACTGACTCTCTAAACTCAGGAAGATCGGTAAAAGCTGGGAGTCAAGTTAAAGTCATGCCACATGAAAATACCACTTTATGTCAGAAAGCAGTATAAAAGACATATATAGACATATATAGAAGCAATTTAGTTTACTTTTATGTTTACACTTTCCTAGAGAACCAAGTCTCTAGGGTATGTGTTTGCAAAACAAAAGTGTTTTCAGTCACTTTGGTTAGGAGTCATCTCATCCTCATCATGCTCATCATCAATGAAAAAGTGCAACTTTTTATCTTTGGTAAGCTTATGTGCTTTCCCACACCACTCTCCTTATGCTTCCTCTTTACTAAAGTGGAGATCTGATCATTAGTACAGCCTGTACCTGGCAAAGAACACCATTTCCTAGCTCTCATTCTCCATGTTAGTTATCATGCCCATCACAAAGGTTAAGTTTTGACTTGCCACCTGAATGCAACCAAGACTGCTTCATAATCAGCACTGCGTGGTGGAATCTCAACTACAATCAGTGAATGAAGTAGTCCTCATAATGGGAGTCATACTGAAGTATATCAAAAGAGAAGGAGGAGCAGGGAATGAGCAAAAATACCAGGTTTGTTGGCCACAGGAGACCTAGGGAAAACAAGATTTTAAAATGTAAGGGAGAAGAAAGTCAGATATGACCATTTAGCTTGTCTATCACACAGTTTCTTGGCATGGAATGTCTTGCTTTCAGAGGGAATAAAATGGAAGGAAGCTATTAAGGGAGACTTCCAGAAAGACCCTGAATATTGACTTGCCATTATTTCTCTGAGTTGATGAGCATCTCTAGGTTCAACTGTCAAAAATCAACCCCACAGTGAAGCTTGAACTAGTGAGATGAGATAACTTGGGTAGGGAACTTGTACCATTTTCTGGTACTGTGACTCAATTAGTCCTGTCCTTCCATGCAACAATCTTGGTAAAATAGATCACAGCAAGTGTGCTGTAATAGTTTGAGTGTTGGACTTGGGATTCTGGAGATCAGAGTTCAAATTCCTGCTTGGCCATAGAAACCCACATGACCTTGGGTCAGTTGTACTCTCTCGGCCTCAGAAAAAGGCCATGAAAAACTCTCTGTAAAACCCTGTGCAAGTTTCTGCCTTAAAGTTGCCATAAGTCCTTAAGTCCTTCCTTGCTATTAGGAAGACCTAGGTAGTGGTGGTGGAGAAGGATTACTAAGCTCAAATTTTCAAGACAAAAACTGATAGACAATCAGTTCTACATCCATTCCACATATAGAAAATCAATTAAGATAAACTCAACCTTCTTGTCAATTTTTTAAAAGTAGCTTTGCAAATGACAGAAGTGTATACTTCTATTATCAAACTTATAGGCCTCTTCCACACAGCTAAATAAAATCCACATTGAACTGGATTATATGGCAATTTGAATTCAAACAACCTAGTTCAAAGCAGATATTGTGGATTATCTGCCTTGATATTCTGGTTTATATGGCTGTGTGGAAGGGCCCATAGAGTAACGAACAAGAAAGAAGTAAGGAAAGGCTGCAGGTTGGAGTAACAAAAGCTCCTTCCACACAGCTGAATAAAATCCCACATGTTCTGCTTTGAACTGGAATATATGGCAGTGTAGACTCAGATAACTCAGTTCAAAGCAGATATCATGGGATTGTCTGCCTTGATATTTTGGGTTATATGGCTGTGTGGAAGGGCCCATAGAAAAAGAGAGGGTATGAAAAACCTAACAAACAAACTTACTTAAAATAGATATTGTGTTTAAATTCCAAGAGGGTAACACATAAAATTTCTACCTAAAGGCATGTGAAGTTGCTAGCCGCAACAAGATGAAATAACCCACCCATTTTATAATTTCTACACATAAACTCAATTTTTAGAATATATTAGAGATATTGGACACATATCTCTAAATGTGTATCATCAGAGCCAGATGTAGTTGAAGCCAAGTTGCTGGAGGGAGTTAAACTCTAAGAAGAAATCAACATGCTTTCTGAACAGCTGACAGCTTAACCAACTGCTATAGCCCAGCAGTTGTTAACATACAGCACGGCACTTGGAAATCATAGCGTCCCAGCTGGTACTTCTACAAATTTTGATATTTGAGAAGTGAAAATAAAATATAGAAGCACCATCAGACAGACATAACTAGATATGAGGTGCATGCTATCTGATCTACTGTATCACTTTGGTGTCCCCTCCTTCCAAGGTACCATCTTTTAGTATTTTTGCCTTGGACCTATAGGATGAGGAGTACTTGGCTCTTCAGCATTTTGGACTTACACAATTTACACAATCCTTTATCCCTTGCCATGCTATTGGCTAAGGGTTTCATTGTTAATTTCATTCTTCTGGAGCAAAATTGATATGTGTTAAGCATGTGGCTGGTGTCCAATGTCCAATAAAACATTCCAGACATATAACACAACTTACATCTGTATTCTGTGTATACCAGCTGTGTGCTACAGGCAGAGGGCAGATGAGCACAGAGGCAGGTAGTGTGCAGGCTATGTGAGGCGAAAACTTCTACATTCCCATCTCCATTCATTTTCTCTCATTTGACAGAAATTAATTTGCTTTCAGTCGGTGAGGGGGATCAAAAGAAATCAAAATGTCAATGTAATACTTTATCAGTGAAGTGTCATGTTCTTGTGTTTGCTTAGTTAAAAACATGAATGAGATGAGTGTCCTGTTGCATCTATACCTCTCTGATTATCTGCAGCCTCCTTGAATTCCCATATATCTATTAAACTTAGAAGAAGATACAACGGCCACTGACAGTAGATTTCTATTTGAGAGCTCTAGTTCCTTTTAGGCAATTGGTTGGATAGGGTTGGCTAGAGGTATGACTCTGGGATTATGATGAGAAGATATGGTACCCAAGAAATCGGGAAATTATTATAAAGCGCTTAAGCCACGCCCAACTGAATTATTCATACAATGAGATTCTGGGATTTACTACTCATTACTTAAGGTATTCTCTGCACTTGAGGTAGTCCCTTATGGTAGAGATAGCCCTTGAATGCCATCATATAGAGTTATTGCAGATATGGTAATGGTGTTACAATTTTAAATGTGAATATGAAACATTTACACAATCGTAACCACAATTGCCAGAATCCCCCAGTCAGCATTGCTAGGTGTTGTAGTTGTAGGATTCTAGGTGTTATCATCCAAATTTCCCCAAAGTTCTAGTTACCTCTGAGAAAACAATGTAACTTTTAAAAATATGAATTTGAAATTTTTGGAACTGGGACTGTAACAAATTACTTTGAAAATTTACTTCCCAAGCTTTGCTCTATTTTCTTGCCCACTGTTCAACTAAGTCCACTTAAAAGTGGTGGTGGAAGAAGCAAAAAATAGTTTGCAGGAAGGGCAATATCAACATCTTGATGGAAAAGTATTTTCAAGTGAAGTTTTTTTTTTTAAAAAAATCTAGGTAGTAGAGAAGCCAAACAAGTCTGGTTGTAATACACACAGACGTCTCTGCAGCCTTGAATTAGCAAAAGTCAAAGGTTGGCTCAAAAGGAAGCGCATATGCCTGGAAAATTTCCTGCCTCTTTTAGTTTTCTCTGAAAGTTAATTTATCTGTTGGCATTTGTTTTTTTATATTGGGTCCAAAACCTTCTCTCATTGAAGGGGATGGGATTCTTGCCATTGATTTCTACAGGAGCAGGTGTGTGCCCTTAATGAGGCGTGTGGCGGTGTCAGTATATACACAGAAAGCCTGGAAGCCGTCAGTGTTAGAAACACCAGGCAAAGCAATTTATATGAATCTCGAAACACATGAATAGTGCATGCTGGTGACATTTAAGAGTTGACAAGGAGAGTGAGGGATATCAAGCAGAAGAAGGGAATTTAAACAAGAAGATACTGTCATGTTGGAACCATTCACCCCTCACTTGGCAAAGTTATTTTGAAAAACAACAGCAGCAATCTTGAACAGAAAGGCAAAGTGAATGCTAATAAGTGAGCAGTTCCTAGATCGAATGATCAAAGTTAGTTTTGCTTGCTGATTTGTCTGATTACTTATTATCTTCCCCTTGATACACAAATGTTTGGAAGTCACCTAAAGGGGTTGTTTGCAGAGACTAAAAAATCGTACTTGCCTCATAGAAACTCTGATCCTGATGTACAATGACTGTTGTTTGTAATGTATTTCTTTGTGTCTTATTTTTTAAAAATGTTTTTACAAACAACAACAACTTTAGGTTCTTGTGGGTTTTTTCGGGCTATAGGGCCATGTTCTAGAGGAATTTCTCCTGACGTTTCGCCTGCATCTATGGCAAGCATCCTCAGAGGTAGTGAGGATGCTTGCCATAGATGCAGGCGAAACGTCAGGAGAAATGCCTCTAGAACATGGCCCTATAGCCCGAAAAAACCCACAAGAACCTAGTGATTCCAGCCATGAAAGCCTTTGACAATACAAACAACAACTTTATTTGTACTCTGCCACCATCTTCCTAAAGGGACTCGGGGCAGCTAACAAAGCATTCAAGGTGCTGCCACACATAAAATTGAATTACATATCATCAAAACAATACACAATTTGACTGAATACAAATAATAGACAATGTCAATTGATAAAATTAAAAATTCTAAAAATTCTAAAACACAGTTATACTTGTGGGTCATTGGGTTTCTTCAAACATAAACTAAAGTGCCGAAGATAAATGGTCAACGTCATCACCTGACCATAGGAAATTACTCCAGGTCAAAGGCCCATGTAAATAGCTATGTTTTTAGGCTTGAATGACAGGTTTGGAGATTTGGGGCTTATCTAATCTTTCTAGGGCGGGCATTCCAGAGCCGGGGAGCCACCACTGAGAAGGCTCTCTCTCTCGTCCCCACCAACCACACCTATGATGGTGGTGAGACCGAGAGAAGCCCCCCCCCCCCCTCAGCAGATCTCAAGGCCTGTATCAGTTAATAGAAGGAGATGTGATCTCAAAGATAGGTTGGACCCATAGCTTTTAGACTTTTTAGTATATGGCCACATTGATTTGTGGTGTAGCTAGAAAGAAGAGTTAGTTCTGGGAGGAACTAGAACTTGATGAGAGATTTTCTCACCAGGATGTGGTTCTTACTTGGATGGAATTTTTTTTTAAAGATTTATGTGTGCAGACACTTGCATATCAGCATTAGTGTGCCTTCACTTAACAGACAATATGTTTGTTCGCATGCATGCTAAAACATTTAAAAAACAGATTGTATATGATTATGTGGCTGAAAATAGCATGAAAGATCAGGCATGCGGACTGCCCCCTTAACAAACAGAGTTCAGTGCGGTTATGGCAATATCACCATGATAACAGGGTGGACTGGGAAAATTGGTGTCATAATTTTTTCTTCAGTGTAGACAAACCCTTAGCTTTCTTCTCTTGATTCAATCTTAGGATATGGTATCACTCATAGGTAGAGCATATGCTTTTCTTTACCAAAAGTCCCCAGTTCAGTCTCGTTGGTGTCTCCAGCTTAGTAGCAAATACTTAATGCTTTGTTTCCCATGAATATATTAAAACTCCCTTAAACTTTTGACTTTTCTGAGGTTTATGAGTTGCTAAAGGACTTGCTAAATTCAGGGCCTTTAATTACTGGTCTAAAATAAGAAACCTCGAAAACAATAGACTTCCAAAACTGTGCTTTTTAGAACAGTCTAATGGTCAAAACCAAGCTTCCTGGTCAGAACAACTAACAAGATTCCTCCGCACCTGCAGATTACAAATTGCCTCTTTAGGCTAGAATAGGAATGTTGAAAAAAGGACAGTAACTCAAAGGATCCTAGATATTGAAACCCAGAAAGATATAACCACTCTGTCAAACACAGGATCCTTGAAGTGGTTAGGGTGCTTTAGACATAATTTAAAATTGAGCAGTTAACCCCCCTGTTAAAACAGCTCCACTGGCTACCAATAAGTTTCCGGTCCCAATTCAAGGTGCAGGTTATCACCTACAAAACCCTAAATGGTTCAGGTCCTGCTTGTCTTTGCAATCATATCTTCCCCTATGAATCTGCGTGGGCTCTTCTGGGGAGGCCCTTCTCTTGCTCCCACGACCATCACAAGTACACAAGGGTTGTTGTTTATGGATATTTTTTATGATGTTTGTATTTGTGAATTTTTACTGTGTTATATTTTAATCTGTGTTTGAATGGTCTTGTAAGCTGCCCTGAGTGCCTTCAGGCAGATGGTAGTGGGATACAGTTATTATTATTATTATTATTATTATTATTATTATTATTATTATTTTAATGGTTGTGGGTTGTTTTGTATGTGGTAGACTCGAGGTAGTGAACTGCCTTGGGTTGTGGGAGAGCACTGGTTCCCTGCAAGACCCCATTATAGTGAGTGTAATTTTTACCCAGCAGAAGCATTTATTTTATGGTTCTGGTTTATTTCCTTGTTCAATAAAGTTCTTTGGTGGGGTTAACCAGGCAGGTCTCAAATGTGGCCAAATTGCTTCACTTAACCCATGGTAAATAATTCACCTAACGCATGGTAAATAGTTTATGAGGATTAGAGGGCCACCTTTCTTCCTACAGGGCACTTTGGAGAGCCACTCTCTCACTGCACCCCCACCCCCACCAATGTGACTACCAGGATAGAAAAACAGTGAGGCCAGTGAGAGAAAATATGTATTATCTATTGCATGCTACATCCTAAGTTATGCCTTGTCAGATCACACATATTTCTGTCATGTAGCACAATGGAGTTTTTTCTCTACAGGTTGAGCATCTCTTATCTGGAATTCTGCAATTTTAAGTACTCCAAAATCCAAAATTGTTCATATGGGTGGCTGAGACAGTGACATCTTTGCTTTCTGGAAATACACAAATAGGTTTGATGCACAAAATTATTGAAAAATAATGTGCATAAAATCACCTTCAGGTCTGTGTCAAAGGTGCATATGAAACATAAATGAATGAAACATAAATCCAAAACACCCCTGGCATCGAGTATAGCAGATAAGGGATACTCAAGGTATACTAGGTATTTGTGGAGTTCCCATCCTGTTGTATTCTCAAAACAGGCATCCAAACTGAACTTTTCCATTGAGTTATTTCTCCAAACAATAGAAGCACAAGAAGAGGTTTTGTAGCAGCTTTACAAGCCTACTGTGGCCCATTGGGAGGATGGTTTCTCTCTTACTCATCTCTTCTGTTCCCTCCTGCTAACCTAGATACTCTGACTTTGTTTCTCAATCCTAAAAGCATCTTGTACTCACACTGGGCAAGGCAATGGAAAAGCATCGATGTGCATGTGCCTGCACACACCCCAAACTTCATGGTGTTGATGCTATGGAATATGTGCATCCTCTCTTGATCCCAAATCTAAACATTAGCACAGGCAGAGGCAGTTTTATAAAAAGAAAATGCAACTGCTACATATGCACTGAGGCATACACTAAACTCTCCCATTGAAATAATCAATATGGTTTAAAAGTGCTTAGCATTGGCAGGAACAAGCACTAAATGATTAATTCCTCAGCAGTCTCCGCATGAACCTTACAAGGCCCCAGTTGGTTTTTTAGACTCCAGTCAGTCAAGACTTAAAATGCCTCCAGTATATTTCCTATTTAAAATCAAGAATGCTTGCATTCCTTAGTCCCCCAACCTTGGACTGAATAATAAAAGTTGCTTGGTGTCTAAACAGAGACAAATGATAGGTCAAACAAGAGGTTAAAGGGAAGGCATATTCCCAATGTTTAACCCTGTTTTCTTTCTCATAATGGGATTTCCTTAGCATCGGATGCCTCAGGACTTAAGACTTTCAGTTCAAACTCATGCTTACCATTCAGTGACAAATTGCAAAACAAAACACACTAAACATTGGTGAGGATGTGCTGTGGGAAACAGACATCTGAAAATGACATCTATCTTCTCTAGATTGCCCCTACCTGGCATGCTGAAGCAATAGTATAGGCTTGAGTTGCTTTTTTCCATTTTAACTAGCAGGACTAGTTATCAGGACTAGAGATCAGGACCGGGGTCATAGTGAAGGTGGGTTATTATAACACTTTCCACATGTGCTGTATTCATGAGGAAAATTACCACTCCTCATCTTCTGCTATGGGAAGGCAAGAAACAGTAAAACAAAACATAGCTTCAGAGGGGAGGAAATTCTCATGAAGACTACAATTGTGCCATAAACCTATTCCCCTCTTAGCTGTTATTCTAAGTATTCTTTAAAAAATAAATTAAATATAAAAATGCATTTAATATGACACATAGTTTGTCCCTTAACAGGGATGCACAAATATTGATGTTGAGAAGAACTGCATATTTTGTCCATGATCCAAATGAGCATATCTTAAATACTCATAGCTCTCCTACTTTTCTCCGCCTCCAGGGCTTTGGCTATGCAGTCTGAAGGATTCTGGAAGTTGTAGTCTGCAAATGTAATCCAAAGTATAGAAACTATTTAAAAAATCTGGGATTTAGAGATAGAGAGGATGGACAAGAGTTGATAAAATTCTTGGTTTGCAGAAGTTCCACATCAATTAACTCAATTTGGCATCCTCTTGGGGTCTCTAAGATTGTGCTTTCTGACAAAATGTGCCCATTGCTCTATTGAAAAGAGACGAAAAATTCAAATGTCCATTTGACTAGCACTGAGGGGAAACTTAAGTAAATGGAAGGTAACTTTTCCTACTTTCCCTCAGTGAACGTAAAGAAACCTGTCCAGGTGGTGACTCAAATGCATTATGAGCAAATAAAATTGTCCCACAAAAATGGCACCCATGTCCATAACACCTTTTACAAATATAAAAATAAAAAGGGCCATAAGGGAAGGAGAGCAAAATGAACTATAAAAACCAATGTACAGTCTGGACCTTACGATTACAATATGTGCCACATGTGAGTAACAAAACCAGTCTGTAGAAATTTCTTCTCTGCAAGGCATTTTTATGGAGGGCACTAAAATGCTAACCAAAAGCTTTGAGGCTTATACCTTTGTTTGCACTTTCTCTACACATTCGGTGCAAATCTCTACACATCTGGGAATTTATGAGCAGGCTCATTGTCAGAAAGAACATTTGCTTGTGTGCAGTTTCAAAGGCATCGGTTATAAACTTCAGGGTAAAGCGCGATAAAAAACACATCCTTGGCTGCTTCACTAGATTGAAGTGGCAGAGTATGTGTGTTACAGTTCTAAGGAGTGGATCATGGAGTTCCTCATCTTGTCTTTACCCCATAACAATAGTAAGGGAAATAAGGGAATCTGCAGGGAGAGATTGCAACAAATTCTTTGATTCAACTGCCCTGAACAACTATGTTCTGAGACAAAACTATTCAGATAAAAACATCATTGGGGAATATGAGCAAGGAATAGGAACAAAAATATTTAAAATGGCCAGTAACTATGTTTCATGAGGGTTGAAAAACCCTGAAAAGAAGAATCCTGGACTGATGATGATGATGGTGATTACTACTGATGCAAATTTCACAGTTCTGGGCTTCTGCACATATTGCATATGTGGTTGCTTTAAGGAGAAAAAACCTAGAATATTCTGTTTTATGAGAAACAGCATATATGGAAATGTCCCAAGTGCAGAAATGCTCTTTTCTTGGCAAAAATGCTGCTCCTTGCACAGAAATTCCATTTTCTGCATGAAAACAGCCATATGCACAAACACTGCTCCCTGGAATACTCTACAGTGGTGCACAGTGTTAAACCTTATGCATACTTAGGGATATAGAATAGGTGCTAAGTGAATTATTAAGATGTATAACAGGGCACCAGCAAGAGTGATCTGGTGTGAATCAGTACTCCCTACCCTAGGTACTCCTTGTGTATCATGTCCCATTGCATATCACTCACAGTAACATAACAGCATCCACTTGCTGAAAGTGGGCTTTGCCCAACTGCTCAGTTCTATTTTCCGGAGACATAAATCAACTTACAAAGTCTTTGATCCCCAGGCAAATTTTTGCCATTTTTTTTGGTCCCAGAGTTGAAGGCCCTTGAAAAGATGGATTCTTTTTTTGTACAGTCAGGAAGGCCTCAATCCACGATTCTCAAGTAATTAAGATGGTAAAGTTCCATTACTAACCATAAGCTTCTGGAAAATGAGTTTGGCCAGATTAGTACAGTTTTATGATTAGCAATGTGTTTTTGCCACAGGACGTGATGTGTCTCCAGAATGATGTTGAAAATGGGGAATTGTAGAAGATAAAGAGGCCAATTTTCAGCCACACATTCTCACTGTAGGCTGTGAGCAGCTGGAAATGGCTGAGACTGGTTTCTTCTCTAAAATGTGACTTGCATTTACCTCTAATAAATGACAACAGGGACCACTCCCAGAGGTAGCTAGCTACCAGGGAGTGGAAGAACACAGAATTCCACATAGAAGAACACAGAATTACACATAGAAACTGCACACAAGTTGGAAGAGACCTCATGGGCCATCCAGTCCAACCCCCTGCCAAGAAGCAGGAATATTGCATTCAAAGCACCCCTGACAGACGGCCATCCATGTAAAGCTATGCACATATATAGAATCTCAGCCAATGATTGAGTCATCAGTTTCAACCTTAGTATTGTATATCTGAACTACCCCCATTATGAATATATACTGAATGCTCAGTACAGAGTTATGAATACCATTATGTTTGAGCAGTTGCTTAACATAGAGACATCAAAGCTGGACTAGCTCAGTATAGGGTTGTTGACCTCCTGTCATGTGATTTCTGTCATGTAAAACCATGTAAGAAGGCTGCAGTACCCACAAAAATGCCACTGGTTAACACAGCTCCCTAACTGCAACATATTTCTCCTCAAACTTGGAAATTTAGATTACAGCTTCCAGAATTCCCCAGTTACTGGCTACATTGGAAGATTCTGGGTTGTTAATTTCTGGCAGTTTGGCTTACACTTAGGGTAACCCTATGAATGGGAGACTTCCAAGACACTCTGTTATTAATAGTCTTGCAAAGTGTTGCAGAATTATAGTTGTGTCTTTCTTCATTTGCAACATAGTTGCGCTCTGCCTTTCACTGTTCATTACCTTCTTTTCTAATAAGTCATGTTGTCGCATGACATGGCCAAAGCACAATAGCTTCGGTTGGCCATTTTGGCTTCTAGGAAGAGTTCAGACTTGCTTTGCTCTAGGGCCCATTTGTTTGTCTTCTTGGCAATCCATGGTTTCTATAGAACCTTTTTCCAGTAGCACATTTCAAATGAGCCAGATCTTTTCTTATCAACTTCCTCCACTGTGTGCCTTTCCCAACTTCACCTAAATTTCAGATTCTGGGTAGTAGTCCACAAATTAACTTTTCAAAGACTGGTTTATTCTGCATAGGAAGCCAGCCTGGAGTCAGGAGGTGGCAGATGTATAGAAATAGTATATTATCCCATGGTTTAACTACTAGAAATTGAGTTTCACAAGAGGCAAGGTTAAATGTCTGATGAACTTTAGCCATAATGTTTGGGGCTCAGATTTTATTCTATATGCAAATAATCCAGCTAGCATAATTGAATCGGCAGTCCAGTGAAAGGTCCCAGATGAAGTCCAGCAATGACTTTGATGTTTCCTTCCCTCTCTGATATTCATGCATTATTGTTTTAAACCCTGTAGAAGTCATAACAAAAAATACATCAAAGACAGCAAGTAAGAAGAATGAATGATGTTTTCATTTTGGCCATAGCCGGAACGGCTTGGGACTGAAGAATATCTCAGAATCTTTAATCAACCCTTTCCTGAAGTGTGTATTTATTTTTCTTCTGCTTACACAATTTATCTTTTATTTGCAGAGGAACTGGGACAAACTGTATTCGCTCTCTTCTTTGCTGCAAAAGCAAAGTAGGTGCATTTGACATCTTGTCTTCTCAGGTTTTCTCTAATGGCCTTTAGCAATCCACCAAGATGATGAGTTATTGGTTGTCAATACTGCAAGTATTGATTATAGTCTTTCAAAGTCCAAGCTTTAAAAAACAGAATATGCTGTGAACTATACAAAGTGATTTTCTTTTGCTCGAGTCGTAATCCAATCATTCTCAGACACCTTGCTAGACTACATGAAAGGATCCCAAATGGGATCCCAGTTTAGTCATATTTAGAATATAGTTGTTGAAATAAATGGAAAATAAAAGAGGTATGGCTAATTCAATCCCATTGTTTTCAATAGCTCCACTGATTAAATCTGGTTACATCCATTGTTTTCCAGACATATTCATGACTTACCACTTTGACTGCCTAACTAAGAGATATTGCTGAACTGTAAGGTATATGTAATATAGAAATTGTCTGGACCGATTCTGGATAACATTTTTATGCATGATATAGCAGTCTCCTGTTCCAACTGAGATCCACCACCTTGACATTCGTCTTTCCCTTCTTTTCCGAGGAGCCTCCTCCAGGTAGGAGAGAACTATTCACCTTTAGTGAACAAAGAAAAACTATTTTCAAAGAAAAAAAACTACTATCATTTAAAGGTGCTCAAATAATGTAATTATGTCAATTTCTATTGAGTAAACTTCAATGCACTCAATGGCCCTTACTCCTAGAACCTGTTCACACTAGCCACTGGAATTACTGAGTATCTCCAAGAATTACTGTGATTTTGGTGGCGCCCACCTAGGGGGCATGGGGACTGCTCATTGGAGGGAAGGAGATTAGAGGCCAAGATGAAGTATTTTGGCCACATCATGAGAAGACGGGAAAGCTTAGAGAAGACAATTATGCTGGGGGAAATGGAAGAAAAAAAGGAAGAGGGGCCGACCAGGGGCAAGATGGATGGATGTTATCCTTAAAGTGACTGGCTTTACCTTGAAGGAGCTGGGGTTGGTGATGGCCAATGCGTGGGCTGGTCCATGAGGTCACAAAGAGTTGGAAGCAACTGAACGAATAAACAACAACAACAAGTTCCCTCTCTTTACCTATACAATTAGTCCTCTGAATCCATGGGTTTTTTGTTCATGGATTTAATCAAGTATAGCTTGAAAATATTATAAATTGTATAAAAATGACATGCTTTATTATAAATATTATATAATAATTTCCATAACAAACCTTCTGGTAATATGTGGTCATACCCTGTTGCAGCCTCCCACCATTTCACTGATACTCGGGCTATCTCTGGCACTCATTTGAATTTTCACATTTTACATAAGGGGTGCTATTTTACTGCATGGAGTTTGGTATCCACAGGGATTCCTGGACACAAATCCTAACAAATATCAATGGCCCACTATATAAATATGCCAGGGGACTTGCCTCTGAGTCAGTGGGATATGCCTCTGAGTTGATATGTATAGTTGTGCTGTAAATGTTTAACAGATATAGAATTCATATCCTTCACATAAACAAAAGGCTTGCAAAGGAAAATGACATTATAGGAAAAATGAAGCAACTCTGTCCATTTGCTTCACAGTGACTGGGACATATACAAATGAATGTCACAAGATTGGGAGAAAACATTCAACCATTTTGCTCATTTAAATTTTGGATTGAAATCTAGAGTAGATTTGCTATCCCACCAGACATTCATTGCCAGATAATGCCTACCGGGAACTCAGTATAGGGAATGTTTATGTGAATGTTTATGTGAATCCTTTCTATGCAGGCATGTAGCCGGGGGGGGGGGGGCTTCAGCACCCCCCCCCCCTGAAATTCTCATGGTGGTTCGTGAAAAGGCCTTACTGGTGCATTATTTAAACTGTTATGTTTATTCATATCATGATCTGATCACCATATTCAATATATCCCATATGCATGGGGGTATTGGGGTAATGATACAAAAGGTTTGCTAGGCTAGACCCTCTTTCACTCAGACTCAGCCCCCCCCCCCGAAACTCAGCCCCCCCCCGAAACCCCCCTGAAATCCTGGCTACGGGCCTGTTTCTATGGATATGCTTTCAACAGTAAAGTATCCAATCTTTTGCAGACTCTAATATTTGGATAATCTTTGTGATTAGCTTCCTAGTCTTCACAAAATAAACTTCACTGTTTGTTTTAAAAAGTATAGTATTATCCAGAAAAAAGACAAGGACTTGAGGATAATATGTGTTCTTCTTCCAGTCTAGAGCTACAAACTTTGAAAGTTGGATGTGCAAAGTGCGGGCTGCAGTGGGATCCAGCAAATTAACCCCTTGCTTTAAATTAATGCTTTCAAATGACTCCATGGTTCTGAGCTCTGTGAAGATTCAACAGCTGGAACAGGAAGCATTTCATGGGGTTATTTATTTAATGCAGGTGCAAAGTTTGGCAGAGTTTTTATGAATCAGCACTCAGGGCTTTCAAGCAACACAAAAACTAAGGATGCTAGAACTTGGTAGATACCTCAATATGGCTTCCTCATGCTGCGTTAAGACTATATAAACTTTCATTCTCTTTCCTGTAGACATGAGTTGTATTTTTCTGCCTGATGTCCAGGACTAAAAGCTGTTCAAACTGGTGTTGACTAGTGAAATTTTAATGAGCTTTAGGTTGCTCTCCTCTGCATTGAGTAATTAGAAATACAGTACAGCTATATTTCAGAGAAAGCTTTCTTAATTAAAAATTCTCAAACATTTTCAGCTCTGTTTACAAATAGAGATGGAAGTGTTCAGAGGGAAGTGGTGCTGAATGTCTCATTATCTTGTTGTTGATGAATGTGCTTAAAGTCAGCTGAAAGAGTTTCATAACTAAGTAAACTTCTCTGGACGAAGCTGTTATTTTACTTTAGAATTCTTGGACTATATTCTTCCATATGAATATTTTAAACACCAGATGCAGGCCTTGCTTCAGTTTGTGAAAATGATTGTTTTGGCTATTAATCTTTTAGGGTGTTAATCTCTATCTCTTCCTCACCTCTTTTTAAATGTTCATTCATTTTAATAGATCTGAACTGTACCATTTTAATGCACCTGCTGGTTACTAGGAACAAACTGAAACTAATTTGAATGTATTTGCTGTCTGTATGTTCTGCTGAGTTGTACTGTATAAGCAATATGCAGGGTTTGCATATTGGCCTCAAAATACATTTGCTGTGGTTTTGTGTGTGTGTGTGTGTGTGCAGTTCTGGAAGGCAACATTTAATTGAAGAGTTCTTCATGTTGAACACTAATTAAGGTCTGATTGGTCAACCATTCAGTTTTACAAGCCATGGGGATGGTAGTGTGGGAAGGCTTCATTTAGACAGCCGAATCCCATGTGTAGCAACATCTGGAAATACAAATTCCAACATTTGGCAGAAGAAAGTAGAGCATGTACTGCTAACACCCCAATTCCTACAACAAGCATCATTGCCCATGTTCTGTGATTACAAATCACAGGAAGCTTTGTAATATATTCCATATTCACTTTAGTGCAGTAACCAGTTCTCAACTGAATAAAAGAACAAAAGAAAGTTCCAGTAATTCATTGGTCTTAACCTATACAAGAAACAGGTCTTCAATCTAAGAAGGCATCATTCAATAGGAGAATGAACAGGAGAGGGTCTTAGGCTGACATGCTGCTCCCAACATGTGCATAGTTCAAGAACTATTACTTTTTTGTCATGTCAGGAGCGACTTGAGAAACTGCAAGTCACTTCTGGTGTGAGAGAATTGGCCTTCTGCAAGGATGTTACCCAGGGGATGCCGGGATGTTGTGATGTTTTAACATCCTTGTGGGAGGCTTTTCTCATGTTCCCACATGAGGAGCTGGAGCTGATAGAGGGAGCTCATCCACACTCTCCCCAGATTTGAACCTGCAACCTGTTGGTCTTCAGTCCTGCCAGCAGAGGGGTTTAACCCATTGCGCCACTGGGGGTTCCCATTCAAGAATGATATTGGAGTCATTAATTGATTGCTGTAAACCAATAGTTTATATTTTTATTTTCATGGTTTTACTATTCCTGTTCTTATTTTATGAGTTTTTCCCCATTGGCTCTTTGGAATGCTGGTGGGTGCCTTTCATCCTAACAAAAGGATTTAAAAAAAGCTACAAATGCATTTGAACCTTAAGTAAGTAATTGGAACTCTGGTTAAATCCAAATTTCAAGAGTAGTCAAGTTTGAGGGAAGGAACTACTTTCCCCTTCATGTTTCTTCCCACAGCACATGTTAGCATATGATAGTGGAAATGATGTTGTTTCTGAATACCATTTGAAACTAAAATGGAATAGATTATAAGTTTTTAGAGACATGTCCCAATAAATAGGAACTGTTCTTGGTAAACAGGAGAATATCTGAGTGTTATCAATAATTTGTGCCCTGTTATTCATGTTTTGATTTAACTTTATCTATATTGCAATGTAAATGAAACTTTCTAGTTATTTCTATGATTCAGGGAATGCATCTTCACTAAGTGATGAAGGAGAAGTAGTAAATGGTTCAAGTGCTGCCTCATGACATGCCTTTTTATGCAAAATTGTGACTCATACTTGTTGCACTATCAAGGTGTCAATATTATGGATGGATTGCTGCAGCATTCACTTGCAAATAATTAAATGCTACTTTTTGATTTCTAAATAGGCTATCTATTTCATGGAGGTTAAGGGCACAGAACCTATGTGAAAGTGAAAAGTCTATGAATGAAAATCTTACTATCTCTAGATCCTTCAGGAAACTTTAGGTTTTCCAGAGTAACTCTATGGTCAACTTCCACTAGAAGTTCCTAGAGGGAACATTTTAATCACATCTGTGAATAATCAAATCCGTAAAAGATAAACCCACAAAGGTGGAGGGCCAAATGTACATTTAAACAACTTTACCTACAAAAGTACTGTATGAGGCTTTGGAACCACAGCTGGTGTTCTAAAATTCAGTTCTCTCCTTTTTGTGTCGTTAGACTTTAATTTCAGAGAAAATCTCTGAAATGTCATTTTCCACTGGCTCACTGGTTATTTAACATTCAACAGCTAAATAGTTGTAGTGAGGCAGTAGTAAAAAACATGCAACCTTACCAGTGCAGTCCACTTTGAAACAATCCTAGAAGTGTCAGGATAAATGAGCTTGCACTGAGATATCCCCATAAGCAAATGAGCTTAGTGTTATGTTAGATAAGAGAACTTATTTATAAATGAGCGACTAAACATGTTTGGCTAAGGACCCTTAAGAAGCGCTTTTGTGAAAGAGCTATGGAAATATGGTCACTGTTGTTTCAGCTCTTTGAACTATTCATGGGCATGACATAAGAAAGGAAAAGTGCAACTGATAAGATAATGCAAGCCTTTATGCTATCCATGCATTATGAAGAATTGGTATTCACGCCAAGACTGTGTGCTAATCAGACTTTATTTCCAGGGGCATTCTTTCATGTCAGAAGGCTGCCAGAATTGTCAGGCATTCATTGGTAGAGGGCAGAAGGAGAGGAGGGGATTGATTTTTTTGTAATAGCACATTGCTCTGCTTCATTTCCTTGTTCATTATAAGCAATGGGGAAAAATGATACACTTAAAATATTTAATATGACAAGGTCCCTGTCTTTGCAGTCATGGCTTATGTGGGACCCCTTTGGATGCTGATGGGAGATTTGTTGCTGAAATGACTGATCAAGCAAAATGCTCAGTCAGTAGTGTAATGACAGCAAAGTGATCGAGACATAATTGGCTGTAGTATATAACAATAGATCTTTTTTTTTAAAAAAATGGCTGGGCTCTCTAACTATGGGGCTGCTTTGGAAAGCAATCCAGGTCCTGTTCTCACCTTGTTGCTGTATGCTATCTCTATTACCCCCAGCTTCCCTGCCCCAAGGTTCAAAAATAAAAGTTTACAGTATTGGAACATTTAGTGTATATACTCAAGTATAAGCCTAGTTTTTCAGTCCTTTTTAAGGCTGAAAACGCCCCCCTCGGCTTATACTCTAGTCAAGGTTATTTATTATTTTACTCTGTTGTTGTTGTTGTTACATGTATCATTTTACTCTATTATTATTACATTTATTATTTTACTTTATTATTTTTGCAATCATTACATTTATTATTTTATTCTATTATTACTGTTTTATTACATTTATTATTTTACTTTCTTTATTATTATTGGCAGAATAAATAAGCATATTTATATTTAAGAAAGTTAGAATAATCAGAGTTTGACAGTCTTATCTTAAATTACAGTTTTATGTAAATACTCAAAAACATTTAATCTACTGATTCCTCAATTAATATAACTGTATTAGCATCTATTTATATTTTGAAATTTACCAGTAGCTGCTGCATTTCCTACCCTTCGCCTATACGTGAATCAATCCATTTTCCCAGGTTTTTTTTTTTGTGTGGTCCAATTAGGTGCTGCTTATATTCGAGTCTGATTATACTCGAGCATATACGGTATTTTTGGAAGGCAGCATTTATATATGCCAATAGACTCTTGAAGAATGAGATATAGAGAAGTCTTTTTTTTTACCATTTTTCCCAGAATCATCATAGTTACTATAATGTAGAGAGTTGCAATCTAAAAAACTTTCCCAAGGTTTGTGATAAATCCCATCATATTTGAAATATGAAAATATGTGGCCAAATATGATTAAGATGGCAATGGTTATTAATGACATTTAACATTGTGAATCCCATTATTTTGACTACTGGCTGATTGTGGGTGGTGGCATCTAGAATCAAACCTATGGAATGTCATCAGTTTTCTTACCCTGCTTTACAAACGGAAATTTGCTAGGTGGAGTTTTTTAAAAAAGGGAAGTCATAACTATCAAGCAGACTAAGCTAAAAACACTTTACCGGCATCACCCTGGTTGGCATTCTTGAAATGTTTCAGAGCCCCTGGAATAAAAACATTTCGAAGCAAGGTAAAAAAACCAAAACAACCATGTGTATGCTGCTTTCCCCTGTCAATCAGTGTTTAGAAATCTCACCAATAATTTGTACTCTGGAAGGCTTGACTTATGGACCCCTGGGTCTAATTGGATCTGCTCATTTTGGCTAAATCCCATTCTGTCAACAGCACAGCAGTAGCTACAATACTGAAACTCTAATTAATCTAGCAAGAACAACACTTTCCCAGACAGGATTTTTTCCACCTTAAAAAATTAGGATTAAATACATTCATAGGTTCAAATGTTTCATTTGCATTCTCTGGCCTCTTTAAGGGTTTTTCTTTTTAAAAAATCTGGTTGGATTTATTAAGACACCTAAAGGGCCAAGCTTTATTTTTGCTTTTGGATAATTTGTAACCAAAATGAGTAGAAAGCTGAACAGACAGCTTTTGCCATGGAGTCTGACTTCACATTTGCCAGGTATTTATTAATTCATGTTTGCTCTGCCTTTCCTTTAAAGTGCTGGAAGTAATTTGCAAATTCTTCACAGAACGTAATTTTCACAATAACCCTATGTGGTAGGAATACCAGTCCTTATGGCCAAGCAACCCTCATGGGCCAAATTGGCTTTAAAAGATTCTATTGATAAGATACCTTGGCTCACTTTGGGGTTTATTCTAATGCCACCACCAAATCAAGTCTTTACAGTATTGTGTCTGAAAATTGAGAATTAGGGAATTGTGTGTTTCCTGTGAACTACAATAAAAGTAAAGGCTTCCCTTTGACATTCAGTCTAGTTGTATCTGATTCTGGGAGGTGGCACTCATCTCCATTTCTAAGCCAAAGAGCCGGAGTTGTAAGTGGACACCTCCAAAGTCATGTGGCCAGCATGACTGCATGGTGCACCGTTACCTTCCCGTCAAAGCAGTACCTATTGATCTACATTTGTATATTTTCAAATTGCTAGGTTGGCAGAAGCTGAGGCTAACAGTGGGTGCTCACCCTGCTCCCCAGATTTGAACTGCTGAACTTTTGGTCAGCAAGTTCAGCAGCTCAGTGACTTAACCCACTGCACCATTGGAGTCTCCAGTGAACTACAATATGAACCCCATATTCATGGAGCATATATTTTTGGACTTCATGTGAATTTGTAAAACTGTGAATAGCAGTAAACCCTGTTATTTTCAATATGTCAAACAATGGAGATACAGACAAGCGAGCATAGCTTGTACAGGAGGCCCGAAGAAGTGAAACTGTAGATAAGTGAAATTGCATATTGATTGTGTAGATGTAGGGGGGGTCATATTGTACTCACTTCTCAAGGTGAAATATTCTACCAAATTTCCATTCCAATCTCCCTCGGTAAGTACAAGTTTACCATTCCAATGGTGGAAGGTGGCTGATATATTGCTTTCATTCTGCCTCCTCAGATTTCCTTCAGCTTTGCATTCCCTTGCTAAAACCACTGTCCAAGGTGCTGGTTTTATTTTCAAATCCCCAGTTGGCAGAAGAGCCCCTCTCTGTTGGAGATCTGCCAACAGAGAGGAGATCTTGGTGGTCTGCCAACAAAACAATCTGCCAGCAAGACTACCACACTACCTAAAATTTCCAAGAGCCCCAAAAGGGGCAAAATCTCGTGATCTTTATGAATAATATTGTTATTCCATATCCTTAAGGAAATGGAATAAGATGTACAAACCTATTATAGAATTTTCTTAGCTCAGAGAGGTTTTGCCTTTGCCATCCTCTGAAGGTGAGGGAAAGTAGCTTGCTTATAGTGTCAACCTGTGACTTTCTGTAAATGAGCACAGATTTGAACCTTGGTCTCACAGTCATACTCCAACACATAGATATTGTTGGTGGCTCTCTATAAATACTTTGTCTTATATTAATATTTTCTCATTTGAACCAGAATCAGACTGGAACAATTTTGTCTCACACCTTGGAAAAGTTGCTGTTTTGGACTATAACTCCTAGAATGCTGATGGGTTTTGGGATTTGTAGTCAATATGTAGTCTTTTCGATCTCTGCTTAAGTTCTGTCTTCAAAGCTCTTCTGTGCCAATTCACTTTTACATTCTGTCCTATATTGGACCAAAATTAATCATGTCTAGCGTTCTGAGATATGTGCTATATTTCAGCAATGTCTGTCTTTTCTAGCATCTTAAGAAGCAAAATGTGTTTAAGATATGTAGAAGCAGTCTTTGATGGCAATTGGTTTCCCAGTTTGTTTTCTCCCAGCAGAAAAATACTGTCTATTAGTAGTTCTTCAAGCTCATGTCACTTTCATGATATTGCTGCATCATCTACAGCCAACCTCTAGGAAATGGCCATGTCTGTACATCAAGATGGGAGAAAGAGTAAAGGGGGGCATAATTTGGAAATTAATTACTAACATTAAGTAGTAATTGTAAAAATGTTTCAATAACCATTGGAGCCCAAGAGAATTAAAGAATCAGCCATACTGCCACTACTTGCACATTTTTTTTAAAGAAATGCATTTGTCGGAGTATGCAAGGCAAATATATGCACAACTGAAGTGACTTTCTGAGTGGCTAGAAGTATTTGTACTCTTGAGATCCTCTCCCTCAGTCCAAAGTTTTGCTAATGATGTACATGGTATCTATGTAGAAGGGATGTTGCTTAATTAGCTAATGTTTGTAATGTAAATGTTGATAAATTACTTAATAAGCTAAGTCTCATTCCCAGCAGAGATATGCCGGGGTAGAATGTCTACAAGGATTTAGGAGCAGAGAAGGCCAAGATTATTATAATGGGGGAAGTACTATCTCCTATAACTTTGTCATAGACTTTTGGATGTGCATATAATTGCTCAAGGGGCCCATCTGGATGGATGGCAGGAATAGATTACCAAAATTTTGTAAGGAGTAACAGTCATGTAGCTTATGAAAGATTTGGTCATGGTAGGATAAGAAATCTGCCCCCTGATGTATAAATCCTTGCTTCATTTATCCTTATTCAGTAAAACATGAGGAGAAATTCTACTTGCTGTGAGTTTTTGTGAGACATCAGTCTTTATTTGGTTGTCCACAGAAAATGTGCATATTTGTCAGTATTTTTACTCATGTCTGTAACTGTTTAGTACTGAATAATGCAATAACCATTGTCATGTTAAACTCATAGTATTAGATTGGTGGTTTTTGTCTTTTTACGATCAATTGGCTTGCCTTGTTGTACTTCTGTGTATGTCTGTATACATTCAACAAGAAAAGACACACTGCAGAAATCGGGCTTTCATAACAATACCTGTATATACTTATGTACAAGTCTAGAATTTTTAGTCAAAAACAACTCCCAAAACCTTGGTCAACTTATCCAAGTGACAATGCAATTATTGTACCTTAACTATTGTATATGAAAAGCACCGTCTCCTTCTCTAAATAGAGTGGCAAAAGGCAAGAGCTTAATCCCTCCTGGGAGAACCTAAAACAAAGACTGACCTCCTGTACTCTCTTTGCCATGTCACTGCTTCTGGTGTTTTTTTAGATAACAGATGGGAAAATGATGGTGGCCAAGCATGGCTGACCCCTTCATGCGGCATTGATACGTTCCTCTCTCAAGGAATGATCCTTTACTTCAGGCCCGTAGCCAGGATTTCGTTTCGGGGGGGGGGGGGGGGCTGAATTTTTTTCAGGGGGGGTTTCAGGGGGGCTGAGTTTCGGCTACGTGCCTGCTTTACTTAATCCATGAGTCATAGCAAAATTAATATTTTTGACTCCAAAATATGCTCTTGAAACGTATACATGAAGTTGATTTATACATTAGTATAAGCGGTTTGTTTTCTACAAATTGAAAAGGCCATGGGGAAATGTTAGTTATCTTAATCTTGTCACCAAGTTAAGATCTCTTGAGGCTGGTGTAAGATGTTACATTGCCATTATCTAAAGCAGAGTTTCTCAAACTGTGTTCCTCCAGATGTTTTGGACTTCAGCTCCCACACTTCTTAACAGCTGGTAAGATGGCTGGGATTTCTGGGAGCTGAAGTCCAAAACACACTAAGGTGCACATTTTGAGAAACACTGATCTAGAGGACTATTAGACTGTTGCCCCCCCCCCCCCCATTGTATTTCCCCAACTATTTTCTAGCCCATTGAGGTGAGATCTTCAACAAGAAAATTGGATCCTGACTTCGGCAATAAACCCATTGAATATTTAAGATTTATAGAAGTAATTGATTCATAAAGTCTCCTCTCATACTGGATTTAGGCTTTAAAGAAAAAGTCATGAAAATCAGTAGGACCATTTAATAATAATAATAATAATAATAATAATAATAATAATAATAATAATAATAACAATAATCTTTATTTCTACCCCGCCACCATCTCCCCGATGGGGACTCAGAGCGGCTTACATGGGGCCAAGCCCGGGCAACATAATACAGATGTGTTGTTTGGAACCACCTATGACATGAGTTAGATAATACTTTTAAACAATTGTCAATTTAAAATGTAACTGCATCTGGATTCATTTATTTAAGTTCTATTATGTCCATGCTGTTATCTTCAGTGCTAGAGGTAAAATTAAAATCTATAGCTGCAATCAAAATGAAATTATAAAATGCCATCTGTGTGGAATTTTGGTGATATTTATTGTAGTGGGTTGATCACATTAACACCCAAACTACGGATCAAAACAAACAGAAAACTTTATTGGTAGGCTTACCATCATGGGTTAAAATATTAGAACGATTGTTGATTAAATTGAGCCCTGCCAAGTTGCTGGCAGAGAGAAAGTGAATGATGGGCAGTGACCTTTTGATATTTGTCTGATTTGATGTTGTTTGCTGTTAGTTATTTTTTTTAGTGTGTATGGATTAGTAGATGGAGAAATGGTTGGTTGCTATTCAGAATGAACACACAATCACAGGCTTGACTTGGCCCAGAATTACCCAGACATCAGAGTAAGTGGTATATGCCTTTATTGTTATGTCAAAAATCTTTCTGGAAATGAGAATATTTAAAATGATCAGATACCATGTTGTTTTAAGAAATACGTTTCCTTTTGTTGGAGCAGGTCAATCTTACAGGATGTTTGCTATGTGGGGAAAATACCTTTGGGGATCCAAATTGTACTAGATGCAGAACAGACTGTGGCAGTTCTAATAAAGTGAACAGTATGACAGTAAAACAGAAATAATGCTATGGAAATAAAAACTTCAAGTGCTGGATATTTTTTGTATAGATTCACATTGGAATATGACCTTGAATAATTGCAAGAACTGGAAGTATTTCCCTTCCCTCATTTCCATATGGTTTCTCTTGACTTTTTAAATCAAAAGGCAAAATAAGCTCTCTTTTATGAATTCATTGCATTTTGTTTATTTCCTTTCCAGTATGCATAATATGAAAAATATTAGATTAACTCTTGCCAGAACATCCTAAAATGAAATAGAAGTGAATACAGGTCCATAAACTAGACAAAAATTAAGTCTGTCACGCTATTTTATTTTTTGTCTTAATTGCCTGTTGTTAATTTGTTATTGACTACCCTGAAAATTTATTAGATGCTATAAAGGAAATAAACTGAATTAATAATTCAACAACGAGACCACTCCAGCTTCGTATAGAGAGTTTTCCCCTGCTTGGAACAACCCCAGAATTCATTGAGCTAGTATGCAGTTGAGTTGGTCTTCTCTAATAATGACCTCATCAGACAGGGAGAAATCAGTGTCCTGGGTTGCTTTCACCCCATTTGGGGGATGAAGGCCAATGCTGAACATCACACAATGCCATGTGATTTCCATCATAGTTCATGCCCCCAACCAGGGTGAAAGCACACTTTCACCCCAACATGAGAAGCTTCCCATGTTGTTCTGGCAGTAATTGAGCCAGCACAGGGCCTCTCTGAAAGGACAACACTTTCCCCATGTGATGGGGAAAGCATCATGAGAGGGAACTGCATGTGGGTGACAGATTCACTTGCTTCGTCTGGCGTTTCTGATAAGGTTGCTAGTTGATAACTTGTTTGTGTCAGGAAGAGCTTCAAATTCAGAACAAGAAAGGGAACTTTGTAGTGTCAAACTGGGAACACACTGACTCCCCTGCAGCCAAGTTGAGGGATGGGGGTGGGAGTTATATCATTTTTGGCAGCCATCACTGTTTCTCCATGTGTCACCAAAATTTGGCAGCAGCTGTCATGTCTTTATGGTTAAAATGCATGCTAGAGTAGTTTTTTTTTTTGGTTTTTTTGCAGAAGTTGTTTGAAGGAGACTTGCCTTATCCTTTCTTGAAGATCAGAGCTTGTGACATGCCCAAGGTTACCCATTAAGATTTCGCGGCTAAGCAGGGATTTGAAGCCTGGTCCCAAGAGCCTTAGAACAATGCTGAAACCACTACCCTGGAATAAAAAGAAGATTACTAGTGCAATTCCGTCCCTTCATCCTATTGTGTACTCCTAATTGTTTTTGGTTCTCCAGCTATTGCAACTACAGGAACATTTACAAGCATCACAGTGGTACTAGGGTTGTAAATGTGAGTAGAGGAAAGTTGCATAGTTGTAAGTCTAGCTTACAATGGTATAACTGTCTAATAGGATGCCAGTTGCACCTGAGGCATCAAAAGAAAAGGTGGGGAGAAAACTATGAAGGGAATAATAAGCAAATAAGAGTTCTAGGTATGAACAGCTTGCAATGTCCTCCTCTCTCTCTTTGCTATGGTAGAAATTTGGGCAGTGAAGAGAATTTTTAGTAGGAGACAGATTCCTTATTGGGAGACAATACTTTTAATTTAACTACATTCTTGGCCTCTGAGTTTGCAAAACCTAACCAGGGGTGAAAGCTGGGAGGCCTGTTATTCATAGAGTTTCTCTAAATGAGGGGTACCCAAACTAAAGCCTGCAAGTTGAATGAAGCCCTCCAAGGACATTTACCAGGCTCCCAGCCTAAAATTAAGATTTAGGGGTGCCCTACGGACCTCAACACGAAGGGCTAAAATTGGTGGCATGAGCCAGTTTAGCCCAGGTCACCTACGGAGCCTACTGGCTCCCATCAAACAACCCCAGCATGGCTCTGTGGGTGAAGGAGGACGACACATGCTTCCTGTGTTACCATTAGAATCCACACACACTCCATGCTTTCCTCCATGGGATCAGGGACATCTGCATCAGGGTGATGGGCAGCATTGGGAGCTGTGTTTCCCACATACCCTGATGACACAAGACAACATGACTCTGGTGATTGTGTGACAAAGTCGTAAGTCTGAAACAACTTGAAGGCACACAACAACAACAATCCTAATTAAATTGACTATCCCATCAGTGAAAAGCAGGCCCACACTTTGGAATGAAATACTGGAAAATTTATGTTGGTTAAAATGGTTCTTCATTTTAAATATTGTATCATTCTTTCATGTTTTTCTTTTGCACTACAAATAATGTATGCACAATGTGCGTAGGAATTCAGTCATTTTTTTCAAATGATAGTCTGGCACCCTTTTTTAGCAGAGGGCTGTTTCATGGTCCCAACAATCTGAGGGACCATGAAACAGCCCTCTGCTAAAAATGTTTGAGGGCCCCTGCTCTAACACTGAAGCCAACTTGATGTCAAATAACAGCAACAATAACAAATTAGTTATAATTACTAGCACCAAAATACCTCAGATTTATAAGAGTCAATGAGGATATCTTTTTCAGTCCTAGCAACTACTTTATGGCAACTTTCTGCTCTGTAAATAATGCAACATTAGCCTGAGCTCCACCACAAAGTTTGTAACCTGTTATCCCTGAGCTATTTCAGTCATCTCAACTAAACAATAATTGGGAGTGAAGTTGTTCTCCCTTTGATCCAGACAAAGTGAGAACCATTTGGCCACCGGGTAGCTGAGAGGGATTGCACCTGTGAGTCCCATTAAAGGTCAAGGAAGTCCAACCAGCCTCCAAACAGCAAAACAAAAAAGAATATTTAAGTGAAGAGGAAAACACAAAACAAATCTGAACCATTTATTCTCCATTTTGGGAAAAAAAATCAAGCACTATTAATTTTATTTCAATTATAGAGCAATCATGCTCCACTGAATGGACTTTGCTGACATTCACTGTAAGTTTTGCTTTTAATTAGAGGTTTGTGAATTTAAAGGTTTCCACCGTGACTTTGAGAGCAAAACAAAAACACAATTTCTATGTTAATTGAATTCTCTTATTTCTACCCATTTCTCACAATGAAGCCCCCTTGATATATATTACAATAGTTCCCATGGCAACTCTTCTAGGTTATGGTGTAGCCAAAGAGTACAATTCTCAAGCAGCCCAGAAATGCCAGGAAACACAGCTCCGTCCCATTTGTCTCTCACATACATTCATACTCGGCCATGAGTGATTGCCTATAGATCTCTCTCCCCCCCTTCCCCCCCCCCTCTCTCCATACACACACACACACACACACCCCTATATCTTTTCCGACTGTTCATGTTCTTGCTGTTAGACTGGGAAAATCTCATCAGACTAGCCCGAAATACTCCTTATCATCAGGGTCTTCATCAGGGAGAGTATAATTGGATGATAAATTCCAATGCAAGTGGTGGGAACTCACCACCCATTTTCACTGCAAAACATCAATGACCCTCTTTAGCAATTACAATTTCTTATGTAGTTAGATTTGCACAATGGAAACTAGGGATAAGATGGTTTAATAATACTGTCTCAAACTCACCTGAAACTTTATGCAAGATGAGTGTCAACACTGTCTCATTTCTAAAGCCCTCTGTTCACCCTTCCTTCCTGAAGAGGAAAATGAGAAGCCACTGCTATCCATTAATGAGGAAAAGAGGAAGGGAGTCTCAAAAGTGGTGGAAGCCCACTTTGTGGTGGTGGTAGTAAGGAAATGATACAATTCACCACTCCTGTGTCATGGAGTCTGGTAAGCTGCCTCACCTGCCTAATGGTAGGGTTGGCTCTGGGACTTTGTTCTGTCACCTCTTTTTACTATCTCTGTTGTATATGAGTTGTTGTTAATTGCTGTCAAGTTGACTTCTGGAAACTCTATCACTGAGAGACCTCCAAGTTACCTTAACATCAACAGTCTTGATTAGATCTTCCAAATCCAGGGTTTCTGTGTAAATGAACCATCTTTCAAGGTGGAGTATTCTACTGTTGAACAGCAGTTAGCTTTCTTTTGTGTTTAGTAATAATCTCTTTTCCTGTAATTTGAATCCATTGGTACCATCTGGAGCAACAGAAAACAAGAAACATGCCACCTTCTGCTTGATCAATAAGCTAGAGGCAGGTGGAGAAGTCATCCATTTTGAAATGTTCAGGTTGTTTCTGAACACAATCTAAATGTAGAAAAAAAATCAGTTAAAAAGCTGAATTGGGCTCTTGATCTATACATTCAAAACCTACTCTTTATACCAAGCAGCTGTCATACCACATCACTTCATCCTCTTCATCCAGCGGTTTAGTTTAGATGGAACAATCATGTCTTGTTTTGATTGATTAGAAATCAGTTTTTTAGCAACACAGCTTGGGAAAACTACTTTTTTGAACAACATGTTCTAGAATGGCACCTGATCATGATGGCTTGGGAATTCTGGGAGATATTTTTTTTAAAGGTAACATTTTAAAGCTCTGATTGCTCTAGTCTGACTAGCAACAGGTTTATATCTCTCACCTCTTTCTTCACTGCATTATCTTTTAAAACATCTGGAACTGGGAAGAGCGAAGCTGTGAAACAGCAGCAATCAGGGCAGCCTTGTTCCCCTTCCCCTATTTTTATGTGTGCTTGTGATTAGCTTCATGCAATATGAGACAAGAGAAGAAAGATGACCACTCTTACTCTTGCAGCCACTCAGCAGGAGAGGGAAAACCTAATCAGAAGAACCCAAGGTAGAGCCACTTTGAGGACAATTTGGAGGTGATAACCCTAAGAGCAAAGTGTCTGTATTGTCTTTCATATATTTGTAGTACTTGACTTAACACTTTGGACTAGGCTAGAGGCTGTGTGCAGAGTGGGGGGAGTATAGAGAGGAAAGAAGGATCTCAACTCTCATAGATCTTCCATAGTTTCACATGACATTTCCACTCCAGGAAAAGATTGAAAAAACTCTATACTTATGCAAATAGCTACAAAAGATTCAAACCAGCTAAGACATCTCTTGAAAGGTTTCATTTTTTAAAAAAAAAAGACTTTGAGAAAGCAATTCAAGACCCCAAACGCAATGATGAGAAAACATGAAAATGGCAGAAAGAAAATGGTCTATTAAAAGCATGCTCTTAAATGGGAGTCACATTATTAAAAAGAAGCTCAAGTAACATTTCTCTTCATTTATAATGTTTAATAATCTTCCAGGATCTCAATCTTCTAAACACAGTACAGTATTAGGCTGTGGCTATCTAGTTTCTTTACCTCTTACTTCTCTCTCTGAGATAGTTTATCTATATTTGAGATGAAATTTGAAGAGTTCTTTCTGCTGTTCCCTTTAGATAAGTCTACAACTTCCAGAGTTAGACAAAAAGGAGCAGGAGTGGGGAGAATGGGCCTTCATTTGATTTGGAAAGGAGGATTGATTCCCCTTTTCTAAATGGTTTGCTGTGGGCCCTTGACTTTTTCTTAATCCTTATCCATTCTTCCACTCAAAGCTTACAAGTGGTACAAAATAAGTTGGTTTATTTATCTATCTATCTATGTATTTGACTTCCCACCTTCGTACTAGAGGGGACCCATACAACAACAGCAGCAGCAGCAGCATGGGGTCTCATCCTCCCCAACCCCTGGGTCTCGCTTGCTGCTGCACACAGAAACCTGGTGGACAGAGCTGGGCAACGTTAACCACACCCCCCCCCCAACCTCATTCAACCAGGTCTCTGTGATACAAGCCAGGTTGGCATGCTCATCCAGGATCAAGTCCTGGATGGTGGCTGTTTTACCATACACATATGCACCCCCCTCCCCCCCAAGGAGAAGTATAAGTATGCAAAACATCAAACAATTCATGGAAACATTAAGTTAAAATCATTCAAACACATTTAAGGCATATAAAAAAAGAACAAATAAAATAATTGTATACTTCATTCAAAAAATTCTTCTGACACAACCAGTTGAAGGCCAGTTCAAACTGAAAGGTCTCTCTGCTAATGAAAAGAGAACAGGTCAGCCAAGCCTAGAAGAAGCCACTGAGAAGGCTCTTATCCATATCCTTACCTGATGGTGATGATGATTATGAATTTTTTACTCACCTTTCCCCATAGATCCAGGCAGGTATTAATTTTTTTTAATGGCACACATTGTCTCCTATCAGGCTGCATCTGCTTTGCGCAGAAGCTGCTTCTAGCTTTCTTGTGAAACCCATGCCCTAAAGGACAGTTTTGAGACAAAGCATTTTAGAAATCTGTGAAGGGGGAAAATCCCCATGACTTGAATACCTTGTAATATTTTTTCATTGCTTTAAAAATTACACATCTTTTGAAGGACATTTCTTTTTGTAAACCTGAGTCAGAATATCAGCATATGAACTTTCCTTTCAGAGTCTTACAGGGGAAAATCATGAGGCATAAAGGGTGATCATTGCTGTAATGTTGCTGTGGGAGGCTCTAGGGGGTTAGTTACTCATCTCCATTACGCTGAGCCAAGACTTATTGTCAGGAGAGGCGTTTGAGGGGAATGTCTTAGGTTTGTGTCGTTCAAACACTAAATTTGAACTGCACTGACAAAAATCAAATGTGATGATTTATCGGAGAGAAAATAACCTGGTAACAGATAGAGAAGTCAACCTTATTAAGATGTAGATGTGTGTTATGTCCTTGAGGCAGGCAAATACAGAATTGAAAATGGATCTAGCAGAATGAGTGTCAAGCCAAGTATGAAGAAAGCCCAAAGAAGAGGCGATTGAAAAACACTTTGATGAAATAGAGAAACTCAATATCATGACCCTTGAGGATAACAAGTATTCAAATATCATTTCTTTCTGTTAGCATACCCACAACCTCAAATCTATTCCCCGAAGAAGCTGAGTAATATATGTATTCCACAGAGATTTCTGGGAACTTTTGAAACAGTATTAGATTGGGTAGGTTGGTAGGCATGCTTGTGGAATGAAGGACAGGCTACGCTGAATCCTTAAATGTAGTAGGTTTGTGGGTGCGGCCAACATAACGTAGTAGTCCTAATAGAGCTATGGAGTGCTGAATTAAAATCCATACTTGAACACAGTAAGCTATTTCAGACCAATCATAATCTTTCAGCCTAACCTTGTCACAGCATTGTTGAACAGATAAAAACAGTGAGGAGGAAAAAATGCATGCTACCTTGAAAGAAATGTGGCATATAAATATAATGATGTGACCTGAATCTCATCAATGTGTTATGGGGCATATTCAAGATGTGCTAACTGTAATGTTGTTGGTAAAGCACTATATATTTGGTATCTATTTCCAAATCACCAGCAGCAATGATCACCTGTGGAGTGAATAAAGGGTACAAAGCCATTTTTGGTGTATATATCTAGGGAAAATACCCATATTATTATAAATGGTACATGGTAAAATGTGCCTCTTCCAAATACATGTAAACCACTGTTAGTCAAGTGAGGTGTCGAATATGTTCATGCAGTGGGTGGTATTTTAAATATGCAGAAACCTGAACAGGTAAAAATGAGCAAAAATGGATAGATTCCATTATGTTAAAAAGAACACATGACAGAATTCTACAAATGAACAGACAAGGGATGGGGAAAGTGGAGGTGTTCTTGGGTGCAAACTTATGATATAGGATTAGTCATGTTGATTCCAAAGCTGATCAACTCTATTAAAATGTAATTAGCTGGTTGTTTTCAGTACTTGCCCAATAGTTAGGTGTCTATTAGGGCTGGGTAACAACGGAAAAATTTGTTTCTAAACTCATTTCATTTTTAGGGGGTCCATTGCATTTCGTTTTTTCAAAGAATTCCGAATTTTTCTTTAAAAAAATTTCGTTATTTACAAAATTTCGTAAATTTCGAATTGATTCGTTAATGGAGGACGTGATTGCGCAATACGCTAAAAAAACCTCCAAATGGGACAGGGGGAACTTCTGAAGCTTCCCTCTCCCTCTGTTGTTGACTGTTGGTGTAATAATTTATTTTTTTATCACTGATAAAACAAACAACAACTATAAAACTTGCACCAGACATACGGAAATAATAACAAAATGATTTCGAAATGATTTCGAAATGATTTCGAAACGATTTCGAACCAATTACGAAACAATTACGAAACAATTACGAAATAAATTGAAAAATTCGTTTCGATTTTTAGTTGCTCCTGCATGGCTCAATATTGGATCGTAAGCTAATTTAAATACGAATCAATAACGAATTACGAAATTAACGAACGAAACCGCCCAGCCCTAGTGTCTATTGCTAAGTTGCACATGTGTGATATTGACAGTGTACAGTATCACACATAGGCAGTTTCTGCTATACTTATTTATTGCCCCAGAACACTGACTTTGTTTTGTTCATTTTTTTTTCTTAAACATAAACTTGTTATCTTCTCGGTTTTTGAGTTCCCATACTGATTACTAGTCCAAGTTTAAAATCAGCAATATAAACCTGGCTCTTGAGCATCTGGACTATTAGTCCGCAAAAAGAAGTCCAGCAACACCTTAGCTAACTGGAGGTCAGCTGTTACCAATAGTGCTGTAGAATTTGTAAATTATTGTTCCAAACTCTGCCTTTTGCTTCAGTAATGAAAACTGGGAACATGTTCATACTTTATTAGATAGTAATTATGGCTGTCAAGTGAAACGAGAGTCAGGACTCTTGTTCCTTTAATGGTTGCATAGAAGAGTGAATTTCATCAGGTGTTGCTTGTAACCTGAAATTCTCCATTCTACACAATCTTTAAATAGACATAAGTCCAGTCTCTAGCAGTAATGAGCTTGATGGATCAGTATCCATCTAGATCAGTATTGTATAGTCTACTGACTGAGAGCAACTCTCCAGTCTGGAATCCTATCTAATGATATTATTGATTGAACCTGGGACCTTCTGCATGCAAAGCATGTGCTTTATTGTTGAGCTACATCCCTTCCCAAATCCACCAATGATTACTACAAGGGTTGCAGGCAACCATATGGAAAATGTTTGAGAAGGGAGCAGAATAAATCAGAATGCTCTTACAGTATGTTAGGTTATACATGATAATTTGACCAGCATATATGGATGACTTTGACTGTATTTAATAACTATGTTTATTAGCACCATGTTCCAAAACTGTATCAGGCAACTGAATGAGGTTGGATCTCCTAAGTGAAAACTGTGCCAAAACAGAGGGCCAATTGGAGGAGGCCTACACCAGCTGACACCACAGATGGAGGACAGAATACTGGGATCTGCTAAACTACAGCTGAATCCAGAGTCCCTTTCAAAGTGAATTAAAATTGGTACGCCATTGCTACCTGCAGCTAACATTTCCTGACACAAATGCCTGTATTGTTTCAATCTTCAGGGGTTCCATTTAGGCATATCTTTTTAATAGTTCTCTACAGTTATCTTCTGCATAGTGTCATGGTCAAATTTGCCTTTAAAGAATAAGAAAAATGAGATGGATAAGATTTTCTTTCTAAAAAGTATACTCCTGTCTGTTGATTGGGCTATGCGAATTTCTGTGCAAGCTGTTAAGGATTTGCTGACAGGAAAACTCTGTGAAACTCAAAGAGTAGAAAACTCTTATCAACAGATGCTGGTTCAATAAACATTAGGGTGACACTTGTATATATAGCTTAAGGACAGGAAACCATAGTGACTATATTGAGAAAACAATTATTAGAGACCTGAAATTTTGATACGTATAAACAAACAAAGGATGGCCTGAGAGCAGCAATTGCTAGGCAATTACCATGTGTTTTTCTCGTTCTTTCTCTGCTCTGCTTGACAGAAAAGCCATTATGTTGGCCTGTGGCTCTTATGCCCAAGCCAACTATGAGAAACATTTGGCACAAGGTCTACTTTAGGCCTGGTCCTGATTTGTGTTCAGTTGGCTGTTGATAGTGGCTCAGGATAATGGGAGTGGAAAGACTTGTGCTACAGCGTCCATCATTTGTTTTGTTCTTTAAATCCGATATTACATGTTGTGGAGTCATATATAATAAATGTAGTGTGAATTACAAATGTGAATATCTTCACATAAATCTCCTTTTCTGTTGTTGCTGTGGCTGTTTCCCTGGAGGCTGATATGTTATGCTCCATATATTCAGAGAGATCTTCATCTGAACAGATCATAAACTAATGTTTTTCAAGTAAGGGTGCATATAACCCTCATGGGTATATGTCTGGTTTTTGTTTTTTAACAAAGTATTCAACACAAGCCAATTAGATCTGTCTCTGTTTTGGAGTAAAAGACTCGTGGAAGTTGCAGCAATGCAAGAGAGTATTTGTATGGAAACAGGAAACAACAGCCTGTGTAGCTTGTGCTCACAGATATAGTACATTTTATTTTATTTATATCTGCATTTCCTCTTTGCACAGGAGGTGTTTAGAATTCTCTGCCAAAGATCACCACATCCTTAGCAAACTATAAATCCTAGGATTTGATAAGATGTAGAAATGACAGTTAAAGTGTTACCAATGTGGTATAACTGCATAGTATGGAAAAGATTTATGAAGATATTTGGGGCAACTACAATTAGATAATCATTTTCTTGTTTGCACAAAGAGTCATTCACCAGAATTCATTTCATGCAATTGTTAAGACAAACGGTGGTATGTGAATGACACTATGGACCTTATCACATTAGAATGAGGATTCTCAATGCATTGTGGCAAATCCATGGGATCCCGGCAAGGGGTGTGGAGAACCCAGTGCTCCATGTTCCACATTGCCTGATTTATCATGCCCCCATCCCATGGAGGGAAGCGTCACTGCCCAGCTTCCCCCCATTGTTCCAAAGGAACTTGGGAAGCCTCCTATGCTGTCGTGGTGGCATCATGCTGCTTCCTCTCCTCTTTCACCACAAAGCATGTCCAGAAGTCTCTTTGCGCCATGTAATGGGCTCTGTGTGAAAGGGGAGAAGAAGTGGTGTATGATGGGTAAATCAGTCTGTTTGATTAGGTCGTAAGAATCTGCTCTGAACAGTAGTTTAAACTCTTAGAAAGCTCTCCAACATACTGAACTAAATATGTACAAGCAAGATTGACAAAGAGGAAGAGAGGTGAAAGACACAAAACATGAGGAAAGCTAGAATTGATGATACTCAAATGCTACCCTGAAATTCTTGGCCTTCTGTCTGCTGGTGTGGGTTCCTGGCCCAGAGCATCCAACTTGTCTATACAAATAAGCTGCCCAATGACATCTGGCCAGCCACAGGTTGCACCCTCTCCCTAGTTGTTTGCGTCAATCTGGAGTCCAGGCTCTTAGACAGGAAGGGCTGTGGCGATATTGAAAGAGCAAGAAGTGATCCAGTTGAGCAGTTTCCAAACACATAAACAAATACATTGCCTTGATGCTTTCTGTTCTTCTCAGATGAAGCCAGTAGACTTGTTACCATGGAGAGAAGAGAAGTTGATCAGACAAAAGTGGCACATTGCATCAACATGTGCCCAAAACAGCATTTTTTTTCTTATGCCAAGGTTTACCTGGGGAAGCAGCCAAATACTTTCATCCGCATACAATAGCTGTACAAAGTAAGAGGACATCAGCTCTTCTGCATCTCCTCGAGGACAAAGGTGGGGTGTTAATAAAGTAAATCATCATCACCATCATCATCTAAGCTAAATAGAATCTCAGTGATGCATGTATTTGACTATTTCACAATTGTTTTCATGATCTAAATCCTCCAGTTAGTCAGGAAGCTCACTGAGTGACCTTGAGCGAAGTCACAAACATCTCAGAGGTTGTTGTGGGGAAGATAGAACTTGTTTTAAATTGTGACCTGTTGTTTTAAATTGTGATCAATTTGTGTGGTTGTTAGCTGCCTCGAGTCCCCATGGGAGAAAGGTGGAATATAAATAAAATAAATAAATAAAAATAAAAATAGAAGAAGGGTCCATGCATCCTACTTAAGGGATATATTATATCTCTATCTGTATTTCAAATAAATGAACACATCTGGCTCCCCGTGGTATTCCTCACTGTCAGCAAAACAAAAGGATCTCAAAGGTTCTTTCCAATTTTCTGAGTCATGGGGTCACATGTTTCCAGAGAAGCAAGACTTTGAAGGTAAAGGGTGTATAGATAGTTGGGGGAGACAATAGCCATTGGTAGCCCAGAGTGAGTGAACATAAAACTTGGGGAAAAGTTGTGGACCAAAATATGCAAAAGAATTTCTGGACAACCCAAGGAGGGAAAAAAATGCCATAACAATTAAAACACATAAGTCACATTTCTGTCTGCAGGTCATTTGCCATTCCTTAGGGGCAAAAGTAAGTCTGCATTCAACTTGTTTAGTACAGTATTGATTTGTAGATGATGAAGACAAGTTTGTATGTCTTCTAAGCATTCTGCGTTTTAGACATAAACAAAAAAAAGTGATAATGGAATCATTAATTATTCTATTCCCAGAAGTGGAAAATGGCAAAAAAGCCTCTCATTTCCACTAGGAAGAAAGCCCTTTAAGACCTTGAGAGGACCTTTTGCTAAGTAGAATTAAGGAAGTTTCCTTTCAGGGATTTCAGCATCGGTGGGAGCCAGTGTGATATAGTAGTTTAAACAATGGACTACAGCTCTGGAGATGAGAATTTGAAACAGTCATGGAAAACCACTGGGTGACCTTGGCCAAATCACAATATCTCAGCCCCAGAGGAAGGCATATGAAAACCTCCTCTGAACAAATCTTCCTAAGAAAATCCTGTGACCATTGCCATTGAATCACTGATTCAGTAAGAAGCTTAGAGTTCCTTGAATGTAGATCCCAAGCAGGCTGTATCTTCTATCATTCCTAAACAGTGCATCAACGGTGAAGGGTAATGGAATCTGCAAATGCTCCATTTGATTATGTTCTTATTTTAATTGTGTTTTTTGTTAGATGGATAGTTTGTTTTTTGTCTTATGGACATTTGGTCCCAAGTCACCCCGAGTCCCTTCAGGGATATGGTGGCAGAGTATTTTAAAATTTGTTGTTGCTATTATTATTATTATTATTATTATTATTATTACTCCAAAGATCCACATACTGAACACAGGCATTTCATTCTGGTTTTTTGTTTTCTCTGTGCAGTACTGGGAAGCTTTTCTGCTTATTTTTGTTCCAGAGAGTGATTTTCTGTCCTACTTAATAAAATACTTTATTTTTAAACTGATGCTCCAGTTGACACAGAAGAGATTTTAATGTTTAAGATAAACAGTTTTTCATTAAACAAAGCTATCCGATGGCAGTAATAAGCCTGCTCAACTTACTTTGAGGCACTGCAAGAGGTAGAAGGAATAGAAAGATCAAGTAAAGCAAAGAGTTACAGTTCGGCATATAATCATTTCCTTTCTGTTAGAATTATAGAAGCCAAGAAAATTTGGCCAAGTTGCTTCATTTTCTATTGTAAGTTATTCAGTTTACAGAGTGCACTTGCATGGGACTGCACCGTATTGTGTTTTATTCAGTATTGTATTTTACAAATGCTTGTAATATAGCCTCTTGGCAGGGAGGAAGTTGTTAAACAATCATACTTTTACATCTGTCAGCTCAAGGCTATTCAGACTTGTTCCATTGGAAGCTGAACATTTCAACTATTTCCTTCCTTTCATTTGTCCTATTTCTCCCTTTTCAGGGTCGGGCATTGCCAGAGAAGGTAGGGACTCCAGTGAATGGCTGTGGTTCCTTGGGAATTCACAGCATCTCACATTGACATAAATAAACAAATCATTCTATTCAACATTTCTCACATATTTGCCCATACCTTCCTGCTTTCAGTAGTGGTTCCCATGTTATCTTTGGTCAGATTTTGCCAGCTGCTGTTCCCACATCTTGGTTCACAAAAACAATGTACTCCATAAACTGGTAGTGTCTGTCCGATGGAATTTTCACCCTCAAATTTGGAAATATCAGAGGCCATAGAAATAACGGATCACCAGGGATCATGGTAATATCAGAAAATTTAAATAATTCTGGAAGACAGCTTTGAGAAGGAGAATCCATAAGTGCATCCACACTATTTAATTGATTTATTTTGCCCTACCTTATATTCTAAAATTCCAGGACAGAATTCAGTAAAATGGGTGTGTAACAGACCAATTAAGCATAAATTTAAAATACTAAATGCATATTAAATCATTTAACACTTCAAACCAATAATAACATTTTAAATGATTTAATACTTGCAGTTATATGCACCATTTGCCCCAGTATAACTTGGGATGTGAATGTAAACAATTAGATGTGGATCTGAATTTGAGTATCCTACTGAGCATAATGTTCTCTATACAGAAGAATGGGAAAGTAATGTATGAAATGAGTTTTGGGAGAGAAAGGAAAATTTCCCACCAGACTGCTGGCCACGACACTCTTTCTCCATGGTGTGCTTCTTTATGTGAATTAGAACTGGAAAGACTATTCTGTATTATTTGTTTTCTAGTTCAAGAAAAACAGAAAGAGGCTCCTGACAATTGATAAAACATATCAGAAAGAATACTAGAACAACGAGATGTTCACACAGTCGCCCCCCCCCCCCCCCAATATTTGAAAGACCTGAAGCATTGTGGAGGTTTTTTCTGTTTGTAAAGAATGTTTTTGTGTGTGCACAAACAACTCTCTAATGCAGGTTTTCTTTGCAGGAAATGTGTTTTCTGCACAGAAAATGTGTGTGGATTTTCTGCACAATCCCCCTTCCTACATGTCTTTCTTAGCACAGCACTCTGGAACACCTGGTTATGGGGAGAATATTGTGTAAATTGTGTAAATGTTCTCTCTTCCTGAAGGGGGAACACTACAGTAACAATTTCTTCTTGCATGCAAGATTGTAATAGCTTGCACTCTTTGATTTCCCCAAAGAAGACAGGGATTGGGCTTTGGTTCAGTCAGGATCCCCACTTCCATGAGGTATTTCCATGTATGTAGTCACTTTACAATGGATCCCCCTTTCATATATATTGGATCCAGGGACAAGGGGTGGGGGGTACTGGTGAATGACAAGGTTATCCTGTGTAATTTCTCAAGCTCTGTGTGTGCAGCCTTCCATCTGTAGTCCCTGTGGACAAATATAAAAGACAATTTCCCATCACAAAGACTTACTGTCTGAAACAAACAAAGGATGTTTATGTCATGTGGGAGAGAAGGAGACAAAAGGGAGGCAAACAGCCATTCTGAACATTTCCTTACCTTCCCCAACTGCACCTTCTGCAAGTTCTTACTCAGCAGCCCATCTATATTAATTAGAGATGTGCATCTGTTCCTTTTGCCCATATGGATAAAATAGTCCTCTGTAGCTCCTGCATTGTACAGTCACAGTTAAAGCCACAAAGTCATTAATTCTATTGAAATGAGCATATCTGATGCTTACTTAATCATGTGTTTAATTGTGGCTGCAGTTTCAACTGTTAGAAGTGTGATATTTCATGATTCTCACCTTTCAACAGACATTCAAGATTTCTAAGGGTCAGTCACGAGATCACCTGAAGTACTGCTATTTTTAAAATCTTGCTAATTTTAATTTTAGGTAATAAATCCATTCCCTACTGAGTTATTAAATGGCAAAAGGACCTGCAAGAGGACAGAGATGTTTCAACCAGGAATCTACATAATAGTACACAGTATATCCTTAACGGTTTAGGTCTCAGCCTCAAAATCCTTATCCAATTTATTCTCACTATTATGATTACAAAGGGAAATAGTATTGTTGGCCCTCCATATCCATAGATTAGATTCTTTATTCATTGATTCAACTGCTTTCACTGCTCAAAAATATTAAATCCAAAAAGTAAATTTTAATTTTGTCCTTTTATGTAAAGAATTCCATTGTATATAAAGAAACTTGAGCACTTATGGATATCAGTATCACCATGGTATCCTAATCAAGTCTCAGTGAATATGAAGAGTCCACTGTATTTAAATATGGAAGAAAAACAGTGAGATGTATTTTTACAATGTTTCCCAGCCTTTAATCCCAATATGGCATTACTCTATATCTCCCATCATCCACAATCAATGTAGCCAATGGCCATGGATAATGGGAGTTGTACTTGAATTCCAGAGCCAAGCTAAAAAGTCCCTTCATATCAGAATGTATGCCTTATTTTCTGAACCTGTTTCTCTCTTGTTACAAGCATAATTTAGTGTAGGGGGGTGTCTTTTCATTCTTGTCATTATTATACAATTGGGTATGGTAGTAGATCCCAATTTGCCTTCTGCTTCTCAACGATTGCAACCTGTTGTTTTGCTACCTCTCCTCCCATCAGAGTGAGCTTATGGCACACATTGAAGGGCACTCACATTTTTCCTAAGGACTCTTCTTGTGCTTGAATAATTTGCAAGATCTAGCCATCTGCATGAAAGTTACATAAACATACCTGTGCAGATGGAATGGTTCTGCTCCCTTTGACAGCATAAATATTTGCATTGGTGGAAGGAACTGAGAAGATGGACAAAAAGAATGAAGTAAGTACAGGAAAGCAGGAAAGGTGATGCGTTATAGTTTATTTTCTCCTCTAACCACTTTTACTTTTTACTTTTTAAGTAACTCTCAGGGGACTAAAGATGGCTAGGACACTGCTGTAAGGAGAATTAGAAGAGGGGAAGACTAAAAGAACAGGAGGGAGGGAAAGACCAGAAAAGAAGAAACAAAATTGGGTGAAAAAGAGGGGAAATAAAATAATAGGTATAAGAGCATGACTGAGCAGTATCTAATCGAGATGAAGTTAGTATCAGATACATGAGTAATGAAAATAAATCACAGATGTAGACCCAAAAAAGCTGGGTAAATTTTATAGTAAATAATAAACTAAATTTCCACCCGTGAATACCCTTACTTTAACTAAGCTTACAATACATTCCTCATTTTTTAAGATCTTTGAAGAAAGGACTTAATTCAGTCCTACCACATCATCACTGGTATGTTTGATGAGGTCATATAAAGATGAAAGATCTTGGTGGTTGTTCTTGGGATGTGAAACGTTTTCCCAAAGGATGCTAATCTAGTCTCAACAGCAGGCAGGTGTCTTGTTATTCAGACAATCTTTTGCATATGCTGTGGGAAGTTGATGGAGGTTTTAAATTGACACACAAATTAACTTATTCTAATTGGCTGGGGATCCCAGGGACCATCTAGTCCAATATCCAACCATGCAGGACCAGACAATTGTAGAACTCCTAAAAGAAGCCCATTGAACCTCTGCCAAAAAACCTGTAACAATGGAGAGTCCACTACCCTCTAAGACAGTCTGTTTCACCATTTCTTTTGTGTTCTCCCTCCTCCCTTCTATTTTGTCACATCAACTAGCATTTCTTTGAAAATTGGCCATCATAAAAATAGTAACTCTAAGCAATGTCAGCTGTAGGATTAAATCAGCCTCTGCTATAACCACGTTTAATATCTCTGTGTTCACACCTCATTCCCTTGGGGAGAATGTCTCTATGCATAACTAGAGCTATTAGTTCCATCCAAGATTTCAGTTTTGAATGTGGACAGATGATCTGGCAGGGAAGATGTTTCTGTATCATTATTCACAACCTTTAGATAACATTGCATTTGCAAGAGAAATGGGATTTTATCTTGGGCAGACACCATTTCTCTCTTTTTTGCAAGTTTAGTTTAGCTGCTGATTCAGTTTTAGTGTGAGACAAGTTTACCTTTAAAATAGATGATTGCTCGATGTTTTAAAGTCTGTTCATGCATTTCCTCCCTTCCTAGTTGTGTGCTCATGTATCAGGATGTTATTCATGAATTCTTATCTCTTTCTACCTTTCTGTTAGTAAGTAGAATAGTTTTTATTTATTTATTATTTATTTATTTATTTATTGCATTTATTGACCGCCCCTCTCAGCCCGAAGGCGACTCGGGGCGGTGAACAACAACAACAACAAAGAAGACAGTGTACAGCGGGTCTAGACATACAAACCAGACAGATACAACACAACATATACTTATATTAAAAATCCGCTTCGTCAAGTCCTGGGGTCATAGCCAAAATTCGTAGTCCTAAATCATTCCAGTGTCAATTAACTATGCTCAGTTGAAGGCCTGCTCAAAGAGCCATGTTTTTAGGCCCCTACGGAAGGCCATCAAGGAGGGCGCCTGTCTAACTTCAACAGGGAGAGTGTTCCACAGCCGGGGGGCCACCACCGAGAAGGCCCGCTCCCTCGTCCCCGCCAGACGTGCCTGTGAGGCGGGCGGGACCGAGAGAAGGGCCTCCCCGGATGATCTCAAGGCCCTCGTGGGCTCGTAGGCCGAGATGCGGTCTGCAAGGTATTTTGGGCCGGAACCGTTTAGGGCTTTGTAGGATAGCACCAGCACCTTAAATTGGGCCCGGTAGCAAATCGGCAGCCAGTGGAGTTGGGACAGCAGAGGCGTTGTATGCTCTCTGCGTCCAGCTCCCGTTAACAACATGGCTGCCGCGCGCTGGACTAGCTGGAGCTTCCGGGCCGTCTTCAAGGGCAGCCCCACGTAGAGAGCGTTGCAGTAGTCGAGACGGGATGTGACCAAAGCGTGTACCACCGTGGCCAAGTCAGACTTCCCAAGATACGGGCGCAGCTGGCGCACGAGCCTGAGCTGTGCAAATGCTCCCCTGGTCACCGCTGAAACCTGGGGCTCCAGGCTCAGCGATGAGTCCAGGGTCACACCCAAGCTGCGAACCTGTGCCTTCAAGGGGAGTGCGACCCCGTCCAGCACAGGCTGTAACCCTATACCCTGTTCGGCCTTGCGACTGACCAGGAGTACCTCTGTCTTGTCTGGATTTAATTTCAGTTTGTTCGCCCTCATCCAGACCATTACAGCGGCCAGGCACCGGTTCAGGACTTCGACGGCCTCCTTAGTAGCAGGTGGGAAGGAGTGACAGAGTTGGACGTCATCTGCGTACAGGTGACACCGCACCCCGAAACTCCGGATGATCTCACCCAGCGGCTTCATGTAGATGTTAAACAACAAGGGGGACAAGATGGAGCCCTGAGGAACGCCACAGGTCAATGGCTGCGGCGTTGAACAGGAGTCCCCCAATAACACCTTCTGAGTACGACCCTCCAGGAATGACCGGAGCCACTGCAGAGCAGTGCCCCCAAGGCCCATCCCTGCAAGGCGTCCCAGAAGAATACCGTGGTCGACGGTATCGAAGGCCGCTGAGAGGTCCAGGAGCACCAACAGGGACACACTCCCCCTGTCTAGCTCCCGGCGCAGATCATCCACTAAGGCGACCAAGACCGTCTCGGTACCATGTCCCGGTCTGAAACCAGACTGTGCCGGATCCAGATAATCCGTGTCTCCCAAGAATACCTGGAGTTGTGAGGCCACCACGCTTTCCATGACTTTGCCCAAAAAGGGGAGATTGGAAACAGGCCGAAAGTTGTCCAATTTAGTGGGGTCAAGTGATGGTTTCTTCAACAGCGGCTTTATAATAGCCTGTTTTAGGCTCGCTGGAATCTTGCCCTCCCGAAGGGAGGCATTAACCACCACCGTTACCCACTCGGCCAATCCCCCTCTGGCCTCCTTAAGAAGCCAGGATGGGCAGGGGTCTAGGATGGACGTGGTGGGCCTCATTCCTCCAAGTATCTTGTCCACATCCTCGGGTTTCACAAACTGAAAAGAATCCAACAAAATCTGACAAGCAGGTGCTTGTGTCACATCCACAGAGACTGCATCTAATGTGGCGTCCAGCCCAGCGCGGATCAAAGCGACTTTGTCTGCGAAGAACCGAGCAAATGCCTCACAGCGCACTGCCGAGTTGTCAGGGCTCCCACCCGTAGGGGGAGTTAAAAGACCTCTAACAACCCGGAACAGCTCCGCCGGACGGTTTTTTGCAGACGCAATAGTAGCCGCGAAGAAAATTTTCTTTGCGGCTTTTATTGCCGCGGCATATGCCCTCAAAAAGGACACAAACCGTGTTCGGTTTGACTCGCTTGGATCCGATCGCCACACGCTCTCTAGAACCCTCTTCTTTCGCTTCATCGCTGCCAGCTCCTCAGTGAACCAAGGGGCTGGTTTAGCTCGGTTACTCGAGAGGGGACGTTCCGGAGCGATCTTGTCAATAGCCCTGGTCATCTCCCCATTCCAGAGAGCGACCAAGGCCTCGACACTATCACCTACCATGGTGGCGGGAAACTCCCCAAGAGCCGTCAGGAATCCATTCGGATCCATAAGCCTCCTGGGGCGGACCATCTTAATGGGTCCTCCACCCTTGCGGAGGTTAGGTGCCGCAGCGAGCCTAAATCTAATCAGGAAGTGGTCGGTCCACGGCAACGGAGAGGTGGACAACTCCTCCACACCGCCACCCTGCTCCCATCCCTGGCAGAAAACCAAGTCCAATGTGTGTCCAGCGCAGTGGGTGGGGCCAGTTATTTGCTGGGACAGCCCCATGGTTGCCATGGCTGACATGAAGTCCTGAGCCGCACCTGAGAGGGTTGCCTCGGCATGGATGTTGAAGTCCCCCAGCACAAGGAGCCGCTGGGACTCCACCGCCAGGCTCGAGACAACCCCCGCTAGCTCAGGTAGGGAGACTGTAGTGCAGCGAGGTGGACGGTACACTAACAGAATCCCTATTCTGTCCCGGTCACCCACCCTCAGGTGGACGCATTCAAAATTTGTGGTCTGCGGGATGGGGCTCCTGGTTAGATGGATGGAATCTCTATAGACCACTGCGACCCCGCCTCCCCGTCCTCCGGCTCTGGGTTGGTGTTGCACGGAGAACCCTGGAGGACAAAGCTGGGAGAGGTTTACGCCCCCCGCTTCATCCAACCAGGTCTCCGTGATGCACGCCAGATCTGCCCGCTCCTCCAGGATTAAGTCCTGAATCCAAGTTGTTTTTCCGTTGACAGATCTGGCGTTCAACAACACCACCTTCAAGCCAGAGGGCCCGCTCACCTGGTTACACCAAATCACCTTAGGAGACCTATTTGGAATAGTTAATTTGGGCAAGCGGTCCGAATTAGGCCGAATTCGGGGTCTCCTTCTCCCGCATCTCCTCCTTCCCACCACGACCTCTATGGGGGCCCCTCGGCTAATGGAACATCTCCCCCCCTCCATGCCGCAATTGTGGGTCGTAAGAGTGTTTTCTCCTATGCTTGTTGTTAAGCTTGTTAGTTCATGCCAGCATCCCCCTTTCCCCTCCTCCCCCCTCCCCGCCACCCTCTTAATCCCAGGCTCCGGGCCACCTCCTCCTCCGCCCCCTCCACCGCACCAGAGCAGCGTAACTAATATCCAAAGGGGGGCAGGGGACCACATGGGTAGTGGCGATTCAGATGATGGTCTCAATCTAGCCAGTTCTTGAGGTGCAAATATCGCCAGATTTTAAAGTGCCAGTTCTTAAGGTCCTTAAAGTGCAAGAGTTTCGGGAGCAGTCCGTCAATGAGCAAGGGTGATCGAAATTACTTAGCAGCAACACACATTCAAGGCACATGAACAAGTGCTAGGTCTAAAGTGCTCTACTTAGCAGTATAAAGTGCGGCACAGAGGGAGAGGGTAGAGGTGAAAGTGCTGAAGCAATCTAGCAGCAGATGTGACACATGTAAGTCACAGAAGCAAGAATTGGTTCTCTGATAATCTACTATTCCCCTGTTCCTTTTGTCCATTAATTTCTGGAACTAAGATTTGACTTTTCTTTCTTTTCTTGGTCTTCCGTACTTCATGGTGTAGATGGTATAGACTGTATGTGCATTTTAAAAACACCGTCAAGTCATATGTATGTGAACAGAATATGAAATGTAAATGTAAAAAAGGATGAGAATTATGTGTGAGATTGTTTTTAAGATGTAAATAAAGTTGATGATACCTTAACTCTTTATTAACCTTAAACTTGGCAGTTTTGCATGAACAGATCAAGACCTTCATACTATCATGCGCCATATGCGTTTATTCAAAAGTAAGGTCTAATTGATTCATGCAATTTTAGAAGGTGTTAGGACATTGAATTGGTACAGTGCTCTAAAGGGTGAGGGTGTTTTGACTGTTTTCTCACATAAAATAAGCTCTCTGCAGTATGATGCTATAAAAGAAAGATGTACTTCTTTGCTAAAGTTTTTCCCCCTTGATTCCATTGCATTTCAAATTACATTCCACCATAAATTCCATCACCTGATGTCTACCTCAGATTGCTGCAAGCATAGACCCTTAATTTAATGTGACATTCATTGTAATTCAATAAGAAACAACAAAATTATTATTTTATTATATTTATTTATACCCGGCTTTATCTCCCACAAAGGAGACTCAAAGATGTTAGTTTGTAGCATCTCAGACTCTTGGCTGTACATTTAGTTCTAGGCTGTATATTTACATCACTTTGACCTAAATCTAATTTTGTCACAGCTAGATAGTTCCACTGAATCAATTAAACTTGCATAAGTGTGGATGTATGAAATCTAATACTCTGTTCTATCTGGGAATAGTACCTATGCTGAAACCAAATTTCTGGAGATTTACTATGTTTGTGCATCCTATCCTCAACCCAGTTCTTGAATAATGACACCAAGAATGGGAAACCTGGGAGGTTCTATTCTTATAGCTGATATCAGGAAGATGTCCTCCTGGACCCCTTGAGAACCCCAAGGAAGTTCAAAGGATGAATTGAATTCATTCATTTGCCATGATTATGTACAGATGCAACTTTCCGTTATACCTGCATATGTCCCCAGCAGGATGCCAGCCGCTGTTTCCTTTCTGTGCAAACACTTTGTAATTTGCACAATCCCCGTTCATATATTTCTGTGTATAATAATTCCTCAGAAATCTTGCTGTGGTATTACTCTTCTTGCTGGGATATATTGAGTGTTGGGAAACCCCTTTCATGACTGCAAAATTAATGATATTCTAGCATGGAGGGTGACATATATCTGGAAAGTCCAAAGAGTAAGCCAGTCTGAGTTTGATCCAGTAATTATTCTGCTTTTGGAACCTGACTTAATACAATAACATATATTGTGTGTATGCAGGCCATATATTATTGTTATCTTACCTTTTTCCCAGTCAGGAAAATAATGAAATGACCCAAAGTGCTTGGGAACAAAAGTCATTTGGATCTAAAAAAAGTTTGTGTTTTTTTGGACTACCCGTATTTGTAATATATACATAAAATACATAAAGCTATATCTTGGAGATGAGATACACATTTAAACACAAAATTCAGTTATGTTTCACATATACCTTAAACACGCTGGAAATGCTGTTAAGGTTGATGGGAGTTACAGTCTAACAACACCCAGAAAGCTTTAGAATTCCTACCCTACTCTAAAAGACAACTAACTGAAACTTACAGTTCTCAAAGTATTATTTCCAAGTTGTAGTGCTAAGCTACATAGTATCAGCAGTCCACATACTGTAAGTCAAATTTCATACATTTTTGAGATTTGCTAATCACTGTGTGAGTTGCATATATGTTTGAGAGATGAATGATAAAAACTAAAATTAGGTGCTTTTGTGTGTGCATGCATGAGTTCCTTGCAATTTATGAAAAAAACCTTTTTATATACACTTCCCTTTTGGGGTAAAAAAAAATAGATGGAAAAGATGAGTTCAGTTAGTATATTCACCCTCCTTTGTCTCCATAGAATTACTCCCCATAGTATTTCATTGTCCTCTAAGCTTTTGTCTAGCCAGGCTCTAAATAATAACACATCAGTACAGATGGTTTGCTGTCCTCGGTGCCTTTTCCAAAGGGAAGAAAAAAAGCACACTGGTTCTTCTAGCCAGGATGTTTACTGAAAAGGAGAGATGAAACAGATATGATTGTATCTCGGGCTTTTTGTCTTTTTCTAAATGGTACAGAGGGAAGGCATACAAAGGAAGCATTTGGGGTGGAGTAGGTGAAGGAAGAAAAATGTTTGCTTAGTCAAAGAGTATACAGCCATGGAGAAATGCCCTAATGTTCTGAATTACATCCATTTGTCTGGCATTGTCCAGGTTATAGGTACTCCTGAGGTGTTAGCCTCCTTATCCCCAGCTCCATTCATTGCACCTTGGAACAATAGCTGGTTTCCATTTTCAATAGTAATTTTGAATTATTCTCCCACACACATGAGAGTAAATCCTTTCATCAGGACTGATGGACGAGGAGCAGCTGTGTGTGTTTCTCAATGTCTATGGATCCCCCATAAGCAGAAAGGCTGTGATCCAGAGGAAGTGAGAGCCAGTTTTGTTCCTAAATCAGGTGGCTGCAAAAAGGCAAAGAGCTTGTGAGGTCTGGAAATCTTTCAGCAAAGCTGAGAACAAAGACATTTCCCTCCTACAGCTTTGGACGAGAATGTGCGAAATCACCGAGGGTTTGTTTCATTCACCGAAGACTACATAAGCCATCTAAACCAGCCTTCACGTACATCCCATGATATTAAAGACACCTCTAATCTGCTACATAAATCTTAGAAAACATCTGCCATATCTCAAAGGGAAAGGCATCTTCAGGTTGTCTCTGTTATAGCCATTCATTGCTGGACAAAAGTGTCCCCATGCTGTAGAAAATCCAAACAGAATCTCCTGATGTCATTTCCATTAAGTCTGAAATCAATCCTCATAAGCTACTTCCTTAACCAAAAATCAAATAGGTAATATGTGAACAAGAGATAAATTAGAAATGATTTTAATTTGGTATGCAATTCTTTGTTATTTTTGTAATGGAAGGAAACAATGAGTAGTCTGAGCAATTTTCTTTCCATTACAAAAAAAAAAAAAAAGGATTTGAAAACTGTATAAACCGCAGTCTAGTTGTTTAGTTTGAGGCCAGGCAAGGATTTTTTTGGCAGTGGCATTGTTAGAAAAAGAGGAATGATGGGTCATAAATCCTTATACATGCAGAATAACTGATTTATCTTCCAGTTCCCCACAATCATGGTTTCAGCCTTGGTTCTGGCACACCAATCTATATATTTCTTTGTTATTACAATGGACATTTCATTTTTATTCTCTGAATGCTTTCTAGGATGACTTAAACTGGGATGCATAAATTGTATATCTAAATATGCCATTGGATTATAACAAACTTTTTGGCTCGGGATCCCTTATAGCCTGAGCAATTTTTACATGACCCTGCAGATAGCTATATAATCTAGGTATAAAAATCAGACACCACTGATAACAAATCAGCATTTGTAAAGCTTGCTAAACAAGCTGGTTTTCCTTTTTATGAAGTATAGCTGAAGCATATTCTGCAGAATCCACTGTAAATGCTGCACAAGGTATTTGTGCAAATGGCTTACAACAACTACTATGTGACCTTCAGAAAACTTTATTATTGCCAAATCTTTGGGACCCCAACACTGAACTAAGGGAACCCACAGTTTAAGAAGTAGTGGGTTAGAAGGTATATTATCAGTTTCTGATGGTTTAGCCTAATAGGAATTGTAGTCTAACAGCTGGGGCTGTGCAATAGATGAAAAAAAGTTTCTAAACTCATTACAAAATTAGGGTGTGCCAGTGCTTCATTTCTAAAGTGTTTTTAAAGTGTCATGAGTGAAAATTAAGTTACTATAATGAGAGTAACAAAATTTTGTTACTTTTCGTTATACTAATTGAGCAAGTGGGAAAACTTCAGGGGGTCCTTTCTCCCTCATTTTTATAGCTTGTTACAATGGTAGAACACATTTACCACTGTTAGCCCATCAAGTTTCAGAACATTTCACTTACCCACAGATTTTTGGGGAATTTTCACAGTTTTTAGAAATAATATTTTAAAAATGTTACAAGAGCTATCCCCAAGATAACAGGGGATCATCCCCACCCCAACTTTCAGAAATATTCATACATCTACTAATTTTAGGGAATGTAGCAAAATTTTGGCAAAACATTGAAAAATAAAATCACAACAGCTATCTCATTGAATGCCTGTCATATTAACCAATAGAATGTCCATTTAGGGATTTCTTCCCAGCCCAGTACAGAGATTTACTTACTAGTGTTGGGATTCAATTTCACACTGCCCAAGTCTGCAGTTATCAATGAGGAAGAGTTATCTTTAGAATAGGCTGAGGGAAATCTCTTCCCCCTGTTTCCTGAATAACAGTTGGAATGTATCTAATTTCTTCTCTCCTGTCTGTTTCTGCTCTCATTCTGATTGGTTGTGTACAGAGGCAGCCCTAGGTAATTTTCAACAGTAAGCAAACAGTATTTTGGTGCCACCCCCCCCCCCAACCAATCACTGATATATATTTTCTGTTCGTCATGGGAGTTCTGTGTGCCATATTTCAATTCCATCATTGGTGAAATTCAGAATGCTCTTTGATTGTAGGTGAACTATACATCCCAGTAACTACAACTTGCATATGTCAAGGTCCATTTTCCCTCAAGAGCGCCCCTGGGCAAAATCAACTATACTGCAAATGCTTACTTTGCGTAATGGGTTGAGCCGCCCCTGGTTATGTAAAATTGAAACCTTTCTACTGCAAGCCCTTTTAAAAACCGTTTTCTGCTTTTTACATTGGAATGTGTGCTGTGTGCTTTGACATCTCTCTCTGCCTGTGTGTCAGGAGAGATGCAGTGCATGATATTTTTCCCTCTCTTTAAAACCTCAGAAGAGATGGGTGTTAGAGTAGCTCAGATCATGAATAAAAAGTAGTTAGTTCTTTATTATTATAAATAAACCCTTTCAAGACTTTCCATTTTTGCCTGCCTAATCTCTAAATTCTTTACAGCTACATCTCAGAGCACTTGACATTTTGCTTGTTGTGAGCTTTTTTCTTTTTCTTTTCTTTTCTTTCTATCTTTCTTTTTTATTGTTGTATCAGGAGTGACTTGAGAAACTGCCAGTTGCTTCTGGTGTGAGAGAATTGGCCATCTGCAAGGATGTTGCCCAGGGGATGCCCGGATGTTTTTGATGTTTTATCACCCTTGTGGGAGGCTTCTCTCATGTCCCCACATGAGGAGCTAGATCTGACAGAGGGAGCTCATCCGCGCTCTCCCCGGATTCAAACCTGCGACCTGTTGGTCTTCAGTCCTGCTGGCACAAGAGTTTAACCCACTGCGCTACTTCACCGTGTCCTGCTCCACTTTAAGTGTCCTGAATGTATTTTGGATGCTCTGCTACTTATTTTTGGGTAGTTTTCCCTAATAACTAGAAGTATCAGTTAGTCCTCCTCTTTGCAGATTCAGCAATTTATTGGAACTCTGACTGGCTGCTGTTATGAAGAGACTATTTATTTATTTATTTATTTATTTATTTATTTACTTACTTACTTACTTACTTACTTACTTACTGTATTTGTATACCACACTTCTCAGCCTTTCTGGTGGCTATCCTGATTGGGGCTTCCTGATGTTGAGCAGAATTCTGAGAAATGCAGCAGGGCCATTTGAATTTTCTGGCATAGGGCTCCTCGCCTTCCCAGACTACATTTCCCAGAATTCTGTGCTTTCTCAGTCTCTTTCCCAGAGAACTCTGCTCCCTGCTAATTCCCTCTCCTTATGGTGAGAGGCCATTAATTTAAAGAGGAAAGGTAGCCTTTTTGGCTTGGCTTTGCTTTGTTTCTTTGCGCTGAAAATGGAACTGACTTTGGGAGGCTTCTGAGATTTACAAAATAAGAAATGAAGAAGTATTGGGTAGGTTTTGATTCTTAAGTTTTTAGTGTGGGCCACGCTTACGTGTCACGCTTACATCATAAGTACAAATTTAACAAATTTGATATAACTTATGACAACTTAAAATGCATATCCCTACTGATAACACATGGAGGGCCACACCCCTGGTTTAAGTCTATGGGATGTCTTGCTAGAAGAACAGGGATTTTTTAGTGCATAAGCAGCTTACATATTTTCTTTCCAATGCTATATCACATTGGCAATGTTGCTATGCTTTAGTTTTGCCAGACAAAAACTGTTTAGTTATTTTGCACCCTTCAAATTCACAATGATGCAAAAACATCATTCAGTCTGCTGGCATGCACTCTGCACTATGTATTTTCCATCATTCAGAAGGTCCTAAATGCCGGGTGATGGTATAAATCTGCTTTTGTCAAGCTTTTTCTAACACTTTATTTTTTAAAAATACAAAGCTGCAATACATGGGTGAAGTATCTAAAGGCTCCTATTTTTGATTTTGCTTGGTAAGAGGCAAAGGACTATGATAAGCCTTTTGCTGTTACGTTTTCTGGCATTCTGTCAATCTAAATTCCTGCCAATTTTAAATATGCAGTTTTTTAAAAAAAAAAACAGTAAACCCCACAAACAAAGACTCAACAAAACACATCAAAATACCATGGGCACTGTAACTGTATGTCTTCGAAATCCCTGCAAGACAAATCAGGAAAGAATATTGTTAAATTACAACAATCCTCTTTGCACCAGAATATTATTACAAAAGATGGTGTCTCAATGCTTTATTTTGTTGGGAAAATTTCACAGAAATATGCAACACAAATTGGAATTAACCAGATGACTGCATGGTTTAACATTAAGCATTGCAAGTTCATCTGGTTTCATGGTTTTTGCAATGTTCCCCTGTGGTCAGCTCCCACATTGTGCTGGCAATATTTTAAATATGAAAGGATGTGATTATTTCCTGTGACATTAGCATCTTAGATGAGCATCCATAATGCAAAAATAAAAATGGATACATGAAGACCAGATGACGGGGTCCCTGGCCCTTCGACAGCTCACTGTGAGGCATTTTCTCAGTTCTTCGCAGTTAAAGTCACTCTGATTCGCTCCTACCTGGACACCACAGTTATTGCAGTCTCTGAAGATGTAGCGAGAGCACCTGCTTGTCCGGTTTTAATGGATTCATTTCAATTTGTGCAACCCGAGGACGTTGACAAGATTCTTGGAAAGGCGAGGGCAACCACTTGCCTTAGACAGCCATGGTTGCCTTAGTGGTTGATTTCTGCAGAGAGCTCCACAGGAGAGTGTCCCTGTTGGTTCTCCTAGACCTCTCAGCGGCCTTTGATACCGTAGACCACGGTATCCTTCTGGGGCACCTTGCAGGGATGGGTCTTGGAGGTACTGTTCTGCAGTGGCTCCAGTCCTTCCTGGAGGGTCGTAACCAGAAGGTGTTGCTGGGGGACCCCTCGGCCCCACAGCCATTGTCCTGTGGGGTCTCGCAGGGCTCAGTATTGTCCCCCATGTTGTTTAACATCTACATGAAGCCGCTGGGTGAGATCATCCAGAGTTTTGGAGTTTGATGCCATATGTTTGCAGATCACATCCAACTTTATCACTCATTTCCACCAGATTCTAAGGAGGCTGTCCAAGTCTTGAACCAGTGCCTGGCCGCTGTGATGGTCTTTATGAGGGCAAGCAAATTGAAATTGAATCCAGACAAGACAGAGGTCTTCCTGGTCAGTTGCAAGGCCGAATAGGGTATAGGGTCGCAACCTGTGCTGGATGGGGTTACACTCCCCTTGAAGGCCCAGGTTAGCAGCTTGGGAATTCTCCTGGATTCATCACTGAGCCTGGACTCCCAGGTTGCAGTGGTGGCCAGGGGAGCGTTCACACAATTAAAACTTGTGCGCCAGCTGCGCCCGTACCTTGGGAAGTCAGACTTGGCCATGTGGTCCATGCTCTTGTTACATCTAGGATAGACTACTGCAACGCACTCTACGTGGGGTTGCCTTTGAAGACTGCTCAGAAGCTTCAAATAGGCTATGGAACTCCTTCCTGGTGAGATCAGGTCGGCCCCCTCCCTCCTGTCCTTTAGAAGGATGGTAAAAACTTGGCTGTGGGACCAAGCTTTCGGGACAGGGCAATAAAGCGGCAATAGGAAAGATGACCAGGCCAATTAGATTTGACGCGGATGACTAGGACGGTTTTAAATGGTCTATTTTAATATTTTGATAAATGTTTATTAATGTTTATGTATTGTATGTTAATCTGTGTCCCGGCATTGAATGTTTGCCATGTATATGCTGTGCTATGCCCTGAGTCCCTTTTGGGGTGAGAAGGGCGGAATATAAATGTTTCAAATACATAAATAAATAAATAAGATTTCATGGATTGTATTTGTTTGTATTTTTAGACATTTTGCTGGTATCACAGCCATCTGAGGTGAGGTAGATGATTACTAGAGTACAGATAAATTATTCTTAAATTTTTTTTTACAACTGACAGAATCTCTAGGAGATGCAGCCACTTCTTATGTTGCCCAAGAGATTCTGACTATGGAGGCTTGCAAAATGTAATGGTAACTTGTGGCTTAGAGATCAGTGGAGGACTGAATTTCTTTGACTTTCAACCTATGCTTCAAAAGAGTTCATTTAAAGTTCATTTCCCACTACCTTTGCAGGTTTATGATCCCACTAGTTCTTTATTATTGGCTGGTGGTACTTGTGACATAAGTTCCAATGAATCAATTGGGCCACAGAGTTGTGCCTCTGTTTATAGTCCGTTTGTGTGATTTTCTTGCAGTAGCTGAGGATATGATCAATGGTTTCATCAGCTTCCTTGCACAGTTTGCATTTTGAGTCATCAGCTGATTTTTTTGATCCTGGCCTTAATTGCATTTGTTCTGATGGCTTGCTCCTGGGCTGCAAGAATCAGGCCTTCTGTCTCCTTCTTCAGTGTTCCATTTGTGAGCTGTGCTTTCAGAAGTTTCTGCTGTGCTTTCAGAAGTTTCTGATGGGTGCCATCTTGTCATGGTGGTGGTGGTGGTGGTGAGGGCTTAACTGATCCAAGGATGCTGAGAGCTGCGCTGGTGGTAGTGTAACTACCAACAGGTCCAACCAAGTCAGAGAGGTCTCAGCTGAGGAGTGGAACAAGAGCATCTAACCCATTAGCACTATGGAGAAACAAACCAAAACCAAGTCTATACTGGCTTGGTCATTGCCCAGGATAAAAAGGACCGTGGTGGATGCTGCTGATTCTGGACATCCATCAACAGGTGGGCTACAGAATCAAAATACAAATGAACAATCACAGAAGTGGCAGAAATATACAATGCACAATTATTATTATTATTATTATTATTATTATTATTATTATTAAATCCAGTTCAAAGCAGATAATGTAGATTTTATACAGCTGTATAGAAGGGGCCTGAAAGAAACTGACTTTCTATAGATCACTGAGATTACCCTATACTGTAGAATGAATGCAGTTTGACACCTCTTTAGCTGCCATGCCATCAAGGGAGTTGAAATTTAGTGAGGCACCAGCACTCTTTGGAAAAGAAGGCTAAAGACCTTACAGAATTTTAACTCCCATGGTTCCATACATTTGAGCCATGACAGTGGAAGTGGTGTTGAACTGCATTAATTGTACACATTGTAATTATATTATTGTATTTTTGGTATTTTAATGTGTTAGTGTATTACGGAATGTGATGTTTTTAAACGATTGCTTGTGATATTATTGTTGGAAATCGGCCTGAGTCCCTAAATAAATAAGTTCTAAATAAATAAATAAATAAATAAATAAATACATAGATTCTAGATGTACCCCCAGTGGGTTTTCAGTGTCAATTGAGAATTTGAATCCTGGTCTCTTGCAAGCGTAGTTCATTACTTAAACCACCCACCATGCTTATTCTCTTACGATGGAATGCTGTTCCATATTTGGTTTTCAATATTGTTTCTGCTATACTCAGTTCCAGAAAAATACATGAAAATATTGTGACTAATGTAAATTCCATTTGCTATCTAAATCAACACAAGCCTCTTTCCTCTTTGATCTGGTACTATATATTTTATCCCTGTGTTTGCTTTGTTGAGGGAGGGGGAAAGTCATGGAAATCTCCACCACAAGCTGGAGTTTACCAGTTGAATTAACCGAAGAGGTCTGCCTGACGCCAAGTCTGTTGCCCTTTCAGCAGCTAGCAAAAATTTCCCAGGGTTTTCAGTCTTCTTTTTACTCCTACTGATTGTTTTTCTTTGCCTTTCCTGCCTTTTTAGTCTTTATCCTCAGAGATTGTTTATTGGCTTTACCTGTCTTTAAATTGTTTTTTGCATTTTTCTTTCTTTCATGTAAGCCTCTTGTTGAGCAGTGGTCAGTAGAAATGCTGGTACAATAAATAAATCATAGATAATATATGACAGGTAGGCTGTGCCAATAGGAAATATAGGCAAATCCCAAACTGGATGAATTAGTTTCATACCACGCGAAAAGCTCTTTCATTCCAATGGAACCATCTAAGTAAGCAGAACCTTCCATAATCAATGATAATGGAATTTCTACTGACAAAACTTAGGAAAAGACAGGTTATTTTGTCTTACACATGTCAAAGATAAGTTGCTACCGTAGCAATATTAAAGCAAACACTGCACACATTGCTTACCTTTTAGGATTGTAGTTTCCATAATCCAAAACAAGGCAGAAACTGATAGTTTATCAGAATATATTTTACTGCCTTTGAGAGGCACATCTGATTGCATACTCTCCAACATTTCACAGATTAAAACAGGCCATGTAATGTCAGAATATGGCCAAGACGGGTAAAAACATATTAATATGGAACAACACACAAGCTGGAATGGGTTGCAGCATGGCAAACTAATTGTTTATGTTTGCAAAATGGTAATGAGGGTGCTTCCAGACAGCATCAAATTGTGGGTTTTAGTCAGGGGCAAAAAAAAGAAAGAAAAATAAAAGAAACCCAGGACCTGAGAAAAGTTCCACATACAGACCTGTTAGTCCCAGGATTTCTGCCTCCATTATCCACACTTTATCCTGGGATTTTTTCAGCCCCCGAGAAGCTGCTGCAGGATATCTGTCAGAAATTTCAGTGTTTTTTTTTTTTTTTTAAAAAAAAATCAATATGCGAATCATTGTATGAGTTCATTCCTGGGTTATAGAGGCTGCGTGGCCATCTGTGCAGACAAGTTTGGCCATGTACTTATGTCTGGGAACAACGGGGTGATGTTCCTGGGTGATACATGTTGCAAAGATGGCACCCAGTTTGTAACGATGCCACCAATTTGTAAAAGTTTGTAAAGGAGCCACTACTTTGTAAGGACTTACTAAATTGATAACACAACTAATAACTTGTAATATTGATTTGGTCTTTCTTCAATGTGTGGCATGGCTTAACTTGAAAGTATTTGTAACAGAGACTTGGCTTTAGAAGAAACTGTAACAAGTTTATTGAAGTATAGAAGAAGCTTGATGGTTTCAATGTTTCTTAACTCTTAAAGGCACATTTCTTCAGAGGTTACATTTATAATATTTCCTATTTATAACATTTATAACATTGACTATTCCTTCCACTGAACAGGTTTCAAACTTATTTTCCTTCAAAATGTGTTTCTTCCTTTAACAGATTGCTTCAGGTACAAGCTTATTTTTTTCCTTATGTTATTTCTGTTGCAGTAAAGATTCTTATTAGGGTTCTCTCCCCCTTTTGCTCATACACTAACTAATAATATAAATAAGTCAACTCGATCTATCTAAACTACACAGGCTAAAAGCCAAAACCTTCCTGATTCTCAACACAGTAGAATCAGCCTTTCCCTTTAGTTCTTAGACTACAAACTACCTTACTGGTTCTCATCACACACCAGTTCTCAACTGGTTCTCAACACACGCCTTCCCTGTAGTTCGCTGACTACAGACTGACCGTTTTAAAATGACTGCCCTGCCAAGTGGCAGTTGGCTCCACCCCTTTTTCCATGGCAACCCAGCTCAGAGTGAGCTAAGCTGGCTAACATTCCCCCAGTTATGCTATTCTATATACTTACCTATCTATAATTATACATGACTGTAGATTAAAATTCACACTTCACCACACATGTCTGTTCCTGATTGCTTTTATCATAAAAACATGGGAAAGTTGATTACATGGCAAAACCTTTGTTTGTGTGTCACTTGCCAGGGTAATGTTTTTTTCTCTTGCCAGGATAAAGATTTTGTCCTCTGGTCAACTGTTGCCATGTGTTTAGAATACAACAGATCAGGAACCAACATCTATAACCCAGGAGCAAACCAACATAAAAATCCCGTATTTTCAAGTGTATGGACATACAGTGATTCAAATACCCACATTTTCAGGCCCTAACCAGGATATCCCCACACCTGAAAATCCTGAGTTTTTTGGCCTTTGTAGCAATTGCTCCTGCGTTTTCTGGGATGTCATTTGGTCACCCTCCATTTTGAACTGGGAGCTTCTGGGATAAAGATACTGTGTGGATGGGCCCTGAGTAAACACTAAGTAGTGTCTTTTTGAACATTGTAATGAGGGTCAGGAAGGAGTTAAGCCATAGCTTGAAGGTAATTATATATATATTTAAATAATGTTGTGCAAGAAACAAAGTGTGGGTACATTGAATCATCTGAAAGCAAAGGTGTCACTGTTTAAGCTACTCATTTGTACCATCTCATATTTTGGAGTATTTTAGATTTCAAAATTCCAGATAAAGGCTGTTCAACCTGTACTAAATTAAACATAAACTGATACCAGAATCTAACCATCATTCATTTCTTAATAATATTGCAGCAATCTGTACGACGTAACAGTAAAGACATCCTGAGTGGTAATATTTGATACTCCATATAGCCATAATTTCTGTAGCTCAGAAAGAATGAAGTAGAGTGGGAATAAGTTTGGGGTGACAAGTGTAATGATATGAAAATGCTTCTCAGAAATTTAATTTCCTTCCAAATAATTCCTCTCCCATGATAGCAACTTTTCTTGGTCTAATAGATATTCTGACAGCAAAAACTGAGAGTACTCTAATAATTGCGTGTTCCTGACACGGTTCATGAGTCCCAACCAAAAAACCCCAAGAAACAAAATTCTTACACAGATCCATCCACAGCCTCGGGATTGCTCATGTTTAGCAACAAATGGCACACATACGCTTTAATTGGACAATGATGATAATCATGATGTCTGCTTATCATAACTTACTAAAATTATTCCAACTCTTTCCCCCGTGACAATCATGCAAATATGCCACAGTTACATACATTTGTGCTCCATAACATTGTTCAATATGTCTGCTGCCTTATGCTGCCTCACTTTTCTCCAGATTTTGGAATATTTTGACATGAGGGAATTTTGTACTAAGAATAATCACATTTGAAAAACCTAAAGTTTGGAAGTTACATTTTTTGACTACAACTCCCAAATGCTCCCAGGAGTGTAACTTTCTGTGAAAAGAACTAAATTGAGAAACATTCATTTTGAGACTGTAAATCTCAGAATGTGCCAGACATACGACTAAAATTTTTTTTTACCAATATCTTAGGGGAGAGCTACTGGAAACCATGACCATGTGCTTTTCAAAGAACACACAGTTCTGGAACTTTGGGCTTAATTTAACCCCCCCCCCCCCAAAAAAACTTAAAATATATAAAAGTTAAAAATAAAAGACAAAACAAGAACGAGTGGCCCTTATCTGCATAGCCAACGACTGCAATATTATCATGTTCAAATGAGGGTTGGAACAGAAACTTAATTTTGTTTTTAAACTATCTTCTAATTTTGCAGCAGAAATAAGATCCTGGGCTAAAAAGCTATACATCTTGTTATTTATTTATGTATTTATTTATTATACGACACTTTCTCTCACAGTGAAACTCAAGGCAACTAGAACTTAAAAAATATCTGCTTGAGAGTCCATATGTATAGAATTTACAAACAAACATAAATGATTATCTGTAGTACTTGCTTTGTTTGAATGTATCTATAAAATATGCTAGGATTTATTGGGAGCATAATGACCTTGACAAGACGCAGTATACCCTCATGGTCATTTGTTTGTTTGTTATATTGCCTTTCTTCCAATATGGGATCCAAGAGGGCTTACTACCTGGATTAAAGCAAAGTGATTCCTTTTCTGAGGCATTCTTGAGTCCTCTTTGGGGAAAAGGGGGCATGTAATGATTAATTTAAAAAAAATAAGCAAACCTATTCCATTAAAGTAATACTAATTTAAAGCAATATGGAATGATATAATGATATAATTGCTTATTGGTAATTTATGGATAATGTGTTAAGTCAATTGTTATATGTTGTATGGAACCACTGCTGTTTCTACTGTTTTTACTGTTTGTGAACCGCCGTGAGTCACCTTCGGGCTTGAGATACAGCGGTATATAAGCAAAGTAAATAAAATAAATAAATAAATAAATAAATATAAATATATAACTATGAGAATAGCAATAAAAATAGAAGTACTGTACAGCCTCCATATCTATAAAATATATGCTCCTAAACTTGCCATGGAATCAGATACCATGTATAATAGCAAACTTGGTTGAAAGCCATTAATTTCACCAGAAGTTATCATAGAGTTGCCACAAAGGATGTAGAAAAATCCTAGAGAAAATATATTTTGTCAGATGTGGGTGGTGAAACCAAAGGCACCACATGTACCCCATTAAGAGACTCTTCTGTACAACCAGTTAACTGCCAAAGCCTTTAAAAAAAATGGAAGGGAAGCCAAGAGAGGAAGATGTTCTCACCAGCCGGGTCAAAGGACATTTAACCAAATACCAAATTTACAAAATCTGTGTGGTTTTTTTCTTTCTTTCTTTTTTCTTTTTCTTTTTAATCTCTGTGTTTGTTTTGCTCTGTTAGAATTGTAATACAATGGTTGCTGATGACACGATAAATAAATAAATAATACCAGCCGGGTCTGTGGTAGTGGTGGAAATTACAAACTCATCGGTTGGGCTTAAAATTGGTGACATATTCCAGTACCTTTCCATTTGCCCCACTGAGCCTGCTGGCTCCCATTCCATGATGTCTATGCCTTCACAATAGCAACACGGGACACTTCCTGTGTTGCACAGGGATCAATGGGGAGAAAATGGGCATAGGATGGAATTTGGGGTAAGTCGGGTGATGAGAGGCATGGGGAGACAGGTTCCCCATGCCCTCTACCGGGCACCATGGGATTCCCCATGTTCCATAGGAATTCTGGAAGCCAATGTGATAAGATTCTAAGAGAAGCCCTCCCATGAGGTTCTTAAGACTTGGACAGAATTAAAAGCCAGGAAGGTTTTGCTTCCATTTTCAGTTAATCACATTTCAGTATGAGATCTGAAACCTTAACTGTAATGAATCTTAATTGCAATTTATTGAAATATGTCACTTTTATAAATCAAAGTTTGATGGTGGTTTCTGTCAGGAAACTACAACCGAAAGCAATCACAGTTTGCCTTGGTTTTGCCAAAATGATACACAATGCTACAGCAAAACACAGGGGTGAAGCTCACCTAGGATAATTCAAAAAACAAGAAACAATAATCTAGTGTTAAACCTGCAGGAAATCACAGGAGTTCCTGTGTGCACAACTATGGACACTGCAGACATCATATGAAGACTTGATAATTGTTAAAGGGTCACTACTTGGTTAAAAAATATGAATTGTTTTCTCCAGGAGAAGCATCTTCTAAGAAATGGGTCTCTTTTCAAACATTTTTATTCTACTGGACACTGACTAGCATTAACTGTCTTCAGATTTGTATCTCCAGGACACCTCTGACCTTTGAAAAACTAAATGCCACAACCTTATCATCTTGGATTAGATATCACTTTGGCATCATGTTAGTGTATCTATGTCCTGCCTTCAGCTTAAATACTGTAAATGCAAGCCAAGCCTATATTCATTCATCTTTGTCTCTCTCTCTCTTTTTGAACTCCTGTATCAAGCTCCAGGAGAACACGGTTATAAATTAACTTTTCAAGTAATGAAATTAAATACAAAAAACCATACACAACACCTGATATAAAATGTATGCATGGATTACATTTCCAGGGTTATATAACATCATGTTCCCATTTATTTATCTCATTTTGAATTATATCCCTTTCTGCTGTAGAGCCTCTAAGGAAATTAGCACAATCCAAAATTTATGTGATAACTATAAAGTCTACATTGAAATCTAAGTCAAAACTGATACTAAAGTCTCTTGGAATAATAATAATAAAAATGCCTGGAGGAATTCCCTAAGAGATTAGATTGGACTTTCTATCTCTGTTATCTGTCTTTTTCAGTATCACTTCCAAGCTTACAAGGGTTCCTGGGGTGATGAACAAATCCAAACCAACTAAAACAACACAGACATAAAACTGTTTTTAAAACATTAAAATCCTCTTCAAAAACTCATAAAAGCAATCTAAAAATGGCCTGGTATATACAGATGACCTATAGATATATATGTCTGCTGACCTTTTCACAATGGTGGCAAGTAAGCAAAAACAGCATGAAGTTTTGATAGGTTTGAAAAGTTACTTTTTGGACAACATCTCACAGAATCCCCCAAGGCTCCAACCTCCTTAAACTTTGCAACTTCTTCTGATTCTGGGTAGAATCCTCCAGTGAATCAAACTTGCAAATCCACACAAGGCATAACACAATGGATTTTTATATTTAGGCTGCAATCTTCAGCAATTTTAACAGGAAGTTACATCTCATGTATTTCCATGAGAATTATAACATTTTCATTATTATGGTGTTTTAAAATATCAGTTCTTCTAGGGAAGGTCATGATTATAATATCACTTTTCACTTTCAGAAATATTCCCATCTCAGTAAACTGAATGTCTATCAAGCACTTCTTCCTGAAGATAGCTGACAGAATAGTTGTACAGTTCACACTGAAAGCAGTGAAATATCACTTTGTTACATACGCATTATGATGAGACAAACTGAAGCAAATGATGTAGATATTTCTAACATTTAGTAGGATATGTCCTAATAAAAACATTTATACTTGTGATTAAGAAGACACTAACTTTGAATTAATCACATGTATGAACATTCAATAGATACACCAGTGGCTCCTACTGTGACAAGAACACAGATATTTGGAAGAACATAAATAATTGCAACTGTATTTCTTCAATTTTGGACTTCCTAGCAGTCTTGAATGTAGCTGATTTATGTAACCTAACTTATTGCCCCAGAGGAATTCTTCTGAAATTGTAATTTTTAAATTTATTAAACTTTACTGGCGTAGGAAGGTCCTAAAACACGGTGAACATTTAGGGCAATTTTTTCATTTTATGTTTGAGGGTAGCCTCCAAGTTCTCTTGGAAAGGATTCTCACTAGCCTTCTTTGATTTTTTTTGATTTTTTGGGATACAAAACAATTAAAATACACAAACAGAGCAAAAATACTACAAATACACACACTAAAATGTACCTCCATAAAAGCTACACATCAAAATGTTTCTCTATGAAATATATATTAAAACAGACAAAACAGAGATTAAACAAAGGACATGCATTAAAATTCATGTTTATGTTTAAAGATTGTCTGGGTAGGCCTGCTGGAAGAGACAGGTCTTTACTTGGGTCTTAAATTCTGAAAGCTGATTTAGCTGTCAGAGCTCTACTGGCAAGTCGTTCCATAGTCTTGGGGTGGCTGATGAAAAGGTCCTCTGGGTGATGGCTGCCAGCTGGGTTCTGACTGGTTGGAGCATGTGCCCCCTCAGAAGACTAAAGTGTGCAGGGCGGATTGTATGGGAGAAGGCGATCCTTTAGGTAACTTTTAGGTAACTTTGTAATTTGCCCACAAACTAATTGGCAGCCAGTGGAGTGACTTTAGGATTGGTGTAATATGCTAACTCCTAGATGTTTCTGTAACCAATCTGGTTGCCATATTAGCATAATATCTTAGGTTGACTCCATGAACATTTTTGTAATCAGTGACAAGTAGTAGTTCTGTTGTCAGTGAAACAATGAAACTGCATTTTAGCTTTAATCAAAGCTTTAAAGAAGTTCTCCAAGATATTGAACCATACCCCCCAACTACATACAATAGTTCCTTTAAAGTACAGATTAAAAACTGGATCAGATTCAGCTCCTTTTCAACAGTAAATAATAATTTTTGTTAATATCTGTTAAGAGTTGGTTTGTCATTGCCTTTCTTTTAAACTGAGAGAGTGGGGCTTCCATGATTCCATAGCATTGAACTATGGCAGGCAAAGTGGTATCAAACTGCATCAGTTCTAGAGTGTAGATGCTCCCTTAGTCTAACACTCAACCATTTCACCATGTCTTTCACTACAAAGAATGTACAACTGCAACTTGAATAAATTTAAACAACAATTTATTTATTTGCACACAATAAATATGCTCTTAATTGGCAACAATAACCTGTGTATTATGGAAGAGCATTTTTGTTAATAGTCAAGTTAGAGAACCATTATTCATAGACTCATAGAGTTGGGTTTAACTTGCATCAGGGTGAAAATATATTTATCAGTAATGCTGTACAATTGCAGCCAACAAAATATTTCAGATCCAAAACAGGTGGGAGGACATGCATGTGTGAGAATGTTAAAAACTGGCCCGCTTTTTAAAAACATAAACGAGAGCCAAGGCTCTTTATTTTACAAAGCTATAATAACCGCCAAGTGCAACGTAAATGGTGTGGAAGGGACAGAATTAGGCTATTATAGCCAAAAAGCAAAACGAGCAAAAATGCACATCTTTAATACACACAGCAGCATAATGGGTGTTTTGGTACAAAACAATGTAATTATGCAGAAACATTGCAGGCATTTAAATGTCAGGACGAGGCAATGCTTAATGAAGTTAATAACATAGAAGCAGTTTGAGATGTTAAAAAAATAAATAAATTTAAGGTGCTGGGAGCATAAAAGCAACAGCAATTGCTTAACATGATAAAAAGGGGGATATTTTCAGGCTGTTTTAAATTTTAAGAGCTGCCAAAAAATAAACCAATTAATTCTCCATGTTCCTCATGCAAAGTATTTCTTTATTTCAAACCTGCAAGATAAACACTAGTTCCTATGAGAGACATATTACGTAATAGGTGCTAACTGGATGAAGCCAGGGAGTGTAGCCGTATTGGTGATGAATGGATTCTTCGTTTGGTATGAAGGAGAATGACTACAAGAAATTACACGACCCACTTTTGAGGCAGGGAAGATTCAGACAGGTTTCCTTGCTCTGCAGTAGCTCCTACCTTGCTTCCAATCCTAGGGTGCATCTACACTGTAGAATAAATGCAATTTGACACCACTTTAACTGACATGGCTCAATGTTATGGAATCCTAGAAGCTGTAATCTTATAAGCTCTTTGTCCTTTTCTGTCCAATAGTGTTGGTACTGCACCAGACTACTACAGCCATAGTAGTACAGCCATATTTTCTAAGGTTATGGGCACAGGAAGGGAAAAAGATAAAACACAAATGGCAGTCAAAGTGATGTCAAATTGCATTAATTGTACAGTTCAATTGCAGACCTAGTCTGCTACTCTTAGGGTTGCTGATGTCATAGAATCATACAATCAAAGAGTTGGAAGAGACCTCATGGGCCATCCAGTCCAACCCCCTGCCAAGAAGCAGGAATATTGCATTCAAATCACCCCTGACAGATGGCCATCCAGCCTCTGTTTAAAAGCTTCCAAAGAAGGAGCCTCCACCACACTCCGGGGCAGAGAGTTCCACTGCTGAACGGCTCTCACAGTCAGGAAGTTCTTCCTCATGTTCAGATGGAATCTCCTCTCTTGTAGTTTGAAGCCATTGTTCCGCGTCCTAGTCTCCAGGGAAGCAGAAAACAAGCTTGCTCCCTCCTCCTCCCTGTGGCTTCCTCTCACATATTTATACATGGCTATCATATCCCCTCTCAGCCTTCTCTTCTTCAGGCTAAACATGCCCAGCTCCTTAAGCCACTCCTCATAGGGCTTGTTCTCCAGACCCTTGATCATTTCTTCCTTCTTTCTCTCTCTCTCGGCAACTTTCCCCAGAGAGCAGATACTATCCAAAACATGCTCTAACCCAGTGGTTGACTATCCAAAACATGCTCTGACCCAGTGGTTGACTATCCAAAACATGCTCTGACCCAGTGGTTCTCAACCTGTGGGTCCCTAGATGTTTTGACCTTCCACACCCAAAAGTTCTAACAGCTGCTAAACTGGCTGGGATTTCTGGGAATTGTAGCCCAAAACACCTGGGGATGCACAGGTTGAGAACTACTGCCTAACCTATTCTACTCTTCCATCCAATGCTGTGAGTATTGATTTCTGACTTCTTCATTTCCATTCACTCTCTGGACTTTTCTTTCTTGGAAGGAAGATGTTTTGGCTTTGCTCACTGAAGCCGATTGCCAAGTACAGCTCCTTGCCCCACCGCCTTAGTTAGAATTTGGATCCATTTAATATTTCCTTTCAGGGTGTATATCCTATAATAAGCACTAGCGTTTCTTGTTTTCATAAGTGAAGAATCTGAGTGTGATTGCTTTCCAGAGTAAAGTGCATTACTCCAGGCATCTGGATAATTCAAAAGGACTGAATCGCGTAACAAGGCTGCAAGCTCACTTTGCTAACATGTGCCATGCCACCTGTTAGAACCATATTATCAAAGAATTGGACAGAACTTCAAAAACCATGTACCCTTAACGGCCTTTTGGTGCAGGCAATCCACTACTTTAGTAGATTGGAAGCTTGAAAACTTCTAATGAAAGAAAGCCCTTCATCTTTCAAGTCAATCTGTGTCACAGTTAAACAACTCCTGCTATCAGGAAATGCTTCTTAATATTTAGTAAAAATATCGGTCTAGCTAGCTAGCTAGCTAGCTATATCCTTACACACTTTGATCCCATTGTTTCTTTTGAGAAAAAAAGAACACATATTTTCTCCATCATGTGTGTGACATCTCTTCAAATATTTCAAAATGACACACATGCTACCCCATAATTGTCTCTTTTTCAGTCTATCCCTACTCAACACATTTTTTAATAGATGGAGCTAATACAGATTAAAGGGATCCCTGTCCTCCAGAGTCCAGATTCCTATGGCCAATGCAATACTAGCTGGGAGATTCTGAGAACTCTAGTCCAAAAGGTAACCTTTCCTTTGAAAACTGCCAACTCCTATTGTATGCTAGTTCAAAGATATTGGGCTAGGTTGAGCAAAAGCAGAAAGGTATGTCATGATATAACACAAAACAGAAAATTCACACCCAGGGTCAACATATGTATGTGTTAGGTAAAGGTAAAGGTTGTCCCCTGGTATTAAGTCCAGTCATGTCTGACTCTGGGGTGTGGTGCTCATCTCCATTTCTAAGCCAAAGAGCCGGTGTTGTCCATAGACACCTCCAAGGTCAAGTGGCCGGCATGACTGCATGGAGCGCTGTTACCTTCCCGCCGGAGTGGTAGCTATTGTGCTCCTTATGTATGTGTTACCGTTCACAAATCACATTACCCATGTTATAATTAATAAAAGCTAGATTTACTCTCTTACTTCAATGAAACAGAAAGCTTGTTTTGCTATTTTAACGGCACCGGCCCGCTTTAAAAAAAAAAAAAACTTTGATTAAGCTGATGTCACACTTTAAAAAGTCATACACACTATATGTTGATAAAAGTACTGTATATACTTGAGTATAAGCCTAGTTTTTGAGCCCCTTTTTTAGGCTGAAAAAGTCCCCCTCTGCTTATACTTGAGTCAAAGTTATTTATTATTTTTATTATTATTTATTCTATTATTATTATTATTATCTATATTTATTATTTTACTCTATTATTATTATTACATTTATCTATTATTATAATTACATTTATTGTTTTACATTATTGTTATTACATTTATTATTTTAATCTATTTATTATTGTTATTATTACATTAATTATTTTACTCTATTATTACTTGAAACACAACAAGATGAGTCCACAGCAGACAAGACCACTCTGCTGGCTGTTGTATTGGATCAAACGTCAGACACTTCTCAAGTGTCTTGGACTGTGTGATGTATCGGCAAATAATGTGTTCAGATCCCAGTAAGGTGGTCTTCTACAGCTGGCAAATGGTGATTTTGTCAGCACTGATTGTGCTTAAGTGCAAGCTAAGGTCTTTAGACACTGCACCCAGTGTGCCGATTACCACTGGGACCACCTTTACTGGCTTGTGCCAGAGTCTTTGCAGTTTCATCTTTAAATCCTTACATCGTGTCAGCTTTTCTAGTTGTTTCTCTTCAATCCTGCTGTCACCTGGGATTGCAACAATGGTGATCCATACTTGGTTTTTAACACGATCGTGAGGTCAGGAGTATTGTACTCCAAAACTCTGTCAGTATGAATTTAGAAATCCCAAAGTAGTTTGATGTGTTCATTTTCTGTAACTTTTTCAGGCTTGTGATTCCTCCAGTTCTTTGTCACAGGCAGATTTTATTTGTGACATAAGTTCCAATGGATGATCTGAGCAATGATATTATGCTTCATCTGCACAATCTTCTTGCAACAGCTGAGTATGTGATCCATCGTTTCCCCTGCTTCCTTGCAGCGTCTACACTTGGAATCTGTAATAACTCCATTATTATTATTATTATTATTATTATTATTATACTCTATTATTATTGGAAGGATACGTAAGCACATTTACATTGAAGAAGGTTAGAATAATGATTTAATCAGAGTTGGACAGTCTTATCTTAAATTATAGTTTTATATAAAAATTCAAACATTTAACATACTGATGCCTCAGTTAATGTAATTGTATTGGTATCTATTTTTATTTTGAAATTTACCAGTAGCTGCTGCTTTTCCCATCCTTGACTTATACTTGAGTTTTTGTGATAAAATTAAGTGACTTGACTTATATTTGGGTTGGCATATAGTCGAGTATATATGGTATGTCAAATTAGGAATACAAAGACCTGATGTTCTGTTTAAGTTAAGTAAAAGAAGGTACAAATCTGAAGGTTGGAAAATCAGGAAGGAAAGAGAGAAAATACAGATATACACGTGTTCCTTTTCATACAGCTTTAGCAAGTCTAATAAGGACAGGCATGGAAAGTGGTGACAAGAACATCAACTTTCCAAGTTCCTCAAGTACACGAAGAAGGTGATTGGGAGAATGAGTGAGCAAGTGACAGGAAATCATTGCCAAGTGAATTTAATGGGCATTCAATGTGATTGTTGCTTAACTGCCTGAATGCTTTTACAACATCTTGACTAAGAAATGAATGCAGTGAGGGCATCAGAAGAGTCTGACATTATTGGAAAGGCAGCAATCTCCATCTAATTAAAGTCTTAGTATGGGTCTACCATCATATATAACACATTTGGTTCATGATCACAGTATCAGAAGCTGATTTTTTTCTAGGCATGACTTCACATCAGACATGCTTGAAAAACTACCAGAATTATCTAGTAAGCATCAATACTGTCCACGATAGCTATGGGATTTTGAGTGTTACAACTCAAAAAGTAGCTTTCCTAAGTAGTATCCTAATCCACTTCTCCAGTAAGGTGAAGAATCTCTGATAGGATAGTTAACCATATCTGGGATAGGCTGTAAGGGAACCATCTCTCGTGTTCCAGGCTCCTGTTCCAGAAGCATTTATAGATCCAAGGTCCGGGTTATAGGGCAATGTAGACTGATAGAATCCAGTTCATTGAAGTTATTCCACATTATGAAATTGGATTATATGGCAATATAGATCCAACCTTAGTTACAAGTCAACAAGGAAGATAGGGATGAATAGGGTCGAATAGGGCCGTAGCCAGAAAAAAAAATTCGGGAGGGGTTGAATTTGGGGGGGGGGGTTGAAAATTCCACGGGGGGGGGGGCATTGAAACCTGCCTCCTAGCTCACGCTGAAGCAAAGAGCACAGCAGGAGGCCGAGGAGCCTTCAATAGTCTGCAGCTCCGCCCCTGTCAACCACCTCCACCAAGTCTGGCCTCCTTAATGAGAGCATTCAACACACACACCCCCAACTTGGTTGCTTCGCTACATCAGCTATTGCTGCAAGCAATGACAGTGTGAATAAATTGTCAATATTTGCTTGAGATAGTGCTTGCAGTTCTGGAGGGACTCTTAATTTCATAGACTTAGCATGAGGATTTGGTTAACCAGTTAAAATTCATGAGTAAACCATGTTTTTTAAAAAATCTGAAACATTTCGGGGGGGGGGTTGAATCCCTAAAACCACCCCCTCGCTACAGGCCTGGGGATGATCAGAAGAGATTTAAAAGTATTACCACGCTCAAACAAGAGTTCTACCCAATACACATTTTGTTACCTCAAATGTGCTTCCTTTTCACATCTTTATGCTTCTGCCATTTTTAAATTGATCTTTCTTTCTGTTTTATTCTATGTGAATGTGTATTTATACATTATTTATTTATTATGAAGTACAATTTCTTATTTAAAAACATGTAACAAAAATGGGATGGGGTATCAAGGGGATGGAACAGATTCGATAAGAGCATTTTGAGTAAAGTTCTCAGTCATGGAATGAATTAAACTCTTAAGTCCAGGTTTCACTGTATGTTGGAATGAGGGTGTGGGTGGGAGATGGCCGATTGATAATTTATCAAAAGATGTATCAGTCAGTGAGATCACTTATATGTCATCTGTTTCAGTGCTTAAAGTTTCCAGTTCTTAAATCCAAAATATTTCTTATATTTCCATCTATATAACAATTTACTTCAGGATCAGCAAGCTCTGCCAACCTGGGGAACAATCTTCCAGTACAAGGACACATCATGGTCTGCACCAGTTCTAAAAATGCCCTCCTTGGAAAACATTAAAACCAAAAATTGTTGGAAGTCTACTATTTGTCTCATAAAAATGGATGGAAGTTTATCTTTTTTTTTTCAGAAAAGACTCCTAGTTAGTGGTGGAGTAAGACTTGAGAGGTTACTCCTGAAGTCTTCTAAGAGCAAAACCATATTTTGGGGCATATAAAATGCAAAAAATACCCCACAAAAATCACAACAACAACAACAGATGTATGGGGGCAGATGCTACAAAAATATGTCTGGCTGCCCCATGGAACTTGTAAGCCACATGATTCCCACCCCATCATCTCCCAGGTTATTTCAATCACCAGAATATATCTGAAATCAATTTGATAAATGCACTCAACCAAAGGTCTAATTTATCTTCTTCTTTTTTTTAAAATTAAGAAGTGAAAATCAGAAGTTAAATAATAAGCCGGATTTTAAATATCTTTGAATTTTATTTCAGTTCCAGCAGTGGGATTGTGTTCCCAGGTTCCTAGATGAACATGTGTCTATAACAAATAAGCAAAGATTCTGTTGTTTTTTAAAGTAAGGCTTGCTTTGATTAAGAATGAAATAAGGGAAGACTTGTTATCTATTTTTTGTTTGTTTGTGTTCTTTTATTGAGACAAAGGCAAACAAAATGAAGGCTCTAACTTATTATACCTGGAAAGCTAGCAGAAAGGATAATCCATTAGTCTTTCATCTAAAGAACAGTAGCTTTCAAAGAACGGCCGCTGCCTTATTGACAATGAATAAGGCTCCTACTGGGAGATTTGTACTGAGACAATTCAGGTGAAGCCACAAACATGCTGCCAAGTGAGTAACTGTTCTAGCTGTGACAGAGTTGATCTAACAATTACCTTCTTCAGTAGAATAGTGGTCAAGAAGTCATTTGTTATGAATCATTACAGATTTGTTCCATCACACTATTTACTAAAAATAAAGTCAGTGTTTATACTGATGAGGATTGGAAAATGGAATATAATTTCAAGATGCATATGCGAGCAAGTACTTATGCTGGCAAATGTATGTTGTTATTATTATTATTATTATTATTATTATTATTATTATTATTATTATTATTATTATTTGAAACACAACAAGATTAGTACACAGCAAACAAGATCACTATCCGGGTTGTTGTATTGGATCACACGTCGGACACTTCCCAAGTGTCTAGGATTATGTGATATATCGGCGAATAATGCATGCAGATCCCAGTAGGGTGGCTTTTTGCAACTGATAGATGGTAATTTTATCAGCGCCGATTGTGTTTAAGTGCAGGCCAAGGTCTTTAGGCACTCCACCCAGTGTGCCAATCACCACTAGGACCACATTTACTGGCTTGTGCCAGAATTTTTGCAATTCAATTTTTAAATCCTCATATCATGTCAGCTTTTCCAGTTGTTTCTCTTCAATCCTGCTGTTGCTTGGGATTGCAACATTGATGATCCATACTTGGTTTTTTTTAACCACATCATGATGTCAGGAGTATTGTGCTCCAAAATTCTGTCAGTCTGAATTCAGAAGTCCCAGAGGAGTTTGATGGGTTCATTTTCTGTAACTTTTTCAGGCTTGTGATCCCACCAGTTCTTTGTTGCAGGCAAATGGTATTCGTGGCACAAGTTCCAATGAATCATCTGAGCAACAGTGTTATGCCTCTGCTTATAGTCTGTCTGTGCAATCTTCTTGCAGCAGCTGAGGATGTGACCTATTGTTTCATCTTCCTTGCAGAGGCCACACTTGGGATCTGTCATCAACTTTTGAATTTTGGCTTTGATGTCATTTGTTCTAATGGCTTGTTCTTGGGCTGACAGAATCAGGCGTCTCCCTTTTCAAAGTTTCATGTTGTTGTTCATTCATTCAGTCGTCTCCGACTCTTCGTGACCTCATGGACCAGCCCACGCCAGAGCTCCCTGTTGGCCGTCACCACCCCCAGCTCCTTCAAGGTCAGTCCAGTCACTTCAAGGATGCCATCCATCCATCTTGCCCTCGGTCGGTCCCTCTTCCTTTTGCCTTCCACTTTCCCCAGCATCATTGTCTTCTCCAGGCTTTGCTGTCTTCTCATGATGTGGCCAAAGTACTTCAACTTTGTCTCTAGTATCCTTCCCTCCAATGAGCAGTCGGGCTTTATTTCCTGGAGGATGGATTGGTTGGATCTTCTCGCAGTCCAAGGCACTCTCAGCACTTTCCTCCAGCACCACAGTTCAAAAGCATCTATCTTCCTTCGCTCAGCCTTCCCTAAGGTCCAGCTCTCACATCCATAGGTTACTACAGGCAATACCATGGCTTTGACTAGGCGGATCTTTGCTGCCAGTCTGATGTCTCTACTCTTTACTATTTTATCGAGACTGGACATTGCTCTCCTCCCAAGAAGTAAGCGTCTTCTGATTTCCTGGCCACAGTCTGCATCTGCAGTAATCTTTGCGCCTTGGTTTTTTTGATTGTTTCATAAAAGTTTCATAATTCATTATAAATATATTATAATTATAATTCAATATAATAATAATCATAATCATCATCCCACTTTATCTTTCTCAAAGAGGACGCAAAACAGTTTGATATAGGAATGATTGCCAGAATTCTGTATGATCTGTTATGTTACATAATTTTTCATATAGCTCTGTAGCAGAGGTATTGAAAGGCCCCTTTGCTGAGTTGCAAAAATGTCTAATGGGACACCAGAATGACTGCCTAATATGCACTGCTGTCCAATGTACATCGGGACTGATGCAATCCACATTAGCACCAATCCAATTTACGTGAGTAAATTTACAAAACGGCAAGTTCTGAACAGGAGTCTGGCTATTGTGTAACATCCAATGGAAGTTAACTATAGAATCACCCTGGAAGGCCTAGACATACCAAGATAGGTGTTTTCTCAGGTTATTATTTTTTAATTCACATTTTTCACACTTTGGCAAAAATCCTTTTCTCCCTAATCTCAGTGAAAATGGAGAGACTACTGCATACAATTATTTAAGTGTTACAATACAAAAAGGATAAAAGTGCAGCACATGTACCTTTAAAAAAAGATAACAATAACTCAGGTACATTGTCAGTTAAATAGCAAATACCTGCTTAAATAAGAAGTTCTTTACTTCCCAATAATAAGAATTGGAGGACAACTATAGCCTTAATCACGGCTCCTTTAACACTACACAATTACATTACTATGATTCCACTTTAACTTCCATGACAACATCCTATAGGATCACAGATTTTGGTGTAAGGTTAGAGCTCTCTGGCCAATAATTCTAAGTGCCACTCCCTTAACCACAAACTCCAGAATTATATAGAATGTTACCATCTCAGTTAAATTGCAATCAGAGTGCTATAATTGTGCTCTATGAAAAGGTCCAGGAATTTAGGACAAGTTAATCTGAAAACGCAAGTAAGAAGAATAGGTTAGCTAACCCCCTCTGTTGTAATATACCTTGAAGAAGAATAGCGATACCTTGAAAAGGAACCCTTCTCCAAATTAAGCCTTTCTTGACTGCCTAAACAGGGTGGCTTATGCCTGAATCGAGCTAGAAAAAAGCTGAATACTTTCAAGGCATGTAGTAGGGCTTCCTGCACTCCCTAAGAAAACAAGTTTATGTATTTTTAAATGCGGTTGGCTCCATAACTATCTGATAAAATTATGGAGAATATGTGGTCAATGCCCTTCACATGTCTCTATTTTCTCAGATACAATAGGGGGGCTTGGCTCCATTGCAAAGATATTATCAGCATAGTTGTGTGCCAAAACTCTATTATTATGGCCCAAGTACTCTTTAAAATTTGACGATTAGGTGATGTGTTGTTCATACAGAGTGGTTATTATAAGGACATATTCCAATGTAATCAATTGTTTTATTTATTTTTTTCATGTCAGGAGTGATTTGAGAAACTACAAGTCGATTCTGGTGTGAGAGAATTGGCCATCTGCAAGGACATTGCCCAGGGGACACCTGGATATTTTGATTTTTTTACCATCCTTGTGGGAGGCTTCTCTCATGTCCCTGCATGGTGAGTCGGAGCTGACAGAGGGAGCTCATCCGGGCTCTCTCCTGATTAAAACCTGTGGCCTATCGGTCTTCAATCCTGCCGAAGACCGTCACTCCTGCACCACCGGGGGGGGGGGGGGTAATTCAGAGCTCGCTTAGCAATAACAATATCACAGATGTATGAAAAATAATCCGTTGTTATGTCTGCTGCGACAAATGTACAGTAAACATATTTTCTGTTAAATGTGTAAAATTTAGAATTTTTCACTTCATCAGCTCTGGGAACATGTGGAGGTAACAATTGTTTCTTTAAAAAAAGGAAATGCCCACACATTCTTACCTTTGGTTCTGTTTGCATTCTCTAGCTTGAGGGTGGATGCTTCTTAAGTTGAGAATGAAACTCATCATTTCCATTTTTTAAAAAAGGATTTAACATCTGGGAGCCATTTGTTACAATGCAATCAGCATTGTATTCTATTTCCCTTTTTTAAATAGTAGCTTCTGTTATTGTTTAACCCATGACTGACTATGTAATTTGCCAATTTAACCCTGACCAGGCTGTGAAATTTGTCATTTTTGGCTGATAACTTACACAAAGACCTTTAAACAGCATGATTTATTTACACTAATTCTGCCTTGAAGACAATGGCACCCCTGTCTGAAACAGGATGTCCCAACTCAACTCTTTGCCCTGCTCAGCAAGACAGCCACAAAAAGCAAAGAGATCTAAATTCAATGAAATATTCTTTGGGGGAAAGAGCAAATAGATGCTGTGGGTGGGTTGTGGGGCTTGTATCTCATTAAGAGAGAATCAGATCCTGGAAATGCTGACTGAAAGGTTAGTTCTTTGATGGTTTAATATTGTGTTTCAAAGAAGAAGTACATTCTTTGTTGTCAAGGGTGAAACAGGAGAGAAAGGACAACAGAAAAACATTTCTTAAAACATAGAGTTTACTCAAACGTTCTATTTACAGAACTTGTTCTGGTTTGATTATCTTATTGAAAAACCCCTGAGTATTTTTGCTCTTAATTCTGTAAAATTATTATTATTATTATTATTATTATTATTATTATTATTATTATTATTATTTCCAGCATTTCTACCTCCAAGTCCCATCCCTGCAAGGCATCCCAGAAGGATAACATGTTCAACGGTATTGAAAACCACTGAGAGGTCCAGTAGAACGAAGAGGGACACACTCCCCGTCTAGCTCCTGGCGTAGATCATCTACGAAGGCAACCAAGGCTGTTTCAGTTCCATTTCCCAGCCTAAAGCCAGACTGTGCTGGATCTAGATAATCAGTGTCTACCAAGAACCCCTGGAGTTGTGAAGCCACCACATGTTCCATGACTTTTCCCAAATAGGGAACATTGTTACCCAATTACGGAACATATTTTAAGATTTCCAGGAAGTCCATCAAATACTGTTATGGTCTAATTGTTCCCCAGTTTGAAGTGAAAGGTATAGCCTACAACACACACTCTCTTGGAGCTAAATTCTATGAAGGATGTAAAGTGGTGTTTGACAAAGCATCTTCCAGAGAAATTCAGGACTACCGTTAATGATTGTCTGCAGGAAAATAATCTGATAAAGAAGCCCTGAATTCATTGAAAAACATGCTCACCGCTTTACAGACAGTATAAATGGAATTCTGAGTTTTGTATCAATTCATTCTCAGGTTAAATTTTGCTACTGCTGGCAAAAGAGCCACTTAGCTTTGGGTCAAATTTCCCATTATGAAAGACAATGCTGGCTAGAGATGATGGGATTATACATGAAGAATTTGCAGTGGTTTGGGGTAAAACCAGAATTTAAGGACCCCCAAGGGTGTGTGTGTGTGTGTGTGTGTGTGTGTGTGTGTATGAGATAATTAATCTGAGAACTCTGTGGAAAGGGACATCTTGACCCCAAAATGACATAACACAAAGTCCCTATAATCCCATCATGTCAAACTCAGTGACCCTTAAGAGTTTCAATCCTTTCTTTATTCAGGGTAGTATGAGACAGACCATGTGATAGGGCCTTTAAATGTAAAGAGCAATATATATCTTTTAAACAAGGTCCAACAAAGGTTAAGCAATAAAAAGGTGAGGGAAAAAAAACACAAAATTAAATGTGAATGGTCCACTGAAGAGAGGCTCTACAGCAGAGCTAAAATCAAATTAAGGAATAAATCAAGCAATGCATTTCAGACAGACTGAAAGGTTACAACCCTGAATGTGTTTGAAGAAGGAACATGTCAGCACAGGCACACTGTGTATTTACAAACATAAAACCAAAATAGCAGATTGAGGCATTTATTGCAAAGAAGGAGAAGAAAAGTGGAGAAAACTAAGGGGAATATTATCCACCTTTGCATGTGTAGCACTCAAGTTACAGATGGGAAAACAGCTGGGAAGTTACTCTGTGCTACAAATCCCATGCTGTCTGAAGGAGTCTGGGGATTCAAGAAGCATTTCTCAAGTTGCAGAAGTGCTAGATGGAACATTTTACCAATTCTCTGAAAGTATTTATCTTTCTAGATCTTTTCAAATAGACTATAACCTTAAAAAGTATTCAAAAACAGTATGCAGTTTCAGAGGTAGCAATGTTAACTATGTAGCAAAACACAACAAAGTCCAAATTCCACAAAACAGTGATACCTTTATTAGGCCAACTAAAAAACATAAAATACATCATGCAAGCTTTTGAACTTTCCCTAGACATCTTTTCATCAGGAAAAGATGTCTAAAATCAAGCAGAAGGAGGAAAATGACATTAGAGCAGTGGTCCCCAAACTAAGGCCTGTGGGCCAGAAATGGCCCTCCAAGGTCATTTACCTGACCCCTGCCCTAAACTTTAGACTTAGGTTTGCCAAAAGTCTGAAATTACTTGAAAGCACACAACAACAATCCTAATTAACTTTACTATTTCATCATCCAAAAATAGGCCCACACTTCCCACTGAAAGATGGGTAAGTTCATGTTGATGAAAATTGTTCTTCATTTTGAATATTGTTTTGTCTTTCATTGATTTTTTTTTTGCATTACAGATAAGATATGTGCAGTGTATTTAGAAATCAGTTCATTTTTCCCAAACTATAGTTCACCCCCTCCCTCAAAAGTCTGAGGAACCATGAAACGACCCCCCACTTAAAAAGTTTGAAGACCCCTGTGTTAGAGTAACAAGTCTACATTTTGTCCCAGATGTTACTTCTGTTGGACATTAAGATAGTCTAGAGCAGTTTTGTATGTCAATTCCAAGAATCCAAAAGGATTTCTGGGAGTTGACAACCAAAACATCTGGAAGACCAAAATTTGGGAGACACTGTTCTAGAGGGATATCAAATGCAAACAGAAGCCATTCTCCTTCCAGGTCATGTGGGGACAGAGGACAAGGCAATGAAGCACAGGAAACAACATTTAAAATCCATTAGTAGCAGCGAAGTAACTTCCATTGAGATTCCATTGAGAGCTCAGTTCTTTCAATGTGGTTAGGGACAGTGACATTTCACTTTTAGGGCCCTTTGTTGTTATTCCAATGTTATAGCTCCTCATCCACAATAAATCATGTTTTTTCTGTGTAGACAGATGGAGATATGACCAGGCTTTTAAAATTTTTAAACTGATCATGATTTAACTATGTTTTGCCTGTGTAAAAGAATGGTATCAAACATAAGACCCGGGTAACTCAGTGATGGCTTTCCAATCACTTAACTATCTTAAAGGCTACAAACCGGGTGTCCTTCATAGGTCAAAGAGGTGTGGAGTCACTGAGTGCTACTACATCATTCCATTCCCTATCCTAATTCTGTCCCTATTGAAATAACAGAGGTCATGGTTCATGTCAAGGATAGGAAAATGTAGTGCAGTACAGTCCATAGGGAGAAATGATAAATTCCTCTACATTTGACATTTTTCAAGGGGAAGAGTCAGGGAAAAAAGGGCATGATATTTGGGGGTCTATTGAGTGGTGGATTTGCACTCCTGGTGATCTGAATTTTACATCTCCGAGGGATAAAACAAAGTATATTAACTTCCTGTGAGTTACATATGGATACAGATGTGGAAGAATCATCCTCAAAGGTGGTTCTTTACTAAAGGAATATTTACAAAGGCAGTGTTACAGAGGGTAAAATCATAAGTCCAATTGGTCTTTGTGAAGCAGAAACTCCTAGGTTACATTAATGTGCCCTTCTCTTGCAGATTCTTGAATCTGTACCCACTGAAGGATAACTTCCTCTCCTTCCTTGAATTAACTTTCATTCTGTAAGGGGAAATAAAAGAATGCATTGTTTCTTTATCATAAATATCTCTTTTAGTTTCTACTGATGATCTGACCATTAAAATAGCACATTAGTGAAATATACCATATTTATACCAATCTAAGGCACACCTTTTTTTGGCTAAACCACCACACTAAAATTGGAGTGCACATTACATTTGCATAATAGAGTAAAGTGTGAGTGGGCGTGCACACAGGAGAGACAGTGGGAGCATTTACCGACTTCCCTGTTTGCCCCAAGTTGTACTCGCCTTCACCTCCTCCTCCTCTGCTTCTTCGCCAGAGCCAGGGCTGCCCCCACTGGCTCTGCACCACCTTCAACCTCCTGGGTGGTGTGGGTCCTATTGCTGTCCTATTATTATTATTATTATTAAAATAATTCTACATTGTTGAACTTATTGTACATACGTGTGTATAAGTCAACCCCATGTATATGTTGAGGACAGAATTTGGCACAAATTGTGAATTTTGCTATCAACCATAAGTTGAGGGCAAAATGTAAGGGCATATAACAAATAAATATTTTCCTGTCCTTTTAAAAATGCATGGAGAGAAAATAAAAGAGCTAAAAACATGCTAAGTTTCTCTGGCTCTACTTAAGAGCCTTGTGTTTAAGAATATAATATAGCATACCAAAAGTCTACTGCATACCAAAAGTCTATAGCCTTAATTTCTTCCCTTATTCAGATCTGTAGTTATTACCTTAAGAAAGTAGTTCACAGTCAGTTCACAATTTGATTGTCTTATTCCCAAAATATTACTGCTATAAAGAATCATTCTGTTTCTTTTTATGTGTATATATGTGAGACGCTCTTCAGTGTAAATTGTTCATATAAATAAGCTATTTTTTCTTTGTATGGATTCTCTTAGTGTTTGAGAGCCAAAAATTAAATCTCACAGGAATAGAAGATGAGACCCACTCGATATTGGGATTGATGTGAAGAACCAGCAGCAATACATCCTGATTACTATATTTTTTGAACAATGAGTTTCTGTATGTGTAAGTGAAGGGTGGGTTTTATTATATGCTATGCAGTAAAATCCAATATGTCCTGAATTTTGAAGTAAGCCCAATCGAGTTCACGGAGAAGCATTTCCCAACACGTATGTTTAAACTTTCAAACTAATCATAATATTTAGCAGCCTCAACCAGATGCCAGTTGTACTAAGTCCTGTGATGTCAATTAAACAAGTTACTTAAGTAACTAACTTGAGTTCCAAAAAAATGTAATAGAGCTTAAGTACTGTATAACTAACATTATTTGGAACAGTATAATGTTTATATGACTCCACTTTCTCTGTCTTCAACTGCTTTTATTTATTTCAAATGAAAAGTATTGCATAAATTAGTATAAAACTGATAAAAATAGAAGCAGCGCACTTTTGTGAAGCCAATGCCTTCAATACCTTAATCATAATCTCAGCCAGGCCTGAGAAAATGCTGTTGGATAATGCAAGTTGATGGAGGAAAAAACCATGTGTCACTTGTCTTTAGGTGTAGCTTTTCCATTGCCAGTGGATCGGTCTCAACATTCTCTCATCTTGAAGAAAGGTTAATCTCAAATTACAGTCAACCTGAAATATAAGAGGGAGCGAGCATCATGTTGTTCTTCACCACAAACTGCAAAAAAAACTTAAATAGAATACCTTTTTATGTTCCTTTGAAAAGAGACACATTCTGGATACGGGAAACATGGAGCCTGCTGGATCCCATCAGACAACATAGATCTACTTCCAGCGTAGCTTCATGCTGTCAGTGTCCTGCAAGAGAACACGGGAGGTTCATTGAGAAGAACGAGGTGAGCATGGGGGGAAGCTTGCAAGTGATGCTTCCCCCATGGGATGAGTAAGAGAATAGTGCGAGGCATGGAGCAACGGCTTCCCATGCTGCCTGCCAGATTTGCCATGCTGCATGGCAAATCCCACCGCTGTTGTCCGCCATTCGGACCTCAATGTAATGAAGTTTCTTTTGTGCTCAAAATTCTTCTTTTACTTGCTTTTCCTTTCTTTTTTCAGGGTTCCAAATATGGGTACATGCATCTCACATTATGATTGTAGGGAGGGAATTGGAGGAGTTTGGGAAAGGATTGTGAATGTGCAAGAGGCCAGAAACAGTAGAGTTAGGTGTGCACATAGAGAGACACATAGTATTCCAGAAGCTCCTTCCTTGGAGGCTTTTAAACAGTGTTGTTCTGGCTCCAATGAAGCCTCCACACTTCTACTCTGGTTGGGCGACACTTCTCCCATGTGATGAGGGAAGCATCGTTGCAGAGCAGCATGTGGGGCTATGGAGTCACCCCATGCACTTGCTGTTTCACCATGCTTGCTGGTGAAACAGCAGCAGGAGAAACGTGTGATAAAGTCCAAAGTTCCACTGTTCTTCTCCATTGTTAGATCTTGTATGTGGTTTGCCCCTCAGCAATCCTTGTATCAATTCTATAAGGTAGGTCAGCCTTATGCCCCCCCCCCCCCCGGTATTTCAAAATAGCTAAGTCTGAAAAGCAAATGCTTGCCTGATGCCTAGAGTACCTGTGGCTGAAGTGAAATTTCTCTTGATAAAAGTGCCTATTTCAGCAGTAAAACTTCACTACAATTAAGTAAAATAATATGTGGAACATGCATCTTTCAGTGTTTTATAATGGAATAAAGTATTCGTTATACTCATGTTGACTTCTCAATATATCTAAGTAAAGATGCTCAGACAGTATGGCTGCAAAGGATCTGAGAGTATGCTACCTTCACTGGTCTAGGCTAACCTTCTACAGTTTTTTAACCAGATTAGCTGCACTACAACAATCATCCTCCCAAACCACCATAGCCATTTGTTGGAATAAGCTATGAAAGATGTATCTGCATGGCTCATTAGGAACAGTTTCCCAAATTCTTCATAAGTTGTTGCTGGTTTGCAGCAACTTACCTCTGAATTTGAGATGTCCTATATTTGTTCTTTATTCCTCTCCTATTTATTTTCACTATGCACATGCAATGGTTTGTTGGAGAAGAGGAGGAGAACAAAAACACCAGCTGTTATATTGGTTCTCTAACAAATGCCAAACTGTAGGCTTTCCTAAATGTACCAGAACAGTATAAGGTTTCTTTAGGACATTATGGGAAATAGCCACTCAGTGCTCACCAGAATATCAGAAAAGGAGCTCCAAGATAATGTTGTTTGCCTAGATAGTATCTTGGCAATAGAGTGACCCTTTGCTTGAAGGGCTTTATTAAAGATCTGCTCTACTGGAAGGCCTTTAAACAATTTCCAGAGAAAAGCAATAGCAAACCATCTTGGCGTATTCATTTTTTAAATAAAAAAACTCTATAGAATTCATAAGATCAATATGTCAACTGATTACTGAAAGGCACATACATTACATTATTCTGTTGGAAAGCCTTTCCTGTCCAAATTTAGTTTTTAAAAAGGGACTACAAAAAGAGAACAAGTGTCTTGAAGCTGTCTATCAACAGTTACCATAGATAACATGCATTACACATCATCTCATCCAGGCTTTCTGCTAGTGAGATGCATTTTTATTTAAATTATGCAAATTTATAGATCTGCAGCTATAATATGAATTTTCAGATGGAAATGTTATGCAAATTCATGTCCTCATCTATCATCTTCCTAATTGATTCCCCCCCCCCCCCCCCCAATACAGCTTTAGCATGAATTTTCAAGATGTATTTTGTCCATTTCCTCTCTTTTAGTGACTGGCCACCTTACTTGGTCATTGCCCAGGTTGACAAAGCTCCTTGTTGTGTAGTTAAAGTATGTGGTATAAATACTTACTATGCTGCTAAATAATGTTTGAAGATACTTTTTATGGTCCTGATTTGGATTCACTTTTCTCTCAGACATGAGCCAGTAAAGAGTCTTCTATTATGTTCATACATGTCTCTGATTGAAATGCAGTTTGAACCATGGCTTTCGAGAATCCAAATCTAAAATGCCAGTTCTTGGATCTTACTAGCTTGCAGTACAGCCAACAGCTTTCGACATCATAAAGGCTTCTGTCTGAAAGCAATGGCTCCCATGGGGTAAAGCAGTATCATTGTGACGGTGACTCTTTGAATTGGATGCCGAGTTTTCCAAATGGTCAAAGATTATCTGACTACGGCAGGATGGAAAGGTTTTACTAATAGTGGCATTTTGAAAAAGGCAGCTGATAGAAGAATACATTTTGCTGGTCACGTTTACAGAATTATCTGTATACCTCCCAGTCTAAAGTACAAATAATAAACCCAAGGCCAGTGCTTTGAAGATAGTGGGGGGAAATAAATATGGGAGCATCTGCAAATAATCCCTTCTAGCTGCAAGAAAAACACAAAGATTAATAAAAATAACACTCTTGTACAGATACTTGTTTGTAATAGGAGCAGCTTGGAATATATTTTGTAACACAGAGAAAGATAGGCACTTGGCAGGGTGACATTTGGCAAGTAGTAAAGAATTTTCAGAGAAAATGTGGCTAAATAGTTTGGTAATTGACTTGTTCAAAGCAGGATTTTCAACCACATGAACAATCCATGACATGTGAGTTGACTTGCTCCTGGAGTGTGAAAAATTACTTTTTTGGATCTTGTTTCCCACAATTTCTCAGTCAGTTACCATGATCATGTTACCTGGGAGATTCTACAGGCTGTAATTGTGTACACCTGCATTACAAGAAAGCTGAACTTTCTGTTTCCTACATGCAAAGTTAATGTTACTGAATATATGCATGTTCATGGGAATGTGTATGCGTATATATACCTGCATTCATGCAGGACAGCCATTTCATAATTCACAATATGATCAGCATGATAAGCAAATACTATGCAAATGTGGTTGCCTGGATTTGGGGAAGTAGAATAATCTTGTGGGAAAGAGAAATATTCTTGCTGCCTTTTAAGGGTGAAAGAAGAATTGGAATGGGGAAGACTGGAAAGAAGAAAATGAAAGCATATCTAACTCAAGTATAGATGGAACTGGCTCAATGGGTAGAATAATAGAATCATAGAGTTGGAAGTGACCTCATGGGCCCATAAGTCCAACTGCCTGCCAAGAAGCAAGGTACTGTGGCAGAATATTGGCTAAGATAATTGGTTTGTACCAAAGCAAAGTTAGGTATTTCTACCACCAACAAAGAAAACAAGGGGTCATGCCTTCTGCCACTGTTGACATCCAATCCTATGATGCCACCTCTTGTATGGTTTTCATGAATACATTTATCTTGAACAGTTTTGTGCTAGCTTTTTACCTTTCTTTTTGCCATTAAAATGTTATGCTAAACAAGATTGCTTTTCAGGTCTCTTTGAAGTCTTATCTCTCTTACAATTTTCAGACTCAATTCTTGGTGGTAGTAGCAGCTACAGGAAAAATACAGTAGCCCAGGATCAGAATTGCAAGGTTGCAAGACATGCAATTTCCTATCAGGTAACTTCTGGACCAGAACCCACACACACACACACACACACACACACACACACACACACACACCTATGCATAGGAACAGAAAGTTAATTACACTCTTTAACAAGAGTATCCACATTGCCTTGCTGTTTAGCCTTGGGTGACTGGTTTTGGGGATTAAATAAACTACAGGATTCTAACCAAATGGAATTCACATTCCACAAAAAATCAAATTAATTTTATTCAAAAATCAAAAATATTGCAGGTTATGTATATAAGATGCATAATTACCTATATGAATTTTGTGTTTAGACTTGTGTCTTATCTCCAAGATATCCCCCTATGTGTAAATACAGGCATTCCACCATCAAAACAGCATTTTGGATAAATACAAGGATACTGCACTGCCATCAGAATTTGTGCTATCTTCGTTTTTGTTCAAATCTGTGATGAACAGGACACATTAATTCATGCTGTTTGACAAACACGTGGGAATTTGTCCCATCCTAGTACAAAAGTACAAAAAAGCCAGATCCTCCACTCTTTGTATCTGTTGCTTACATACATTCAAAATCCATTTCACACTTCTGGCATTTCATCTATAAATATGCTATGCCAAGGAAGCAAAAGCTGGAAATGCCAAAAACAGCACTGGTGAATCAGGTTGGATAAATACAGCTTTTAAAATTTGTGAATCAAATCCAATATGGGCCCTATGACAAAGATTTGAATGTGTCGCCTCACATTTTGAATACAGATTAGGATGGATAATCTGAATAATTCACCATGCCTCATTTTGCTCATTTGCATTTTACTAATTTGCAGTTCATTAATTTGCCTTGGTTAATAGAAAATGTCCCTTGACTTGAGTGATTCGGGTCAGGTTTTGGGGTTACCCACCAAGGGAAGTTCTAGAATATTCCTGACTAAGAATTTTGTTTAAAAAAGGAGTCAGGCTAGCCTTAGAAATTCATAAGGGATATTTGGATCATCTGCTCTCATTCTTCACACTAAATAGATTCTCCATGCCAACTTATTTCTACACTATTATTTATTCCAGACCTTGGAAAAATAAGTTTTCATGGACTAAAATTCCCAGAATCCCCCATTCAGCATGGAGATTCTGGAAGTTGCTCTTTAAAAACCCAACTCAACTCTAAACTGTAATTTGTTCTTTTACTGATTATACTATGTAACACAATTTTTGTTCCTGTGTTACAAAGGTCATTTCCTAATTGGTTCTATCATAAAACATGTAAAAATATATTAAACTACAAAAACTTTATTGTGGTCTGCATAGAAAAAGTTTTAAAACAGCATATTTTTATTAAGGAAAATTGCAAACAAAGTGGTTCCCAAACCTTTTCAGGCACAGAACCCCTTTCGAAGCAAAGGTTTCTCATAGAGATCCAAGAAATGTTTAGTGTTTAGTTTTGTTTGTGTTCTAAGAGGCATATTACATGTGATATGTATATTGTATAGGGGTGTGCAATTTGCCCAAAAGGCATTCTGTTTTGGGGTCCGTTGTTGACTGACCTGTCATTCTGTCTAACGGGAAGTTACTCAAAAGGGTAGGGGTGTTGCCATTTTGATTTGGAAAGATTCAGCCCATTAGCTGCAATGGGAAATTTTAAAGGCCCAATACTCAGTCATTTTAAGGCCTATCTGCTTGAAACCTACCTCGGTTTTACACCCCATTTACACCTGCAGGCCTGCCAAGTTTCAAAACAATTCACTAATCTACTAAGTTTTTAGAATTATTTTAAGTTTTAACCAGAACATTTTTTTAAAAAAGACAAACCGCAAGAGAGGGTTCTAGGAATTGTAGCTGCCAGTTGTGTCCATTTTCAGCCGGTCAGAGCATGGACACAACTAGGCCTTTTATTGGCTGAGAAACAAAGAGAAAGAAAAACTTCAACTCCCACCATGCTCCAAAAGTAACTCAGAGACTGCCCGCCCTATGCAAGTGCTGCTGGGAAAGTGAGTTTTCACCAAGGCCTTCTCTAAAGGAGGAACCTAGGGAACTTTTCCAAAAGAAATGGGACACTTCGCTGCCGTTATATTGAAGATTTAACCCCTTCCTCTCTAGGAACTGGAACAATTCTTCTCCCTTAATCCGTTTTGCTGGGCTTTACGGCTCTCTCCCCCCTGGTCTGTTTTCTGAGATTATATAAAATAGCCCACCGATTACTACAAATAATTTTTGTTCAAACTGATTCAGGCCCAAGCCTAATACGGAAGTATAATTAATAAGATATGTATATCAATAAAGGAAACAACAGTTAAAAAAAACCTGTAAACAATATTATTCATTATTTAAATCTTTAAAAAATGATATAAAAACTAGTTAAATTTTTTAAAAAATATTACAATGTTATATGTACACCCGAAGTTAATGTGAATAATATGCCTGCTTCTCGTGGCAGAGTTTGTCAGAGATTTGTCACTGAAATCTCCCTCCTTGCAATGTCTTCTTTTGCTGTCTGGAGCACCAGCATTATTATCGTTCCCCTGCCTAACCAAGGTTCAGCTCAGTTTTCTTTCAATTCTCCTCTATATCTCTTTTTTCTATTTTGCCTTTCAAACACAGTCAATGTTTAACTGAATGGATTGGCTTACCAACTCCTCAACCCAGCTCTGCACCTGTGATCTCTGCTGGCAGTTTCTGAACTTAGAGTGCTTGGCTTTCTTGGTTTTGCACAGGAACCTGCTCCTGCCAACCAATCAACTTTGTTGGACAGCCCCAGGGCAGCTGTCCTTTAGATGCATCACATGTCTGACAGCCTGTGTCATGGAGATGGGGAGAGGAGAGGGGCAGAGGAGGAGAGAGAGGCAGGAAGCAGCATGGTGGAGTTGCCACATGCCCTTACGTCAGCCTGGGGAGCAGGAGGAAGAGGAGGAGGAGGAGGGAGGAAGCAGCATGGCGCCACCTGATGCAGAGCCCCTTAGAATAATTCTTTGGGAACCCTGACCTAGACTGAAGAAAATAATAGTACTACCCTAAGGAACAGAACAAACCAGGAACAGAAAATATTTCAAATTTTGTTACACATTGTTATACAACTATTTATTTATTATATGTACATTCTTTCCCTAAAGCACCCCTCAACATTACATCAGAGTTTTTGAATAAAAGCCTTATAGTATTTCTGGACGAAAATAATCTGCATATGGGAAATAATTAGAAAAAAAATCAATAGAGAATTGGTTAAACAGAATAGCTTTATGTGAAAAATTAACATACAAAGTTATAAAGAGGAGAAATAAAAATAATTTGTTCGAGGTTAAACAGAAATCATTTATCAGTCATATGTGCCAAAGTAACAGCAAATTTAAACCATCCTCAGATCAAGGGAGATTTGGGTTAAATGTCCAAGGGAAGATGTCATTATCTATATCCATAATAAAAGTGAAAATGTGTCTTTGTGTGTGGCTTTCACAGACAGGCTCCCACTTCCACAAACAGGAGGAGGTGGTCTGTAAATGGAAGTGATATGTCACTGTGCTGTGATATTACATATATTGTGGAAATTTAATATAATTAAAAGTTTTTGAAATAAGTAAACAGTAAGATAAACAGATAAATAGATAAATAAATATTCTATTTCATCCTGGCCGGCCCATGGTTAAAGCAGTGATTTTTATACCCAACCAGGTCTCCATGAAGTTGTCACATGACAAACTGCACACCCCTCTACATATGAAAAACTAAAAGAGTAGAGAATATGCACCACCGGAAGGAATGTTCTGGCTTTGTGTTGTACATACTGACATCATTTTCATGCTGAAGTTTCCCATCCTCTGAACTGAGACAAGCCGATGTAAATGATACTATTGATGTGGCCTACTGACTTATATATTGCTGAATTTTTATGTTTCTAAAAATTGCTGAAGGCACAAGGCTGTTTCTATGTTATATTTATATGACAGGGAGTATTGCTGCATGTCACTCTGAGCTGAAAAAAATATTCTTATGCTGACATTTAGGAACTGTGAAGAAATGCATGTTTATATTTGAGGAAAACAGGAGTACTCTGTGAATCTTGACATAGCTGCCTCTTGCTTTGTGATTTTAAAATTTTAGGACTTGAGAACAATTTGAACATATAAGCATAATGATTGTTTTGAGCATTTGATTTAAAATGCTTAATTGATTGTTTTAATTGATTATCTATGGTTCAGTCTAGGTGATACGGTAAGATGCCTCTATCCATGGGTGATATGATCTTGGTTGGACTTCAATTACCTGAAACTGTGTGTGACCAAATGCTGACTTCTGGTCCCAGCATACCACAGAGCTGTGCTAGACGACTTAGACATTCCTAGAAATGTATACCTGTAGGAATTTGCTAGGTCCTCCCAACATAACTCTGTAGTAACATTTGGAAAATCATACCATAGAATCACCTAGAGCAGGCATTATTGAACTTTTAAAGCCATGGAGCCCATTTTGAAGGTAAAGTTTCTTGTGGAGTCCCAAGAAACTTTTGGACACAGGGGCTACATTACACTTAAAATTTAACAGATGGGCCAGGCTAGTGGCAGATGGATGGAGAATTTTTGTGTGAACTAATTAAAAAAAACTTGAACAAATTCCTAGGACATCTAGGTCAGCAGTTCTCAAATTGTGCTCCATGGAGCCCTTAGGGCTCTGCAAAGACAGTCAGCCCCCTCCCTTTGCTTAGGAAGTATGTGGCCTCTAGAACCTGAAGCTTTCAGGTAAAACCAAGATAGAAGGATGAACCTCTATGGAGCACAGTTTGAGAACTGCTGACCTAGAGAACCTAGCAAATTTTTAGAGGTCATTTTTTTCCCAGTGGAAAAGGGAAATAGGAATTTTATAGAGTGGGCTTATTGAAATCCTTTTAATATGTTAATGTTTGTATTTGGATTCTTGAATTGTCTTTTTGTCTTTTGTTTTTGACTATTCTAAGGTGCATCTACATTTTAGAATTAATGCAATTTAACACCACTTTAACCTTGTGTATAACATTATAACAATAAGGTTTCCATATTCCTGATTTTATATGTTCATATTCTTGATTTTGCTTTCTTCTTCGATTGTTTTTTTCAAAGGCATGTTTTAAATGTGAAATTGTATAATGCCCCAAGCTTTGTTCATGAGATGGGCTGTAATTTAAAATAATGAAATAAACAATTGACCTTAATTTACTGATTTAAATAGCACTCTCTGCATCTGTTATGATCTGTGTGCACTCAGTTATAATAGAAATTGGACTTCATTTTGCGAACAAGTTGTTCCCTGCTACAATTCAGCCACACACCATCTGCATAAGCTAAGGCTTATCTCAGCCAAATATACAGCATTTATCTTTCTGGAAAGGAAGGCGTAATGTCATTGCAGTTCAAAATGATTTTTCAACTTTCTGTGTGAGTCTCCTTAACACATCAAAACATCTGTCCCATGGTTCGTGGAACTCAGCAGCCAAGTGCTTTTATCTACTTTTACTTTAAAAGAAGTTTAAAAAATAATAATTAAAAACCAGTAGTTTTGCTTTGTGGCAAAAATGGCTCCTGCTAACACAATATGAGAACCGATCATACTTTGGTACTATTTCAATGAATGTTTTATCTCCAAGTTTTAAAATACAATTGCCAATGTTCTGATTTTATTTTATTCTCAGTCTGCTTTTCAGATTGCAAGTGGACAAATAAAGCTCATTGCGGCATGTTGAACTGGGACTTTTAGCCTGTCACCATGACCCACTGTTAATGAGATTGAAAACAGCTCACAGGTTTGAACAAAATACAGTTAAGACACAAATTCAAATATTAAAACACAATTTAAATTAAAAACATAGACACCTTTTTTTAAAAAAAAATCATAACTTGCATGTAAAAACCCTCCTTCTCAGCAGTTGAGTAATTAACTAACTCATTAATTAAAACAAGTTGTATATTTTCTTTCATCTGCTAGAGCCCCTAAGGCAATGTGTTGTTGTTGTGTGCAGTCACGTTGTTTCCAACCTGTGATGACCCTAAGGAGAACTTATCCCAATGTTTACTTGGCAAGATTTGTTCAGAAGAGGTGAATCATTGCTTTTTTCAGAGGTCAGGAGAGTGTAACATGCACAAGCAATATAAAATAAAATTTAAAAATAACATTAAGTATCTAAATAAAAACTAAATAAACCTACCACTTAAAATTAATTTAAATCCATAGAAAACTAGATCATCCAGAGTAGTCAGCCCTTATTTTAAAGATTAGAAACTGAATGAAATAAGTCTTAGCTACCAGCTGGAAACGGAGAAGTGATGGAAACACCTTACCTAATTTTGAGTGGAACTTGATAATCACAATGTTGCTACAGAGAAAGCCCTGTCACATATATACTCTAATCTAGCCTCATAGGATGGTGGGACATACAAAAGAATCCCCCTGAAGATTTCAAATCAGAAAAGAAAGTTCATGTACCTATACTTGTGCCTTTTCTGCTCTTAATATCCTAGTCCTGGTCCAATACAATTTCTTGCATGATGTGAAGAAAGAGATGGTGCCATCTTCTCCAGTGCACACAATGACACTAAATGGACTATCAAGTTGAATTCTAATAATGGAATAACTTTCTCCCCTTCACACTTGAGGGCAGAAGAAGAGTTTCATATAGTCTCAAGTGGCTCACACCTCACTGCTTTCTAAAGGAGGGAATTTCAGGAGGAGTGATCAAGGAACTATTCAAAGACTACCACTTCATCACACAGGTTTTTGCAAGCATTGAAGGAAGCCTGCAGCACACTTCATCTACAGAGCCCCATTCAACCAATCACACCACACACACACACACTTCTGGTAATGCTCCATAGATCAACTGTGAATCAAGCACCCTAGGACGCTTGCTGAGAACATGGGAGGCTTCCCATGTTCCATAGGAAGCAACGAGGCCAGTGCATGTGGAAGCCGCATAGCAATGCTTTCCTACGTGTGATGGGGAAGCATCACTGGGGGCAACGGTGGGCATTGGGTGCCCCGGAGCCCTGCGGATTCACCACAGAGGCTGACAAATTCCCCCACTGCCCCTCATCAATATAACAAGGTCCATAGACATCTGCCTCCTAAGGATATTATCTCATTTTGCCAGACAGAAAAAAGCAAAAATACAGAAACAACAGCAGACTATTGAGCCGGGGGACAGACAACTGCAGTAATCTAAATGCTCTGCATTGTATCCCCACTTGGAGGACATTTTACTGACTGCCTATTTTCAGGATGTTCTAGTTGCTGTAATAAATCCTTCCATTTGAGGGAAGAGATTTCTAATTTGGAGACATTGTGTTATCAAGTGCATATTAATTCCCTGGTTCTTGTCTCTGCTGGGCAATGTTATGCATTTTGTTTATAATTTAAGATTCAATCCTATTTGATATTTCAGTCAATCCTATTTATTTTAATACCATTACCTAGGATTTCATTTGCAAGCAGTCTGATGTCAATCTAACCTACAGTATTCCTTTTGATAACTCTTGGCTCATTCTCTGGGAATCTACTTTTTAAAACTCACTTTTTCAAAATGCTATTCCTATTCAACAGTCTTCTCTTTTGCTTCCACATTGCCTCTGGTTATGAATCAATACCACTTCATAAGATAGAAGCAGAGGCCTTTGTAGTGTGGGGTGTCTCAGATGGAGGGACATGACAGACTTTTGTGCCCTAGATGAAGACGAGAATAACTGATATGTGATTCAAATCACGTAACAAATTGTGTAGGCAATGAAAAGCCATGCTCTGTGGAGGCTATCTGCTTGAAGAAATAATTTCCACAATGCACCGAAGATTTGATCTTTGGAGAGCTATAGCTTTGCTTACATTTATGATTTGCATATTTCTACATCTTCCCATTTGGTTAGTAAGCTTGTCTTCTCTGTATTTATTTGCCCCCGCAGTGGTTTCTCCACCTATCTGTGAACTGTGTAAAGAACATTTCATTAGAAACATGCGTGCATGTGCACACAATAGCTTTTCCTTTGGTTTTGTTTTCAGCATAAGTAATGATAAATGACAAGAGCCCCAAATTTACTTGATAATTTAATTCCCATTGCTGAATTATGAATCAGTATGCATGATTAGCTCAATCAAGAACTAGTCACAATAGGAACTTGTTCTGTTTACAGTGTAAGCCAGGCAAGGCTGCTCAATGAAGCAGTCAATGGCATTTAATTTTACATTTGTTCTTTACTTTCACAACAAACAAGTGTGATCGTGATACACAATTATCTGAATATTTGAACCCAACATGACAATAGGGATTCAAATTAGGCAAACTCTATGGGGTCCTGAATTAGTGATCTGAAAAGACAGGCATTTGCAGTTCTTATTCCAAAGCTAAACATGAATGACTTGATACATTGCTGTGGGTTAATTCTAAAATGGAGAATGCAGGGTTGCATTTGTGAACTGGACAATTATCCATGGTACCATAAACATAATGAACTGCAGCCCTCCATATATTGTATGACAACTCTCATCAGCTTTAGTCATGATGTCTAATGATGAGGGTTACAGGAACTGTAACCCAGCTTTTGGAGGACCACATAAAATGACATGGTGGCCTAGATTCGGCTTGTGGGCCTTGAGGTTGACACAAGTGTCATATGGGTTCTCCCTTCCAGACACTCACAGAACTACAAACACACTGGATGCATCCAAACATAACTACACTTGGAACAGAAACACTGACACAAGAAGGGCTGAAGTTAGGCATGCCTACTGAGTTCAATGGCATAAAAATCATTTTAATCTGTTTTTAAGAAACACATTTATCTATTATAAATCACTTTCTATACCCAGATGTCCATCTAAAAGAAAGACATATGTGTTCTGATAAGCCCCTGTTACACTCTCATTGTCTGTGACCAGATAATTTCGGAGGGTTGTGAGAAACTCATTCTGTTTTCCAGGCTTGTATTTAGGAACCATAAACATTAACATATGATGTTAATCTTCATGTGTTTAATTTATTTCATAGATTGGATTTTTCATTGCTGTAAGTCTTTACAGTTCTCTTATTTCCCAAGGATGCTTTGGTAGTTAAAACATAGGCTGTATAGTACTAGAGATTGAAAGACAGTTCCAAAATATTTAACAAGTATTTAGGAACACTGACAGGATGTATTTAAAGCAGAAAATGGTGTTGTCTGTGCAAAAAATGCTGATTCCTGAGCATATTATGCAGAATAAATCCCAATTTGCAAATAGGTATTAAAAACTGCATGGTTTTCAAAGACTTTCTTGCAACTGAAAGAAAATTGCAAAAATTGCACATTATTAGAAGAACACTAATGAAAGACAACATTTTTATGGTGCCCATGTGACTGGGTGCTATACTCTTCAAACCTATTCACATTATACTCCATCAGTGTTCAACACACTACTGCTGTGTACAGTAGCAGCCTTTTATTTTTCAGATCAAACTAAGATCTACTTACTGATGAAATGATACATTTTTAATTGCAGGTACTCATCATGGTAGTCTCCACAGACATGCCATCAAATAAAATGTAAAACATGCAGTTCTGTTAATCCACATCAATATATCAGTTGTAATAGCATTTGTCTCCACTAAGAACAGGTTTTCAATAAAACCTGCATCCACTGCTCCCGACCAAACCACTATGACACATTTTATTCTAGAACAGGGCTATCTCTAACAATATAGAATTACTAGAAAAATCCATTTTCCTCAACTAATATGAGGATAACAGCTAAGCTTAGGAGGAACAGGAAAGTTTCTAGGAGCTGAAAGATGACTTGATTGTCCTTATTTTAGCAGAAGTCTTATTATTTCACCGCTTAGCAACTATTATATGGCTTACTAAACTTCTGAGGGCCCTTCCACACAGCCCTGTATCCCAGAATATCAAGGCAGAAAATCCCACAATATCTGCTTTGAACTGGGTTATCCGAGTTCACACTCAGAAAATGTGGAATTTTCTGCCTTGACATTCTGGAATATAGGGTTGTGTGGAAGTGCCCTGAGTCTCCTTCATTCTAGCAGTATAGCACTCAAATGTAATTTCCCCTCTGTTTCTCCTGTTTTGGAAAGTAGCTCAGGGCAGGTCTAGACAGCCCCTTTATTGTGAAAATTTCCACAATAAAAAGGGGGCTGTCCAGGCAATGTTCTGGCCAAACATTAGTTCACCACAAACCAGGAAAGGACAGAATACTGCAGTTCAGACAGCATTCCCACAGTTTTCTGGGCTAAATTAGCCTGGAAAACTGTCGGAATACCAACCCCACTCCCCAGAAGTCCCCTAAACATAGTTTAAAAAAAAAGGAAAGAACTCACCCGGACCCCATAAGACAGCTGCTGGAGTTCTCCTGAAGCATACAAATGAAGAGGAAATTTGCTCCTGCCCCCACTTTCTCCTGGCGCATTATTTGTACATGTCAGGAGAACTCCGGCAGCCATCTTATGGAGCCCAGGTGAGTTCTTTTCTTTTCTTTACTGTGTTTAGCGGGGCTTCTGGGGAGGGGGTTAAGTGTCCTGGTGTTCTACTGGGAAATCCCAGTAGAACATCTGGACACCCACTCCAGAAAGTGCCACTTTCTGGGGTGAATGTAGATGGGCCCCCAGGAACATCTGTGTTTTTAAAATGCAGATGCTCCTGGGATAACGGCCTGTCTGGAAATAATAATAATAATAATAATAATAATAATAATAATAATAATTTTATTTTATACCCGTTTCCATCTCCCCGAAGGGACTCGGGGAGGCTTACAAAGGGACAACCCCAGAGAGCACAAAGCATAATACAATAAAATCAAAACAAAAACAAAGGCCCTCAGTTTCCCAAATTTAATTCCAGATAAAGCAATGAGGACTTTACCTTGGCTCTAATACTTGGATATTTATATATGGGACTACATTAATGGATTTTCTCCTCTGCATTTAAAATGTTTCTAACAAGAATATGTTGTCTTGATTCCTTCCCTTCTTACCTTGTCCAACGATGGTGTCTTAGAGTGCAGAACAAAAGCTTCCCATGCAAAAACATGGAAAAGTTCAAAGTGTCAGATTTATTTATTATTTATTTATTATTCATTTCCTATATTATTTATTTCCTATATTTACACCCCACCCTTCTCACCCCTGAAGGGGGACTCAGGGTGGCCTCACAAACACCATATGGTGTCATCATAATAAAACAATCAACAATACATTAATATATTAAAATATTAAAACAATAATTAAAACAATTGATTAACACGTGCCTATTAAAATCAGAGTCTAAAATCCAGTCCAGGTCAAATCATTGCCATAAGTGTTAAAATATTCTTTTAATTGCTGCTCACTAATCAAAGGCTTGGTCCCAAAGCCAGGTCTTGATTTTTCTTCTAAAAGAACACCTGTTTTGCATGCAAAGAGTTGCAAGTTCAGTTTTTGGCAACTTCAGGTAGGAAGCTAAAAAACTCTGTTGGCTGAAGCCCTGAAAATCATGCCAATCAACACTAATAATGCTGAGTTAGATGAAGCAATTGCCCAACTGAAGAGCAAGACAGTTTCCTATACTCCTAAGAATGAACAAAAATCTCCATAAATTTTATGTGTGGGGAGAATCATTTTGACTTATTTTCCTTGGAAAATATCACTATGGGATAAAAATGTAAGGTGTGTCGAATTTATTGCAAAAGGGTTTGACTGTAGGAGGAAGCCAATCTTTATTTCACTTGTATTTTTCTGCCAAGTGTTCAATTTTTTCACACTTACTTATGATGGGTTGGCTGGGTAACAAGGGCCAAAACATCACCTCAGATGGCTGGGGTCCAGCCTGTGTTGTCCATTTCTTAGATCTCCCCAATCCAATGTTTTCTTTGGAAGAAATAATCAGACTCCAATCTTTTCAATGAGTATGGTTCAGATTTACTGCTGTGGGACATTTGGCATAGTTGATGTGTTTTTCTTTCTGTAAGCCAAGCAGAAAAGATTTCTATTCTTCACCTTTACAAGAAGCCCTATTAGATTGGACAAGTCATTTTAAAAAGGGAAAGCACCCATAGTTCTATCACTGAAGTCAGCAGTACAAGCAAGCGTGTAGACAAGGGGAGGAGTGTTAGGGGTTCAACCCCCCGCCCTCCTAATTTCAAGTTAAAAAACCTGGTTTACTCATGAATTTTAACTGGTTATTCAAATCCCCATGCAAAATCTATGAAAAGCAAAACATTAAGAGTTCCTCCAGAACTGCAAGCACTGTCTCAACCAAATTTTGAAAATTTATTCACACCATCATTACCTACCTTTCCACCAATTTACATAGTGATAGCCAATATAATGGAAACAACCAAGTTGGTCCACCCACAACTGGAAGGCAAAGCCTAAGGCGCAGGGAGGAATTTGCACCTGGTCAACCAGGCCCTCATGAAAGAGACCAGACTTGGGGAGGGGATGACAGGGGTGGAGCTGCAGGCTATTCAAGGCTACGCTGACCTCCTGCTGTGCTCTTTACTTCAGCCTGAGGTAGGAAGCAGGTTCCTAATGAGACATTAGGCCTTTTCCTCCTTGCTTCCTCCCCTCCCCCTTTCCAGAGGATAATAGAATTCCTGTTGCCATGCCTTTGCCCCAGGGACTCGCCCTACAATTTGGGCAGTTTCTGCCCTTGGCATTTATTGGCAGGGATTTTCCAGCAGACCATAAAGGCTGGAAGTTTGGGTGGCTGCACTGAACCTCCGACCTGTCAGTCTTCGGTCCTGCTGGCACAAGGGTTTAACCCATCGCACCACTGGGGGCTCCATAACAGAGGCAATTATTCAATGTTAAACACATATAACTCCAAAATTAAAATTAGAGACATAACATAAATGTATGATATTAGCTACCGGCATTAGTTTAATTCCCTGAGTAATGCATAAACATTGGAAGGCTTACAGGTTTTTGGACTACAACCCCAGAAATCCCAACCAACATGTCCATTGCTCACTGTGGTTCAGAATTTCAGGACGTGCACACACACAGTGAGACTTTTCCAAGCTGTGGATTTGCAAATTATACAGATCAAAAAGTGTGCATGTGAAAAGTTAACCCTCATCTCAAAAAGATTATTGACATCTCATTTCTGCAGAAGTGTTTTATTGACATGTATTTATATGCTGAAAACCCCCATTAAACTAAAGAGGCAATAAACAGATCGTGCCTCTGTGCTCTTTAGAGTTTGGATCATTAGATTTCTTTCAAAAGGCAATATAAATGTCTATGCTCCCATAAACACTTCCTCCTTTCTTCTTATCTCTCCAGTGAATCTGACAGTTCCCTAACCTCAGTACACTTTTGTTGTGCAATCTTTCAAGTTTATCTGGCACAGCAGGCTTTGTTTTCTTAGTTTCCTTGATAGGAGAGGAATGCTAGACAAGCTGCTAGAAAAGACAACATTGTGGTTACTGATCAAGAGTCCATTTGCTTAACCACCTGACTGACCAACTGTGCATCAGTCTTCCTGTTATTATCTTAGTAAGCCAACCAAACTGTTTGGTTTATTAGATAACACATTAGAAACAGTCCAAGAAAGTATTCAGATCTCTTAATACTTGTGTACTTTGTGAAATCCTCCCTTCTGAGCAATCCTTATTCAGTCATGCTGGCATAGAATTCTGAGATAATTTATCTACAAAAAAATTCAGAGTTTAGGCTATAAGAGTGACTGTGAGCTCATCTACTTGGGTTTAATAACCTGTGCATTAGCCTGAGTGGATCTGACATGGACATATTCAAAGAGGATAGGTCTGTCAACAACTATAGGCTATAATGACTTTGTGGAATTTCCATGTTCAGCAAGACTGTCCAGTGCCTCTTAGTACCAGTTGTTAGTATATGACAACAGGAGTGGGGGTGGTTATCATGTCCTTACCTGTTGGCCTTGGAAGAAGCATACAGCTGGTCTGGATATTGTGGAAAACAGGATGCTGTATTTCAGGATTTCTGTTCTGTCCCACAAGGGGTGTTATTATCTTCAGGTCAACAATCTTGGACACAGGAAAAGCTGTCTGGCTCTGAGGTGTTATTTGAGAGACACAAGAGAAATGCATCAGAATTTTCCCATTTGAGAAGAGTTACTTGTCAAATTATAATGGTCCCTATGAATTTTATAGGGTTTTCTTAGAAAAGGAATAATCAGAAAAGGGTTGAATATATTTTATAGCACTTGAGATTACTTGGCAATCTTCCACCCAAGTACTAACCAGCCATGATCCTGCTTATCTTTGATGAGATACCTTCTGCCATAGCCTCATCCTGTTTTTAGTGTCCAACTGTCCATTTTAATGTAGGACAAAGAGCACATGAAGAATTTGGAAACCAGGGTAGTTTAGTGTTTCAAACTAGGGATTTTTGTTATTTTTTAACTATCACGGGAGCCTTTTTGAATCAGGTGAGAACTCAGGAGGTTAATAAAGTGGGAGTTAATAAGACATTTCCCATGGCTGAGCTTATGGGACTAGCTCTGAAACATTTGTCTGGTCTTGTTCTTTTGATCCTACAAAAAAGCAGAATTTATAAATATAACATTCCTGGATTACTAATTCAGGATTCTCACAGTCAGAATACATGGTACAAACAATGGAAGGGGAATTTTGGGAGATTTGCTCCAAAAATCAACATTTACATATTCTGCCATTTCAGCCTATTCTGAAAGATTGACCAATTTAGCTTCTTTGCCATTGTTTTTGTTTCAAGTGATCTAGTTGAACATATCCCATATCTACCACAGCTTTCCTATACATACAATATCAAAGAAGAAGGCAGGAAGCCTCTATCAGTAGTAACATGGTAACTAAATTATTTCTTATTGCGCTTTTTCTTTTAAAACATCACTCAAGTTTTTTACTAGGGAGAGTCAGTGAGACTCTAGTTTTATTAATATGTCCAGACACAGCTGTAACAGTGATGAGGCACAAGAGAAATAACCAAAGGAATTTTTATTTAGTTTCCTCAACACCAGTGGTTTTATTTCCCACTGATAAATCAGCAATGTTAAGTCATGTTTATACTCCTATGAAATCTCTTTGTTCTTAATGGCTGCAGTCCATAACTGAAGGAAGCTCTGAGGTGGACTTGAGACCTTTTGTCAGCATGGTCTGCTCCCTGAATTTTAATACTGAAAGAATGTTCACACACTGAAATGGAAGCAAATACGGGAACCATTGTCCAAACCTGTGAATGTATCTTGATGCCTCCGCATGTGCACCAGATTCACAAAGCAAAGGAGGAGTTGACATAGGCTTCATATTTCAAGTGGGGATTGTCACACATCAGATTTCAAAACAGACTAATTGTTAGGTTGTTGACACAGACTACAATGCTTCATACTTCAAGTGGGGACTGTACCACATTAGACTTCAGGCCAGGACTAATGGTGATTTAAAAACGACAGACACCTTCTGTTTGGAAGGGATATTTTTCAACAAAGCGGCATTAATCCTTGAGTGTTTGCTGCCAACCTAGTGTGGTACAGCCAGATAAAGAGGATATTTTTAAAGGGGGAAAATGAGTCCCCCTTGGAGTGAGAAGGGCGGAGTATAAGTATAGGAAATAAATAAATAATGCCATCCTTCTGTATTCAAACTAGAGCTGTGGTTTTGTTGGTGTTGTAGTTTTGTAAAAAAATCCTTTCCATTTACTTTTCTTTTTTTCTCAGTCACTTCTGTTCTCAGATAATTATTTGCACCACAGGTCAAAACATACAGGGATATGTTTGGTGCTTGAATGTTATATTTAAATAAAAGGCAAACCATGTCACCAGGACTATAGCTGCTTGTCATTGCCCCACAAATAAAAAATTTGCCCACTCTCGAAATTTCCTTCACTTCTAACATTTCAGAGACTAAGATTTCTTTGGAAATGCACAATGTCTGCATTTTGCTAACCTCTCATTAACTACACCTCTGCATGAAATCATTCTACTCCAAAGAGATCAATGCACATACAATTTGTACATTTGAAGATGCATACATATATATAGATGGAACATTAGAAATATGATAAAGTCCCAAGTATAAAATATCCTCTTTCCCAGTATAATGACACCTGTCTGCTGCATTTAGCTGGATAATAAGTTACGCGAGGTTCCTCTCACCATGTTTGCTGTTTTCACTGCTGCTTATTTACCAACAATAATGAGAACCATGTGGCTGAAAATGGGTAGTGTTACTGACACAAAACCGGCCTTCCCATCTCCTTCCCTCCCATTTCAGAAAGGCATAAGACAGAGAACATAACAGCATCTAGTGCTTTAAGATGTGCAAATTGGAACCCCAACCTAAAAAGAGATATAGCTTGTAAAATATATTCCCTCTTCCATCTTCAAAATTTCAAGAAAACTTATCATCCTGAGGTCTCGCATTTTGGCATTGAAATCTCAAGGTATGGAGTGTCATTGCCATATAAATTTCTGTAGCAATAGTTTTGGCAGGAAAATTTGTAAGTGTTCCCCAATTTGTTATTCCCTGCAGATTTAGCTTCAAAAAAATTTAAGAGATTTGATTGTAAATTTCTTGTCATCAATTCTAGTTGTGTCCTAATTCATATTCAATGTCACTTTGGTTTTTTTATATATATATTAGTGTTTCTTGTCATGTTCAGGGACAAATTTAAACTGCAACTATAAAAATGATAAAGCTGAAGGAAGCCATTCAAAGTTATCTTGAATCTTCTTTTCCTCTCTTTCAAAAGCATTCTATTCTGCTGGTCACAGAACTAGAGATTTCTCACAAAGACTGAAGGTAAAGCTCTTGTTCCAAGCAAGGTGTCATTTAAAAAAAAATAGGGCTTGGATGTTGTCAGTGGAAGCTAATGGCAGCTAAATTGGTCTTGAAGAGAGCAGCGCTCTTGGCTACAAGCCATTAGTAAGTGACCTCTTGGAAACTTAAGGAAAAACCTCCTCCATCCATACAACCTGTCATAACTGTGTGATTGGAATCATATGCTCAGCCTTCCTGGGGGAAAAAGTGAGATGGTGAAGAAAAATCATGCCTAGAAGAAAAATTCTGCCTAACATATTCCAGAATTGACACTGGTTCTCATTAGTGGCTGTATTACATGTCTAACATTCAGCACAAGACATTCAATTTACATCAAGCATTCAAATTCAGGAAACCCTACAGTACTGTGGGACACATATACACAGACATACACATACGTATTGTAAAGTTCAAACAATTAATGTTCCGGAATTTTCTTCCTTTAAAGTCTCTTATCTCATTTTCAGTCATTTTGCTTCTGATAGTATGTGAAGAAGGTGTTTTGGTTCCATGAACATTGGACAAAGTGATACTTAAAAGAGCATTAAAGTTAATATGGGCACCATTCTGCAATGACTCATATTCTGCATTTTGTTCCACTTCCACACCTTCTGCTTGTCTTTTAATGTTGCTTTTGTTAGGATGTGCCTGTAGACTACTATAGTAGTACTTAGGTTTGGAGCCAACACAGCGGGAAACAATGCTCTATAATGTCCATATGCCAAATATTCTCTGAGGAGTTCAATGAGGCATATAGGTTTACCTCTCTACTATTTTGAGTAACTTGAGAGGAAAGTCAGGATGAGAAATAGCATGTGCTCAAAGGTTATCCAGAGAAACTCATAGCTGATGGTGTAAATTTTGAAGTGTCGAGACTCATTAGAACATGCCCCAAGGTGAGTCTAAAAATGGGGGCAATTGCATTGATTCATTCCATTGGAGCAACGTCATTACTAGGAGCAACTTGTTTCAATAGATAATGGGTCTTTATTACTTATGCTTAAGTCACCCCACCTACTTTCAATTACACCAGGAACCTTTCACAGCAATATATTTTGTAGAAGAAGTCTATTTCCTCTGAAGCTATTGGGTTATTTCAATTTGCCGCTAAGCTCAGAGAGGAAGGGAAACCTTCAATTGGAAAATGACTGATTTTTCTTTATAACCCTGTAAACCCTGATTGCAAGGCTGAGTGAGGATCTGAATAAGAAACTACCCAGTTTTAACCCTGTTTCCCAAACTCTGGTTTTCCTTGTGTTCTGGACTTCAACTCCCCAAATCCATGAACATTGGCCGAAGGAGTTGAGTGTTTTAGGACTTGAAGTCCAAAATACCTGGAGGACTAAGAGTTTGAGAATCACTATTATAACTGCTACACCTCAGTGATGCCTGAAAAAGTTCTCTTGTCCAGGATATGGCAGAAGGTTAAGTCATAAATTCATGGCTTCAACAACACAGAGATTTTACTGCCTACCAGTTCCATAAGCCAACTTCACACATGCCTGTTCTATTCTTTTCTTAATTACTGTGGGGCAACAAAACCCCTATGCTTGAAGAGAACTTTAAGATCCTCTCCTCCCCATTCCCAATCCTCCCATTTCAATGTGAGAGTGATTAGAAACTGTGAAGGCCTTGATCCAGGTGCTTATAAGCATCACAGCTGATGGCTTCAACCCAGTTCCAGGATCCACAATAGAAATGGCTTCACAGCAGTGAAAGAATTTTTTTTTTAATCTTCCCCCCACCACGATGCACATGTGCACATCACTGGAGTTTCTGTTTCACCTTGCAATGTGGTTTACACTGAAGTGCACTGATGCATATTATGGAGCATATTTCAGAGGATCTCTTGACTTTGTTTATCCCAGGTCAAAGCCTTTAATGTGTGTTGCTGCTGGCATTGGCTGCGTGAATCATTTTAAAACCGCTTTCTCAATCTGTCTTCAATCCACATTAACTGGTCAGTATGGATGTGCCCTTTGGGATTCCAGATTCAAGGCCTACAATTCTGACAGTTTTTGAAAAAGAAAACACTATTAATCCCGAGACAGCTCCTTGACTTTCAATTTATCAAAGATGCTAGTTCATAATATCTGATTCCATTGACCAACATCAGCTTTGGAGACTTGCACTGTGAGCCTAAAACATGATTCCACACTGAAGGAGTGGGCAGGGTAAGAAAAGTAGTGAGTCATACCAATGTGTGCCTCTCCCTACATGTAAATGTACTGTGGGAGTGAAAATACAGGCAACTTTCCCAGGAACAGTGAGATTCCTCATGTGGCTCCATAATTGATTGCACTGGGTTTTTTCCCTTCATATTCAATTTCTTCTCAAATGGAGAATTTCTGTCCCTGGAAATTTGTAGTTGGCCTCTTCCCTTTGAATCTTTTATTGGTCACTTTTTAAAAAAAATTCTAGCAAGCATTGATTTTGTTGAACTGAGTCATTGTAATATACCAATTCTCTGTTCTTATAGAATCTTTGCATCTCTTTTTAAAAAGGATTAAGCATTACATTTTATTTAAAAAATGTTTGTGAGAGCTCTAAAAAAATGTGGATGTTGTCCTGTGACTACAACATACAGCTATTTTAAAAATACATTTTAATGAGATTTCAGTGTCAAGTGTGGTTCAATGCCTATGCTTTAAGATAGTGGTCCTCAACCTGTGGATCCCCAGTTGTTTTGGCCTTTAACTCCAAGAAATCCCAACAGCTGGTAAACTGTCTGGGAATTCTGGGAGTTGTAGGCCAAAACACCTAGGGACCCACAGGTTGAGAACCACTGCTTTAAGAAGAGGAATGTGATATTTATGTTCCTCTAGTCATTGGTGATCTCCATTATATCTTTTGAAAGTTATTTTTGAGCAGAAAGTATCAATTCTCTTAGTGTGCATGGCCCATGGCCAAATCCACCAAAAGATTCTAGAAGTTGTAGTCTAAAAAGGTAAAGTTGCCAAGCTCTGACTGGTATTCAGAGACACCAGGCCTCTCTGTATAGAATTGCATTGGCTAGTATTCTCAAAGGAGAAAATTTCACTCTTTTCATCAGTTACAATTTCACTATAAAAATACGTCCTACTCTCACTGGAATCTATATATCTGCACACATACGCACACACACACACACACTCATTTATTTTAATATATGTCCAAAGATCCCAGAACAGGATACAGACAAACAGCAGCAAATTTAAAGCAATTAAAAGTTGAGAACCACACAAAACAATTTAGAACAAGTAAAAAACAGCCTGTGTACTATACGCAAAGATAAAAATCCATGACTAATCAAGCTGTAATCACTGGGCCCCCAAGTTTTGGAGAAGAGCCAAGTTTTCATTTGGTGCTAAAATGATGGCAATGTTCATGCCAATGGAGTCTTTATGAGTTTTGCCAAGGAACTGTTTTGAATTAATTTTACAAGAACATTTGAGAACATATGAAGAATGATGAAAAGTAAGACTGAAATGTTGTCCAACATTTTAGGGATACAGCGGCCAATCAATTGCCTTTAGTATAGTGGGATCTTAATGGGGGCAAGGAAGTCATCTTATCCTAGATCAGTGGTTCTCAACCTGGGGGTCCTCAGGTGTTTTGGCCTACAACTCCCAGAAATCGCAGCCAGTTTACCAGCTGTTAGGATTTCAAGGAGTTGAAGACCAAAAATCTGGGGGTCCACAGATTGAGAACCACTGCCCTAGATGCAGAAAAATAAGGGGGTGCAATAGGGACTCATCTCTTCCTTCTCTCTTCCTGAGGTACCAAAAAAGGGAAGAAGGGATTGGCTGTAAGGAAAATGAATTGAGCAGCAGAGTCTCTCAACCTGCCTCATATCAAGCCGATCTTATTTCTCTTCCCTTTGAACTTTCCCAAGTAAGGTAGAAAAGAGAGGAGGATGCCAAAATTTCCAGCAAACTCTGGAGTATCCCCCAATATTGCTTAAAGTAGAGAAAAGTCACAGTAAAGGAGGATATTTATTTAAAGATTTATATTCCGCCTTCTCACCCCGAAGAGGATAGGGCAGAACACAAGATATATACAGCAAACATTCAATGCCGGAACATAAAATAAACTATAAATATAGATAACCCAATAGTCACACAGAAGTGAGCATTGTGGGGACAACCAGTTATGGCTTCAAGGTCAGTTCACTTTTTCTTGCCTGTGTAGATTTACCCCAAGTTGTAAAACTAGGTTCAAAGAATCAAGAACCAAAGCTGACACATAAAGTTTGCTCAGGTCAAACTATTACTTTCTCGACTCCATCTGAGTTCTCCTTTCTTTTTAAATACTTAAGATAGACTTTGAATAATCTCTCAGCTTGATCCTTTCTTCTTGTCCTTGGAACTCTCTTCTTCTTGTCAATTAGCCCCTACAGAAAGAAGCTTTTCCTTGGGTTGGGGGGGGGGGGGGGAAGAGAAGAAAGGGAGAAGAAAAGGGGAGAAATGGCTTCAACTACGTCTTAGGCAGGGGGTACTTTAATTGGGGAAAGCAGAATGCATGCTGCTGATTTGCATTAAGAGGAGGCATTGTAATTGCTCTGTGAAAAGTGATTCACGTCGACTTCAGTAGAGCTTATTGCAAGATTAATAAATACATGACTATTTGAGGGGCTCCTCGTGTGGCAGAATAGAAGAAGAGATTTCTTTAAATTGTAATAACAAGGCATGTTTTTAATGAAGAGGCATGAATATAAGCATCTCTGTCTATGTAGGCTTGTATCTAAGTTCAGTAGCTCTCCTGCTTATCTGAAACACCAATTATTATGATTTCTTGACAATCTAAGCCCTTTGCAAATGACATGACATACATACACAGTGCTTATGAGGGAAGAGGGGAGGGAGTCAGGTCTGAGCCCATTTTCAATCTATTAACTTTTATTGTTTGAATAGATCATAAATCATACAATCTCAAATAGAAAAAATGAAGGGAAAGAAAGTCCTGTTTGGAGAGGGGTCAGGCTATAAATAAAGTATTATTATTATTATTATTATTATTATTATTATTATTATTATTAGTCTTTCTCCTAGCCAGAATTTAGAAGCAATATTTTGGGGCTGCATATCACTGAGTTTTCTAACCATCATGATCAGTGGCCAATCTACTGGTTGAATTCTCCAAAACATCATGTTCAGCTCCAGGTATGATGTCCCCAATCCAATTCAGGGCTCCTAGCAACCACCCCCAAAACAAGGCTCCCAAATATTATTTTGCACTATATTTCTCAGTGATCACTCAGGCTAGGTGATTCTGGTAAGTGTAGTCCAAAATGTAACTTTGCAAACCCTGAAAAAAACCATGCTTGTAGCAGTTTTTTGGAGAAAGCTATTCCGCAATATATGTCCTTATGGTACTCCTAAGGAGAATAAGCCAGTTTAGCCGTAAAGATCTCAGAAAGAAATACAGATTGATAATCCCTTCTCCAGAATTCTAAAAGCCAAAATGAGAGGATGTGATTGTGACTCTTTTTGTTACCTGATAGTTCAATGTACACAAACCTTGTTTCAATTGCACACAAAAAATGTATAATATTGTATAAAATTAGCTTTAGGTAATGTGTATAGGTGTATATGAAGCATAATTTAATTGTATGATTAGATTTCATGTGTATTATGCAATATCTCATTAGGTATGAATATGTAAATTCATACAGATATTCCAAACTCCCCTCCCTTTTCTCCACACCCCAAAAAACCCCTGTCTCGTCCCAAGCATTTTGGATAAAGCAAACTCATCTTGTAGAAGGCAGGTAAACAGACAGGCATTTATTGGTTACATAGGAATGTATGGAACAAAAATAGCACTTTGAATTGTTTTCTAGGAAGCTTGAGTCAGCCAGGGTATAAAAGTCTTGAAGTATAAAACCAAAGAAGGAAATTGGCTGGCTCAAGAAATAACTTTAATAGAATGGTTGAAACTCAACAAGCTAAGGCAAAAAAAAAAAAACCCACTAGAGACAGGCTGAAATGCTCATGCTATATAGTCCCCATTATTTTTCACACAATTTTGGAATTAGGAAATCTTATGGAAACAGCAGGAGGCATCCTAGCCTGGCACAGTTTCCCTCCTCTGTGATCATGGCTTTTTATTGCTGTGTGAGGCCCCCGCTGCCTCTCAATTCAGAGAAACCCAGCAAGAAACGAGATTGTTCTAATTGTAGGTGGGTGAGTAACTTGCATTCAGCAGAAGTGACTTGAAAGATGTCTGCCTACAAATGAAGTGCAGAATACAATTGTGAAAGTGCAAAATAATAAAAGACCAAGTAAAGTGTTCTAGGATACCATCCGCAGCTTTCTCTTCCATAATGCAAAACCATTTTTAATTAGCATAAATGATATTAAGTTAAAATATCTCACCTTTTTGCTTGTGCTTTTTAAAATAAAGAAGATGGTCCCCAAATTCTTGGAACAATTTATTGCTGGAAAGTGAGTATTTTCCAGATATTTCTTACTACAAGCACTAACTACTTAGATTTGTTAGTGTGAAAATTGAAGAAAGTTCCTGTACTCTTTTGAAAGAGAAGAGTTTCAGCAGGTGTTTCTTTTGTCTAGTTACATAACAATCAGCACATGCTGCAATTCCTTCTTCAGCGTGTTTGACCCTTCATTTACCTGTCAACCTTTGGCAACCCCATGAATTTCATGGATTTTCTTGGGCAAGGAATATTTATGGGTGGCTTTGCCATCCTCATCCTCTGAAATATAGCCTTACTTCACCTGGTCTTCCACCCAAATACCAACCAGAACTGACCCTGTTTGACTTCCAAGATCAGACAGGATCTGCTGCCTTTGTACTTGGGTCCCTCTTCTACACAACCACAAAAGGTCCAGTTTTTATTCTAAGAACTTTACCAAAATTAGCAGTATCCTGGTATTCATCTTGAAGTTGGAAGTTTAGAAGATGACAGATTGTCCCATTTTGAAGGCTCTCTCTGACTGAGGTGAGATTTACACTAGAGACTTCCTGGTGGTTTAACCACATAACAAAAATGTGGGAGGGCACTGTTAGGTTCAGACCAGACCAACGAGGAACAAAATGGAGATATCAGCATAATATGAAGAGCCCCAAGTTCTATATTTTATTTTTTCAAAGTTTAGAAGACATTTTCAAATGAACACAAACCATCAGGACAACCCCCCGCCCCAAACTGTGCATAACTTGATAAGCCTGAAGTTCTACATTCTATTTTTTAAGATGAAAATACATCCACAAATGAATAGAAACCATCACATTTTGCATACACAGTGTTATAAAGGAAACATGGATGGAATATTGGACTTTCTTGAGCTTCTTATCCCAAATACATTGAGATGCATGAATAGAAATTTTCCTCTGTACTCTATGGGTTTGAGAAGATACAAACATTTATGGTCCATTTCCTTGGTAATAATATTAATTTTGGGGTAAGCTTCATACTTGTGCAGTTGATTATTGGATCCCATCAACTCTTCCATCCAAGTGGTAACTATAGTCATTGTACATCTCCTTATGAGCCCACGAATAGGGTGATATTGTATCTAAGGAGATTGGCAGAGGTTTCCTCTTTCTCTTTTTCCAACTGGCTTTATAAAGTTAACCCACTATTCATTACTTTATAGCAGGAAATGCAAAGATGCCTCCAACCATCCCTCGAGCTTGACGCCGAAGTTATTCAGATATTCGTGAAAATGGTTTCTGGTCACTTTGAAAGAGGAAACTGGGACCTTCTTGTAAGGGAGATCCAGCATTCTTCTCATTCCATTTTTTGTCAGTTGGCAGGCAAAAATGGGTAAAAGTATGATAGCTGGGGGACCCTATGCTGATTGTGCACCATGGGTCAGAATTCATGAAGGGAACATGTGCATGAGACAGTGCAGCAAGTGAGAGATGCAGCTGCGAGGGAGGGAGGGAGGAAGAGGGCGTCTAGGGCTCACACGCTCTGCCCTCCTGGAGCCCCGACTCCTCCACTGTCAGAAAGTGGGCAGGAGAAAGAGGGGAAGGGGGAATCTGGTTCCTGCCACTCTGTTCGCACTAGGGCCTTGTAAAAACCTTCCCTGGCCGCCAACACACTTTCTGCCCTTCAAAGAAAGCAGCCCCAGCAGCTGGGAGCAGTCCAAGTGGACTTCCCTTCATTAATTCTGACGTGCGTTGTGCAAACAGCTTATGGGTTCCAGCTATGCATTATACTTTTGCCCAAAAATGTTTGTATTAATATGGAGTTTTGGCAATCTGTTGACTGTGCAGAAAGGGTTTTTTGAAGAAGTCCAGTACTTTGGTCTGGTGTGCTTTTCAACTGCTTTTACGTTCATTTTATACTTTGTTTTATCTTCATTTGATAATATTGGGTATATTTCTCTCTGTGTGCAGTGGCTTTCTGTTGTCAGCTAGTTATGTCCCCCAGTTTTTAGGCAAGTCAGATATGATTCTTGCAAACAAAGTGTGTGCAAGTGGCTGTTCTCCTTTTGAAAACTGCAGGGCAGAAACAGGAAAAAGTTGTTGAAACAAACAGGAGGAAACAACAAAACACCTAACTATTGTTGGGAGAAAAGATTAGCAGATGCCATCAGGAAGATATAAGATGGATGGATTGAATCAGTTGTGCTGACCTCAGGGATGTTTGCGAGATGCAACTCTGCAAAGGGTTGTTATGTAGTGTATTCCAGTAATACCACTTGTACTGTATTGGACAACTTCAATCTTGTGTAATAAGTGTGTGTTATGAGTAGGAATCTGTGGGTGAGATTACACTCTTACTATGAGATATAAATCTGTACAAGACTTCCATTGGTCATGTAACTGTGGCTGGATCTATTGCATTTTATGGGTCTACACTGACCATATAATGCACAAATCAGAATATTTCTATGTTGAATTTCGGATGCACAAATCAGAATATTTCTATGTTAATTTCTCATATATTTATTTGTAAACCTGTTTTGTTCCCATTGTAAATTCATATCTATTGGTCCAAGCTGCAGCATTCATGACTGTGATACATGGCTTCACAATAGAAAATAAAGCTTTTGAAGTCAATTGCCCTGATGTTTGCTGACATATTGATCTATGAGAATAAAAGACTAAACAAAAAAAAAACCCATATTATACAATAGCCCCTCTAGTAATTTTTTAAAAAAAACTTCACAAAATTGTTAACATTGAGTCATGGAAACACGGAATTGAATCATAGCATCATAGAATAATAGCATTGAAAGAGACCACGTGGGCCATAAAGTCCATACTCCTGTCATGTTCCCTCTTCTTTATGACACACTTTTACACATTTATACATGACTATCTTGTCTCCTCTCAACCTTCTTTTCTACAGGCTAAACATACCCAGCTCTTTAAGATACTTCTCATAAGGCAGGGTCTCCAGACCTCTAATCATTTTAGTTGCCCCTCTATGTACACCTTCCTGCTTGCCAATATCTCTTTTAAACTGTGGTGCCCAGAACTGGACACGGTATTCCAGGTGAGGACTAACCATACCAGAATATAGAGACACCAAGACTTCCCTCAATCTAGACATTATATTCATTTTAATGCAGCCCAAAATACCATTGGCTTTTTAAGCTGCTGCATCACATTGTTGGCTCATGTTCAACTTGCTGTTCATGAAGACTCCAAGATCTTTTCCACAATGGTAGATGGCAGCTGGTAGATGCTTTCTCCCATGTGATGATGGAGGGAGGATGCCAGAACAGTGTGAGGCATGGGGCAATACATCCCCACACCTCCTGGGCAGGTGCTACCAGGATCGCTGTGATGTTTGGCGATCCGTGGTGATTCCAGCATGCAACTGATAAGGTTGTATGTCACTGAAATCAGTTATACTCCTCCATTGCTATATTCCAATTATAGGGAAAGACCATAAGGGCCATCCAGTCCAACTCCCTGCAATAGAGATGTACACAATTGAAGCAGTCTCCATGGATAGCCATCCAGCCTCTGTTTTTTTTAAAGAGACCTCACCACACTTCAAGGCAATGTATTCCACTGTTGAACCATCAGGAAGCTCTTCCTAATATTTAGGAGGAATTTCTCCATCTTCAGTGTAACCTCCTTATAAATATTTTAACCAGACTATCATGCCTCCTCTTAACCTTATTTTCTGCAGGTTAAACATATCTATGAGGAGCAACTTAACATGCTTCTATCCATCCTTTCATCAGAGGGAACAGTCACACACACACACACATATATTCCGAGTTTTAAATGTAACAGCAACATTTATCATCAAATAAAAAGCCATTTCAACCTAGAATCTCAGTTAGAGGAAGCTAGCTTTGACAATATATATTTCTGTCACAGTTTGTCTCTCAAAAAAAATCACAGTGCTGGGAGTTTTTGTTTGCATTATCTATATTTCCTTATTGCTTATCGCAGTATCTTTATCCAGGCATTTCTTTCTGTTCTTGCATCAACTATAAAACGTCTTGCTTCCTTCAGGTTTTATATTTCTTTTTCACCTTCTTCAATGTCCCTGGAGATTTTATCAAGGTAATCCTCATAAAGCTGTTTTGCAGAATTCATTTTCTTTCCTCCATTACACCTCTGCACAGCTTTCTAAAACAAAGTGACCATTAAGAGATATTAGCCAAGTGCTAATTATTTCTGGCAATAAATGAAAGAATCTGTATTTCCAAAGGACTATCACCTTTGTAGCCCTTTTTCAATTTAACTTTCCTTTCACCTGCCTATCGGTATCCGTAGCAAGGAGCACAGTCCATTTCAAGCACTTAGGAATATTATTCATACCATTTCATCTTTTGCTTTAAAGGCTTTTTAGCTCGCCTTCTCTTAAAAAAAAAATCCCTCACGAAGAATCACAGGGGTTCAGAAAAGAAGGTTAAGTTGCAACGGGTGCTTCAGAAACCTTCAAAATACAATTAATAAAAAAAGAAGTTGCCACCGAACAACTCACTTTAAATTGCTGCAACCTTCAAAAAATGAAACAGGTTTGAAAATCCCTAAGTAACACATCAAAGTTACAGGATTCCCTTTGTGCGTTATCAACATTCAGTCACAATCACTAGCAGCCAAGGAGCAGGAAATGAAAAGAAGAACTGAATTGCAGCCATTAAAAATGGCAAGGTGGCAATGTCAGAATGTCTGTGAATCTTTGCCCCCCCCCCAATGTATGTGTATATATTATGTGTATATATATATATTCCCGCCACCTCGGTAGGTGACCATGTCGAGGCCTTGGTCGCTCTCTGGAATGGGGAGATGACCAGGGCAATTGACACGATCGCTCCGGAACGTCCCCTCTCAAGTAGCCGAGCTAAACCAGCTCCTTGGTCTACTGAGGAGCTGGCAGTGATGAAGCGAAGGAAGAGGGAACTAGAGAGTGTGTGGCGTTCGGACCCAAGCGAGCCAAATCAAGCACGGTTTGTGTCCTTTCTGAGGGCATATGCCGCGGCAATAAAGGCCGCAAAGAAAACTTTCTTTGCGGCCACTACTGCATCTGCAAAAAACCGTCCGGCGGAGCTGTTTCGGATTGTCAAAGGTCTTTTAACTCCCGCCACCTCAGGCGGGAGCCCTGACAATTCGGTCACGTGCTGTGAAGCATTTGCTCGGTTCTTTGCAGACAAAGTCGCTTTGATCCGTTCTGGGCTGGACACCATGTTAAATGCAGTCTCTGAGGATGTGACACGAGCACCTGCTTGTCCTATTTTGATGGATTCTTTTCAGTTTGTGAAGGCCGAGGATGTGGACAAGATACTTGGAGGAATGAGGCCTACCACGTCCATCCTAGACCCCTGCCCATCCTGGCTTCTGAAGGAGGCCAGAGGGGGATTGGCTGAGTGGGTAACGGTGGTGGTTAATGCCTCCCTTCGGGAAGGCAAGATTCCAGGGAGCCTAAAACAGGCTATTATAAAACCGCTGTTGAAGAAACCATCACTGGACCCCACTAAATTTGACAACTTTCGGCCTGTTTCCAATCTTCCCTTCTTGGGCAAAGTCATGGAAAGCGTGGTGGCCTCACAACTCCAGGTATTCTTGAGAGACACGGATTATCTGGATCCGGCACAGTCTGGTTTCAGACTGGGACATGGTACCGAGACGGTCTTGGTCGCCTTAGTGGATGATCTGCGCCGGGAGCTAGACAGGGGGAGTGTGTCCCTGTTGGTGCTCCTGGACCTCTCAGCGGCCTTCGATACCGTCGACCACGGTATCCTTCTGGGGCGCCTTGCGGAAATGGGTCTTGGGGGCACTGCTTTGCAGTGGCTCCAGTCATTTCTGGAGGGCCGTACCCAGAAGGTGTTATTGGGGGACTCCTGTTCAACACCACAGCCTTTGACCTGTGGGGTTCCTCAGGGCTCTATATTGTCCCCCATGCTGTTTAACATCTACATGAAACCGCTGGGTGAGATCATCCGGAGTTTCGGGGTGCGGTGTCATCTGTACGCAGATGATGTCCAACTCTGTCACTCCTTCCCACCTGCTACTAAGGAGGCTGTCGAGGTCCTGAACCGGTGCCTGGCCGCTGTAATGGTCTGGATGAGGGCGAACAAACTGAAATTAAATCCAGACAAGACAGAGGTACTCCTGGTCAGTCGCAAGGCCGAGCAGGGTATAGGGTTACAGCCTGTGCTGGATGGGGTCACACTCCCCTTGAAGGCGCAGGTTCACAGCTTGGGTGTGATCCTGGATTCATCGTTGAGCCTGGATCCCCAGGTTTCAGCGGTGACCAGGGGAGCATTTGCACAGCTTAGGCTCGTGCGCCAGCTGCGACCGTACCTTGGGAAGTCTGACTTGGCCACGGTGGTACACGCTCTGGTCACATCCCGCCTTGACTACTGCAACGCTCTCTACGTGGGGCTGCCCTTGAAGATGGCCCGGAAGCTTCAGCTAGTCCAGCGTGCGGCAGCCATGTTACTAACAGGAGCAGGACGCAGGGAGCATACAACGCCCTTGTTGTTCCAGCTCCACTGGCTGCCGATCTGCTACCGGGCCCAATTTAAGGTGCTGGTGCTATCCTACAAAGCCCTAAACGGTTCCGGCCCAAAATACCTTTCGGACCGCATCTCGGCCTATGAGCCCACGAGGGCCTTGAGATCGTCTGGGGAGGCCCTCCTCTCGATCCCGCCTGCCTCACAGGCACGCCTGGCGGGGACGAGAGATAGGGCCTTCTCAGTGGTGGCCCCCCGGCTGTGGAACACCCTCCCTGTTGACATCAGACAGGCGCCCTCCCTTATGTCCTTCTGGAAGAGCCTGAAGACATGGCTATTCGAGAAGGCATTTGTACAGAAGTGTTTATAATAATATGCTTATAACTGTATTTATGTTTACATTGGTTGCCCTAAGACTGGAGCGGCCTAGCTGTGAGAAATGTGTTACCATGGAAACGAGGCAGAAGAGGAGGTGGGAGGAGCTTAGAGAGTAAAGGTTTTAAAAAGTGACAGTTAGAGTCAGTCAGGGGGAAGACTCTGAGAGAGCAGCAGAGTCAGTTTTTAGACTCTGAGGAGTGAAGAAGTGAAGAGTCAGGTTTTAGTGTTCGTGAATAGTAGAGATTTCTTCAGCTAGGAAGCTGAAGGGGAAAACCTTGTTAGTTGTTTTAGTTAGAAAGAACTAACAGAGGCTTGTTAGGATCGCTAGTCGGGGGAAGACTGGAGATCTGTGATTTGATCAAGTATAGATCAAACAGAGAGACTATTCACTGCAGGGAACACTGGTTAATAAAGCGCTTCACCACAGCAAGAGTTCATAAGTGGTAACATCGAAAGCCTGAATTGTATCGCAACCAAGTTACATGTAACCATCAAGTATTTGCCAAGCTTAACATCTTCATACTGCAACCATACGCTTTGTTTAAAAATAAACTTGTTCTCTTTGGTTTTTAAAACTGCCTCATCTCCATTAATTTTACGTTCTGTGCACCCACTCTACCAAAATTACCTCACCACACAAACAGAGCCTTTAATACCAGAGCCTTTTACAAATCAGTGGCTCCTCTCTCCTAAACCTAGGCGCTTCCTCACTAGTTGGTAGCGTCTCTTTACACTTTGGTGGCAGCTTCATTACCATTGGCGGAGATCCTTTACAGCATTTAACTAAATACTACAGTAACTGGAAATGACAACTGGAACGGAATATAGACTACGAGATTGGTTATGATTCTATGATAAGACGAAGCGGATTATTTTAGTGTAATTAGATGATAGTGTACTAGTGTTATGTTGTTTTTTGTCGTTGTAGTTTATTGTGAATTATGCTTTTATATGTTGTACACCACCGCGAGTCGCCCTAGGGCTGAGAGCGGCGGTCAACAAATGCAGTAAATAAATAAATAAATAAATAAATAAATATATGCCGTCAAGTCCCCCATCACCTTATGATAACCCTATTTCTTTTTCACAGGGTTTTCCAAGGCAATGAATACTCAGGGGTGGTTTTACCCAGGTCCTTTTTCTGAAATAGGCAGTACCTGGTATTCATTGGTATCCAAGTACTAACCAGGGCTGACCTTGCTTAGCTTCCAAGATCAGATGGAATCTGGTGATTTGTTTTGTATACTTCTACCCCGCCCTTCTCAACCCCCGAGGGGGGACTCAGGGCGGCTTACAAAATGGCACAATTCGATGGCTACACAATAATACAATAAACGTATAAAAACAGCAGTTAAACAGTTAAACAATTAAAACAACAATATATATCACAGTCAATAAGCCAATATCATGCACAGCGTTCGCCAACTCAGAGTCCGTACTTCGTTCCACATTGTCTATTCCTATCCGTCATCGCAATCCTTTATTTATCTGCCAGATTGCCCAAACGCGTGGTCCCACATCTTTAGGCTATTCAAACTTGTAGAGAGTTATACAATTCTTCAAGGTGTAGACAACTTGAGAGGGACAATTTGGGGTCAACTGATGAAGATTGATAGTGGAAGATAAAATCTGTCACTTCATCAGATCGGATACAGCAAAAGTATGGAATGTGCCACCATAAAGGATAATGGTGGCCACCTAGATGAATAACTTTTTAAAAAGTGGATATACAAAATACTCAATAGACCTCCATTTGTTCTTTGACTGCAGTTTCCAATAGCTCTAGCTCCCATAAGCAGAATCAATAATGAAGGACCCTGAGAAGGAGTCTGCTTAAAAGGTTTGAGGACCCCTGTACACAGTAGAATAAATTTAGTTTGACACCACTTTAACTGTGGTGGCTAAATGCTATGGAATCATGGGAGTTGTAGATCGATGAGCTGCATTAACTGTATAATGTAGATGCACTCACAAAAGGACTTTAAAAGAAAATTGGACAAGTTTATGCAGAATGTAAATGGAAAATACCATTGTACTCATGTTTTCTTTATAGTGATAGTTTTGGCTACTGTAGGATGTTGGCCTTATGCATCAAAGTTCTTATTTTCTTGTGATACAAAACAGACATGCCTATTCATAAAATATAATATTTAGTATTATTAATAATATAAAAACTTATGCAGTACTTCACTGCTGTTTGTTATGCTGCATTTTTTTTGAAGTTGGAAAGAACAGCTTAGATTATTTTCTAAGTGAGCATGCTTTTAGTTTACTTTACCTTCATCATACCAGCAGTATAAACTGTTTTAAAGACATGTTACATTATCCGAGTATGGTGTCTTCCTCATAAAAGACTGGAGGATAGTATCTCCCCTTAACTCAATCCCTTACAGAATTACCCCCTGCTTACTGGAAAATATGTTCTATTGTACAATAAAGGAATTACAGATGGTTTCCAAATGGTGCATGTCCAATTGTTAAACAAGGGAGTTCTGTTCTTTCTTATATGATATAAAAATATAAAGGTGTAGCAAATAGAGATCCAGATCATAGTGATCAGTCTGGTTTGTTTTAGACTGAAGTGTATCCTGTGCTTTGACATCTCAGAAAAATAGTCTGTGCATTGCTTTTGAAGGATATTATAATAACCTGGCCTTCATTTTGGTTTGATCTCAGTTGAATTATGATCCTTACCATTTGCCTATTCATAACACAATGCTGTAGTATTAGTCTCCACCACCCAACACATTTACATTTTTATATAATGCATTCTAAAGGTTGCTTTCAAAAAAATTCTCGTTCAAAGGTTAGTGTCTGGGAAAACATGCTGGGAGCCTAATCCATTGATTATGTTGGGACAAAATAATGGATTTCAAAGACAAGTGGGCTGAAAAAGAAAAAGGAGAGGTAAGGAGAGAATGAAAATCTGAGACTTTTGAGAAGATGAACATTATGGTGTGACTTCTGTCACTAGCCTACCTACACTGAACAATGACAGTGGTGAGTTGACTTTGTTGTTGTTCATTTGTTCAGTTGTTTCTGACTCTTTGTGACCTCATGGACCAGCCCATGCCAGAGCTCCCTGTTGGCCATCACCACCCACAGCTCCTTCAAGGTCAAGCCAGTCACTTCAAGGATACCATCCATCCATCTTGCCCTTGGTTGGCCCCTCTTCCTTTTTCCTTCCATTTTCCCCAGCATAATTGTCTTCTCTAAGCTTTCCTTTCTTCTCATGATGTGGCCAAAGTACCTCATCTTTGCCTCTACTATCCTTCCCTCCAATGAGCAGTCTGGTTTTATTTTCTAAAGTATGGACTGGTTGGATCTTCTGGTGGTCCAAGGCACTCTCAGAACTTTTGAGTTGACTTAGCATTCAACAATTTAATGTTGAGTGTACATTTTCTACATGGGACTAGCAGTACTAGATTTGTAGACTTAACACTCAACAATAGGATCAATGTGTGCACTCTCCTTGGAACTAGCCATTAGACTTTGGCCTTTGTTTGTACTGGTCAGGTGTTTGTAAAACTGCACTAATATTTCTTATGTTATTTAAGAAAACACTGTGATATATTTATTTTCTTGATCATACAAGGGAATATAAGGATCACAATTTAGTGTGTAATGTATTATTCATTGTACAAGTTGAGCATTCCTTATCCAGAGATCTGAAATATGGAATGTTCCACAATTATAAGATGAAGACTAAGGTATTCTGGGGAGGCCCTGCTCTTGGTCCCGCCACCATTACAGGCACGTTTGGCGGGGATGAGAGACAGGGCCTTCTCAGTGATTGCTCCCCTGCTATGGAACTCTCTTTCTGGCTATATTAGAGCAGCCCCCTTCCTCCTGTCCTTCAGAAGGATGGTGAAGACCTGGTTGTGGGACCAAGCCTTTGGGTCAATGAATGAGGCAATAATAGAATGGTGTCATGAGATTGTTTTAAAGTAACTGATTTTAAAGTGGATGTAACTGATTTTAATGGTGTGTATATTAATGGTTTTATGTCCCAGGATTGAACGATTGCCATATATATTTTGTGCTCTGCCCTTAGTTCCCTGTGGGGTGAGAAGGGCGGAATATAAATGTTTCAAATAAATAAACAAATAAATTCATAATTGTCCATATGAGTGGCTTAGATAGTGACATCTTTGCTTTCTGATGGTTCTGTGTACACAGTCTTGGTTTCATGCACATCATTATTAAAATATTGTACAAAACTAACTCCTGGCTTATGTATATAAGATGTATATGAAACATGGATGGATTTCATGTTCAAACCTGGGTCCTTTCTCCAAGAGATGGTCAGATTGGGTTCAGACATGTGAATAGACTTGGGTCCCATCTCATCATGTACGTATATACAAACATAAAACTCCCAAAATCTGAAAAAATCCAAAATAATTCAAAATCTAAAACACTTCTGGTCCCAAGCATTTCAGATAAGGGATACTCAACATGTATTAGCAGGAGCTCCCAGTGTCACAATGGCTTAAACCCTTGTGCCAGCAGGACTGCTGACCAAAAGGTCAGTGGTTCAAATCCAGAGAGCAGGGCAAGCTCCCATCTGTCATCACCAGCTTCCCATGCAGGGACATAAGGGAAGCCTACCACTATGCTCTGGCACCACAAGATGCAGAGCCAACCTTAAGAAATGGGGCTACAAAGTGGAAACCACAACATGCGAGTGTGGAGAAGAGCAAGCCACTGACCACCTGCTGCAATGCAACCTAAACCCTGCTACATGCACAGTGGAGGACCTTCTTGCAGCAACACCAGAGGCACTCCATGTGGCTAGATATTGGTCAAAGGACATTTAATCAACTACCAAGCTTTCAAACTTTGTGTTTTTTAATGTTTATTTGTTTTGTTCTGTTAGAAGTGTAATACAATGGTCTGGTTGCCCCTGACACGATAAATAATACCACACAATGGTAAAATATCCAGGCATCCCCTGGACAATGTCTTTGCAGACAGCCAATTCTCATACCAGAAGCAACAGTTTCTCAAGTCACTCCTGACACACACACACACAAATATGTATTAGCAATTTCCAAGGGTGAACTGCAACTCCCAGCATTTCTCCCCGGTGTCTATGTGAGCTAGAACAGTTGGCTTATAGTGTAATAACATCTGGGAGGTCATTTCTATGGTCTCACATGTGCAGGTAGATTGAGTAGTTCTTCCCAGCCAAACAGATGAAATATCACAATTTTTTTCCTTCTTATGTAAATCTTATGGATGCAAAAGCCTGAAAAATTACATCAAAGCCTAGATTTAAAAGAATAATAACAGGAATCTGATTAATTTTCCTTTATCATTTCAATGTTCACACCACAAAATTAAGACAAACTAATTAAGAAAAACTCAGCTTACTTAATGTTTAAAATTAAGTAACGGCTTGTTATTTTGTTCTGTACAAGTGAAAGACACATCATTGAAAATCCTGCAGAAAAGCATCAATATCATCTACTACATATATTTTATATATTTGCTAGAACTCAAGAGAAATGGCATTAGTCTCAGATCTGCCGCTATATAGTCTGCTTAGACCTTCACATCTGCCTAATTAGGACTTTGATGTAGCTTCGCCCAGACTATATAGGTAGCTTTATTCATGGAAAACCTCTGACTGATGGATACATCAGTCAATCCCATATTTTTCTTTCATCTTGGCAGACTAATGTCTGGGAATATTTTCTGATGCTTAGAAATATCATGTTTTTCTTTCCAGATGATCATTAGGTGCCGAACTTCAGCTGCATTATCAAAATGTGGCCTGTGTCTTTAGGAGTGAAAATTGCTCAGAAGAAAAGCCTCCGTGATGATGATGTTGAAAATGATGATGCCAGTGAGGGAGAAATCTTCCTTTCAAACGTACCCATTTAGCCAATCCAGTTTGGCTTATCTGAAAGTTGCCTTTAAAGTTGTATTATGTACAAGGAGAAGAATTGCAAAGCAGACGTTTTGAGCTGCTTCTCAATGGCTGTCAAATATCAGGTGATTATAAATTCAGGACTCATTAATCATACATTTCCATGAGGGAGTTTGCCATTCCATGCCTTATCTGTAGCAGTCGAGGAAGAAGAACGCACAGGTCCCAAATTATTCCATTTATTTTATAGTTATAAATAATCAAACACAGTTTGTGACTCTGTGGCCTGTAATGCATTTAGATTGACTCAGAACAAGATAGAAGGGAACAAGTCTGGTTTGTACTTGAGGTTCACTAAGGACTAGAATTCCCTCGATGTCTCTCTCACACACATTATGTAGGGCACAGTTGTGTTTTAGAAACCTCTGCAAACTCAAGGGAATGCCAGACTATCATTAGGTATGTCCCAATGAGCACCATTGATGGGAACTGGTATTGCAGTCTGGATTGGCAAGGCTGAAATGAGAAAGATCAAGATTTTTCCAAGCTAAAATTGGATGATGACTATCTGCTAAAGATGTCCCTTTCCTTCCCCCCCCCCCTTACTTTCCTCATTTTCCCCCCCAAAAGCCTCTGATACAAACATGAAACACGTGATGATAATGCACAGTCAAATATGAATCTACTCTGACAGAAATATGGTCAATAGCTTGTTTTTCACAGTTCGGCAAACATTTATTTCAAGGATGAGAGGAACACTGCGGCACAAGCTACAGACCCGTTTCAATGCTTTGAGGTCAGATATGTCTAGCAGAATAACTTCCTTCTTTCCTTCCTTTTTCCTATCTGTCACTTTTCCTTTTTGTTCACAAGATCCTGCTAGCCCCGAGTCTCTCCTTTTTAAAAAGAGTATCTAGTGAAAAGAGTTTTGGGGATGGACCATTATTCATTTTGAAGTCATCTATCCCCAATACAAACTTTTATCTGTATTATCAGGCTGTCATCAGCACAGATCAGGCATTGTAGCTAGCAAGGAATAAATGCAACATTCGTGATTCCATGTATGTGAAATAGTCCACCTCTTTTCCTCTTCCCTCAATTAAAAACATCTTCAAAATTGTGGCCTCTATACACATGGCTCTTGCACCACCTGGAACTCCATCAGCACATGGAAGCCTTTGCATGTGCCCACCTATGTGTGTAGATCCTTTTCCTGCAGATGTTCCCATGAGCTCTAGAGAGCTTCAACCTATCACACATAATACAGGAAGCAGAGCTACTCAACACAAATCCACTTCCTGCCTGCATGATGAATGTAATCCAAAATGAGGTCCCAGGGAAGCTTGGTATCTAATATAACCCTCAGTAGCCTCTACCTATGCAAGCATATTTTACTTAGGGTGCCTTTATACCAAGTCTTTATACCAAGAGAGATATTGACAAGCAGGAATGTGTCCAGAGGAGAGCTACTAAAATGATAAAGAGTCTGGAGAACAAGCCCTATGAGGAGCGGCTTAAGGAGCTGGGCATGTTTAGCCTGAAGAAGAGAAGGCTGAGAGGAGATATGATAACCATGTATAAATATGTGAGAGGAAGCCACAGGGAGGAGGGAGCAAGCTTGTTTTCTGCTTCCTTGGAGACTAGGACGCGGAGCAATGGCTTCAAACTACAAGAGAGGAGATTCCATCTGAACATGAGGAAGAACTTCCTGACTGTGAGAGCCGTTCAGCAGTGGAACTCTCTGCCCTGGAGTGTGGTGGAGGCTCCTTCCTTGGAAGCTTTTAAACAGAGGCTGGATGGCCATCTGTCAGGGGTGATTTGAATGCAATATTCTTGCTTCTTGGCATGGGGTTGGACTGGATGGCCCATGAGGTCTCTTCCAACTCTTTGATTCTATGATTCTATAAGTCTGGGCAAACCAAGGTTTGGGAGCCAGAGGTGGCCCCATGGGTTCTTTTCTCAAGCCCTCCTCTCTCTCACCATCCTGTCCTTCCTTCCTTCTCTCTTTCTTCCTCCTCCCCTCCCTCCCTCCCGCTTTCTCTTTGCCTTCTATCCTTTTGTCCTTCCTTCCATCACTCTCTCCCTCTTTCTCCTTTCTTCCTTCTCTTTTGTTTTTCCTTTCCTCCCTCCCCTTCCTCTCTCTCCCTCCCTCCATTCCCTTCCACCCTTTCATCCTTCCTTCCTTCTCTCTTTCCTTCCTCCTGCCCTTCCTTCCTTCCATGCTTCCCTTGCACCTTTTCATTCTTCCCTTCTTCCCTCCCTTTGGTCTTTCCTTCCTTCTCTCCTTCCTTCCTCCTTACCTCCTCCCCTCCCCTCCCTCTTTCTCCTTCCATCCTCCCCTTCCACCCTTTTGTCTTCCTTCCTTCCTTCCTTCCTTCCTTCCTTCCATCTTTCCTCCCTCCTTCCCTCTCTCCCTCTTTCTCCTTCTTTTGTTCAATCACCAGACAGCCAGTCTTAGCAGGAAGTGCTGGCATGTGGCCCCCAAGAAAGTGTGGCCATACCTGCTCTATAATTAATGTAGTTTGACACCATTTTAATTGACATGGACCAATGCTATGGAATCATAGGAGTTGTGATTTCACCAGCACTCTTTGACAGAGAAGGCCCAACTACAACTCTCATGATTCCATAGCATTGAGCCATGGTGTCAACCTACACTAATTCTATACCCTTAGCTACTATAGGCCCAATTGGCCATCTTTGGTAAGTCACAATTGGAATGATTATCTTTTTTGGACTACATTACACAGAATCCTCAACCCTTATGGCCTGTTTACTTGCCTGGTAGAGTCTGAAAGTTAAAGTTTTAAAAATGACTTTTTCATATATTTCATTATTATCTCAAGTTTAATAGAAGTGTTTGGTAACTGGTCTTCAGAAAATGACAGGGCCAGAGTTGGATTGCTTAGAAGAAAGCTATCCCCTCTAAAGATGCCTTCATCCAGTTTAAAAACTGACAGCCAAAAAAAAAAAAATGATTTTAATGGTATGGGTGGCACAGGAGATGGTCATGTGACACAGGAGATGGTTATAATGGAAGAACCTGAAAAAATCAATTTCGTGGCCCTTTCTAGTGAGGTTAATAGCTGCACCTACACTTTGCAGAGAGATCTTCTTTTGAAAAGCACATGCCAGATGCCTTTAAAGCTATTTACTTCTGTTGGGCTGAGAGTTGTTTTCCTCTGTTAAGTTCCTTGGCTCATTTGTTGTGCTGGAAAGCTCTGCCTAAATTCCTCTGGTGTCTGGCCCTTAGCTAGAGTTCACAATGTGGTGCCCTTCCATTTGTAATGAGCTCAGACTGCCTTGTAGTAGCGATCCCCTCTACTTCACTCTAGGAATGTGAATGCCGTACCTCTAAAGGCGGGGCTCTCTTCTCCATTTCATGTTTGTTTCTCCTGGGGATGTCCAGCAGTCCTGGCCAAAGGATTTCCTTTAAAATTCACAACCTAACCATGCTATACCATCTTCCTGATATTATACGATAGTAGTACAGGGGTGGATGTAAACAGCAAATATGATGCCTACAGTCCTTATATTTTGCAGCATATAGAAGGCTGCTCCTTATTTTCTGTCATTCTGTTACTGCAAAGCAGGGTTATTTCCACACCATTCTAAGACAACCATCCTGCTTCAGTCATCTGCTCAGCTTTTGCTAATGGAGCTACGGCCTTCTTCTCTTCTAATCTCATATCCGCTCTGGCCGATTGCTTCACAATATATTGCTATTGTAATATTCCATCCTCTCCTCCTTGCTAGGGCTGTTATCCCCCCTCCCTTCCTTGCCAGACTCATTACCTTCCATTACGTACTTTGAATTTCCTAAGCTACTTATCTCACTCCTCTCGGATGAATTTGGTTGCCCTCCTCCTTTGTTTTGACTGCCCTAGCACTTTCTGTCGGCGGCGAGGGTAATCCACTTACTTCTTCTTCTTGCTTTATATATAAAGTGAACAAAATTGATCCCAATACTAATCCTTGTGACTCTCCTCTCGTCACAGCCCTACATGCTGCACTCACATTTGTCATTTCTTTCTGATGTTCAAGCAAGTTCTTTCCTCCTTTGAAGTCAATTATTGTTCCCTTAATTCTTAGCAGAAGTTGATGCCAGACTATTATTGGACTGCATGAAGTGATTTGGCTCACTCAGGAAGAGGAACGATGATTCATAATTGCATCAAAGCTCTACTTGTGCCTGCTAAAATGGAAAAGTAGGTATTTGTATCAGTGGCCTTTTATCCAGAGATATCATTGGTGGTTCATGGACAGAACCTGCTAAACAGTGGTTCCAACTTGACTCTTCAATTGTTGTTAGACTTTAACTTTCAGAGATGCTTTCCAATAAGAACAACAATCAAGGAGTTGGGGAAATTTAGTCCTACATGTAAGGATCAACTTTAGGAAAGTGTTGGTGTCAATGTCTTTGGCATCTTGAGAGCCTACTTCTCAAACAGGTGAATGACTCACTGAATGATGGTTGAAATCATCTCCATGGCTACCGGTCAGATATGTTTTTTCTTGTGTGTTCTCGAGCACAAATGCACTTCTTGAGCAGCCATAACTTCAAAGAGCATTGCTTTGAATATTTCAGTGGGGCTGAGATGTGACCAGTGCAAAGATAATTTTGGAAGATCATAGGAAGGAGGAAGATGAGCTCACCTGAATCAGAGAAATTCCCAAGACAGGATCTATTAATAAAAAGTTCTCTGGGTGATTTCTCATAGAGTCATCAAACATTAAAGTGGAATTGACAATATATACAAATAATTAAAATACTTGTAATATTCTTACTGTTATTGGAAGCCACCCACAGGAAATTATTATCAGATAATATATGAATGCCATTAATATAATTGTGTGGTTCTGATGTTAGTGAGGATGACAAAAAACACAACAATCATATCCATGATGTGCCATTGTTGAGAGCAGCTACAAAGGGCACATTGCTTCATTTGCCTGAGATGATCTACACTGGGAACAGACAGAAGTGGGAATAAAACTCTCTCTTTATTCTTACTACATTTTTAAATGAAGGGTGGAGTTACTGTAGACATTTGTTCCTTATGGCTTCTTATGCTTCCTTCAAAGCTCAGAGGGGGTGCAGAAGGGAGGGAGGGGGGGAACAATCCCCTTTGCATGCTTTAAAGGGTCTGCATAAAAATCCAGGTAAATTGGAGCTATCTCTTTCCTCTGTCAGCAATTTTTATTACAGCTCCGGAAATCCCATTATCGTTTGTTAAGCACGAACTCCCTTTTGTGAATCCATGCTGACTTTTCCTAATTAAATCGTTATTCCCCTTATTCTCTCTCTGACTAGTGCTTTGAGTACCTTCCATGCAACTGCCTGTCAGGCATATGAAATATACAAGTCCTTTGTTTAGGAAGATTTCCTCTCTTTTCTGTGCAAAACAAAGGAAATTTGGTCAAGTAAAGTACTTGTCTGAGACACACAAATCATCAGATTCAGTTCTCATGCCTGCCTGCTACAGGTTTACAGGGTAGAATTGAGAAAGCCTCTTCTTGGAATTTGTACTTAGAATATTTTTTACCATAAAGGTAAGCCTAAAATCCCCTTTGGCGATCAACAATGGCTGGTTGAAATTGCACTCACATAACCAGTGGCTCCTAGGCTGTAACTTACAGATGGTTAATTTTATTTGTTTACTTATTTTAAACCCCTTCTTTCTCCTTATAGAGAACCTAGCTCCCAGAATCCCTGACCATTTTATCATATTGGCTATGATGGTTTATTGAAGTTCAAAATAACTGAATTATAGATGGAAAGAGCATTTGAAAATATTAATTTCCAGATTCTAAAAGCAAACAAACAGGTTTCCCCAACAGTCAAGAAACACTTTCAGGAAGAATAATAAAGAAGTGATAATTTTGTGCAGGTTTCCACAATATTCAAATGTCCCAAACTGTGGAGGATTTATTCAGTGAAGAAATACATTTTGCATCTTGACTCAAAACCTATGTTTACTGGGTAGAAATGTACACAGAAAAACACTGGCCAGCATTCTATACTGTAGTTACAGATTTGTAACCTAGATCTGTGGGTGCATAACTAGTCCACATTGAGTACAACTACATAGTCTTACTGTACTGATATATAAATGCCGTCCCAGTCTGTCCTACCTTGCCACAATTCCAGGCAAGGGGGAATGGCTGCCTCCTTCTCAGAAATTGCCCACCTCTTGATCTGATCTACGAGGACATTGCTCTTTTTGGGGATAGCAATTCCATGCATTTCCAATTTATTTCTGTGGTTATAAATAGGCAGCGTTTGTACATTTTATTTTTTAAATGTAACTCCCAGGATCCCAGCTTTTGGACTCCCAGCTTTTGGGGTTCTGCACAGCCAAAGTTTGGAAATCTATAAATGGACAGAAGCCCGAAGCCTGTGACTAGTCACAGCTTGAATAGACTCATTGAATCAATAGGCTTCTCCTACACGTTGGCTCACTATTTGAATATTGATTCCTTGCATTTTCTCCAGTTGGGCTAACAGGTATTACTCAGCTCAGTGTGGAGCACTGGCCAGATAGGATCCGATTCAGGCTAACTTCCTGCAGAGTAGCCCTGCTGGAAATTTCGAAAGCCTTGCTCAGAAAGTAGGCTGAAGAATGCAGCAAAAAAGGCTGGCTCAATGTCAAATCAAAAAGGGACGCATATGCTTTTCACTCTTAGATGTCAAAACTGATAACCATTAAGTGTGGATAGAGAAGGCAATGTTAGATACTCTTCAGTATTTCCCAAGTGCAGCATCCACAGGTACTGTTTTTAATGAGAGCCTATCATAAATCTGAGGCAATCTCATGGGATTATTTTTCCTCCGCATCTCCTGCTTCATGCCTCCACCCACCACAAACAACTAGGATCCCAGCTGGTATGAAATACTTATTTTTCAGACATTTCAATTTCTTGATTATATGTCAGGTCATGACTTTTTGGTATTGTTTTTCTTTTAAAAATATTTTCCTCCTCACTTGGGAAATTTCCATGTATTACTGACACGTTTCTGACATGCATCACCTCTTTCACCTTCCCCTTTGTGAGATCCAAGCTTAATCTGCCTGTTTATTGCAGTAATGTTGCTTCTGTTTATGAACAAAAACAGCCTCTTTCTCCTGAAATGCAGAATCCACCTGAGTGCACTTATATACCTTCCAGTTGTGTTCTGCTATGCATATTCTAACAACATCCGCACTAGAGTGCTTCTCTTGGTAGTCCTTCAAGGTCAGAACTAACATGATTGTTTTGAAAGAACTGTATCTTTGATATGTTTGTGTAGAGGATAGACTGACTTTCTATCAGCCTACATCCTCAGCTAGGAACAATCTGTGTGACAAACATTGGAGGACGATCATTATTTTGTTGGAAAACATAATTTTCTCGAATAACTAGCCATTTCAAATTTCCCATTCTTCTCTCCCTTCATTGTCCCTATGGAAGTTGAATGAGATCAGGCAACACTTGATGGAAGTCCTCAGATTTTGAAATGTTTTATTTATTTATATTTATATTCTACCATATATATACACACACACACACACACATTTATCAAGGATCTGTGCAACGATCACATTAGTGGTATCTGCTTTAAGAAGCATTCAAACATCACCTACAAATAAACTGACAGGATTTTGTTTCGGGGGGGGGGGGGGGCTGAACTTTTTTTCAGGGGGGGTTCGGGGGGGGCTGAGTTTCGGGGGGGGGGCTGAGTCTGAGTGAAAGAGGGTCTAGCCTAGCAAACCTTATATATCATTACCCCAATACCCCCATGCATATGGGATATATTGAGTATGGTGATCAGATCATGATATGAATAAACATAACAGTTTAAATAATGCCAGTAAGGCCTTTTCACGAACCACCATGAGAATTTCGGGGGGTTCGGCTACATGCCTGGGATGGTGGGTGGGGTGCACATATGTGTGTTTGTGGGCTTGGAGACAGAGAGTCACCCCTTTACCTTCTTTTTCTCCTTCCCTTCCTCTCCTTCAGAAAATACTTCTAAAAGATAATAATTATTAATAGTAATCCCAGCAAACAAAAAGAGAAGCCTATCCCTCCTCTAGAGTAGACAGTAGATACACACAGACAATCTCATTTATTCTCTTATCCACTTCACTGCTTCAATATTTTGTCCTTAGCATTTAACCTTTTACTTTTGCCACTGCCACCCATTTTATATTAGAATAATTTTGAATAGCTATATGACTAAAGGTTTTTTGCCAGCAATAGATACAAGTCAGCTTCACAGGAAATTAATGGTTTTGCTTCAATTCCAGCCAGCATTGGTCATTGCTCACACAAGAAGCCTCAAGAGCAGCTGTATTATTGATTTTTAATTTTTCACACAAGAATAGTTTTGCTTCATTGAACTGGAACCTACTTTGAGATTCCATAAGGTTTCTCTAAATCAGTGAGAGGAGTCCAGAGTAGATCAAAACAGGTAAACTGTATCTGGAGTCCATGGCCATCCCAAATTAAACTTAGGTTTGGACAAATGAAAGAGTCAATATAGTGTGTGTTTGAATTGCCATATATGTATTAATATTTAAGAAAAATTGACCAGGCCTGTGTACTCATGTTATGCTCATACACTCAGTTTGATCATGAATAAGGACAAGGGTTTAAAAAACATACTTTTCCTAATATTGCAGCTCCTGGAATTTTCAGCCCATATTACAAGAAGGATGGAAGGTAGAAAAAGAGAATGAATCTTTTGGAATGACGATCCCTTAATATGCATACCTGTCAACATTTCACAGATGAAAACCAGAACACATGTGTCCAAACAACATTGGAATATGGTCTAAAGGTAAAGGTAGTCCCCTGACATTAAGTCCAGTCATGTCTGACTCTGGGGTGTGGTGCTCATCTCCATTTCTAAGCCGAAGAGCCAGCATTGTCCGTAGACACCTCCAAGGTCATGTGGCCAGCATGACTGCATGGAGCGCCGTTACCTTCCCGCCGGAGCGGTACCTATTGATCTACTCACATTTACATGTTTTCGAACTGCTAGGTTGGCAGAAGCTAGGGCTGACAGCAGAAGCTCACGCCGCTCCCCGGAATCGAACCTGCGACCTTTCAATCAACAAGCTCAGCAGCTCAGTGCTTTAACCCACTGCGCTACCGGGGGCTCCTTGGAATATGGTCTAGTGGTATTAATAAGGAAGAACACACAAACTAGGAGAAGTTGCAGCAGATTGCTGTTGTCTGCAGCTACAGGAAATGAGACAATTCCAGCTCTCCTCTGCTCTCACCTTCCTGAGTTAATAAAGTACAAACTATATTTGCACTTCAACTCAATTTGCTTACTGGAGTAAGATGAAGATAAAGGGACAGTTGGAAGGTATGTGTATAAAAGATATAGAGATATAGAGAGAGAGGGAGAGAGTCACGGGTGCAGCTTACTCTTTCAATGGATATCTTTGCCCATGAAGAGCGTGCTGTCCTTCCTCCAGCAATCTGAAATAGCACAGACTTGAAGTAACTCTTCCAGAGCATAACTGGAGAAGAGGGGTATGGATACAGGTGCACCACTAATTCTTTTATGGGTGTGTGCCTTCAATTGGTTTTTGACTTATAATGACCATATTATATAGGGTTTTATTGGCAAGATTTGTTCAGAGGGAGGTTGGCAATGTATTGCCTTTCTCTGAAAAAGTATGGTTTGCCCTACATCACCCAGAGGGTTTCCATGGCTGAACCTGCTCTCCGGAGTCCCAGCCCATTCTAACTAATGTGAACCAAAACGAGTGTATTTTGAAACCTATTAATTTTGCATTTTTTAAATTCTGCTTTTGTATGGAATTAAAAAATATTTGAGATGTACACTCAAATTCAAAATTAAAATGGTATTAAAAACATTGTAGTAGTATTCGTGCACACTGAGATACGACATCTGCTATGATATGACAACTGGCCTTATTGACGTCGTACATGGAGTCTTGTTTACATACCTATAGTTATAGTGTTTAGTTATGCCTGTATTGCTTATTTGCCCAGGAGCCCATGAAAAAAAAATCTTATCATTTCGGGAGCTGTGTTTAATAGAACAGGCAAATTCACTCAATTATTCCTCAATTTCCTTTTGCACATTTATTGCAAAGGAAGAGCAACAAAGAGAGCAGAGACAGTGATGAACAGTTGTTGCAGGCTTCAATTGGCAGGCATTAAACTGGGGATAAATTCTCCCATGTCCAGGCCTCTTTGGACCACAGCCTGCAGTAATGAAGTGTACAGAGAATACTGCATCCGTTATCTCATTATGTTAGAACCCCAAGCCGCCTCCTGACATACTTTGTTGAGTAAAGCAAGACAGACTTGGGCATCTCAGCATAATTTATGCAGACACCAACCAATAATTAAAGCAGCTAATTAGCTATTGGTATCAGATTCTGTAATAATCTGGAAAGCGAGATAACAGACACAAAGCACAAAAGTCTTGGTGGAGCCAGTAATAAGGAGTTTGGTCTGTGTACATGCTGGCAGTGATCATTCATCTGGCTCTGTTTTGATGTAGTGTTTGCATTAATATATCCCAGTATGGCTGAGAAGATGGCGTTAACACCTGGCACGCAAACTACTTCAGCAAGAGAGCCAAAGGGGACTTGTGGCTAGGCCTGGAGTGTCTTTGTAAACAGAGTTGTGGGAATCCATGCCTAGATTTTTCAAAGCCAAAGAAAAATCTACCAACATGTGAGAGGCGCACATCTTGCAGAAATATATCTAGAAAGATAATGTGGAAAGACAAAGCCTACCTAACAGCCTATCCTCCTAACAGGTTTTTTTGTGTGTGTTTTAATTGAGCTCCCTGTCCCATTTTCCTTTACATCTGCCCCACCCAAATGGCCATACCCCTATGGAAAGTGAGATTGGTGTCTCATCAATAGGGCTAGAGCAATGGCTCTCAACCTTGCTAATGCTACACCCCTTAATAGAATTCCTCATGTTGTGGTGACCCCCAACCATAAAATTATTTTTGTTGCTACTTCATAACTATAAATTTGCTACTGTTATGAATTGTAATGCAAATATCTGATATGCAAGATTTAGTTTCATTCACTGGACCAAATTTGGCACAAATAACCGATATACCCAAATTTGAATACTGGTAGGGTTGTGGGGGGATTGATTTTGTCATTTGGGAGTTGAAGTTGTTAGGATTTATAGTTCACCTACAATCAAAGAGCATGCTGAATTTCACCAATGATGGAATTGAACCAAACTTGGCACACAGAACTCCCATGGCCAACAGAAAATACTGGGAGGGTTTGGTGGGTATTGACCTTTAGTTTGGGAGTTGTAGTTCACCTACATCCAGAGAGCACTATGAACTCAAACAATGATGGATCTGGACCAAACTTGGCACAAATACTCAATATACCAAAATGTGAACACTGGTGAAGTTTGGAGAAAATAGACCTTGACATTTGGGAGTTGAGTCCCCCTTCAGGGGTGAGAAGGGCGGGTTATAAATGCAGGAAATAAAAAAAATAGTTGTGATGTAGAGATAAAAATTTGGGGTCTTTGCCAGGAGGCAGAGACCAATTAGACTCATCAAAGAGTTCTTTTTCCCTGGCGAGACAGAGAAGCATCCCATATTTTTCCCTGATTTCCCAATGAAAAGTCTCACTAGTTAAAGAAAAGCCATCGAGGTTTAATGCAATTCAGCTGAAACGGATGCAGAGATGCAATTATTCGCCAAAGCTAAGCATGAAGGGAGTACACCAATACAGTCATATTTATAGCAAATTCAAAGTTGCAGAGTTCAAACTCCCCGCCCCGGCTTCCCTGTTGTTCCCTGCCATGATTGGGCGATGGGCGAACAGCTGGGAGGCGGCCCTCCCACCCCTGGTGCCTCTGGACCAATCCAGAAGCTCCAGTGGTCCATAGGATCCAATGAGGAGACCTCTTCCACCTGGTGGCAACAGCAAATCAGGAGAGAGGGAGGCAGGATGAGAGAGCACAAAGGAATCTGGGAAAGGAGTCTTTAAACAAAGGAAATGCCATGTGTCCTGAGACAAAAAGCTCAAACAGGGCCGATCTATTGGGTTCATGAGTGTTGTGAATCAACATGTGTAAAAATATCCAGATCCTTCCTGGCTGTGAGACAGGAGAACAATGATGGCAGCCTGAGGTTTAATGCTATCAATGGGAAGTGAACAAAAGCAGAGGGGAAGATTTCCCCTTATCTTACAGTAACTTTTGTCAAATAATTCTTTACTCTAGTGGGCCATTTCCGATGCTAGAGATAAGAATTTCCTTCTTTTATCCATGCAAGTGTGTCTTTGGCGTGAGGTTTCAGTAATCACTAATGGCTTTTGTTTCTGAAGGCCAGGGGGTTCCCTTACATATTTCTTTGGAGGGAGAAGGGGCAAAGGGTCAGGAATACAAGGAAACATTAAAAAAACATATAGAAATTATACACAGGGAAATCATATGCAGGTATCTTCCCATTCAGAGAGAAATTAATAATACCAATTATAAAAAGCAGACAATATCAGGACACAGCATGAATTCATAAGTTGTCTTGAAGAAAGTTCATGGGTAGGGAGCGAGTCCATGAAGAGAGTGAAGTCCAGGAATGTAGCAGAATTCAAAAAGCCACCAAAGGGAGTCTATGGAGTTCCACTGGGCCAAGACACAAAGCCCTGCAGTGCTGGGATGGAAGCCGGTCCCATAGTCCTTGGAAAGCTACAGCTCTCGAGAAAGAGGCAGAGACCCCAAGGTCTAGCCATTCCCGAAGTTTCATGGGGTCCTCATTGTTGTTAAGGTCTTAGCAAATTGACCAAGACTTAACCACTATTGTGCAGTCTGGTACCTTTGTCCTTTGCAGAACTATAAGTTACCATCCCTTGTTAGGGGGGGGGCATGCTCGACTTGCTGGGATTTATAGTTCACCTACAATCAAAGAGCATTCTGAAACCCGCCAACAATAGAATTGGATAAAACTTCCCACACAGAACTCCCATGACCCACAGAAAATACTGTGTTTTCTGATGGTCTTTGGCTACTCCTCTGACACCCCCCTAGGTATGTGTGTGTATGTTCGGGGGGGGGGGGGGGTTAAGATGACAAATGAGATTCAAATTCTAGGTTGCCACTTGCAATGTTACAAAAAGAAAAAAAAGAGTTGAAGGTAATGATATCACATTTTCTCAATTTTGCCTAGACATAATACTGGTTTGCTGCAAGAGTTTAGACTTTTTAAAAAGCTTCTGTAGTTGTCATCAAACGTTGATGCTCAGGATACTGGATACTGAATTTTAAACAGAGGCTGAAATTTTGCCACTAATGTGGTCCCTGACCCTAAGAGTTCTTTTCCCATTTAGATGTAAGATATGTATATTTATTCCTTGTTTAGATTTTTAACTTTGATAGAGCTAAATACCAAAGAGTAAAACAAAGGCCAGCAATTCACATTTTCAGGAGTGGGAAAGGTAGTTTTTGGGACAGCATGCTCTTTCATTATTTGGGAATTTGAACAGATGCATGGTGGAGCAAGTCCTGAATGAAAGCATTCTGTTTGGTGCTTCCCCCCCCCCCCCCCCAAATATCCAATCAGATTATATTTACTTTACAACATCTCCATCCCTCTAGTGTTGATCTTCCTATGCCATTGCTATAGCAAAATATCTACATTAATGCATGCCCTCTAATGGGCAAGGATGCAAAGAATACAATAAATAGATAAATAGGTTTCATTTCATGTTTCTGAAATCATCAAACTTCTGCATTATTTTTATATAATTTGCTGCACTGCAATTCTCCATGGCTAGAAAAAATTGCCATTGGTACTACTTATTCGAATCATGCTCTCTATTGGTAGATAAATATCAATCTGCAGACTTAAGTATTGTCAAGCATACTTACAGAGGAAAGGAAAATAGGTGCGGCTTCCATACTCTCTCTAAAACCATGCTTCTTTTAAAATGCCCTCAAAATGTATTCAACACACATGAATAGAATGACAGGAAGATGGATTCTAGCAGACAATGGGCCTATTCTCACTGTTGTCTTGTCATAGTTTGTTGAAAACTTTACATATGTCAGTTTCTTCATGGATCAAATAAACATAGTCATGTGGAAATGGATAGATATTTGTATTTGTTGCACATGGAAGCTGCTCTTTCTGTATGGGGATATTTGCTTTTCTTTAAATATTATGGCAGATATCACACACAGTGTATCAATAGGCAAATGGCAGCTGACCAAAGATAGCTTCTCCAAATTCCTCATTTCATTGGAAAATTTGGGGAAAATGTTATTTGACTATATATTGGGCAGTTATTTCAGAAGCAGTGTCACAGGTTTTTTCCTTGTTACTGTTTTATAAGTACAGATACCTCTCGATTCAAAAGGTAACTCTATTGAATTTACACAACAAAAAGATATAAATTACTGTTCCTTGACCTCCTTGGCCCAAAAAGATTATGACGGAAGAAAAGAATCTCTATTGCCTATCTTGGCTCCTCCCTCCTGAATGACATTATTGCTTTGTTTGTGGGCAATGGGGAATTTCCATCACACGTTAAATTTGACATTTTTACCCATCTCTACACAGGGAATTTAAAATGAAGTTGACTGCCAATCTACTCAGGAATTTTCGGGGGGAAACACAATTTAAAAATGGTGAAATACCTGAAACAAGCTTGCTTTGTATGTACAAGCTTGCTTTGTATGATGAGCTTTATAGGTAGTCATTTCTTAAATGATTTTATTGTGTGTGATGAAGTCACCAGGTCAGTGTGTTATGAAGGATGACTGGTATTAGAAACAGTTTTAGTCTTGGACTAGTACTTGGTAGTTTTACAAGGTCTTTAGCATTCTCTGCCAAAGAGTGCTGGTACCTGAGTAAACTACAACATCCTGGAACTCCATAGCACTTAGCCATAGCAGTTAAAGTAGTGTCAAACTGCATTAATTCTACAGTGTAGATGCAACTTTGCTTTGTTTTCTTCTCTCTGCTCTTTCTTTCACATTTGCATGCCATTCACTCATGAAATATGTTGCCCTGGCTGAAGAGAAGAGATGCTTGGGATTTCAACAGGAAGGTGAATGCAGTGGCTGACGGAATTGCAGCAGTAAGTAATTCATACACTGCTGAATGGCCTTTGGATCAGAGGAAAGAGAAAATATAAACAATGAACAAACTCCACATGTTTAAGCAAAGATTTTTGCAAACCAAGGGGAAAGGAAAACAATGCACAATGTGCACAAAAATATACAAAAAGTAACAATTCTCAAATCTACATTCAATGCTGAATTGGGAATGATTCTCAGTGTGTGCTTGACAAATCCCTAGAAGGTTACATTAAGGATGTGCTTCATTGTGATCTAAAACAGAGCCTTCAACTGTGTTGAAATGAGATGGAATCTTTCTTCAAAGTCCAAGGAGGAGAGTCGTGATGAGGTTTTGCAAAAGAAAGCGGTTCCAGCCAAATAAGAATGGGTGAACAAAAGGACTATGCCAAAACTGTTTGCTGTTTTTCATTTTCAGCTTTCTGAGAAATTTGCTTTTGTTTTCTGCTCTTTTTTTTCCTCCTTTCTGTTTGCATGCCATGCACAGCTCGGGGTGAATAAATCAGAAAGCGGTTTTACTTTTTCTCATGCTTATTTTTTTAACCTCTCATGTTCTTTTCATTAAATCCAAGGAGAAAGTTATGAGTACTGGTAGCTAGTTATATGTGTGGCTTTTTTCCCAAAAGAACCAAATAAAATTGTCAAGCATAAACGCTCATCAAATCCTATAATTCTATAGGTATAGCTACTTCCACCATGGAGACATGGTGTGCCCCCATGTAGCTTTTTATGATGACAGGGTTGATGGTAATGGAAAACAAAAAGACACAACCTTATTCAGCCAAATAAATTTTTTAACAATTGTTGAATACGACAGGGCTTGATGAATCCAAGGCTGGAGCTAACAACCTTAGATATGCAGAGTAAACCATGTTGATGGCTGAAAGCGAGGAGGAGCTGAAGAGTCTTCTAACCAAGGTGAAAGAAAGTGCAAAAACTGGGTTGCAATTAAACATAAAATACTAGATTATGGCAAACAGACTTATTAATAACTGGCAAATAGAGGGAGAAAATGTGGACGCAGTGACAAACTTTGTATTTCTAGGCGCAAAGATTACTGAGGCAAAGATGAAGTACTTCGGCCACATAATGAGAAGACAGGAAAGCTTGGAGAAGACAATGATGCTGGGGGAAAAGGAAGGAAAAAGGAAGAGGTGCTGATCAAAGGCAAGATGGATGGATGGTATTCTTGAAGTGACTGGCTTGACTTTGAAAGAACTGGGGATTGCCACAGCCGACAGGGAGCTCTGGCATGAGATGGTCCATGAGGTCATGAAGAGTTGGAAGCAACTCAATGAATAAACAGCAGTACAATGGGGTCCATAGCCAGGATTTTATACTCTAATTATTCACAGATCCCTGACCTAATGACCTAACCTATCAGTTTAGTTTTCTCCCATGTGTATTTTGGTAGGTTTGATCATTATTTCAACTGAATGAAATTCTTATTTATTCCTGACCCTATTATCTGGATGTAACTGAAGATACCAGGGATCAAAACTGTAGGTAAAGCATATCTTTTAGCACTGAGCTTGGATCGTTCCATACCACATGAGTGTGCAGTGGTGTTGACAGAATCCAGAAAAGGTACACACATGCATGAATATTAGATGATAGATAGATAGATAGAGAGAGAGAGAGAGAGAGAGAGAGAGAGATAGATAGATAGATAATGTGATTATGTGATTCAAATACTGATCATAATCTAGTGACAGAAAAGAAAAGCTCATAAAGAGGAGGTCCAATCCCACGGGTTGAGTCATGAAGATAGGGACAGGGAATAGAAAGAAACCTTCCTGAACCAGGGAGATAGTATAGCACAGGCAATGTTTGTATGTTTATTTGTTGATTAATATATTTTTACTCCACATAATATCAAAGATCTCAAGGTGACTTGCAAAAGCCTCAGGATACCTTGGTGCCAGAAAAATGTGCCAAGTTCAGCTCTGGTAATATATCATTCATGGCCATTCAGCATTTCTGCCATTAGCTCATACGCATGACACCAAGGAGTCCTGATAAATTATCACAGAAGAGCCTGTGAATGAATGATCAGAGAAAACGATCGGTGACTTCTTATGGAAATTTCTTCTTAAAGACAGAAGAGTTCCGATTAGAGATCTATCATGGTGTGCTGGAGGAGAGGGATATCACTAGTTATTAAGGGCACTCTTTCATCAACAGGAAACATGCTAACAGGATGGAAATGGTAAATTTCAGGATTGAAATTCCCAGAATTCCCCCAGCCATCATGGCCAGTGCTCCCAGAAAGTAACTTTCCTATGCCTAGATAACTTCAACCCTAATTTTAGACCAGTCCATAATGGCTGTGCTAGTTTAGTGGAAGAATCACATTCAGTAACCATTTATTTTCCTTCACACACTAGAAATTTATAATATCCTGACTCACAGCTGATTCCCTGAGGAAAGATGAAGAGATATGCTGCAACTAATGAGCAACAAATGTCCATACGATGCCTATAAAATTATTATCTGGAAAAGCCTGAAGTGAATTCAGTGGTTGCTTTTTCCAACTCCAAATAAACCTTTGCTACCAGAGAGCACCATGGCCTCCAAACAAACAGTCCTCACGGGAGCTGGGAATCTTTTCCCTTCTGCATTCATTTTTCTTTTGTTTTGCTGAAGGGGAGATAAGCTGCTAAGTGTGCAGCTGGTGGCTGTGTGGCGCAAACAGTTGCAAATTCACAAATCTGCATTCCTTCATAGCTGTGATTCTGGAAGCTTGCACACATGTGTCATTTTGATCGCACACAGTGTCTCAAGGGAAGCCATCTTCTGACAGCTGGCCAAGGAGGGGTCGTGATGTCATTGGCACAAGGAATATTGGCTTCATAAATGGATGGCTTAAAAGGAAGGCAAAAACTGCTTTTAGTTGCCTTTGCAAAGGAGGAAATACTCCTCCAAGATAAGTATGCAGAACTGAAAAGGGGATGTTGGATAATAAAATTTCAGTAAAAATAAACCATAGAATCCATTTTTGTTTACAGTACACAAACACAAGTATCATATTAAGAGAAAGAGAAACAGCACACAATGACAGAAGTGGGTGAAGTGGAAGCATGCAATGGGGCAATGGAGAGGGCATCCATATCCCATGTTGATCTACATTTTCTGGTCTCAGAAGTACAAATAATCTAGCCTAGATTCTTCTGGTCTTGAGTGTTCAGTCTTCCACTGTCAAGCCCTCTTTTCAGTACTTCATGTGACAGCAGTTTCCTATGATGTCTTGCTGTGTAAGATGACCTTACACATTCATACTACCGCACAGAACTGATCATGCATTTAATCTCAGGATGCATACACTGAAGAATTAATGCAGTTTGACACCACTTTAGCTGCCATGCCTCAATACCATGAGATCATGGGAGCCGTAGTTATTCACGGTCTTTAGCCTTCTTTGCCAAATAGTAGTGGCATCCCACCAAGCTACAATCTCTGTGATTCCATTACATGGAGTATTGGCAGTTAGAGTGATGTTAAACTGCATTAATTCTACAGTGTTGATACAACCCTGTACAGTTTATCCAGTGCAATGACATAGGCACACCCTCTATATCAGTGGATCCTTTTCTGACCCAAGGCTGACGGAACCGGGGCCACCATAGGGGAATTGGCTGGCTCAATAAAACCCCTGGCCAAGTTCTTATAAATGAATTCTCTCAGTGCTTTCTTCTCAGGTTTGAACATAGCATAGAGCTTTGGGCTTGGCAATTTGGCCTTCGGGTCAATTTCTATTTGGAATCAGTTTTCTGGGGGAGGGTGGCAGTAATTGATTGCACTCTTATTCACTGAACACTGGGTTTGCTGTTTTATAAGAACCTCTCCAAATGTACACGTTTCTTAACAAACTAGTCTCAAAGAGATAAAACAATGAATGCCGAAGAAACAAAACAAACACAATGCATCCAGGCAGAGTGTTCTAAGTAGTGGCGTGCCTTCACATTGTTTCCAACTTATGGCAATCCTATCACATGGTTTTGAAAAATCATCTATTATCTTTTTAGGGGAAAAAGTGGGAGTGTTTGGACAGAGCAACAAAAATTTCTGTTTTAGGTGGTTGGGCAAAGAGGATTTTCAGCAGGAATTCAAGCCAAAGGTGATGAAAAGGGGGGGGGGGCATTTTGAGATGATGGACCACATTTCTGCTATATGATTTAAAGCAGAAATCTGTTGAAGGGGGTTGAGAAAAGAGAATTTAAAGTAGAAAGGTAATGGAACGAGAGATGAGATTGTTTAGAGGTGAATGATGAGATTTCTGTTGAAGGAGGCTGAGCAAAAACCATTTAGAACAGGGATTCAACAAGTGTGGTGGAGGCTCCTTCTTTGGAAGCTTTTAAACAGAGGCTGGATGGCCATCTGTCAGGGGTGATTTGAATGCAATATTCCTGCTTCTTGGCAAGGGGTTGGACTGGATGGCCCATGAGGTCTCTTCCAACTCTTTGATTCTATGATTCTATGAAGTCATGGTATATGCCTGATATCTGGTCCAGGAGCACTATGTTAGAATTTTATCACACTAACTTACTGCCTCGTTGCAATCATGTTGTTTAAGCAAAGGGAACTATACCATTATTGGTATATATGATGCAGTGGGTAGTAGAATCCCAAGGGTTAGAATTGAAGACAGGTTTTTAGTTTTTTAGTCCTTTCATAGCTGGCTTTACTCAGAACATTTATTTATTTATTTGAAGTATTTATATTCCAGCCTTCTCACAGAACACACATACAGCAAACATTCAGTGCTGTTATATACTGACAAGACAGACAATTGTATATAGATAGAGGTATATATAGACTTTCTCATCTTCGGCATCTTGGAGGCTGTGCTTGGTTCCAGCCACAGGGTCGGGGGGGGGGGAGGTGTTGTTGCTCCACTTTCCCTGCCAGTTCATAAACTTCCTCCTTGATCGAATCACCAGCATTTTTCTGGCATTTCCTTATGGCTACCTACCTTCCCACTTAAGCAGTACCTATTTATCTACTCACATTGCTGTTTTCAAAACTGCTAGGTAGGCATAAGCTGGGCTAAAGGCCAAGAGCTCACCCAGACTCAGGCATCGAACTGTCAACCTTTCACTTGGCAAGATTTACTGCAACTGGCAGTTAACCTGCTGTGCTAAAGCCTGGCCCTCTAACTACCTGACATGGATGTTAATTGTATAAAACTTTTTCAGATGCTACATAACCCACATTTTTCCATGCTCCCTTAATTACTGATATGCTTGCACTGTTTTGCAGTACCAGATACAGCAGCTGTTGCCAATGGCTCTCCTGTTCAATGGTTTGCTACAAACGGCTTCAACTAAGCATACTTTTCTTTGCTTTTGCCTGTATCCAGTGTAAACATCTTTCTACACCTAGATCACATCCTCTTGATTCAGCACTTATTAAAAGAAGGAGGAACATGAAAGTTGAGATACCCCCCCCCCCATGCAAGACATACTTAACAACATGAAAAATGGTTGGTAAAGGATATCCTTCCCAAGAGCCTGCATCTTTATTTACTCCTTATGACATACACTGCATAGGGTCGGGTTGATTTGTTTCAGATTTTCATTTGCATTATGTTTGATGCATCAGGAACATTGATCTACACTGATTCCGCTTAGACTGGGAAATGTATGGCTTGTCTCCCTACAATTGAAGGCGGTTTAAGCCAAACCATTCATTAAGCAAAACAGTAGCGCAGCTTTGAAATGAAATGTTAACAAACAATCTGGCTTTAAAGCCCCCCACTGGTACGTAGTTGCTAAGCCTCCACTTTTCTGATTCATGTAAGAAAGTCATATCCAGATTTCTTCTTTAATCCTTATCATCTATATAAAGTCTTTGATCACTGTCAGTCTTTCGCAGGATGGAGTTTCATTTGTTTTCTTTTTTTAACTAAACTTTGCTGGGCTTGCTGTTTTATAAGAACATCTCCAAATATACATGTTTCTTAACAAACCAGTCTCAAAGAGATAAAACAATGAATGCTGAAGAAACAAAACAAACACAATGCATCTAGGCAGAGTGCTCTGAGTTGTGGTGTGCCTTCACATTGTTTCCAACTTATGGCGATCCTATCACATGGTTTTGAAAAAATCATCAATTATCTTTTTAGGGGGGAAAAGTGGGAGTGTTTGGACAAAACAGCAAAATTTCTGATTTAGGTGGTTGGGCAAAGAGGATTTTGAGCAGGAATTCAAGCAAAGGGTGATGAAAAGGGGGTGGGAGCATTTTGAGATGATGGACCACATTTCTGCTATATGATTTAAAGCAAAAATCTGTTGAAGGGGGTTGAGAAAAGAGAATTTAAAGTAGAAAGGTAATGGAACGAGAGATGAGATTGTTTGGAGGTGAATGATGAGATTTCTGTTGAAGGAGGCTGAGCAAAAACCATTTAGAACAGGGATTCAAACAAGAGGAGATGGAAGGAGTGATGGGAATGTTTGAGGCAGACTGCTAGAAAATAGAAGCAAAGACATTCTGCAGGGCCAAAAAAGGGATGGGAAAGTATGAGAGTGATTTGGTTGCCACAGTTATGCTGACTATTTCAAATAATGAAAGTCTCTCAGCTTTTATGGATAGGTTTTTTCCCCAGAGGTCTTGGGAAGTGCACTTTGCCTGCCCTTGCTTTAAACTTTATCTAGCATGTTGCCATTACATTCAGGCTTTACTCTATTGACACCATGCTAGTGTGCTGAGTGACACATTAAAGGTAAAGGAGCCCTGCTCTGTATTTTATATGGAAGTTCTAGTTGAACATATAATAAGTCAGTCATGAGATTATATTTTCTTGCCTGAGTTGCAAGCTGGGTGGTTCATAATGTAATCTCATGAGTGATTAATTACAGTATATGCAGATAGCATGATTTATAGTAGTAATTGTAATGTTTTAATGTTTTCTAGTCTTGTTTTTAAATGTTTAATTGAAATGTTTATTTAATTGCATATTGTTTTTAAGGCACTTAATTATTGCCTATACTATAAGCCGCCTCGAGTCCCCTTCGGGGTTGAGAAAGGTGGCATATAAATATAGTAGATAAATAATAATAATGTCTAGCTGTAGTTGACAGTTGCAGTAGAAGAAAGGGCTCCTGTATCTTTAATAAGTGAGTAGAATAGAGAATTTCAGCACGTATTGCTTGTCATATGATGCACCTTAAAGAATGCCTGTACACAGGGGCGGCTCAACCATTACGCAAAGTAAGCATTCGCAGTATAGTTGATTTTGTCCAGGGGTGCTCTTGAGGCGCTCTTGGGGAAAAATAGACCTTGACATATGGGAGTTGTAGTTACTGGGATGTATAGTTCACCTAAAATCAAAGAGCATTCTGAACTCCACCAATGATGGAATTGAACCAAATATGGCACACAGAACTCCATGATGAACAGAAAATATATATCAATGATTGGTTGGGGGGAGGGGGGACCAAAATACTGTTTACTTACTGTTGAAAATTACCTAGGGCCGCCTCTGCCTGCACAACCTGTGGCCCTCCAGGTGTTTGGGACTCCAACTCCCAGAATCCCTAGCCAGCTTGCCAAGGGTCAGGAATTCTGGGAGCTGAAGTCCAAAACACCTGGAAGGCCACAAGATGTGCAGGCCTGCCTTAAAGGTTTTATTTATAGTCACAACATCCTAACTCTGCTGATCAAAATGCACATCACCATGTCCCTGGTTCTTAAGAAACTTATGGATACGCACCTAACAGTTGCTTGTCTGACCATACAACTGTGGTCCACTTACTGATTGATTTGGTGTGAAAAGTAGGCTATATAAATATATACATATATAGATAGATCAACAACTAAAGAAGAAATAGGATTTGACTGAATGGCTTTTGACAAATGCAATATTCCCCCTGTAATAATTTAATGGGATGGGGGGTGGGGTTATATCTGCATTTTGTTTGAGCTTTGGAACTATTTTTATCTAAATCTTGTCATCTCTTTCTTTTCAAGAAATGGTTCCTTTGGAAAAAAAACTGACAGGTGGCAAATTTATTTGATCTTTTCTAGGTGAAACTTCATTTTGAAATGTTTCTACCTTTCAAATTGGTAGTAAAATATCACAAACAAGCTGGAAGATTAAAAGAAGAGAGAATTCATTCAGCGCCAATGTCTAGATTTTGACAGCATGAAAGTAAAATACCTGAAGTGACTCTACTACCTTGCCATCGTTGTCCTGACTCCTTGCTATTTCTCCTTGCATCAACTTCTTGCCTCTCATTTGAGAAGTTAGAAACAAACAGGTTGCAATAACAAAAGGGAGGAGAAAATCCAGGGATCTTCACAACGAGTCTGGGTTGCATCACCTTGTAAAACTTCACTTAATTCATTCTGGAAATATTCTTTCATAGCAAATGTTCCTTTCCTATTGGGAAAGATTTTGGGTGGGTTTTGCACATTATTCTAATTATTTTTCAAGTGGTGGAACTTTTAAAGGAAATGTTGCTGGTTGGAAAACAACATATTTGCACAATTTTTTTTGAGCAACTCTCCTCTTGACCGCTAAAAATTGGGGAAAGGAAGCACTGGTATTTCCCTCTCATTGAATTGTGAAAAATCTTGTGCAAGCTGGCCATTTTTTGGACCTGTCGATACTTCTTTTCTTGGTGAAAATGACAAAAAAATATATAAAAAAATTATCTTCCTTAAATTTAAGGATTTGACAGGTGCTTGACTATACCAAATCTGGATACCAGCCCTAAATATGCAAAATGGTCAGGGAATATAAATTGACTTTTCTATTTCTTGCACAGATATTTCTTTCCTGTTGGATTGTGAAAGCTTCCAAACATTTCTTGATTATTTTCAGGAAGTTTTTGTGGAAAACCAATTGAGCAGCAGCAGCAACAACAACAACAACAACAACAACAACAACAACAACAACAACAACCAAACCCTTGATTTTCTACATTTTATTGTGTCAGAAATTACTTGAGAACATACTGCAAGTTGCTTTTGGTGTGAGAGAATTGGTCATCTACAGAGACGTTGCCGGGGGGGGGGGGGGGTGCTGGGATGTGTTAGCTAGGAGGCTTATCTCATGTCCCTGCAAGCTAGAGCTGACAGACGGGAGCTCACTTTGTCTCGTGTATTCGAACCGGCAACCTTCATGTCAGCAACCCAACCTTCAGGAATGTACCACTGTGGCCAGATCTGATTTCTCAAGGAACAGGTGCAGTTGGCACACAAATTTTAAGTGGCAAAGATAACCTTGGGTTTGTTGCATGTCCTTTGTCTCATGGATTCGAACCGGCAACCTTCATGTCAGCAAGCCAACCTTCAGGTCATCAGTTCAGCCAGCACAAGGGTTTAACCCATTGCACCACCATGGCTCCAGGTGGTGCAATTTTATGCAGAAAAAAGGTATCTTGCACAAAATAGTTTGTTATATATAAAATATTTGGAATTATGGGCAAAACAAGGGAGTTTAGAAAGGAAAAGTTCACTGACATATAATCCAGATTATCAAAACAGTTAATCCACATTATCTGCTTTGAACTTGATTATATGAGTCTACACTGTCATATATTCCAGTTCAAAGCTGATAATCTGGATTTTATATGCCAGTATAGAAGGGGCCTCAATTGGCCCCAACTTCATGGCAATTGGCCATTTTCTCAAAATAATAATAATTTTCTTGGTGTTGACACTGTCTTTTTCATCATTTGTGAATATTATTTACATTCACAGTACCCATCTACGAGTATTTTTATACAGACACTTCTGCATTTCTATTTATAGTTAATCTGTGCCCAAGAACAAGGGAATAGTTACATGCAAGAGCCACATTGCTGTTATAGAAAATAACAATTATGGAAGAAAATAGATTCACTCTAAAAACTCCTGCCTGACAACAGGATCAATATGTATGTTCTTGTTTTCTTTTGTTTGTCTTTGTACCATCTTGAAGTATAATGTTAAAAGACGATGTTGTTATAACTGGCTTCTTGGTATGAGCTACTAATGTTATCCACTCCTCAGCTCCCTGTCACCACCACTCATTCCACTATCATCCCTTCTATTTTAAATCAATTGATGTTAATCTGAAATACTCAAGATAAGTGGCAAAATAGACTCAGTAATTCCTTAAGCAATTTTTACATTGAACGAAAATCCAATTTTGCTGAGATATGTAAATGTCTCAATGTTGTCTAGAGCAGGAAGACATGTTACAGATATTACAGTGCAGCGAATGCAGTCCACATGGACATCTGTATGCGTATGCGTGATCAGGCCCTCCATTTCAGAAAATAAATCTGTCTGTATAGTACTCTACAAGAAAAGCAGAAACAGCTGAGGGAAGGACTTTAAAAAACCATAGTGGCTAAATAAAGGCATTCCTTTCTCTGGGTGGGGTGTTCTTCAACGAATGGTGGGAGAAACCCAGAATAAAAATCTAGTGGGCAAATACAGTTGTTTCGGAATGGAGGCAATTTTTTCAACTCCATCCTTACACACAGTGAACTAAGAGTAAGCCCAATGTTGCTCTGGGAATTACATCTGATTAGACAAACAGAAGGCATCACTTGGTGACATTCTAAAACTCACTTTCATTTGTACTACATATTGAAATTTGAGACTATTTTTCTTTGGGATTTCAGATAAGTGTTCTTTCTTTTGACCACCAAGTCCAATGTAAAGAAAAATAAGTTCCCATTAACAGACTAAACAGCCACAAAAGCTTCCTGCAGAATTAATGCAGTTTGACACCACTAACCGCCTTGTCTGAATGCTATGGAATCCTGGGTGTTGTAGTTTTTGTAAAGCCTTTAGGCTTCTCTGCCAAAATGTGCTGGTGCCTTTCCAAATTATTACCACTCTCAGGATTGCATAGCATTGAGCCATGGCAGTCAAAGTGATATCGAACTCCATTATTTCTACAGTACAGATGAAAGCTTTCTCTCTCACACCATGGTAAGATCCATTTGTGTTTTATTCAAATGACATTGCAATTTCCATCTATATGTATAAACCAACATTTTATGCATACTAAGTCATTTGGGGTTTTGGAGTGCAGGGCCACCTATATGCTGATGACACCCAACTCTACTACTCCTTTCCATCTAATGCCGAGGAAACTGTCCTGACCCTAAACCAGTGTCTTTCAGCAGCAATGGACTGGATGAGGGCAAACAAATTGAACTTAATCCAGACAAGACAGAGGTGCTCCTGGTCAGTCGGAAGGCAGATGAAGAAATTAGGATCCAACCTATGCTAGATGAGGTTACATTCCCTCTGAGGACACAGGTCCGCAGTTTGGGAGTCCTCCTGGACTTGGACTAAACCTGGAGGTCCAGGTGTTGGCAGTGGCCAGGAGGGCATTTGCACAATTTGTTTATTTATTGCACTTATATACTGTTTTTTTTTCACCCGGGTGCTTCCCAACGTTGTGTGTGTGTGTGTGTGTCAGTAATGACTTGAGAAACTGCAAGTAGCTTTTGTTGTGAAGATAATCAATGGCAAAATTGCATGCCTCACGTGTATGACATATCACATATCAAAACAACGACAATAGATTAAAAGGATTAAAATTATAAAACTATAAAACAGCCACACACACTATGTAAAACATGAAGAACTTGCAACAAACCCAAGGTTATCTTTGCCACTTAAAACTTGTGTGCCAACTGCACCTGTTCCTTGAGAAATCAGATCTGGCTACAGTGGTACATGCCTTAGTTACATCCCGTCTGGATTACTGTAACATGCTCTATGGGAGGCTGCCTCTGAAGAGTGCTTGGAAACTTCAGCTAGTCCAAAGAGTTGCAGCTAGAGGTGAGGAAGCAACCTTTCTTGCTTGCTTGTTTTAACAGCAGCCTCACAAATTAATCTGATGAGTCTGGAGGATCACCGCTGCTGCTTTTTAAGGATAAAGATAAGCTGCATGAACTTTGATTATAGCCAAAATGAGATGACTATTGGTTGCCTTCATTGCCTTCAGTTGGGTTGTACAAACCCATAGCAAACAGTCATCTAGATAAAGGTTTAGGAAGAAGTTTGAGGTTATTTGTTTGTATAGACTATGCATATTATTATTGGTTCTTCTTACAGTGGCTAGTAGTTAGTAATGCTCCCAATATTCACTTTCTTCCTTTGAATAGAAGCCATTTGGGACAGCCATTATTTTGAATCTCTTGGCTTTAAGTGGCAAATGGATTAGACTTTGCTAAAGGCCATGTTTGCATTGGCTGGTTTTCAGCATTTATAATGTCATATGAACATATTATGGGAGCAATGGCTCATGGAAATTGCAATGTGGAATGTAGTTGTCTGTTCCTGAAACTTATCATCAGTTTAGTTATGCAGGTGAAATGGCAGAGAAATTTTGCAGCCTGGGGAAAGAGAAGATCTTTGAGCATGAAATTACAGATTGCATTATCAAGGTGGTCAAGAGGGAAGGGAGGCAAAATAAGGATGGTTCCAATGCAAATGTAAGAATATGAGAAGCCTATGTAGACATCACAGAGAAGTTTAGTCGGTTGGATGGAGAGCATTACAGACAATTGGGTGGCAAACCAGCTATAAACAGAAAAAAGGCTATTTATCTTAAAATGCATGAGTGTGCTAAATGGTGTGAAAAAATGGGCATGAATTTTCTTGTCCTCATTGAGAAAGGATATCACAAAATACTGAGACACCCCATCAAAATAACCGTCAACCACTTTGAGGATAACCCCCTGTATGTAAGAGCAAAGAAATCGATGCCTTTTTTGTCAGCTGGAATGATGGCAAAACAAGTTTGTTTTGCATGAAATACATTAGATGTGCACAAAACATGTTATAAAACACATATTATATGCAAAAAAGGACTTTGCACGAAACAACCTTTCAGAAAATCTTCCTCAGTTAAGAGAAAACTTTAGCACAACCAATATGGAACCACAACAGTGTGGATGAAAACTCTGCAAGATCTCAGGGCCCTTCCAAACAGACCCTTTACCCCAGGATCTGACCCCAGGTTTTCTGCTTTAAAATGGATTATATGAGTCCACACTGTCAGATAATCTGGGATAAACAGAAAACCTGGGACCAGATCCTGGGATAAAGGACCTGTCTGGAAGGGCCCTCAGACACTGTCAACCTTCTGCAAGGCCAGAATCAAGAAGTAAGGGAATTACTACATTGTTAATTATTATAAACATAGGGAATACAGGTGAGCAGTGATATGCTTCACAAGACTCTGTTACATGAGGCAGGCAAAACAACATGGTATCCTGCTGCAGTTTACCTTTCCACCTTCACCTTGTTAATTGGAAGCTCCCCACTGGAGTGAAAATCATCTACTGGACAGATAGCAAGCTATTTAACCTCAGCAGTCTGAAAGGCAAAACCAAGATCACAACATCTGTTATAGAACTCCAGTATGCCGATGATAAACTAGCCTCTGTGCATTCAGAAAAACACCTACAAGCCACTCTAAATACCTTTGCAGAAGCATACGAGATGCTCAGTCTGTCATTGAATATTGAGAAAACCAAAGTACTCTTCCAGCAGGCACCAGACAATCCCTCTGTAAAGCCAGAAATATAGCTTAATGGTGTAACATTAGAAAATGTTGACCGTTTCCACTACCTTGGCAACCATCTCACCACAGAAGTCAATGTTGACACTGAAATGCAACACTGCCTGAGCTCTGCGAGTGCAGAATTTTTCAGAATAAAGCACAGAATGTTTGAGGATTGGGACATTCATACGGAGACCAAGATGCTTGTTTATAAAGCTATCGTCCTCCCAACCCTGCTATACACCTGTGAAACATGGACTGTCTACAGATGTCACACTCAACTCCTGGAATGATTACTTCAGTGTTGCCTCCAGAAAATCCTGCAAATCTCTTGGGAAGACAGATGGACAAATGTCAGCATGCTGGAAGAAGCAAAGACCACCAGCACTGAAGCGATGCTCCTACACCATCAACTCCGCTGGAAAGGCCACGATGTATGAATGCTCAATCACTGTCTCCCAAAGCAGTTACTATTCTCCCAACTCAATAATGGAAAATGGAATGTTGGCGGGCAGGAAAAGGGATTTAACAATGGGCTTAAAGCCAACCTTAAAACGTGTTGCATAGACATCGAGTACTAGGAAGTCCTGACCCTTGAGCACTTTAGCTGGAGGTTAGCTGTGACCAGCAGTGCTGTGGAATTTGAAGAGGCATGAATGGAGGGTGAACAAGGGATGTCCTAAGCCAAAGTAAGTCAAGTCACCTTTCCACCATTATCAGTTATTCCCCCATTAATAGCTTCCTATCTCACAATGTCCCCATTACCTATTTTGGTGTGATGGGTCTGCTTCTGTGCCTTCATGCTGGCAGTAAAGTGACATCAGGATAGGGGTCTCCTGTCCCTCTTTCATACCTCCCCTTCACTGTTCCCAAGCTGGGTGATTTCATTTTATAGTTTGTATTTGTATTTTTTTTTAATTTCCTGTTCTTAAATGAAAGAATTTGACAAATGAGTTATAAGAAAAAAATGCCTTAAAAAAGGAATAGGAATAGTTTCTGGGAAGCAGGGTTGTGGTGCTGTAAGGAAAATGGACTGGCAAATTGTTGCAATTGCACTGATGAAGAGATGAGTGATATCCAAGATGCTCAGTGTTATATACAGTATATTCACTACCAACAATAATACAACTATAGTGGAATAGCAGGGTCGTATGATTCAATTTATAAAAAGTAATGGCTACAGACAACCGTCTGGCCCAGTCTTAACTGATCTATTAAGTCCCCAAGCCCCCATATAAAGGATACATTGATGGCCAGAGGCTAATCAAAATTCATTTTTAAGAAGCAGGACATTCCATTCTGCATTGTGCAGAAATAAATGCTTTTTGTAGAAGCAATATCCTCAGAATGGTAGATTGGTGCACAGTGCTCTCTCCTCCTTCTATCCTTCTAAACACACACACACACACACATATATGTAAAATCATTTCTTTTTCATGACAAAATTCCTTTCTTCTTTGTCACGCATATTAAGTGGCCACCAATAATGCTGTAAAAGCATTCTGCTGGATTCTTGCCTTTGTAGTCTTCCTTTAGAGAACTGATGGTTAATTTTTACCCTTCATAAAAGTCATATGGCTAATAAAGAACATTTCTGACCTTTCACATAGTGATCATTCTGAGCCCACCACTGACTCCAACATGTTTGGCCCATCTGTCTCCCTTTATGTCAGATTCTCTCCTTCTTCTCTAATGGATTTTTCCTTAAAAGAATATGTCCCCCCCAAAAAGTATTGTATAAAAACCACCACATATGGGGGGGGGGGGAGAATCCCTTGAATAGTTATTTAAAAGGCATCTTAATTTTCAACATTTGACAGAATAAAGTTCAGATGTTTCCATGCTAGTCTCCGAGTGGGTGGATATTTGAAGTTCTTGACAAACAGGACACACAATTTCCAAAAGATAGAAATTTTAATCTCTTTCATCTGTTCCAAAGCATGCTACTGACTTTAAAGCAAAGATTCTCTCGTGTATATAAGTCAACTGACTTGTTAAAGCTTTTTTCTGTTTTGAAAGGATTGTGCTACAATTAACATTTTCCTTTATTCTCTTTGAGCTCTGTGTGCATCTGTCATTTATTCTCACAAATGATCTTGGGGTGCCCCATAGGAAATAAGGAGGTTTGTCCTACTCTCAGACAAACAGATGAGGACAGAAGAATAATGTGTCCCAGTATTTATTTTTATTGTATCAGAAGCGAACTGAGGATACACTTGTAATGTATTTAAAAAACACAAAGTTTCTTTTTTTTAAAAAAACCTGGCATTATACTAAATGTACTTTGACCAGTAGCTGGCCACTTGGAGTGACTCTGGTGTTACTATAAGAAGATCCTCCATTGTGCATGTGGCAGGACTCAGGCTCTATTGCAATAGGTGGTCTATGGTTTGCTCTTCTCCACACCCACATGTCATAGACACCACTTTGTGGCCCCATTTCTTAAGGTTGGTTCTGCATCTTGTGGTGCCAGTAATGTATTTGTTATGTTTGAAATTCTATGTAAACTTTTAGTTATCAAATAATATCCTAGAATTGCATTCACAAAATGTCAATCTAAAAGCTGATGGGGATAAATCAAGTCATTTTGTTATGTAGGACAAAGAACAGGTTGCTCCCTCCCAATTAGACATAACGCCAATTGAATCAGTGGCATCACAAGGGTTAATGCCACCCAGTGCAGTAAGTCATAGTCACATTCATAGAGCTCCTCCTGTACCAGACCATGCTGAATCATTACTAAAGGCTTTTGTGCAGATGTTACTTGTAAATAATTATTCCAAATGTGACAAAATGAGTGACAATTAAAAAATTCAACAAACAGCAGCACATGCTTGTAGCATGTGCAGATGAAATCATATGATTTGAAATGTCATTGCAATTAGATAATAATAATCATAGAGTTTTAGCTTGGCAGGGCTGGACATACAATTTTTTGTGATTATAACTAACTATAGGGATAGTTTTATTACAGAACATTTCTGCTGATACACTGCACAAAACTTTTATAGTCATTTTTATGACACTGATGGTATTATCCAGTGTCACTTGCATTCCCTGCACCACCGTAGTGCTGCTACTGAATTGAATATAGACAAAGGAATTGTATCTTTCAGTAGATATGAGGACAGCAAACCAGTGTTTCAAAACAGGACAAATCATGTGATTCACACAGCTCTGTCCTCCAACAGGGGTGAATAGCTAGGGGGCTCATTGTGTTGCTGGATTAGGAAAGCTTGAGGGTATGATGATAGGAACCTCCAAACACAGATATACCCATAGCACTTATAAGCCATTAGCTTGAATGAATAGTTAAAAACCATCATCATGGTCTGATATATGATCCAGCTTTCAAAACATGATGAACAGATGATTCAGCTGTCTCATGGTTGGCATTGGTTCAGATTCTGTCTGTCTTCTTTGTTTATGCTCCTCTCAGGGCCAGCCCTAACACTGGGTATCTTGATGCAAAAATCTTGACAACATGTTCGAGACCTCTTGAATGCCAATCAGTAGTTGTTTTGTTGTACTGGGATGGGGAAAGGATTTGTACAACAGGATAGCTTGGCTGGGCTTTGAGAAGAAATTATGCATACAAGGTCATTTTTGGAAAACACTTCCCTGAATTGCCCAGCCATCATCCCCTATGGAACCTTGACTTATGTGGGTGTTGACACCATTTGCTGTTCAGCATCAGGCAGAAAATGTCTTGCATTAGCTTTGATATATCTGCTTCTCAAAGTTGGGTCCCTAGGTATTTAGGGCACCAGGTCTTGGAAGCCCCAGCCAGCATGGCCAATGCTAAGAAATTTTTGAAGCTGAAGTCCCAAACACCTAGAGAACCTAATCTTGAGAAATATACAATTATAACATGCAGTAATTTCTTTGAGAAAATATTTCCAATACAATATCTCCCACAAGTGCAAAACAATATTATCTTTTAAATGACACAGCAAGCTAAGTATAACTTCTAGCCGGCACAGAGAATTGAGAGGAATGCTGGGAGCTACACTCCAACAATATTTGGAAGAATACGCTATGTTATCTTCTTTGATAACTTCTTTCATTATTGATTTGGCATTTAGAGATTAGTTAAGATGCTGGGGATAATGATAATGCTGAGGCTGATGGTTAAAAAGAAAAAAAACAGACCTATTGATGATAAGCTAAGAGAACTGCACAGACTCTATAAGCTGGCCACTGTGGGAGATATTCATATTGAGTCTCCTGGATAAGGAGGTGCCAAACAGAGGTATCCCAGGTAATTCTTGGGTTGCTTATTGTATTTTCTAATTGAAAGACTGGGACATTTAGATTGGACTAAAGGTCATAAGAAATCTGGGGAAATGAATGCAATGACTTATCTAACAGATACCTAATACTATAGTGTGTCACTACAGTTGAATATCAATGTAGGGTTTCTAAATCTAAATGGTAAGCTGAGATCAAACAGTCCGCTAGAGATTCTCTCTCCATCTAAGCCATCAGCAGGTGATAAAAACAATCTTCGTCTTTGGCTAGACATCATCACTATTAGTTGAGTATGCATTGTTGCCTGCATGCAGTTTTTCAGCAGGTGAGATTCAGTCAAATATATCTTCCAGGCAGCAGGAGAAGTAGTAACATAATGGCATCAATATAATTGAAGCAATAGTAGCCTCTTCAAACATAATGAATTTACTACTAGGGAAGCCTATGGTATCTGTGGGGATGAGATCCATGGTGGATGTTACTGCCATTAACTTGTGATGTCTTTATCTTTCCTATTATTTTTGAGGGCTTTATTCCGGACTAGTGGCTCATGCTTAGCCAGGCAGGGGAGGGGAGGATTTAGTGAGATGCTTTTTGCTAAGGAAAAGTGTGTGACAAATAGCATGCACAAGGTAATATAAAGCTCTGAACATGTTGTGCTTGGTGGGTTGTTTATGTTTGACTTTGTACAATTTTCATTACCAAGCATCGGTTTCTATAACTTCAAAATTCAGCTGCAGAGTGGCACAATTTTGGTCTTTAAAAAACATTGATATTATTTGGGATAAAATGTGCCAGTTGTTAAACTAATAAGTGAACTGACTTGTTTCCAAAGAGGAACTGAGTTCCCATTCAGTTATTTGCACACCATGCTGACTGATGTATTGTGACAGCAATCCAGTTCAGTTCCAATTGTGATCTGAATTTTATGATCTTGATCCAGCCCAGTCAGGACAACTAAATCAAGTCCAACAACTAATGGTCAGGGGTAGCCCTATTATTAAGCAAAGTGAACTTCTTATACAATGCCTCACAGGCACTAAACTATGCCCTGCAGGTGCCTCCTGTAAAAAGAAGAAGAAAGCAGAGTGATACAATACAATGGTGCATCATCAGTGTGGTCAGCCTGGTATAAAGATCAAAAGGATGTTGAGGAAAGGTTAACATTATATTAAGTACTAAGGTGCTGCAGGTAGGTTTGTAGATCTATTTGATTATGTTTCCTCTGGGAGGGAGCATATTTTTAATTATGAAATTAATTTTAAATGGCACATTTTAACCACTGTCTTACTAGAATTACTTACTAAAATCTTACTAGAATGAAGATGAAAATCCCATCTGTAATGTTACCCTTGCCTCCCTCATTTCTGAGAGTATGAAACAGCCTCATGAGTTTTTGAGGGGGGGGGGGGTAGGTACTCCATTTCATCTCCATCAGCAAAAACCTTTTCTTGGTTTCTCTTCATGAAAACTAGTCTTTGGTAAAGAACTGGCTCCAGAATTTAAATCTAAGGAATCATTTTTGTTAAAATTGTAGAAACTGCCAACAAAAAGTCAATCACTTTGGCTAAAAAACAAAATAAATTTCTCCTTTTTGTGCCAAATGCTCATGGTGATGTAAAATTCTGGCCAACAATCTGCATTGCACTTATGAATTCACAACCTATGATTACAAAGCTATAGCTGCTCCGTATTCTGTAAAGCTACAGAATAGTCATGGTTGTGGCACTATTGCCAGCAGTTGCAATGAGCTACTGATTGAGGAACAGAGAGGATGGCATTTCCAGTGAAATCACAACCATGGAGATCCTTGATGTGGGGAATCCATAACTTTCCCTATGATCCTCAACAATCAGGCTGCCAGCTCAGTGGACAATTCTATTCCTCTTTTTCCAGAGAATGGGGTGCATCTCCACTTTGGATTAATTTACCAAGAGCAAAAATGTGTTTTGGTTTATATTGAATTAGTACATTTCTACTTTTCTTTTTTATATCAGTAGGATATCAGTATGACTGATTGCAGTGTGTGGCTGTATCCAAGAAGATACAAAACTGAAACACAGCTTACCCTTGTGCTTCATCTAGCATACTAGAAAAGAGATAATGAAAACAGAGAAAGATTATAATCAACACTTAGATCCAAATCAGCTATAACACATAGTGCCTTTTGGAGTTATCAATATCTAGATGGCTAACACCATGCATTTATCTATTGCCCACTACATGGTGGAAACAATGTCAAAGAGAATAAAATGTACTTTCTCTTGGCATGATGACGAGAACATTATCTGCAAGTAGTAAAGCGTAGCCCTTTGATTGAATGAGCTAGATAAGTGTAAAGTGCACATCAATTTAATTATTTACCATCATTGGCTCACTAATTACCAAAGTTAAAGAGCTAAGAAAGCAAGGAGCATGAGCAACATCCCAAAGTAGTAGCAATTTCAGCACTGAAAGCAAATGAGGATTTTAATTTTCAGAAGGGCAACTAATAACACCAAAGTTCAAAAATAAGTGTCTGTTTCCGGTCCTTGATTTGTAAATGGCTGGATTTGCAAACAAACATAAACAAACAAACACCTCCACAGGGCATATTAAACCACAGCAAAGTTCACCTTCCTTATTATTTATAAATGCTTTCAATAATGTGGCCTTGCCTAGCTATGCATTTACAATATAGGGCTTGCAAATGTTAAATGCTGAAAATGGATAAAGGACATCCATTCATTAGAAGGGGAGGGGTTATAACAAGAGTATCCCAATGATCCTGTTAAAAAGTATATAACAGGACCAAAACAAGCTTGGATTGGGAAGAAGCAATTACTGAATTAGGTTGAGCTGCATTGTTAAGTATACTCCAGTTTAATCACAAGTTCACTTTGATAATTGCCACATTTGTTGTTGATGGTGATAATAGAATCATAGAGTCCAACCCCCTGCCAAGAAGCAGGAAATGATGATGAGGAGGAGGAGGAGGAAGAGCAAGAGGAAGAGGAAGAGGAAGAAGAAGACTTCAAGTCATCTCAGACCTATGATGACCCAAATATGAACCCATCATAGAGTTTTCTTAGCAAGATTTGTTTAGATCTATAGTATTACAAATGTATTGTGCATGTATTGACTTATTTTAAATGTGTGTGTGTGTGTGTGTGTGTCTATATATATATAAGATTTGTTTAGAAGAGGTTTCAATTGCCTTCTTCTGGAAAAATGTGAGTTGCCCAAGCTCACTCTGTGAGTTTCATGGCCAAACAACAATTTAAACGCAGGTTTCCACAAACTACTACACCATGCTGGCTGCATACCATATATTTATATATGTTGAAGAGAATAAAATGTAAGTGTGTATGTGCACATACATGCATGCATACATACATATGACCTTGTCACATGGCCGTTGGAGGTGCTCTACTTTGTAGAGAGTCATGGGGAACCTGATGCCTCATGCCTCGCATCGCCTGGCTCCATCTAAGAATGATCAGATGGGGGAAATTGTGGAGCAAACATGGAGACCTCAACTTCCCCCATGGATTCCAATGGCAACACGGGGAACCTTCCCATGTTGCACTGGAGGGGGCTCCTCCCTCCTTCACCCACAGAACTGCACCAGTAGCACCTGATGGGACTCAGCAGGCTCAGAGGCTGATCTGGGAAAAACCAGCACATGCGGCCAATTATAGCACCATGTAAAGAGTGCCATACACATTCACTTTCCCTTTTTAAAGAATTCAGAAGGATCTTTTCAATACTATGCACAACCATATCCTTTCTGTCACTATTTTTGTAGGTTGGCTATATCAGTCATTCTCAAACTTTTGTTCTCCAGATGACTGGGATTTCAGTTTCTAAAATTCCTGACAGCCTACAGTCAACAGTGTGATGCAGCAAACAAAAAGACAATGCAATTTTAAATTGTATCAACAAGTGTATAACATCAAATGAAGGGAGTAGGAATGCCATTCTATTCTGTGTTCCATTCTGGGCACTGCAATTCAAGGATATTGACAAACCCAAACATGCAGAGAAGGGTGATAGAAATTATCAATGGTCTGGAAACCAAGCCTTATGAGGAACAACTAGGAATGTTGGGTATGTTTAGCTTAGAGAAGGCTGAGAAATAACACACTAGCCAGCTTTACATATCTGAAGAGATGCTCTGTGGAAGATGCAGTGAGCTTACTTTCAGTTCCTCCAGAAGCAAGAATGGAAACCAATAGATTCAGATTCACAGAAAAAATATAACTCTAGTGGCCTCTTCCAGTTCCAAGATTCCAGTTCCAAGATTCCAGTTCCAAGAATCAAGTGCAGTTGATTTCAGTGTGTCTAGTTAGAGTACACTTATTTAACTCTTATGACCTACAATAGTTCTGGATTTGAGGGGATATCTTAAAAAAGGAAAGTCTGATATTGTTTTGGATTAGTACATTTTATGCATATCTCATATAAACCTAGCAAGTGTTCAAATAAGATAAAAATGAGAACATAGAGGAAAGATTTATGTGGACAGCTACTTGGCCTACCGTTGCCCTTAGTCTCACTAAAACTTCTGCAAATGGGCTTGACTGTACACAAACAGATTTTGAATGTGCCATCTGCATACCAAAAACTGTGTATGGGATTGAACACACAGAGGACCTTGTATGTATATTCCTATCATTTCATGGATGGAAGGTTAGTGGACACAATCCTGTCTTCTCTTCAACCCATTGATTTCTATGCTATTAGAATAACCTGCATAGGGCTGTAGTCTTTGTTATTATACCTCACTATTTATTTTATGACTTTCCATTTTGAAGCCAGCAGGATGAAAATGGAATTATCATCTCCAGTCTTAAGCCATAGCCACAAGCTACACCTTGATGGACAATCTCTCTTTGTTCTGTCTCCTACATGCATAAAATAGACATTAAGGAAATAAAGGGAGCATCTACTTTTTGGCTGCTATGTTACTGTGATTCACTGTTTCATACCAGCTATATAGCTTGCTTTGGATGACTGCATCTTGTTCATTGTGTTTGCATCCTATTATCATTCAGTCACCTGTAATTTTTTAAAGAACTCTATAGGCCCACATGATGGTAAATAGTAGAGGAAACATTTTATAGCTCCAAGAAATTGCCTCAGTGACAAATACGCTTAAAATTAATCAACAACACAAACCATAATGTAGAATCAAATTAACAATACACTGGAAACAAATCTGTTAGCAACAAATTAGCTGTTTAGACAGGGAAGATATAGAATAGACAACAACTTTGCTCTTTTACAGATGTGGTAGTAATAATGTATCAATATCCTAATCCCAGGGGCACTAACGCAATAAATGTTATTAAGTTTGAACAGCAACAGTGGATTTATAATAACAGAAAAACAGGAGAATATATGAAGATAAGGACATGTTAATAAATGGAAGTGGAAAACAGAAGTCTGGAAACAAGCTTTGTCATCCCAATGCTATATTTAAATTGGAAAACAAGGATCGCCAATAGCCCAATAGCACATTTGATGATAATGTGTTGCAACCATTCACATATCTTCAAAGTCTAAAGTAGATCAGCTATTGCAAATCAATAACAACCAGGTATAACAATGGTGATATGATCTTGTTTACACTATCCAAACCAGACAATATTCTACATCCAGAAAGACTGCATACAAGGAGTTCAAGGAAGTTCCATAAAAAGTTCATAGATAAAATTAAGTGCCTGTAAATAAACACTGTAGTCAATGTGGTTTCATTCGGACTTTGACAACACTCACAGGCAATGGATAGATATCCTTGCAAGAATGGAATGAAGAATTAATCTTTGTTGGCAGTTCCACTTGATACACTCTATAAAAATGTATACTGGAGAGAGGCCATGCTCCTCCTATCACTGCATTCATCTGAATGCATCAAAATGACCTGTATGTGTACTCAGTTGTAACACAAGAGAGATTTCATGTAACCTCAAACCCAGCTGTGCACACTGGTACATGTTGCCTCGTGAATGACAAACCAGCATCAATACATCTGAAGGTAGAAAAGGGCCTCTTTCACCTATGAAGGTGTAGGGAAGGTAGACAGGAGGACACACTTCCATTCAGGGAATATATGGACAAGAATTAATGTAAAATGGTGGTGTTTGTAGCAACAGGAATCATATGTGAATCAGAAGATATGCAGGCAACAAATGCTCTGGTGCTAATGATAGTCAGAAAACCTGGTGCATTTGGGAAAGCTGGATATATTTAGCACACGGTCAAGCATAGGCTTGTATACCTTCTGCACAGACATGGGAAAGTTGGATGATGATTTCCAAGTCTTCAAGCTACCTTGGCATATGCCTTGCTTGCTCTGGGTTTTTGGAAAATACAGGTTTAGCATCCTTTAATTGGAATTCCAAAATCCAGAATTATCCACATGAGTGGCTGATTGTTTCATGCACAAAATGATATTGTATAAAATTATCTTCATGTGATGACTATAAGGTATATGCAAAACATAAATGAGTGTTGCATGTAGACTAGGTACCCATCCTGAGGATATCTCATTGTGTGCATAGGTATTATAAAATAAAATAAAAATCTGAAATCCAAAACACTTCTGGTGCCAAGCAAGAGTACTCAACCTGTACAGTCTAAAAAAGTACTTTCCTCAGGCTTTTATTCTGCGTAAGATTTCATTTATTGGGTATGCTTTCATTCAAAAGCCAAAATGGACTATTAAAATGAGAATAATATGCTGCAATTTAAAAATCTGTAATTGTTCATAAATTATATAACATAATGAAAATCTATCCACATCAAATCCTCTCCTTTTTTTCAATTACATTTCAGTTTCCCAATACTATCTTCTTCCGTTTGATTCAGATTTCAAAGGCACAATATGATCATTCAACATATCCAGTCTTCTTAGTTCTGATGTTATTAGAATAGAAATTAAGTTTTGAAACTTTAAAAAAGTTTTCTCATGAAAATCTTAGTCAAATGTATCATGTTCAAATATACCAGTTTCCAGTTTAAAGCATCTTGATTTGTGTTGGAAGAGAAAAACCAATCTAAGAGTTTTCCATTCAGCATAGTTCAATCAGAAACATAAGTTCACTTGTTTATCTTTAGCCTATCTCCAGCCCTTTTGACAGCTCTGTGTATTGAATTGGGATTGGAAACCATGCATGGAAGCCTCTTATGAGTGTTTTCTGGCTTGGTGAAGACTTAATTACAAATACCAAAACAATGGAAGATTGCAATAAACATTATCCATTCTAAACATCTCTAAAGCTATAAAGCTTTACCAGCAGTGGGATAAGGAAATAGACCAAAGGAACTGGAGTTTTGATATTATAGAAATGGTACTTTAGGTCAGATGGTGAACTCACAGACCCTGGCAATTTAGGTATGCTTGCCAAAATTTGATTTGTTTGACCTGTCAGCCTGACATCAATACAAGGAAAGATTCTGGAGCAGATAATTAAGGATGTAGTCTGTAATCACTTATGACCTCATCACATGGAGGAAAATTAGCATCCTAGGAAGCTGCCAGGACACTTCCTCTTCGGAGCCCACTGAATGCCATCACACGACATACGGCAACTTCCAGCAGTGAGAATGTGGTAGGACACTATCCTCAAAATATGGGAGGATCCCTGTGTTCCATAGGAAACAAAAGGGTCAGCACAGGAGGAAGCTGCATGGCAACACTTCCACATATGTGGGCAAGGTGGGACATGGGGCAAGGGGATTGCCCCTCTGCCCCATAGATTCACCATGGAGGTTGGCAAATTGTCCCTCTGCTCCTTATCAATGTGATGAGGTCCTCAGAGAAGAATGCTGTGATTCCTAATAGTCAACATGGATTTCTCAAAAAGAAGTCATGCTAGAGTAATCATCTCTTTTTTTATAGGTTTACAAGCTCAGAACTAGAGAGCTGGGCCAAAACTAACAAAATGAATTTCAACAAGGACAAATGTTAGATAGTACACTTAGGCAGAAAAAAATGAAATGCACAAATACAGGATGGGTCATGCTTGGCTCCACAACAGTACATGTGAAAAAGGTCTTGGAGTCTTTGTGGACAACAAGTTGAACATAGTCTAATGGGATTTTGGGCTGAATCAAAATAAATATATTGTGTAGATCATTAGATGTCATGGTGCCTCTCTATTCTGCTTTGGTTAGACCTCACCTGGAATACTGTGCCCAGTTCTGGGCACCACAATTTAAAAGAGACAAGCTGGAAAATGTTCAGAGGAGGGTGACTAAAATGATCAAAGGTCTGGAGACCATGCTCTAAGAGGAGTGTCGTAAAGAGCTGAGCATGTTTAGCCTGCAGAAGAGAAGGGTGAGATGAGATATGATAGCCATGTATAAATATGTGAAAGTATGTGATAAGGAAGAGGGAGCAGGCTTGGGTTCTGCTGCCCTGGAAACTAGGGCTCAGAGCAATGGTTTCAAATTACAGGAAAGGAGATTTCACCTGAACATTAGGAAGAACTGACTGTAAGAACTGTTCAGCAGTGGAACCCTCTGCCTCAGAGTATGGTGGAAGCTCCTTCCTTGGAGGCTTTTAAACAGAGGCTGGATGGCCATCGGTTCAGGGTATTTTGATTGTGCTTTTCCTGCATGGCAGGGGGTTGGAGTAGATGGCCCATGGGGTCTCTTCCAACTCTATGGTTTCTATGTTTCTATGAAGCTGGCTTTAATTATGGGTAGAACAGTAAACATTATTACATTCTCTGGTTCTCAGTTATTGGCAGATCATAGCAAATCCTTTGGCTGATCTCTCTTCTGAAAAATCTGATGTGTTTTGTGGAATACATAATATTTAATTTATTTTTACCCACTCCTTTTTCATTGGATAAGATGTCAAGTATAACTAATATATGCTTAACTCATTCCCAGCAGTCCTTCAGTGATCATAAGACTTCATTACTTCAATGTATTTTGAAATAAGCTGTCCCCATCACACTGATAATCAGGATCTGAACCGGTAACAGGCCCAGCAATGTTGAGAATTTATGACAGTTGATGAAGTAATTTCTTCCTAAAATAAACTTCATGAAATAAATAAAACACATTTAATTAATTAGCTACCTTGAATTCTAAGTTTGGAGAAAGGCTATGAACCTTGGAGAGGCCAAGGGGTAGAGTATAAATAAAAAATATTAATAATAATTTTCTAACAATAAACACAGACACACATTTATGCCTTAATACAAAAATATATCAACTATGACAGGAGAATGCCTATTTTATAGGATTAGAATTACTGTTATACGAAAATATTTTAGTTCAAAGGAAGGTTTTGAAAGTGTTGGGAAATGTGAGCAATAGTGCAGATGACTCAAGGAGAGTAATCAAATTGGCAAGAGAGAAGATGAACAACTTGTCCTGTGCCCCTCACCCCTGGCTCTGGCAGAGAAATAAATATGTTTAATGAATATTCCTTGACCATTTTGCTATTGTGGCAAATGCAGTGGAATTCCTTCCTTTTTTATCTTTCTTCTTATCCCATGTCTCTTCCTAATAGAACCATTTCCAATACTTTCCAAAAGGAAAAAAGAGACTATTGTACTCAAAGAATGTAAGAACATAAGAATAGCCTATCTAGATCAAACCAAAAGTAGGGCTAGTGCTCACCAACAGCAGGGCTTTCGACTGTTGTTTAACACAGCAGGAAGCCCACAAGCATGGCATGAATGTAATAGCACCCTTCTTCTTACATTGACCAGCAACTGATTTTGAGAAGGACAGTGCAACAATACTGGCAACTATATATAGCCCTTCTGGCTGATAGCCATCTACATCTTCTTTAAGGAATCCACCAGTAATTTGGTGTATTATTTCGGAATAACTAATGGATTCTTCTGCTCTCTTGTCTGTAATTTCTCTAGAACTGGACATACTTTATAATCCGAAAGGCAGAGTATGAAAAAAATGTTGACATAACTTCTTGTTCCCTGGGACTTTGAATAGGATTTGGAAGAAGGGAATAATGAATTCTGAAAAGAAAGTAGTTAAATGGTTGTTTTTTCCATTCCTGGACTCTTCTCTACAGTTCCATTTTTGGTGGGAAGCCTTAGCATTGAACAGTTGTGTTGTTAAAGTGTGAAGTATGGAATCCTGTGCAGGCAGTCGGTCAATGCAACTTGAGCAATGTGCAGTTATTGAATTCTTGACAGCAGAAGGTGTCACCCCAAAGGAGATTCATCAGAGAATGCAAGTTGTTTATGGTGATTGTGTTGATGAGAGTACTGTGTGTCGTTGGGTGATTAAATTTAAATATATCCAAGGTGGGAACATCTGACTTGCTCGACAAACAAAGAGTTGGATGTCCTGTGACAGCAACCACCGAGTTTCACAAACAAAGGGTTGACAGATTTATTCATGTTGTTGTATCACTCAGAGATAAATTTTAAGCATAATCGGCATTTCACAAGAATATGTGGGTCACATTATTGCTTTGCTATTGGAAGATCTGTGCACGATGGGTACCCAGGATGAGAGAACTGTGAGACGCTGGTTGCAGAAACAGAGTGTCGACTTCTTCAATGACGGCTTCAGAAAACTTGTTCATTTTTGGCAGAAATGTATCCAATTATCTGGTGATTGTGTGGAAAAGTAGTTAAAGAGCAAATTCTAAGGATTATTTCTGTGTTTGATTTATTAAAATATTCCCCTCCAAATCCAAGTAACAAGTTGGAGGCATTACTTTTCATTCAACCCTTGTAGATTGAGTTCCAGTTTTTTAATTGTATATTTTGAACAGGTTAGGGTGGCACTAATTGATTGAAGGACAATAGCAAATCCTATTAAATTCGTGGGCTTGCCATAAGTCAACAGGAGAAGTGAAAACATATACTACCACTGTTACTACTGAACTGCGAATCCCAGGTTTCCATAGGATCCTGCTAAATTATAATATCCTTGTATAGTGTGAAAGTACCATAGGAGAAGCAAACCATCTTTTCAATAGGTTGCAAGAGGCCCCTGCACCCCTTTTTTTTTTCAATATTGGAACTGCATTTTGGTATAATCCACATGGCCCCAGGAGAGTCCAAGAAAAATTATCTCTGGACCTTCAGTTCATGATATACCGAAACTAAAGTCTTAGGCAGGTACATGTATATCACCTCCATGCATTATGTCCCTTAAATCACACATCGGTGTTATTGATTCAATGAAGTCCTTTCACATCAAAATCATAAAACCTGCTCCTGTTCCACCAGTCACTGCTACCATGCGATGTCAGTTCCTTTTTATTTAATTTTGTGATTAAAGTTTGTATTGATTTCCCCACTGGATAGAACATATCAATATCTTTGGTTTCAGAGGAGCATACAGCAACAAGAAAACATAAAAAGGACCAGCCATAAAATGAGATGTTTTATTTTAAATTTATGAAACCGCAGTTCTGTGAGTCCCTTGAGCAGGCTACCAGAAACGCCACTCAGTTGCATAGTTCAGCCTTTATACAAAGGCCTGGGTCCCTCTGGTGCTGGCTGAATTGCGGGCATACATTTTTTAAACTAAAGAGATGCAGGGAGGGAGAGGACTTATTTAGGAGCTAGGAGGAACTAACATTATTATATAGAAAGCTTTTAAGCTATCAAATGAATTTCTCTAAATGTTACCATAAATCACATAAGCTTATCTTTCCCATGCAATTGGAAAATGCAATTTATTCTGTCCAAAAAAGGAGAAACCCTTATATGTGCTAACGAATAGTCTGCTTATCTCCCCTGCCCCCACCCCCACCCCCCAATCATAGCCTATGGGTCTCAGAGCAAAACATGAAACCTAAACCTTGGGTCTCCTACTGTATCCATAAATCAGAAAGCATTCTCTCAGACATAACAGTTCTTTTTTAAAAGTGCAGATTTGGTCATTCAAGTTCTTAAATGTGTTTATATCCTTGGGTTCCTCAACAGAAGCAAATAAAGGGGCCTAATGGAAGCACGTCATTTAAGTCAAATGGGTCAAGATCTTCTCATTGTTATCATTAGTTAGAACGGTTCCATTCTAACTGATGATAACCTTTTGCCACCTTGGGCAAAAGGTAGGGTAAAATAAATAAAATAAATAAAAATTAAATAAACAGAACTCACATATATATTGACCTAAAATGTCCTAATTTAACTGGTGGATCTACTCTAGGAAGGAGGGATAATGGAACATACACACACTCAATTTGTTTTATTTTTCTCCATCTTTTTATTTAATGCAAAAAGTTTTTATTGAACATGACATACATTATCATAATATATTTGCAAATTACTACTTCTTTATCCCATCCACCCTTCCTCCCCTCCACGTCACAGATGTTTACATACTACTTCCCTGTCAGTCCTCTAACAAGTGAATTGTTCTTTACAGTATTACCTAGTTTTCTTAATAATACCAATATCTTGTCCAATCCATCTAAACAAAATCTTAGTTGCTCTAAAAGTGGTTTGAATTTGCTGTAGTGTAGGCACATATAGCTAAGAAACAGTTACCACATGGCCTCAAACACACACACATATATGTCATCTTTAATATCTGGGGAAAACAACTGACCAGAAGGTTGAAGCAACCAGTGGCCAGACATTTTAACTCAGAATATCATTGGCTCTTGGTTTGTCCATGTTTGGGACTAAGGTGCAATCTCCTTCAGGCATTTTGGCCAAGGGGAGCGGGGGGGGGGGGGGAGGGGAGACCTTCTGGATTCATAGACCGAAGACATTACTTATATGGCTTCAGTCTTTGAGGGAGGCGGGGGGGGGGGGGGATAATAGCATCACTGGAGAATTTTGAAACCAAAATATTATAAAATACCACTTTGAATGCAGTTGAGTTTAATCTTTAGCAGTCCAGGAAGGTGGAAGTCAAAATGTTTTGCTCATTTTATATTTAAATTCTGTTTGTTAATTACATCAATATATCCCCACACACTCTAACCTGCTGTTCAATTGGAGATGAAAGGAGAAAAATCTAGGGATAGATTTAATTCATTTCTAATTCACTTCAAATTCCAAGGCTCCATAAGAATGGCCTGTTTGCATTCTTCTCACTATTATCCAATTCTCTTTTTATTGAATATGATTCACAATAGTTGCGGACTCCGCTGTTCTACTGATGATTGACTATAATATACTACTATTGCTCAGTCTATTTTATTGATGGTTAATAAATCACAGTGTAATGCTCTCAATGCATCACAAAAACGCTGTGGATGGTGCTAGGAACATCCAGGAAACAGGCTAAAGCCCCATTGTAATTCCTAGCATAAGTATCTACTGAATTCTATAGCAATACTAACAATTGATTTTCAGTACAGTCCCACTTCAACTAAGCCATTCTGTTTTTCACCCAGACAAAAGATTCATAAACAGGCTGTTTAGGCCCAAAATAAAATGAAAACAACACTTAGGTTCTGATGGATCCTGTCTCAGTGTAAAAAAGTGGGCAAAATGACCTTTCAAGGAAAGTCCACCCTGCTGTGCAGTGCTATGAAAATATTGGTAATATAAGGTGAAGCTGTAGAAAAACACTGGGGGTGCTTTAGGATTTCATTGAATCCTGATTTTTCAGACAAGTTGCTCTCTATGGGCTGTATGTGACCTCTACAGCCAGAATTGTGGTCCTCAGAGTCCAGGAGAACAAACCCAATTCCACCATTTTTAAAAGACAAATTTGGACTCTGTCGATGCTCATTCAGATGGGATAGTGCAGTCCCTAGAAGATCACAGAGAAAACAAGGTCTTGGATACCACCAGCTGCCCCCACTTGTCTAATTCATAAATTGAAACACAATTATCTTTGCATTTTATACTTTAAGTTTGCAATGCATTTCTTTTGGCACAAGGCATGTTTCATCTTGGAGACAAAATATGAGTACTAACGACACTCACAGAAACAGAAAAAGAATTCCATTCATAAATAATTCAATCATCAATATAACAGCAGGAGGTGAAATAATTCATAAAATTTTAAACCTTAAAACTTTACGGCCTTGCATTTGAGGCTCTTGAAATGAATTCATAAACTCAACACATTTTGAGCAATACAGTTATAAATATTCTATTTCAGATTGCTATTGCAGAAACATTTAGCTTTGTCCCTGGGCCTTTGTTCTCAGCTAAAACCATGGATAAGGAGGTCCATGCCCGGTGAGCTTCCACTAGCACTTTCGGTTGAAGGCAAACTACAGAGGTTTATTACCGATTGGTCAAAAGGGATGCACACAACAGCCAATGCTCAAAATTTACAAACATGTCTCCATAGAAAAATATGCGACATTTTATGCTCTGTAAACAGCTTTTGAGACTTCCCACATCTCCTCTTGATTGACTGAAAAATCAGGCCAGGTGGGATCCACACAGGGATTGGCTGGAAGTTTCCCTGACATGACTGACAGGAGGAGGGGGTCCCTATGGTCAGAAGAGAAACAGCTGATTATTGGTAGTTTTAAAGGTTCTGTCCATTGCAGAGATGCCCCCCCCCCATCATAAACTGAGGGAGATGATGATGTGAGTATGCAAAAGATTCCTTGATTGATGTAAGTGTCCAGTTCCATAGAGACAAAAGTGCAAGACCTGGAAAGCAAAATGTTACAATCTCAGATAACCAGAGGCTTGGCTGCCTATTCAGAAGACTAGTGTATTCGTATTTGTTTTAACCTTCTGTTCTGTAGAAATGGCAAGCTTCCAATTTTAGTCAAATAGGTAAACATCCTAAGAACAACTTGGTGACAAAGGGATCATCTGCCTCATACAGAAGGATCTGATATTTATTTATTTATTTATTTACAGTAATTATATTCTGCCCTTCTCACCCCGAAGGGGACTCAGGGTGGATCACAATGTACATATACATGACAAACGTTCAATGCCGTTTTTGACATACAAGACATACAGACAGACAGAGGCCATTTAGCAGTTCTTCCATTTCGGATGCTGGAAGTTGCTTAATTCGGCCACAGGGAGAACTGTCACTTCATCCAATATGATGCTGAGCCTTTTTGATCACAGTATTTCCTCCTTGCTCTTCAACATTTTTATGGTGTCATAAATTAGCGTCCCTGCTATAAACGGTCCTTAATTCCTCTACTCACAGCTATTTTCGAACTGCTTAGGTGGACAGTGAGTTGGGCATTTGTTTGTTTGTTTTTTAATAAGCCGGGCGCTGAATCCTGGCTCGGCCTTCAAACTTGCCACCTTTTAGTTGGCAGTGATTGTAGCTGTTTAACCAGTTGTGCTACCAGCCCAGCCCATATTAAAACATACACAACTGTGTTGTTGGATTCTATCTCACATATATGCTTTTGATACTTCTTTGAAATTTACTTTTCAGAACAAATTTATTCCTCAATAAAACATTGTAAGGAAATCTGTGAATGAGTCAACTTCAGGAACAGACATTTTCAACCCAGATGTCAACCAAAGGTGGAAATTTTACTGCCAAACATCATTGAATCCATTCACTGTAAGTAATATGATTTTAATAGCTTGTTTGCACTTTGTATAAAACAAACACATTTGCCTTTGTACAAGATACCATAGCATCTAAGCATCTACTGCAACATTCTCTGCTGTCTCAGATTTCTGACAAACTGAATTGCTTAAAAGAAGAAAAATAGTAAAGATGGCCAGGTGAAGGAAAATTAAGGTATAGTATACCTTATTTGGTAAGCAAGGCAAAGTAAGCTTTTTTGGAAATGGTCTTTTGAACAACTGATGATGCAGAAAAATGTTAGATCTACTCATCCTCAAGCTGCTTCAATCCAGCTGCTACATCTGCAACTGTAAACCCAACCATCCTGTGGAACAGCACCAAGCAGTGTGGGTCTGAGATAATTGCTACCAGGTGGACCACAGAAGTTCCGCATTGGTTTGCTTAGATGGTGGCCTCTCAGCTTTGGAAGATGATAATTTGCTACCACTCATATATCTATATATAAGGCACATGTGTCACAAAGTACACATATAACAACTCTCTAAAGGCTTGAAAAATTAATGTTCCCCTGCTCAATAACTGCATGGTGGCAAGAGACATTTGACCTCATCGTCAGCCCTAATTCTGGTTTTGCTTAGGAAACTGGCTTCAAAACTAATCCCTTTGTACAGAACATAGCTGAATTTCACAAGAAGTTGTGGTCAGTATCCTGCAGCAGTGGAATGGGGTGTATAGGTTCCTGAAAAAGTTATGTTGGAACTTTTATTTTAAAAAGCATTTCAAATGTCTAAGCCAAGAAAAATGGTATATCGTGGTGATACTTGGGCGGGTGCCAAGGTAAAGAAACTTGCAGATTTCTAGGGACGAGAGGCCATGAGAAAAGAATTTTTTCCATCTTTCAAAGGGACATCAAAATATACCAGAGGATATTTTTCATGCACTTGCCAGAGACTTGATGGATCAGCAAAGGAGCACAAGTGTAAAAGTCAAATCAAGTAATTAGGAGGAAAGCCTGAAGAACTGAAGGAAGGAAGGGCAGATTTATTTCAAACTGAAGGCAACTACAGCATTACAAAATAAGCAACTATCAATGAAAGATTTCACATGGAAGAAGGACAGCACTTGAAGGGGAGGCAATTTTTAAAGAAATTGCTTCAAGCAAAAACTGGTTTAGACTTTGATGGGAGGATCAAATGAAAATGCAGGCAATGCTAGTACTACACTTTTAATAATTGCACATTTCTTCAGCTGTAGTTTGTCATGTAAACTATACTAGACCTTTTTGCAATTGTCAAAAGTCCTTATCTTCTATCTAGTTACTCTAAATCTTGAATTAATGTTGAAGATCAGAAAATCCTCATTCTCTCCTCATTGTTTCACAAGACTGGGACTCAAAGTAGTTTAGAAATTACAATGCATAGTGGGAACTTGGTATGTGCTAGAATTTGGTCCCATGACACCTACACCCCAATACCAAAATATGTGGATGTTCAAGTCCCATTATATCAAATTGTGTAGTAAAATTATATTAAATGTCAAAATCAAGGTTTGCTTTTTGGATTTTCTTTAAAAGAAATTCAAGCTATGGATGACTGAGATTGTAGATACAGGGGCTGTAGTTAAAAACATATAAAGGATCAATATTAAAATTAGTAGTACTAAAACAATTTAAAATATATGCCTTAAAGGGATAAAAACAGTGAAAGAATACAATTACAACTATCCTTATAACTTAGTTTATATCCTGGGACTGAAGGTGGTTTACAAACAGCAAAAAATTACAATAAAAACATATAGTTAAAAGCACACAATACTTCAGATTAAAATATTGTCAAGCTAATCATTTTTTTAATTTTAAATCAAGGATTGAGAAGAATAAAACACCATAAAAACCATAAAAACTTTGTTAACAATCAATTGGTAAAGGCTAGGTGGAACAAAAGGTTATTAACTTGTTAGGTAAAAAGACCGCAAAATAGGAGGAAATTCAAAATCTGGGATGAGCCGCAGAGAAGGCCCTATATTGCATTCCCCCCAACAGAAAAGTGCCTCCCTTGAGAATGCATTCAACAGGGTGAGCAGAATACCCTATAGAATCTGACATAGCTGATAACACTACATGCATGGGATAATAACAGTAGAACTACACAGTACAACATTTAGTTGCAGCTGCCAGTAGAATCTTGGTTATATTGCATGCCATGTTATGGGGAAGAGTCTGTAACCAGATCTCCTTTCTTATAACTTTTTACTTAGGAAGCTCTCCACTGGCATATGGGCAGGTGGTATAGTTTCACTCTATACAGTTTCTCTGACCAAAGCTCTTTGATATCATTTCTACTAGAGGAATTGTGTTAACCTAAAACAACTTTTTGGCTGAGTCAAAGAGCAAGATTCCACTTATAGGTCCAGGTCCAAAGCAGCAAATAAATGGGACCTAAAACAGTCCTTAGAAGTCAACAAATTAGAATATTTTACATCACGGTAAAATCAAACTCACTGAACATGACAATGATGGTAGGACAAATTGAATCCAGTTGAAACAAAGGATATTACAGAAGGATTGATTTAATGAAGGCAATTATAGCTCCAAGATTTCAAGGCATTCAAAGGACTGTTAATAACATGATTTTTTGGGGTTGTCTAATTTATAGGGTCACTATGATGTATAGCGACCTGGACAATATATAACAACAAGCATTCTTGTTATTACATTCATCAGGTGGGGGAATTTAGCATCCTATGGTGCTTTCACCCCATCTAATGGACAAAGCCCCATGTTGGTCATCACAATGATGTTGTGTGACTTCCAGTGGAGGCCTCACACCCAACCAGAGTGAAAGCATTGCTGGACACTTTCCCCACAACACGGGAGGGTGACATTGTGATGAGAAAGAATCACTAAGATGGAGCTGCGTGGTGATGGATTTGTCCCGCTGCCCTCTCCTTTCTCGGTGAAGCCAGGCAAATCGGGATGCTTTGCTTAATCGTTGTGATGAGGCCTTATCTCATTGCCCACCATTTTGTACCTCGTACTACACCCAGCCTTGATTTTTCAGTCGCCTAAACCCATGCCGATCATCACATCTTGTGGCAGTTGATCCTACACATTAAATATGTATTCTGTGGGGGAAAGTCCTTTCTTTTATTTCTCCATAGTTACCATTTTCTAAACTAAAGACATCTTTCAACAAACTGCCAAACCAACTGCTCTTAAATACAGCGGTTTTGGAGATTTATCATTTAGTAGAGACTAAAAGCCAAAGGTCTTCTGATAAAAAGTAGGTAATAACTAGAATGAACCCAGGAGAAAAAAAGTTTAGAGAACTTTTAAAAACTGTTTGTTCAAAGTTCATTCATACTGAAGGTCAATGGCATACTAACTTGCAGGGAGGGCAAGGAGAAAGTACTGAGGGAAAACTGATAAAACCCTTTTAAAATTCCAAATAAAATAACAGGTTCCAGATGTTGGGAGGAACTTTTTTTAAGTCACATCTTCTCAATTTCTTTGACAAGTTACAGCTATGAACCAACTCAGCCAAGTTTTGTTTAGGGACATTTTTTTTCACAAAATTTACTTTCAGTTGAATATTTGGGCTTGCTTTTGTGTTATAGAGCTGTTGATGTGATCCATGAATTTGTTGGAGGTAAAGTTGCATCTATCAGTAAGATCTCAGGTGACAGGAGAATGGAGTGTGGCCATCCACAAAGGAAAGCTGGCTTCTCATCAGCAGAAAGACTGAAGAAATCAAATTCTCAGCCTGGGAGGAAACCTGGCAAAAAGATGGAGAAGGTTCTGTCATCATGAATTCAGTCCAAACAACTATTCTAGTTAAGAGGTTAAACTCCCACCGGGAGCTATGAGTGTTGCATTAAGAAATTTTCTCCAAACATTGTTCTTGAGAAAAGGCATTTATCAAGGACATCTAGAGGCACAATTCCAGAAGTCTAAGCACCCATGTTCAGTATTAGAAAAAGTATCTAATTCAACATCAGTACAAAAGAAAAGAAGTAATCATCTCACTCTTTTTATACCTGGTACTAAACTTCTGCTATGATGTTGAGGAAAAGGTTATTATTATTATTGAGTTTATGTTTATTTATACCCAGCTTTATCTCTCTCAAAGGAGGCTCAAAGTGGCTTATATTGAATAGTATTACCTCACAATTTAAAATATACAAATATGCAAATATTAATAATATTATAATAATAAAACTTGATTTGTATTCTGCCCTATCTCCCCAGGGGGACTCAGGGTAGATTCCAACATAAACCGGCAAATATTCAATACTTCCATAAGGCAAACAAGTACCAACATTATAACCCCAGAAAAGTCCTACATATTAAAACAGCATTAGAACCTAGCATCAAAAAATTAAACCAATCATAATCAAACAAGAATTATACAATGATGTAAAATCTGGATGTAAAACATTCACATTAATTTACAAAAGCCAACTATCATTCACAAAATTGTGTAGGTTGGTTTTGTGGCCAAAGTGGTTGTATAGCCAGTGATAGTAACTAGGCTAACATAGACTAGAGAAGCCCGAGTATGAAATACTTCTCAACCAGATTATTTAAACAGAACTTAACATAACAGTATTTTTTTAAAAATGTTGCCTATAATATGGGGTTTATCTAGAAAAAATTAAAGACTCTGGTAGTTTTGGGACATTCCAGTTCTTTATGTTTTGGCTTTACCTGCATTTGTATTGTTATGCCCCCAAACCCTTTTTTGAAATATTCCAGGGTTTCTCCTTTCCTTGTGTCCTTCCTCTTTCCCTTCTCAATAGTCACATGCCATTTCTAGATTCAGGCCATGTTGCAGTTATTGACTTTAAATACTTTCAAGGGAAACTTTTGTAATTATTATTCAGATGTTATCGTCAGAGCGTTGATGTGCTTTAGTAATGTTACACTAGTTAAGTTGTAGGTTCATTTTCTTTTATTGCTGACTTTTCCTTCCTTGATCCCTGTTGAGTCTGGGTCCTGGAAACAATCCATTTCTTTTTATTTATTTATATAGCACTATCACTGTAAAAATAAAGTCCAACAAAACAGTTTCCTGCCCTAAAACATGCAACCAGTCTTATTTTGTAGCAAATATCCTAACTTTTTTGTTATAACACAAATAAGTAACCTTGAAAACACTGGGTTGATTTAGAGTGATTTTTGGGGGGAAATCTTTGCTAATAGTAACAGTAACCTAGAAATACATTGGGATGGGAAAAACATCATATAGATCAGTAAAATAAATTTATTTCTACAGGAACTAAACTTGGGACTTCCAGGCACTTTTTTCTTGTTTGCAGAGACCCTAAGACACTTTCCCTAGCACTTCTCTTGGTTGTATCTTGCTACTGGAATATTTAACTGGTACTGTTTGAAACTGCTGTAAGGATGTGCTCTGAAAAAGATGTCACAATTATTTATTATTTTTTGATCCAAACTAGATGATGGCCTAACATTGCAAGTCCATGAGTGTCTGTTTAATAGTATCTACCTAAAATAAAGTAAGTAAAGCTAAACTCTGAAGTATATGAACATAGAATTTGAGCTTAAATGTATCAAGCCAGCACTTCTCTGTGGGGCTTTCCTTTTGGAAACAAGAGCTATGTGGATATTTTGAGGAACAGACTCATGGGAAGGAAGTTCACACATTGTTGCCTCAATAAAAAAAAAACACTTATTATTTTACCAATTTGAAATTCGTTCCTTGAGCTAGTGACAGGATACATACTCTTCATCAAAATGGTAGTAGTAAAATGCATTATCCGCCCCCCCCACCACCACCACCACCACCCTCCTATGCTATTGTCCTGCATCTGAGGGATCCTACCTCAATCTTTATTTTATTTTATTTTGGGGGGGGGGGGGAGGCAGCAGATGCATTAAATCAATTGAAGCATTTAACATATGGCACCAATTCAGCAGAAATGTGTCCAATTTCAAATTATAGCTTGAAAAAGTTATTTTGAGAGAACTACATGTCTCAGAATTTCTTAGTCTTTATAGCCACTGATTTATACATCCTGCTTTGTAAAGTGACATTGTCCAGAGCCTTACTGCCAATGTTGGTTAACACAAAAAAGGGAGGTGCTTCTGCTGACCTCCTAAGAACAGAGGCCATAGGTCAAGTTGCCATAGACATTTTGTGTCATGGAATAGGAAGAAGGGAGTGAAGCTCACCTCCTCTGACATTGGAGCCACCCCTTCTTGTCATATAACTCAGGGTGAGGAAGGAGAATGTCCTTGAGACTGGCCTGATTAATTATCCCTTGCTAGAGGTCAATCACCTTGGGGATTGGATCATTGGGTTAGTGATCTTGTAGACAGCCAGCTGGTGAGCAACCTAGTTTGTGCGTTATTACTGGAACACAGGTGTTTTGCTCAGAGCAAGCAAGGGAGTCAGTCCAGGGAAGACCATCTGCCCCAGCTATCTCACATAGATTTTCCCCACTAGATTGTTTGCATATCTCAAGGAAATTCAATAGGTTCTAGTTAAGAGCCCATATATATAAACCAAACTTTGATGTGTTTTTGTGTTATTTCATGGGTTGGTCAGCAAAGGGCATGACTCTTTTTCACACACAACACAGTGCTTTAATGTAAATAAACCAAGTATTATCAAGTTGGCAACTTTATTACCACCTCAGGGGCCCTTCCAGACAGATCTTATATCCCAGGATCAGATCCCAAGTTTTCTGTTTATCCCAGATTATCTGGCAATGGGGACTCATATAATCCAGTTAAATGCAGAAAACCTGGGGTCAGATTCTGGGATATAAGTCCTGTCTGGAAGAGCCCTTAGCATGTCTTCTTCACCTTAGTATCTCCCTTAAACCTAACATTTCTGAAGAAAAGTACAAATCAGAAGTGAGACCTCTGGAGGTTAAATGCTTGTTTTCCCCCAAATCAAATTTCACATTTAATATTACTTTGCTCATCCCAACTATATTTCAAAAATTCAGTTCTAAGGCAATGTGACTAACCCATTCAATTCTCAGACCTAGAACTGGGATCTCATTTATTTCCTAATCTGTAAATGGAATCTGAGTCTTGATTACAGCTTTCATTGCAATGCCCATGAGACCTCAGCAGTTCTGAACTCATTTTCTTCACTTTCATAATGTGCTGGATGATGTTTCGACAGTCTAAAACAATTTCCAAAGGCCAAAAGTAATTAGGACACGTCACAGTTCCCAGAACACAGTAGAGTAGTCAAATTTCCTCATTCTTTGGGGACAGTTAAAGATTTCTAAAGGTCTTGTTATTGCAAGATGAAAATGTATGTTAAAGGGTTTCAGTGGCATTCTTTAGTTATCTCAATATCCTTTAGGGCTATGCAAAATGTTCGTTACTCATCATAAGCCAGATCAAATGTGTTAAATTTGTACTTACAATGCAATATCTGATACATGGGCATGGCCTGTGTCAATAGCATAAGAATTGAAACTTACCCAATACCTTTTCGTTTCAATTTTGCAAACCTCGGAAGCTTTCCAAAGTAAATTTCATGTTCAGTGCAAGCAAGCAAAACAAAGCCAAAAAGGCTACCATTCCTCTTTTAATTAATGGCCATTCACCTTTAAGAGAGAGAGAAAGCAGAGTTCACTGGGAAAGAGACCGAGAAAGCACAGAAGTCTGGCAAATGTAGTCTGGGAAGGCAAGGAGCCTATGATAGAGAATTCAAAAAGACTCTGCTACATTTCCCAGAATTCTACTCAACATCAGGAAGCCCTAATCAGGATAGTCCCTTCATAGCAGCAGCCAGTCAGAGTTCCAATAAATTGTTGAATCTGCAAAAAGGGGAACTGACTGATACTTCTAGGAAGTAAATCTCTGTGCTGGACTGGGAAAAAAAATCCCTAAATGGAAGTTCTGTTGGTTAATATGAGAGACATTAAATGAGATAGCTGTTGTTGCTTTAAAAACACATTTTTGTTAAAAAAAATAAAAATCCTAAAAACCATAGATTTATGAATATTTCTGAAAGTTGGGGGGAATGTTTCCTTGTTATTTCTGTCATTGTGTAGAAAATTCGAGGGGATAGCTCTTGTAGTTTTCTTTTTTTTTAAATGTTGTTTATGAAAACTTAGAAAATTCCCCAAAATTCCAGGGATAAGTGAAACGTTCTGTAATTTGTGTTCTACCATTGTAGCCTGTTTCATCCTGATAGCCGTAAAAATGAAGGAGAAAGAAGCCCCTGAAGTTTCCCCACTTGCTCAATTACTATAACAAATAATAATAACAACAACTTTATTTTTGTGTCCTGCCACCATCTCCCTAAAGGGACTCAGTTTATATGGGGACAAGCCTGGTCAAACATAGAAAACATAGCACAGAAAAATTTATAAAAACATCATGAAGCAACATAAAAACACCATAAAATAACATCATTGATCAACCCATAGACTGACATAGTAACTGAATACTAGACTTGAGAAGGCAGGGACTTGTGCAATAAAGTTATAATTTCAAGGACAAGGCAGATGGAAAAGGTGCAAGAGCCAGATGATAGTTTGGGCTAGAAGGGCAATGTTTATTAAAACACTATACCTATAGGGCAAGAAACATAGGTAAAGTGCAGAGGTTATATGGGTTATGGTTGGGGGGGGGGGTTATTTAGTAAAGGAATCAAGTGCACTGTGGAACATCCATGTTTTTATATCTTTACAAAAAGTGGACAGGGTGGGGGGCAGTCTAATCTCCCTGGGGAAAGAGTTCCAGAGCCGGGGGCCATCACTGGGAAGGCCCAAATTTCATTTCTCTCGTTATACTAACAGAACTTTCACTAACTATACTTTAGAAACTCTTTAGAAATGAAACGCCAACACCCCCAAATTTTGTAATGAGTTTTGAAACATTTTTTTCATGGATTGCACAGCCCTAATATCCTTTTATTTTTTTCAAAACAAAATGGGATCTCCTAGCTCAATTCTGGTGAGGAAAATCAGTGCTAATCACCACCTTTCATTGCAATCACAATAGACGATGTTAAGGACAAAACGAGCATGGAAACCTTTTGCTCCTCCAACAAGCATTATGTGGGTGGGGAATGATGAGACAGGCTGGAATTGCTACTCTTCTTTTCCATGGGTTAAAAATGTAGGTCCCCTGAACTGTCAGTCTGACATATTTCGCCAGTAATGACAGTTATTACTTAAAACATTTCAAGGAAGCAGAATGCAAAGCCAGTAGCAAGGTTTTTGCTTTATAGCAAGATGATCAAGGGGTGTTATGATTTTGCCACCCACTTTTCCAGATGCTGATTTGTTAGTGACAATCCATTGTAGCTACTTCCTGTACATCTTGGAGATACCTTGTTCTGTGAAGGATAAACTGCCTCCATTAGATTTTCGTGAGGAACCAGCCATTTGAAAATTCCAATGTAAAAGGAGAGGATTCATATCTTCAAAATGAATGGGTCAGAATACAGCTAATATAACCACTGTTCTACATGTTTCTACCCATAACTATGTCTCATTCCATATCCAGTTTAATAGATAATTTTACAATTTTAAGTTTCCCAAGAATTTTAAGTTTCCCAAGCTGCATGTTTACATTCATGCCTTTCTCTCTCAATAGACATTTCTGAATGTAATTAATCTACATTTATTTATATTTAAAAATCTACACCAATATCTAAAAAAAGAGACAGAGGATTATTTTACCACACACACAGTTCACTCAGAGAAATAAAAATTAGTTCTCAACCTTCCTAACGCCACAACCCCTTAATAAAGTTCCTCATGTTGTGGTGACCCCCAACCATAACATTATTTTTGTTGCTACTTCATAACTGTAATTTTGTTATTGTTATGAATCCTCATGTAAATATCTGATATGCAGGATGTATTTTCATTAACTGAACCAAATTTGGCAGAAATATCTGATATGCCCAAATTTGAATATTGGTGGGATTGGATATCCAGTCCTTCCAGTCTCACGTACTCTCCCTTGGTGCGCATATGCACCACGCTACCATGCACCGAGCACACCTGCTCTCCCCTCTCCACTTGGAGTCTCAAAAACAACCCTCCCCTTGCCTGAGAGACCAGCTGAAAAGCCGGCCAATCACAACAGCAAGAGAAGGGCTTTGGATGGAAGGATTCACTATCTGTTTCCAAAAAGGAAGAGAAGGACAGGCAGAGAGATCTTCAGCCTTCTCTGCCAAAGGGTTCCTAAGACTATCCGAAATATGTGTTTACTGATGGCCTTTGGCAACCCCTCTGAAACCCCTCTCGCAACCCCCCAGGGGTCCCGACCCACAAGTTGAGAAATGTTGAAGCAGAAATGAGATGATTCATCCATCCCTTCCATTTTGCTACATGGATTTGGATACTATTCATTCTATAATTAGAATGAATAGTATTTAATTATTTTCACATTTGAAACAGAAATTGCTATTATTCTGAATTTTGCTCAACTACTAATGTCACAAAAAAAATTGACATAAAATCAATACTAGTAGATATAAAAAGAGGCACTAGCAAAACTAGAGAGCCAGTGTGTTGTGGTAGTTTCAATGTAGGAAATAGGACTTTGGGAAATCAGGACTGAAATCCCCACTTGGCCATGAAACTCATTGGGTCACCTTGGAGAAGTCACACTCCCTAAGGAAGACAAAAGGCAAAGTCCCCCTGAAAAAGAAAATCCCATTATAGGTTTCCTCAGGGTTGCCATAAGTCTGAAATTGCTTGCAGGCACACAATAAGTCAATCCCAGGAACAGAAGAACTTGGCGTTGAGGAAGAGTGAAATATTTAGAAAAACCTGAGAGGGAGCTCTCAAAAAGGACAGTGAAGACTAAACATAGAGTCATTACAGATTACTGACCATTGGTGGTGAAATTGTAAAGCAGTAAAGGTTGGACACTCCTTCTCTGGAATTCCAAAGTCTAAACTATTTCAAAATTGTCTGCCTGGATGACTAATATAGTGACATCTTTGCTTTCTGATGGTTTAACGTACACAAACTTTGTTTCTTACATGAAGTAGTTAAAAATGTTGTGTGCAAAAGAATCTTCAGGCTGTGTGAATAAGGTGCATATGAAACATAAATAAATGCCATGTTTAGAATGGGTCCCATCCAAGACATCTATATATATATATACACTAGGTGTACCCGCCACGCGTTGCTGTGGCCAATCTTCCCTCCCTCTTTCTTTCCTTCTTTCCCTCTTTCCTTCCTTTCTTCTTTTTCTTCCCTATCTCTTATCTTTCTTCCGTCTCTACCTGTTTCTTTCCTCCCTTTCTTTGCTCTTTGGTTACATCCTTCCTTCCCTATCTTTTGTTCCTTCTCTCCTTTCTTGCTTCTCTTTCTTTCTTTCCTTCTTTCCCTCCCTGCTTCTCTCCTTCCTTCCTTCCCTTTTTCCCTCCTCTTGTTACTTCTTGACTGTCCCTTCCATTTAATATTGTATTTATCTCTTAGAAAGAAGGAAAGGAAGAAGGAAGGAAGGAGGGACAGGAAGGAAGGAAAAGAAAGGAGAGGCAGGAAGGGAGTGAGGCAGGAAGGAGGGGATGAAGAAAGTAGTGAGGGAAGGAAATGAGGGGGAAGGTAATGAAAGGGAAAGAAGGAGGAAAGGGAGGGAGGAAAAGAAGGAAATGAAGAAGGAAGGAGGGTTAGGAAGGAAGGAAAAGGAAGGGAGGGAGGGAAAGAAGGGAAGGAAGGGGAAAAAAGGAGGGACAGGAAGGGAGGAAGGAAGGAGAGAGAGAAAGGAGGGGATGAAGGAAGGAGGGAGGGAAGGAAATGAAGGGGAAGGAAATGAAGAAAGGGAAAGGAGGAAAAGGAGGGAGGTAAAGAAGGAAAGGAAGAAGGGACAGGAAGGAAGGAAATGGGGAGGGAGGGAGGGAGGGAGGAGAAGGAAGGAAGGAAGGAGGAAGGAAGGAGGGGAAGAAAGGAGGGAGGGAAGGAAATGAAGCAAGGGAAAGAAGGAGGAAAGGGAGGGAGGAAGGAAAAGAAGGAAAAGGAAGGATGAACAGGAAGGAAGGGAAGGATGGAAAGAAGGAAAGGAAGGAGAAGGAAGGAAGAAAAGGAAAGAAAGGAGGGAAGGAAAGGGAGGAAAGAAGGGAAGGGAGGGAGAGAAGAAGGTCCTTCATTCAAGCACTGTGGACCTTCCTCCTCCCCCTCCCCCCTCCTTGCGTGGATGCTCCGTGGATGCTCCGTTGCTGCTGCTCTCCCAGCAGGCTTTGAGTCGGCGTGCGATGCAGCGGGGCTTGGAGTGGGCGGGGCTTCGGCTTTGGGGAGGAGGAGTGAAGGAGCATGGAGGATGGGGGCGTGGCCTGTCCCCCTCCTCTCCCCCCCGCCTTTCCGTTCCCTTCCCAGCACTCGCCTCTTTTGCTGCTCTCTCCTCCCGTCGGCTGGGGCTTTTTTTCCTGCCGAGGGAAGGCTGCATGGGCAAAGGGCTCCACGTAAGCTAACTTAGGCTCTCCGGCTTTGCCCGGCGAGGGAGGATGGGGGCGGGGCTTCGTGGAGGGAGCGTTGGCCGGCAGGCCATGTGCGCGCACGGGGGAACTGGCGGCTGGCCGCCATTGCGCATGCTCAGTTGTTTTGTCGTTTTGTGGATGTGTTGTTTTGTTGTTCTTAATTCTGATTCTATTTGTTTGTACCTAGTGGGTTAAGGATGGTGCATGGGAATTTTGGTTGATTTCTGTTGGGGGGGTTTTGAGTTTTGCTTCCCCGTTGGATGCCACTTCGGATTTTATATATATAGATATATATATAGATATATATGTGCAAATATCTCAATATCTAAAATAAATTTGAAACATTCCTGACCCCGACCGTTTCAGATAAGAAATACTGAGCTTGCAGCATGAAAACAGATTTCACTAACTGGAATACTGCAACATTTTATTGCAAGACCCACTTGACTTTAGTATTTTATTTCATGCATTGCCACATAACAGTAACACATCAGAATCAAGCCAAATTGGAAATGAACAAGTGTGCCTTTAATATGTGACAAAGGGCTTGTGATCTCCATGTGAGTAATGGGGGACTCCCCATGTTCATTAAAAACAAATCTGGATCATGTCTCTAGTTCATCTGAAAGGCAGATGTTTGGCATTTTTATTTTTACTTATTTGGCTTTCTCTCATTTGTTCCTGTTCTTTCTTGTTTCCATTGCTAATGCATGAAAAAAATAGTGGTTTTGAATTATATTTCATTGGAAGAATATGTGTGAAATCAAAAACCTCACATAAAAGCCATCCAGACATTGCATTAAGAAGTTGTTTTCAGGTTTTAATAATTCTTTACAAATGTTTAATATGAGCTGCTTTCCTCCCACAACTTGGAAATAGCTCAGCTTCATTATGCTCTTTAAATGCAAAAACCCCACTGGATCAACTGACTCTTAAAAAATAAAGAATAAACAATACATTTGTAACGGAACATCAAACAATCGTTCCATTGGCACACCTTCGTAATGGATTCTTTATGCAAACTTTATAGCCTTCGAACCATTTTCTAGTTGTGCTGTTTCCAGTACATTTATTTCAGTGAACACTGCTGCAAACCTTGTAAACAATTTTAAAGGCTGGGCCCTTTTTCCAAAGGCTCTGGGTTGTGCATTTACACCAGGAACTTGCAGAAAATACCAATAGTATAAGGAAAATGAGTTGGATGTGAATTGTTTATGAGATATTCTAATGTTATTTTTTTTAATTTGCCACTGTGGTTAGGTTTTATACAGGGAGAAGGTTTGAAGAAGAAGTGCTGATTTGCATCAAAAAGGGAGCTGTACAAACCTTTTCACCCAATGTGCACTGAGCCTGAATAGTTTAAGATGCTGAGATAATTTATGTTCCCATTCCAAGGCCATGGTTTCATCTGTTCCTACTAGAGAGGTTTTTGCTGAAGCTGATCTGATCAGGATAACTTCAAAGAACGGCAGTTCCTTTCAAGTTACCTGTTTTCCCAAGTGATTTCTTTTCATATTGCCATCTCAACTGTTATCTAAAAGATGATACAAATACTCTAACATTTTAATTATGGAGGGATTTCGCTCTGCATAATTAACAATTTTCCAGACACAAGGGGTGCCAAAGTTAGTTCTCCAAGTTACAGTATATTCAGTGGCACAGTTTTCTATAAATGCTCAAATCTTTCACAATGATATATTTTCTTAAAAACAAAAATAACTTGACTATATGAGGTTCTTTAGGTATATCCATGATCCCTCATCATTAGCTAGGTTTAATATGGTCAGTATAAATTTCTGATGGGGCCACCTCCTTCCCAAGGATGTGTCCATTCTAGTTGACTCAGGATGAACCAATCTGACCCCTATCATGACTATCCAACTCCTTTACTAAGCTGTCCAAAGAACACAGAAATAAGTGACTTTCCCCTGTTGTGCACCCTCCTTCAGTTCATGTAGCAGGAGCTATACCACATCGAAGTGGAAATCTACGGCATGACAGTGCCAGCGATGTTACTGATGGAGTTGAGGATTACTGTTGATGGAATTGAGCACTGAAGGAAAACAAAGATGTTCAGTATCTTGTGCCTGGATACAGAGAGGTGACTTGGTTGCTCCTGCCATTATTCATTTCCAACATCTGGCTTCCAAATGTGAAAAGATGTTGGTGGATGACATCCCTAAAGTCAGTGCAGGCTCCCAGGATGAAGCTCTGAACTTGGTAAGTTGCATATCAAATCCAAATTTGATAAGGTCCCTTCTAGCAGCTTTGATACCACTATCACCACTCAGGTAGAAGAACCAGGCAAGGCTGCTCCTAATGTAATTCATTTAGGTGAACACACTAATATATCTACATATAAATTGACCACTGCTAATAGATGAAACTCCAAAGAAAAGAGCTATTTGTCAAATGGTCTTCACTAGGGCTGGAGCCACTGACTGCCATGGCTCAACACAATGGAATCATGGAAGTTGTAGTTTGATGAGGCACCATCACTCTTTAATAGAGAAGGCTTAAGACCTTGTAAAACTATAACCCCATAGCATTGAGCCATGACAGTTAACATAGTGCCAAACTGTAGTACTCGTACAGCGCAGATGTATCCTAGGGTTCCTAACCAAATTCACAATATACCAAGACAAAATAAATCACTGATGAAAAATACTTCATTGGCTATCAGCGTGAGTGGTAGATAATATCCCATAGCAGACAAAATGTTATGAATGCTCTTTGACTGATTAGTGCCAACATTCTTTACCATTGGTGATGTTCTGCATTATGAGGATGTATAAGGATATTGCCCCCAAGGCCCAGCAAAGCTTCTTCTGACAGGTAGCTTTTGCCTTCTGGGAGTAAAGGTATGATCTTGTCCAAAAGATCTATAAGAGCACTGTATTAAATCTACAGTAAACTATAGACACAGAAATCCCTGTTTCATAGAAACATCCTATCCCTTCTGGAGCATTAAGCAGTCCTTAGAAGAAAACTCCTTGTGCAGGCACCTGACATTTCAACTAAGATGTGATGGCATGTAGCCTACATTTCTAGACAGAACATTGTAATCAAATTCTCAAATAATCAAGTCTACACAACCAGCAAATATGGAGGATTGATTGTAATTCAGTTGCATTTCTGTTGAAAGAAGGCTGTTTGTAAAAATTCAGTAATTTTTAAATTGCCATTTAAATTTACATTATTTCGTTACACTAGAAGGCTTATTAGAAAAAAAGTGAAAAAAATATTCTTTATTTACTCAATTTGTCCTGTTATTTCTGGAGGTAAAGAATCTGCCTTAATTTTTCAAATCCCAATTTTTCAACTAGCCCATGCATGTAGCCAGTGGGGGGGGGAGCGGGCTTTGGGGGCTTCAGCCCCCCCCCCCCGAAATTCTCATGGTGGTCTGCGAAAAGCCCTTACTGGTACATTATTTAAACTGTTATGTTTATGCATATCATGATCTGATCACCATGCTCAATATATTTCATTTGCAAGGGGGGTATTGGGGTAACGATACAAAAGGTTTGCTAGGCTAGACCCTCTTTCACTCAGACTCAGCCCCCCCCCCCCCCCGAATCAAAATCCTGGCTACGGGCCTGACCCAGCCCATCAAAAAACCCTTTCCTGTTAAGTTTGGCAAAAATCCCAGATGGCTTGGCTTTTGTAAAAAAGCCAAGCCACCTGGGATTTTTGTAAAAAAAAAAATCATATGGAACCATTTCCTTCTCTTGCTTTTGGATCTTCCTTCCTCAAAATCTCTATTCCTTATATTCTAATTTGTTTTACTTCACTGATTCATTTCCCTATGAATTCCAGTAAAAAGCTCAGGGGTAATAGTTTCATAATTTAATTTTTCTGGGACATGTAAAGGATCAACCGTGAGATGACTGCTGCAGAACACAAAAGGACCCTTTAGATTCAAAGAAGGCCATCTTCCTTTCCAAGCTGCCCTTATTACATGCAACCAAAACATTGCAGTTCCCCAACCCTGAGGAACTATAAATTAGAATATATCATTTTGCAAAAATCCAAGATAATCACATTTGGTGTAAAGAAAGGTTAATGCAAAGTCTGTTGGTTCCTTTAATTAATTAATAACTTAATTAATATCCTGGCAAAAAGTTAATGCCAAAACTCCAAGTCAAGTCAATTGCTTTAATTTTTTAAAGGTAAATTTCATTTGCCCTCTTCATTTGGCAAATTTCCAACCTAATTCCTTGCTTAATTGACTTTAATTCACTAATTTCTATCACTGCTTTTTGACAGCAGGCTAAAAATAAGTGTACAATATCGTTTATCAATAAACCCATCCTTGAATTTAAGGGACTTCTTTGGTCCCTGGATGCTGTTGTTATTGAAGGGAGAAAAAAATAATCATGCTTTGCATGGTGCATACAGACATTTCTATACAACTCGGTGAAGATGAAGGATTTTTTTAAGGGTATGCAGTCAAAGCGAGCATGTGGTCTTTGATAACTGAGCCATGGGCCAAAGTTTACATAGACATTTCATTTCAGTGTTCACTTCGGCTTCCTAACTAAGAGAGCATGCTTTTATTTTTACCCTGGAGGTCTTTCATGTTATTCTTTGTACAGAACCCTAAGGCAGCAGTTGAGGCTAAGAGAGAGATGAGAGCAATATTATGTGTTAATACTGCCTAACACCCTGACAATTGCCATCTTTTCATCTGAAGGAGTGAAGAATGGAGCAGGATTATTCTAGATATGTTCAGCCACTGCTAAAAATGACAGGGAAAAAACGAAAAACACTTTCTTCTTCCTCTGGGTTAACACTAAAGCAGATACTTCATAAGGACAGAGGCTTTATCAATGCCTAGAGATGCAGATAGACCTGATTCAGATGTCAATCACTATTGAGAATAAATTGTACAATAAGACCTCCATATCACTGGTGGATACTTTCCTGAACTTAGATGGAACCAGGAAACTGTTCCATGTTGAAATGAGCAATATGTTCTAGAAGTTACTATAGTGTCATGCTGGAAGATTAAGAAATTTTATGGCAACTTCTTGGTAACTTTTGGCAAAAGCATATCATAGGACCTAGAGGTCCTTGAAAATTCCTAGATATTGCATGTTTTGTACGATGTAGATAGGTGAGATCATGAGTACTGGTTCTGCAGGTAGAGGAGTCATACTGTACTTTGTTCCCAAGGATATTTATAGAAATTAATTTCTATGTATTTGTTGTTTAGACATTGTGGGGTCTTGGAAGACTACCAAGTTACATTCAGGTGCAGCACAACAGCAGAGAGGGTTGGCGCTTCTTTAAGGTTCTTCATTGATGGAGTAAGTTCTTGTCTCTCACCATTCAGAGAAGGGGATGGTTCCTTTTTCTTATAAGATTTAAGCATAGTACTTATATTTACCCATAGATAAGTCGACCCAGGAGTTTTAGAGTAATCCATGAACATATACAGTAAGCCAGCTCTGCCCCATGCCTGACAACTTTTTTCAGATACTTGAAAACTTCTATTTTGTCTGTTTTTACACATATCTAGGATAGTTATAAACAGGTCTTAGAGTTGTTCCACACAGGATTTGATTTGCAGGTCCACCAACTATCCTGATTACTCTTCCCAGAACACTCTATTGTGAACGTCCTTTCAAAAAGTGGCATGCACAAGTGAAGATAATACTTTAAGTGTGTTTTAATCAGCAAATACCACTGAACTGCTCTGCTTCCCATGAACTGGATAAGATTGTGTTAGCCTTTTTGGTAGCCGCATGATACTACTGGCTCATTTTCCTATCCTGCAAACATTGAGGTACATGAAATCAATGTTGCAGAAGAACCTGGCTTTTGGTTGGCTGGTTTTCTTCGTTTCCTCATTAAATTACAGCTTGTCTTCATTCTGTAACTCAGAACTCAATTACCATGGTTGGCTTCCTTCAATCCACCTGTCTTACCTTGTTGCTGTTTTTTTGAACTACAGTATGTTCCTTTTAAAAACTGCTGATGCTTAATACAAAGTGAATTGTCTAGAGTAGATTGAGTTATTTATTTTGTAAAGTTTTACATTGTGAGTAAAATCACCTTTTCTCCTCCTGGAACATGGCTGTCAAGAATAACCCAACTGATAACTAGGGCCTCATGAGATAGGTGGTTTTCCCCATATTTGCATACTGCTGCCATGCTGCCAGGATGGAGTCCACTGTAGACCATTAAATAATACAGGGCTCCAGCAGGGCTCCGTGCTGGCAGCATGTTGGCAGTGTGCCAGCAATGCACAGAGACGGAGTCCAGGAATATGGGGACACCGGGAAAACGTCATGGGATGGCAGCCCACAGCCCATGATGACAGTAAGGGGGTGAAGTGGAATGCTGCCTCACAGTTCCCCTGCTGTCCCTCATTTTCTGGACCTCCATGTGATGAGGAGGAGCTGTGCCAATATTGATATTTGGCCAGAATACTTGCAGCAATGCTTCTGAAGCAAGCGCATATTTTGTTGGGCTGACTGTGCAAGATTTGGAGGAATGAAAGAACAGTTAAACTTTAACCCAAACATATTCAGACCAACAAAAAAGACTGTTGACCTCTGCATAATATTTCTGAATAGGCATTAATCAGAATTATTTCAGTTCTTGCCCTACTAATTGAGCAAGAAATATAAAATAAGAGCACGGAAACAGATTTACGGCATTCACTAGCATATCACCAACAGTGGCTGATACAAAATGCCAAGGTACTGGAGAAATACTCCAAAAAATAATCGTTTTATATACCGAGTTGTCACTTTAACATTTATGTTATACTGCACCTACACTGAGGAATTAATGCAATTTGACATCACTTCACTTCCACGGCAGTGGAATTGTCTGTAGTACCTCACCAAACTACAAATCCAAAGATGCTATAGCCTTGAGCCATGCCAGTTAAACTTTCTGTGTTAATTCTACAGTGTTAATGATTCTTAGATTTCTCATTGATGTGACAGTGGCTTTGCATTATGGAATTGCAGCCATCTTTCCAAGCCCCTACAATAAATGGAAGTCTAAAATGATACAGTTCTCAACTGTGGAAGAGTCCGAAATCATCTCTAGAGATGTAAAAACAAGGCAATCCTATTATGCTATTCTATTCATTCAGGTAATGAGGATAAATGGGGGGAAATGTATGAAGTCCCATTCATTTTATTGTCCCATTTGTTCCTATTTATTTTCAATTTCTTTGCACTGTGGCACAATTTGACATTGGATACATTGCCTAGAATTCTGTGTACTATTCAGCGAATGTTCACAAACAGAACTTTAACAAAATAGATTGGAAAGCTCGGTTTGGTTTCGAGAGAAATTAAAGTGGTCACTTAAACATCATGAAAAATGAGGGGATGCATCACTACAAAATAAGATAACAAACGAAGATATGGGTTTGCCTAAAATGGAGATGTGCTGGCTAACATATATGTACAGATATACTATATCTGGACTAGAAATACAATAGGTTGCCAGTGTATTAGAAAAGACTGCAAAGAGGTAATTTCTTCCTAGCCATTAAAGTTGACTTCAGATTCTCTGCTTTTCCTTATTTTATCTTCAAAGCGGACTTCAAGTCGAATAGAGAGTCTATGGAAAGTTTAGCAGAGTGTCAGATTTCATTCAGAATATCCATTAGGGCTTGAGCAGTTATCTAGAACAGCAGATACAGAGAGAGAAAAATCTTTCGTTATTTAGAAAATGTTTGAGCAGCTGGTTAATAATAATGTATATCACAAGATATGTCAGAGATGTACCTTTGGTGGCTATTACACAACCCTCACCTTTCTCCAATCTAAATGTTTTTAAATGTGAAAAAAATGTATTTCAAATTACTTTTTTTGCCAATGCATTTTATATCACTTGAATCAGTTTAAAATAAAATACTGCAGATTGACCAGTTTACTGAACTGTTTGGGCTCCTTAAAGCAGGATTTATTCTTCTGCAGCAGTGGTTCCCAGCCTTTTTTGACCAGGGACCACTTGACCAAGAACTACTTGACCAGGGACCATTCTCCAACATTAGTACCAAAATGGTTAGGAATCAGTTTTTGGTCAACTTTAGATTCGGTTTGGTTATTTGGGGTGCTGATTCAGAAAATTGCATTGGATAGACAACTTCATCTCTAGTTTCTGACACAGAACATATGCCATCCAGTAGTCACCCACAAAAAAAAAAAAACATATTTAATCAGCCTCCACACTACAAAAGGGTTTCGTGAGACCTTTCGCTCTCGTTGCAAGGGTGTAGTAATGGTGAGGCCATGGACCATATTTTAGTTCTTTTGGACCACAGGTTGGGAACCACTGTTCTACAGGATATACTGTGTGTATTTGTGTATAAATGGATCTCACGTAGAAGTCAAGAGAAGGTTTATGAGCCAAACTTATGGATTTTGATATGGCCCATGGATAAGTTGAGTGTTATTTTGTAGAGAAGTGAAAGAGCCAATGTTGCCACCATATTTCTACCAACAGACCAGAAATAGTACCATGGTAGGTAGAGAATAAACAGGGTCAGTATATCTTTTATGTTCTGGAGAATGATTTTTTTCTTTTGTTTATATATATATATATATATATAGAGAGAGAGAGAGAGAGAGAGAGAGGGAGTTAAAGTACAATACTTACATTGATCTATGGATAAGTCAATTCCCTTTTTAGGGTAGTTTTTTGACTAAAATTTCTAGACCCCTACATGAGTATATGAAAGATAAAGGTTTCCCTTGACATTAACTGTAGCTCTGTCCGACTCTGGGGAGTGGTGCTCATCTCCATTTTTAATCCATAGAGCCAGCATTGTCCATAAACACCTCCAAGGTCATGCGGCCAGCATGATTGCATCCCCCTCGATGGATTGTTTCCTTGTCATGGTGTAAGTAAGTAAATGAAGTATGACTGCATGGAGTGTCGTTACCTTCCCACAGAAATGGTACCTATTGATCTACTCACATGTTCAATGTTTTCACACTGCTAGGTTGGCAGAAGCTGGGGCTAACAGCAGGAGCTCACCCCGCACCTTGGATTTGAACCACCAACCTTTCAGTCAGCAAGTTCAGCAGCTCAACAGAGGACCCCACATGAGTATATACATACAGCAAGTTTGAAGCCTGGAAATTACTATATGATTATTTACTAATTTGTTACTTTTTCAAAATGGCTTTTGGAAAGGTTTTGTGTTGCAGCTCCAATCAGCCTTTCCCAGCATATCTGATGGCGAGGAATGCTTGGAATTGCAGTCCAATAAAAGATTGCACTTTCCCCATTCATGCTTGTTGCTCTGCTGTGCAGATTTATCTCTCCTTGAGCTCTTACAGGAAAGCTTGGCAAAGAACCACTCTGTCTTTCGTTCGCCAAACCGCAGCATCTTCATCTATTACTCCCAAGGCTCTCAGCCTTTCATCTCAACATAGTTAGAGGAAGCCATGAATTCTATGAACTGTGCTCTGCCCTCCATTTACATTCTCTGGGTCTTTTGTAGAACCTCACTTGATTAGTGTAATTGCATACAGGGGTTCAATGACATACAATTGTGGCCAGACAGTTTGCCAAAACACAGCCTAAAATGTTTAGGAAGCTTGATCAATTTGTTCATTCTTTAAAAAGAAAGCAATGCATAATAAATAATGAAACTATGCTGGTCTATGATCGTAATAAAGAAAGATTTGAGGTAAGTCATGAAATGATTTTGTGAACTGCATGGCCCATGTATAAATGTGGCAATGATTCTAGGGGAGCATCTGCACTGTAGAATGAATGCAGTTTGACACCACTTTAACTGCCTTGGCTCAATGCTGTGCAGTCATGGGAGCTGTAGTTTCGTGAAGCACGAGCATTCCTGGGCAGAGAAGGATAAAAATGTGTTGTCGAAGGCTTTCATGGCAAACTACAAGAAAGGAGATTCCATCTGAACATGAGGAAGAACTTCCTGATTGTGAGAGCCGTTCAGCAGTGGAACTCTCTGCCCCAGAGTGTGGTGGAGGCTCCTTCTTTGGAGATTTTTAAACAGAGGCTAGATGACCATCTGTCAGGGGTGCTTTGAATGCAATATTCCTGCTTCTTGGCAGGGGGTTGGACTGGGTGGCCCATGGGTTCTCTTCCAACTCTATGATTCTATGAATCAGTGGGTTGCTGTAAGTTTTCCAGGCTTTATGGCCATGTTCCAGAAGCATTCTCTCCTGACGTTTTGCCCACATCTATGGCAGGATGTTTCACCCACATCCTCTGAGGATGCCTACCATAGATGTGGGTGAAACGTTGGAAAAATGCTTCTGGCACAAGGCCATACAGCCCAGAAAATTTATTATTATTTATTTATTTCATTTACTTATACCCCGCCCTTCTCACCCCGGGGGGGACTCAGGGCGGCTTACAGAGGAGGCATAATTAGATGCCTAACAATTGACAGTAATACAAATACAAAAAGCAGTTCAACAATTAGAATTAAAACATCAGCGCATAATAAAATATTAAAACAATCTCATGCTCGGGTTCAGAGTCCATATATCCATTCCATTCCGTTGTCCTTGTCTGTCGTCAGATCCTTAATTTAACTGCCAGAAAACTCAGAGCAGCCCAAGAATAAAAACCTTATAAAAGTAAAGTTTCCATGATTCCACAGCTATGAGCAATGACAGTTAAAGTGGTGTCAAACTGCATTAATTATACAATGCAGATCCATCCATGGACATGTTTGCTACTTCATATGTAGCAACAAAATGTTGGATTGGCTCTGGCTTCAGTCCAAGAAGCTATATCCTAAATAGCTGGGGTCCTGACAATCTTCTTCCACAGAAGCCACTTAATGTGTTCACAGATGCCTCCTCCAAGTCCTGACATGGGGAGATACAAGGTTGGGTGGGATGCAAGGGAGGATATTACTCACAAGTGGGCACCAGGTAGAGGAATTTGCCTTTAGAGATCCACTTAGCTCCCTCTTTATTGGCAATTAGACACCACAAAAAGGATTTATGCTCTGAAATGTAGCCATGTGGGGTTCTGTTCATAATTCTCAATAGCTGTTCAATCCCCCTCCCCCAAAGGCACTTCATTTTATTTGCTTCTCCTAGTAATATATTTGCTATTGGGGAAGTAACTACTTTCAAATAACCAGTTATTTAGCCAGTCAAAGCCAGATATTATTATCATTTCCCAAATTGGGTGCAGATTGGGAAGTAATGTGTTGGATTCGTACTAACTCCCATGACAATGAGAGGTGTTCATGTTATAAATTATACAACTCAAATGGGATTGATATATACTATGAAAATATCAACAGTATCTGTATAATACTTTTCCGTGCAAAATCTATCCTCTTTTCAAGCAAGTTCAAGCAGAGAATTTAGATATTTTTTTCAGCCCCAAAAGCAATGCTTGAAGCACAGATGAAATTGGACCTTGTGTGCATTTTCTGTAGAAGTTTGCCCTGAACAGGCCACTGGAGGCAGGATTCTGATTTCATTTCTCTTTCATTTTTATTATGTTGTCCACCATGCACTTGAGGTACCAATTCCCAATGCAACCTTCTCATTGTCCTATATTACTTTTATCATGTGATATCATGTCAACTTGAGCAACAAGTACCTTATCTAAAACGGAGGAGGGTTTGTGTGATTGTGTTTCTTTTAAAAATAAGGAAAGACTCCATCATAAGGTCACCCTCTGCTTTTCTTCCTCCAACTATGCTTGATGAATTATTTCTATTTCCTTTAATCCATGTTTTATTATGCTTCCCCTCCCCCTCCAAAAAAAAGATCCAATTTTATCTCCTCAGCATTGCTGAAAGCAAACGCCTTTTAAAGCTTGGCTTTATTGTAAGAGTGGCTGCTTCTAGTATATGGATGCTTCTTCTCAGAGTTAATGAATTAGAAAATGAGCAAGTAGTGATCTCAAATTACCTAATTGTCTTAACTTTTAAAATCTATGCATTAATGAATTCCATTAATTCAGCTGCCATTTATTGCCTTTGACATATTCTCAACTTGATTTCTCTTGGTGTCTGCATTTGAGTGCTTATTACATATAATTAGTCAAGAAAGGCAATACTGTTACAAAGCGAGGCTGGGTAAAGCGTGGCTCTCCTCCCAAATGTTGCTGACCATTTATTTACCACTTTTATATACTGCTTTTCTCCCAGCATTCCTTACTTTGGCTGGACATTTATTCATTTATTTACCACTTTTATATACTGCTTTTCTCCTCCTGAGGGCAAACAGTTAGCAACATAATAAAGGCAAAATTCAATGCCATACATACATGTGAAAATCAAAACATAATAACTAGACAATAACATATAACTATACATTGCAATTCAACAACAACTGGAGGGCTACACAGTGCCTACCCCTGATGTAAAGCTTCAAGTTCATGCTAAGAAGGACCTTATCAATGCAATGATTTATTATTGTTATTGTGATTAAATAATGAAGTTCAATGGACTAAGGGTAAAGGTAAAGGTTTTCCCCTGACATTAAGTCCAGTCGTGTCTGACTCTGGGGGGTGTAGTGCTCATCTTCATTTCTAAGCCAAAGAGCCTGCGTTGTCTGATACACTTCCAAGGCCATGTGGCCAGCATGACTGCATGGAGAACCATTACCTTCCCGATGGAGCGGGACCTATTGATCTACTTATATTTGCATGTTTTCGAACTACTAGGTTGGCAGAAGCTGGGGCTGACAGCAGGAGCCCCCAGTGGCGCAGTGGGTTAAAGCACTGAGCTGCTGAACTTGTTGACTGAAAGTTTGCAAGTTCGAATCCAGGGAGCTGTGTGAGCTCCTGCTGTCAGCCCCAGCAATGGACTAAACAAGCAGCAATGGACTAAACAAGCAGTAAAAAGTAGGGGGAATAGTTTAGTCAATCCATCACTTTATTTGTGTTGTTCATTCATTCAGTCATTTCCGACTCTTCGTGACCTCATGGACCAGCCCACGCCAGAGCTCCCTGCCGGCTGTCACCTCCCCCAGCTCCTTCAGAGTCAAGCCATTCACTTTAAGGATGCCATCCATCCATCTTGCCCTTGGTTGACCCCTCTTCCTTTTTCCTTCCATTTTCCCCAGCATAATTGTCTTCTCTAAGCTTTCCTGTCTCCTCATGATGTGGCCAAAGTACTTCAACTTTGTCTCTAATATCCTTCCCTCCAATGAGCAATCGAGCTTTATTTCCTGAAATATGCACTGGTTGGATCTTCTCGCTGTCCAAGGCACTCTCAGAACTTTCCTCCAACACCACAGTTCAAGCGTATCTATCTTCCTTTGCTCAGCCTTCCCTAAGTTCCAGCTCTCACATCCGTAGGTGACTATGGGAAATACCATTGCTTTGACTATGTGGATCTTCATTGCCAGTGTGATGTCTCTACTCTTCACTATTTTATCGAGATGGGACATTGCTCTCCTCTCAAGAAGTAAGCATCTCCTGATTTTCTGGCTGCAGTCTGCGTCTACAGTAATCTTTGCACCTAGAAATACAAAGTCTGTCACTGCCTCCACGTTTTCTCCCTCTATTTCCCAGTTGTCAATCATTCTTGTTGCCATAATCTTGGTTTTTTTATGTTTAACTGCAACCCAGCTTTTGCCCTTTCTTCTTTCACCTTGATTAGAAGGCTCCTCAGCTCCTCCTCACTTTCGGCCATCAAAGTGGTGTCAACTGCATATCTAAGGTTGTTAATGTTTCTTCTAGCAATTGTTACCCCAGCCTTGCATTCGTCAAGCCTTGCACATCGCATGATGTGTTCTGCATACAAGTTGAATAGTTTGGGTGAGAGTATACAACCCTGCCGTACGCCTTTCCCAATCTTGAACCAGTCTGTTGTTCCATGGTCAGTTCTTACTGTTGCTACTTGGTCCTTATACAGCTTCCTCAGGAGAGCGACAAGGTGATTTTTTTGTAACCAGTCTTTTTTAGCAACCAAGAAAGACAGTTTATAGATAACCAAGTGATACAGGTAAAATTACAGACAGCTAATAATGTGCTAAATATTAAGATTAAAATAATTTTAAACTGCCTATCTATTTTTTAAACCATGTAAAACATTACTTTTGAAGTACAGATTAAAAGCAGTACAAATAAAAAGTCTATTATATGAAAACATTGGGGAGGATGAGTACCCGGGGATGGGGGCAATTATTATTATTATTATTATTATTATTATTAAGTAAAAATACATCACACAGTCCTAGACACTCGGGAAGTGTCCAATGTGTGATCCAATACAACAGCCAGCATAGTGATCTTGTTTGTTTTATACTAATCTTGTTGTGTTTCAAATAATAATAATAACACTTTATTTGTATTCCCCCCTATCTCCACAAGAGGACTCATGGAAGATTCCAGCATATACAGACACAAAAGCAAACATTCAATGCCTAGAAACAATGACAAACAGATATACAGATAAACTTTTAATATCGGGGGGGGGGGGGGGGAGCTCATCTCTGCCTGTAGGGGTGGTGTTCATTTCCATTTCTAAACCAAAGAGCCTACATTGTCTGTAGACACATCCTAGGTCATGTGGCCAGCATGACTGCATGAAGCACCATTTGCCTTCCTGCTCAGGTGGTACCTATTGATCTACTCACATTTGCATGTTTTCAAATTGCTAGATTGGTAGAAGCTGGGGCTAATGACAGGTGCTCACCCCATTCCGCGGATTCAAGCCGCCAACCTTCCAGTCAGCAAGTACAGCAGCTCAGCGGTTTAACCTTTTGCACCACTGCAGCCTCCATTTTCTGCCCACAAACCAGGGCCACATTGCCACACTTTTGGCCTCTATTGCCAGAAGACCATCAGAAAACACAGTATTTTCTGTTGGCCATGGGGGTTCTGTATGAGAAGTTTGGCCCAATTCTAGCATTGGTGGGGTTCACCTCTTTGTAGGTGAACTATAAATCTCAAATGTCATGTCTATTTTCCCCGAACTCCACCTGTGTTCACATTTGGGCATATATTGAATATTCATGCCAAGTTTGGACCAGATCCATCATTGTTTGAGTCCACAGTGCTCTCTGCATGTAGGTGAGCTACAACTCCAAACCTCAAGGTCAATGCTCACCAAATCCTTCCAGTATTTTCTGTTGGTCTGTGTTCCAAATTTGGTTCAATCCCATCGCTGGTGTTCAGAATGCTCTTTGATTTTAGGTGAACTATAAATCCCAGCAACTATAACTGCCAGGAGACAAAATCAACCCCCCCCCCCAACCCTACCAGTATTCAGATTTGGAAGTATCTGGTATTTGTGCCAAATGTAGTCCATTGAATGAAAATACATCCTGCATATCAGATATTTACATTACAATTCATAACAGTAGCAAAATGGCAGTTATGAAATAGCAATGAAAATAATGTTATGGTTGGGGGTCACCACAACATGAGGAACTGTATTAAGGGGTCACGGCATTAGGAAGGTTGAGAAACACTGTTGTATATAGTCCATAATAATGATGCCTGCATTATCAGATGTCAGAACACACATGGTGAGGCTATAGCCCTCCCAGACATTTTTGGCTTTTTCCTCCTCCCAAAGTTGCATGTGGAGTGGGTGAGAGGGGGGATATCTTAGAGGACATCCTGGAATGCTATAGACTCCCCACTCCTCACCTAGCTTCTCCACACCCTCTTGAAATTACATGTAGGAAATTCCTTCCCTGTGTGAGATCTCTTTCGTTAAATTATTAGTTCTTCCTTGTAGGAGCAAATCACTTAGTATTTTATGCTACTTCAATATAATATAACTGCACTATATAAGTATATTATACATATAAATTTGGTAGCAGCTCTGGGACACTTGAAGGACTGGAAAGCATCTATGCAAAAAAAAACCAATAATATAAATAAAATGCATATTCTTGCAGCTGTTGTAAAAACTGTTTGTGGCAGAATGAGCAATCTTTGCATGCTTATAGACACTAATTGCTAGTTTGCATATTTGCTTGCTTCATGCTTGTTTGCTTTGCCACATCTACTGTCTTCCAACATCACTCTAATAGGCAACGTTGTTTCCCTATCTCAAAGACCATATGTGTGACTGTGCAGTAGTATTTATCAGTAAAGCTACTTTGATTTGTATTTACAAGGAAGATTAAGTTTGCTATGAGTTTTCTGGGCTATATGGCCATGTTCCAGGAGCATTCTCTCCTGATGTTTCATCCACAGCTATGGCAGATATCCTCAGAGGTTGTGAGGTCTAACCCAGAGCAGAAATGATCACCCCTAATTTTAACAAGGGGATTCAGAAAAGGCAAAAATAGAGACTGATTTACTAATAGAATTCTTGGTAAATAGTTAAATAGTGATGGACTGAACATATGGAGTAAGCCTTTGCATGCAACCAAATAATCTGACCTTACAATCATGAAGCAACACATTTCCCAAAACACTTGATGGCCTCTTTTGAAACTAAAATGTGTTTCAAAATTGTGAATGTGTGTGTGTGGGGGGGGGGGGGGGAGGGAGTTGGTAGGGAGACATAAACCCTTGGGTTCACTAAAGAAACTGCCTGGATCTTGTTTTTCTCCATATGCCTTGTCCAGCTGATGCTAATAAGACTGGAACATGTGGCTGCAGTGAGGGTTTAACACATACTTGCTGGATTAAACCCTAGATGTTGAACTAATAAATCTACTGTCGTAAACAAATATATTACTCTGACATACCCAGAGAACGTTATATTCGTGCACTTGCATACACACATACACACACACACACTGATGCACATATCCTACTTTCCTCCGTTTATCTTCCTTGGGGAATTTTGCAGAGGAGGGAGCTATTTATTTTTGCACTATTAATGTTCTCCTGCCAGAAAAAAGCAATGCAAGTTTAATAGCGCATTATTTCTGTGTCTCGGGGGAAGAGGATAGAAGAGGATAGAAATGTGTTTATGAATGTAATATACTTTGGATTAAGTTATGAGGCTCTTTTATCAAGGATGGCCTTGTTACAGGTGTTACAAACACCTGTTGAGGATGAAAGGAATTAGAACAGTGGCTGGTGGCACTTCGGCAATTGGGCCTTCTATCAACACTCTCACTCGAAATGCATTTTATTCAGCAGCTTATTTCTCTGTGGCAAAAGCAGGTGCCTCTGTCTTGAATTTAGTAAACAGGCTCAGCTCAACATGATAACTGTATCCCCGCATTTTTATTAATTAAATCTAATCACTCCTTTAATTTATTCACATTCTCAAAGGCACTTGGCTGTCGTAAGCACTGGGTGTGTTTCCATTTTCTTCTTGCTAACATTAAAAATCATTATTTCTGAATAGCGGTGAGTTAGATTTTCTCTTCCAGTTCTTCTATGGTTACTGAAGAACTATGTGAGTCCTCCAAGATTTGCATGTTATTGGAACTGAGTAAAAAGAGAGTAAAGGAGGATAGTTTTCCTATAACCCCTTTACTCAACCCTCCGTAGGTTCCTTAACTTACAGCTACTCCTCTATTCCGCCTTGGTGAGATGACACGTGGAATATTGTGTCCAATTCATGGCACCACAGTTGAAGGGAGATGTTGACAAGCTGGAATGATCAAGGGTCTGGAGAACAAGCACTATGAGGAGTGGCTTAAAGAGCTAGGCATGTTTAGCCTACAGAAGAGAAAGCCGAAAAGAGACAGGATGAGGGCCATGTATAAATATGGGAGGGGAAATCACAGGGAGGAAGGAGAAAGCTCATTTTCTACTGTCCTGGAGACTAGGACATGAAACAATGGTTTCAAAGTACAGGAAAGGAGATTCCACCTGAACATGAGGAAAAACTTCCTGACTATGAGAGCTAATCAGCAGTGGAACTCTCTGTCCAGAAGTGTGGTGGAGGCTTCTTCTTTGGAGGCTTTTAAACAGAGGCTGGATGGCCATCTGTCAGGGGTGCCTTAAAGGCAATTTTTCTGCTTCTTGGCAGGGGGTTGGACTGGATGGCCCACAAGGTCTCTTCCAACTCTGTGATTCTATGACCAACAGTGCTGTCATCATCATCATCATCATCATCATCATCATCATCATCATCATCATTGTCATCGTCATCGTCATCTTTAATTATACCCCGCTTTCCTCCCTGCGGGGGCTCAAGGTGCATTTACACTGGAATAGGATACGCTATGCACCATATCCACTGTTCTGTGCACTATATCTTTCAGATTTGTCATAGGCAATTAACTTCTAGAGTTGATGCAATTTTCAGGTGCCTTTATTTGGAATGAAACTTGGCATATTCTGTGAGACTTCCTTCTGAGAAATGGACAACCAGTATCATGGATGTAACCAAAGTAGAAGAATGGCTGCAGAAACCAGAATGCATTTTTCTCTTGCAAACAATGTCTTTAAAGTTGCCTGTATTTTCTATTAGTAGCTGGATTGCCCCCCTCCTCTCACATCTAAGGCCTGTGATCTATATCTAGAGGAAATAATTCTGGTAAGCTGGCGCTGGAGCCCACAATTACTTTAAACTGATATAAATCAGGAGTAATTGTATTGAATTAAAATGATTTATTTTGAGTTGAGTAAACAGGCAATAATGAGATGCAAGCAGTTTACAAATGGGTCTTAACCAAAGGAGGAGGTTTATCCACAGCAGTCCCAGGCCTTCCGTGGTCAGCAATGCCAGCTTGGAAGACTATACAGTGGAATCTGGAAATAAGACGTGTAGGGAGGGAAGAATATGGTTATAAAAACAGTCTTTTGCCACCTACTTATTGGTTCAAATTACATGAACAAGACAGTCTGAAAAAGATAGTAGAGTAATACTGACAATCCCAGACAAAGAACGCAATCTGGAGCCCATTGAAATCAGTAGGAGCAATTGTGAAAGCATTTTAACTAATGAACTTTTTGACCTTCATTATTTTTAATATATCACTGCTGAGCCAAAGGCATTCATGGGCAAGTTGGTAAAATTATCCAAGTAATGGATTAAGAGCCAATCCAAAGCAGTAATGTGTTTACTAAATCAAATACTTTTAAAAAGGAGAGGCAGAAATGAATAATAATGGCTGGTATTCGGAATTACAGTTAAGGATTCGTGATCTAGAATGACATGTCCATAGGTGACCTGTATTCAGTAAGATTAAGTAGTCTTGTGACCTCATCACACTTACCTTAAACACAATGCTTCCACTCTGATTTGGGAACGGAACCCCACGCCGTCCATCACACGATGTCATGTGGCTTCCTGCTGAGACCCTGCTCCCAATTGGGGTGAAAGCATTGTTGGAGGCCTCACTCTGAGTATGGGAGGCTTTCCGTGATGTGGAACCAGCATGGATCCTCCGCACTCAGGCAACACTTCCCCCATGTGATGGGGAAAGCGTCACCAAAAGGAAGCTGCATGTGGGGCGACAGATTTGTCCCGGGGCTTCTCTGTTTTCTCCTGGAAGCCAAGCAAAGTGAGACACTTTGCCTGTCCTTTTTGATGAAGCCCTTATTGTTAACCTAGGTAAATGCCACCCCAACCCAATTAAAGGGGCAGCAGCAGGATTATACAAAGGAAGTCAGTTCAATTTCAGATCAGGGCATAGGAAACATTACATTTCTGCACAGACAGATACCAGTAAACAAGACGGTGACAATCAGGAGCTCTCATAGCTTCTACACCTGCTGGCAGGAAGGTGGTGAAAATGTCATTATCCTTGTGCCCTGATCACAAACTGATGGAACTTTTTTACCCAATCAAGCTGCTGGCTTTTTCAGGTGAGCTGGGAATGGGGTTGGGTGAGGAGACAATATTTAGTTATATAGATGTAATTAAGTAGCTGATATAGAAGAGAGGGGTCACTATTATTCTCACTATTCCTATTTTCCAGATGAGAAACTGAGAAGGAGGACCCATCGACATGTACCAGAAATAGTGGTGCTTATTTGGAGTGACATACTCTGGATCAGCGTCGTTAATATCTGCATGGCCTGCTGCCAAACCAGCTCAGAGGTTGGATGGCAGCCACATGGCCCAGCAGCACCAGCACCTTGACGTTTCCATTTTGGGCTTTGTGGTGTCCACTGGGCATGAAAATGACACTGGACATAACTCAGCACCTGAAATGGCAACCTGTCACTTTGACTATCACCATGACAGGTGCCAAGTGGTGACCAGCACCATTTTTTGCCCAAGGGGGCAGAATACCCTAGACCTGAGCCCCAGGAAAGTGAGATGGCGGTGTAAACAGCCACTGCATTTTATTTGGCTGTTTACACTGACCCAAAACAGGAGTATGCTGCATGTGGGTGCCATGGAGTCAATTCATCCCCAAATCGACTCATTTGGCCCATGTAAGTAGACCCTGAGTGATAGCAACTTGACCAAAAAAAGGCAAATTGATTGATTGATTGATTTACTTACTAGATTTATATCCCTCCCGTCTCACCCCAAAGGGGACTTGGAGCAGCTTACAGTATGGCAATATTCAATGCTACACATATAACAAGTAAAATACATCATATACATAAAATAAAATAAAAACATATAAATACCATAAAACTGTTAAAACTGTGATACTTAGTCCAGGAGCCGTCAATTATGTGCATGGCACAGAAAACACTGGAGACTTAAATTATGGTCTTAGAGATTTTAAACCAAATTGCTATTTACTACAGTAGCTCTAAGTCTGATATTTCTTGAAATCTCTAATAAATAACAGTCTCCAGTTATTTTTTCCCAACAGAGTACTTTTGAAAGGGATTCTCGTCAACCTTAATTTTAGCTTAGTCCATTTTTACATTTTCTCCCCCAAGAAAGGAGTGCTGAAAAATTGTTCATTTTTTTTCAGAGTTTGCCACCTCAGTCCTGTGCAGACTAAGAGGCCAGACAACTCATAGAAAGAAACGGTTTTCATAAAAGCAACATTTCTTTATAACACCATTATGCTAATGGTTTGTACATATGACACTCTTGGGAATTTCACTTTGCCAAAGTGCTGGCGGAAAATGATTAGGCCAGCTTTAAAAAAAATCAATATTCAAGAACACATTGGAAATGGACCAATTTCTTAGACTCGTGTACCCTGGTTTGGGAATTATCAATGATATGATGTTATATCTCAAAAATTAATGGCTATCATTTCATGGCTATCTTAGTAGGGGATCTGCCTCTTCACCTTGGACAAATATCATTATCCCAGCCCCTTGTTCTGTTAAAAAAGGAAAATGTTTTATTCTCTGCAAAATATGTAAGATGAGTAGATGAATTCCCCAAAGAATACCATTTGGAACATCATAAGGGAACATCATTCTTGGTGGCATTCTGCCCAGAAATATGGCCAGTAGATACAGTGCTGGCAAAGCTTCTGATTAAAGAAGGAAAGGAAAGAATCAAAATTAATCAGTCCGCAAACATCTCAGATTAATCAGCCCATAAACACCTCAGATTTATTTATTTATTATTTATAGTATTTATTTACAGTACAGCTTTTCTCACCCCTGGGGGGACTCAAAGCGGTTTACACAAAAATAACAGCAAAATTCAGTGCCTTACATACATAAACCAAAACTCAAATCAACAAGATATAACTAGGCATAAAATCAATAGAACAATTCACCGTAAAATAAGATAAAAAGACATTTAAAATTTGAAATATAAGAATTAAAACACCTAATAAAAGCATTAAAATCACATGATCCAACTCGTAGATGGGGCCATTTCGAATGCCAATTACACATATTCCATATTTGCTTCTTGTACTGCATTACTTTACTAGTCAAAACCTTAGTTCCATAACCAGGCCAGGAGGGAGGGCACAGATCTAATCTCACTGGGGAGAGAGTTCCAGAGCCGAGGAGCCACCACTGAGAAGGCCCTGTCTCTCGTCCCCACCAACTGCACTTGTGAAGCAGGTGGGACCGAGATCAGGGCCTCCCCACAAGATCTTAGCCTCCTTGAAGGTTCAGAGAGGGAGATACGTTCAGACTAGTTAATCTGTTTCCTTTCTAAATCTCTGCCTTAACATCATATTGAAGATAGAGCAAGCTTATTTTCTACTGCTTCAGAGGTAAGGGGTATATCTACAGGGTAGAATGAATGCAGTTTGACATCACTTTAACTACAACAGCTCAAACCTATGGAATCCTGGAGCTGTAGTTTTACAAGATCTTTAGTTTTCTCTGCCAAAGACTGATGTTGTTTCATCATATTACAAATATCAGGGTCCCAGATGATTTGACTAGATAATTTGGATAAGACCACCAACAGTTAGTTTAAAAACATCAGTAACAAAAAGATTTCCCAATCCATCAAGGATTTAACATGACTTTATGCTACATTTCAGAGAAAGCACTGGGCAAAAACATCTCTGAGTATTTCTTACCAAAGAAAACTGTATGTAATTTATAGGAGTCACCATAAACGGACAGGAAATTTGAAGGTGTATGCAGACATGCATACTATAGTATATCAAGGATAGATTTGTTGCCTGGTTGTATTTTGGTTAATCACGTGGAACATGTGATCTTATAGATATTTTAGCCTATGATTCCTATGGGCAATGAAAAGGCATTTTGGGAGTTGTGACCTCATAAAAAGGTAAAGGTTTCCCCTGACATTAAATCTAGTTGTGCCTGACTCGGGGGGGGGGGGGGGGAGGGTTGTTGGTGCTCTTCTCTATTTCTAAGCCGAAAAACTGGCATTGCCCATAGACACCTCCTAAGTCACGGGGCCAGCATGACTGCATAGAGTGCCATTACCTTTCTGCAGAAGTGGTACATATTGACAGGGCTGTAGCTAGAAAAAAAATTCGGGGAGGGTTGGATTTGGGGGGGGGTTGAAAATTTGGGGGGGTGTTGAAAATTTCGGGGGGAGGGGTTAGGGTCACGCTGAAGCAAAGAGCACAGCAGGGGGCAGAGCAGCCTTCAATAGCTTGCAGTTCCGTCCCTGTCAACCACCTCCACCAAGCCTGGCCTCCTTAATGAGAGCATTCAACACCCCCCCCCCCAACTTGGTTGCTTCGCTACATCGGCTATTGTTGCAAGTAATGACAGTGTGAATAAATTGTCAATATTTGCTTGAGATAGTGCTTGCAATTCTAGAGGGACTCTTAATTTTTTGCGTCTCGTAGACTTTGCATGGGGATTTGGTTAACAAGTTAAAATTCACGAGTAAACCAGGTTTTTTTCTGCCTATTGATCTATTCACATTTGCATGTTTTCAAACTACTAGGTTGGCAGAAACTGGGGCTAACAGTGGGAGCTCACCCCGCTCCCCGGATTCAAACCTCTAACCTTTCAATCAGCAAGTTCAGCAGCTCAGCAGTTTAACCCACTACGCCACAGGGAGGCCCTTTGTGACTCCATACATACATTAGATAGTTTTCTACTCCTAATTGGGCCCCAATCCAGTGGATCAGAGTTTCCTCTCTAATCCACAATGCTTCATCTTTCTGTAATCCCTGAAATATCACTTTGTATTTGATTTCATTGTTTGTGCAACCTGCCATTCTAATATAATGAAAATTGTATTGTTGAAGGCTTTCAAGGTGGCCAATTGAAACATTCACACCTACCTCTAACAGACAAGAGTTCTTTCTCCCACACTGGACATGCCACAGTTATATAAACCACTGGCTGCCAGTTTGCTACTGAGCACAATACAAAGTGCTGGCTTTAGCCTATAAAGTCCTAAATGGTTCCGGCCCAGCTTACCTGTCCAAACGTATTTCTCCTTACAAACCATCCAGGAATTTAAGATCGTCTGGGGAAGCCTGCTCTCAATCCTGCCTTCCTCACAGGCATGCTTGGCAGGAATGAGAGACAGGGCATTCTCAGTGGTGGCCCCTCAGCTGTGGAACACCCTTCCCAGGGATATTAGTGGCCTCCTCCCTCCTGACCTTTCAGAAAAGAGTAAAAGCCTGGCTCTTTGAGCAAGCTTTTGGTAACAAGGCGTAATTGGATAAATACAGTATGATGAAATAACGAACACAGAACGGCTTAGACGATGCAAACTGGTAGACATTAATTATTATAGTTTTAATTGGTTTTTATACGGATTTTTATTATATGATATTAAATGTTTTAATTGATATGTATATATGTATGTATGTTTATGGCATCTAATTGTTGCCAATCTGTACGCCATCCTGAGTCGCCTTCAGGCTGAAAAGTGTGGAATAAAAATGCTTTAAATAAATAAATAAATAAATAAACCCCAATTTTTCTAGTTTCCAACAGACCTCACAACCTCTGAGGATGCCTGCCATAGATACAGACAAAACATCAGGAGAGAATGTTTCTAGAACATGGCCATACAGCCCGAAAAACTTACAACAACCCATAATGATAATTGCTCTAACAAGGCTTGAATGATCTACTTCTGGACGGCAGGATGTTTTGTTTATAGGCTTTCAGCTAGAACTAATTGCAAATACTGTGATTGGTTTTCTAACATGATTTTCTTTTGCAACTATGTTGTTGCATAAGACAGTAATATTAGCCAAAGTAGTACAATCTTGGAAACCAGGATGAATTTCAATAAGGACACCTGAAGCTCATTTGACTGGTTTTGGAAGGGTAAAAATTTGACTCACATTGCGATGTTCTCCTTTCATTTCTTCCATCATCATTACTGATGTCTGCATATTGAGCTTTCAGTGTGAAGGTGGGGAGGGGAGGAAGCTGTCTCCAACCCTAACTCATCCCTCTTTATCTTCATTATCTCTACATTCGCTGAACAGCTTTGTTAACTGACATCTCCTTAACAAATGGGAAATACCCTAATTGCTTGTCCCCTATCCCATTTTCCATGTCTACAAATGTCCTAGCCTCACAGTCCCCTTTGGAAAGGTGACCCTTGCAAAGAGCCGCCTGTCTTCAGAATCCAAGAGGTTGTGACTCATGCAACAATTTATTATGAGCAATTTGCTGTTGCGCTGCAACTTTCTATCTCCCTAAGAGGCGACTCCAGTTTTCCTGTAATGACATCTCTGTGCAATAGAGCATTTTTAGGTGAATATAAGCACTATAATAAGAAAGGATTGATTTTGCATCTGGCACAGGATTCTTGTGATTGGAAATAATATATTGATTTTTTTTAATTAAAGCCATCTTCGCATTTATAATGGAAGGTCCTGCCCTCCTTGAAATTTATTGCCAAAGCCCCTGGGTGGTGATTGCAATTACAGATGCTGCTGTACACTGAACCGATGAGATAGAAAATGGGCTACTTAGGCAGAAACATTCCCTTTCTTTCCTTTTTTTTAAAGTTCACATCAGCTTTTGTTGTTAATAGACTCCTCTAGAAAAAGTAAACCTTCTGCATAAAAAGCTGGTGCAAAAGAATAGTTTTTGAATGTCAGCTTGGCAGATGTCAACTGGCATCCTGTTACTGAGTTATGATAGTAATGGCATGGTAATTTTTTAAAAGTCTCCCCTCAAATGGTAACTGGTGTAAGAACAGCTACTTGGATCTACTCTCAAGTAGCTGTATCAGAGGGGAGAGTCAAGTCACCCCCCCCCCCCAAAGTGATGTCTGGTGTAAGATCAGCTGCTTGGGTCTACTCTAGAATATTTATTTATTTATTTGCAATATTTAAAGCCTGCCTTTCTCAGCCATGTGGCAACTCAAGGCGGGTTACAGATTGGCACAATTCGTTGTCAGGCATTCAAAAAAGTGCCATTAAAAACAATCAAAATTACAATATAAAACATAAATAAAAACTGTTAAAGCATATGATCATCAGTGTCATCTTGTTACAAACATTATCCAGTAACATCATCTGGCCATTCCATGTTCATCATTCATAGTTCCGTGCTATCTATTCCATTGCATTCTCAAAAGCTTGCTCAAAGAGCCAGGTCTTTACTTTTTTCAGAAAGTCAGGAGGGAGGGGGCTGATCTAATATCCCAGGGGAGGGAGTTCCATAGTCAGGGGGCCACCACTGAGAAGGCCCTGTCCTTTGTTTCTGCTAATCGCACTTGTGAGGCAGGTGGGATCGAGAGCAGAGCCATCCAGACAATCTTAATCTCCTAAATGGTTCATAGGAGGAGATATGTTCAGACAGGTAAACTGGGTCAGAATAGAATAGAATAGAATAGAATAGAATAGAATAGAATAGAATAGAATAGCTGTATTGGAGGAGAAAGTCAGGTCTGTCCTTCCGTCCCCCCAAAGTGGTATCATATTTAAGATCAGCTGCTTAGGAAACTCATCACACTAGAGAGAAAAAAATCATTTAAATCTGGTTTCTGCCTCCTGCAGAATTCTGGGGTTTGTAGTTTAGTGAGGCTGTTAAAGGTTCCTCCCTAAACTACAAACCCCAGAATTCTGCAGGAGACAGAAACCGGATTTTAAGTGGATTTTTTTCTAGTGTGATGAGGCCCTAGGTCTATTTTAGAGTAATGGGATTAGAGGGAAAAGTCAAGTATGCCATAAGCTTTTTGCATTTATAAACGGAGTGGGCAAGGAGTGCACTCACTTGTGGGATGGTAAAAACTTGGCTGTCAGACCAAGCTTAGGGACAGTGCAATAAAGCAGCAATGCCTTACCAGGCCAATTAGATTAGATGCAGATGATCAAGACGGTTTTAAACAGTGTATTTTAATACTGAGACAAATGTTTTTTAATGTTTATGTATGCAGATAATGAATTCTTGTCCTGGCATTGAATGTTTGCCATATATACGCTGTACTCTGCCCTGCGTCCCCTTTGGGGTGAGAAGGGCGGAATATAAATGCTTTAAACAAATAAATTTAAATAAATAAGTTTGAAAGCTGATATTTCCAGTGAAGAGGAATGAGAAATGGAAGGATATCCTTTATAACGTTACAGGATGTAACACCAGGATAATATGAGACTTCCCCACTCCGGGCCCATGTGAAATAATGTCCCTGGTAAGTTAACTTAGACTGTGCCTGTCTCTGTTGAATTTTGTTGAAACTATGCATTTCTTTTCATGTCCTCATCCCTTTTAAAATATCATGGGAGCTTATCAGTAAGCCACCATTTAAATCTGTAATTTTGAAACATGAGTCAATATACTTCCAATGTCTACTTTTACCCACCTACTGCAAGAGCTAAGAAATAGTAGTTTGCTTGTATCTGATCATATTTCCATCTCACAGACTCATTGATTTTCATGTATTATTAATTTTCTTAATTATATGCAGTCTATTTTTAAGAAGACATTGACTTGTAGTAAAAAAGAAAGATACAGAAAAAGTGCTTCTCAACAATTTGATAAAGATCTCATTCTACTCCCAATAATTAATATAATAAAAGTAATCTTTGCAAATTACAGGAAAGGAGATTCCACCTGAATATTAGGAAGAACTTCCTGACTGTACGAGCTGTTCAGCAGTGGAACTCTCTGCCTTGGAGTGTGGTGGGAACTCCTTCCTTGGAGACTGTTGCTGAATGGCCAACTGACAGGGATACTTTGACTGTGCTTTACCGGCATGGCAGGAGGTTGGACTAGATGGCCCATGTAGTCTCTTCCAACTCTATGATTCAATGTTTATATGAAGCTGGCTTTAATTTGAGGTAGAATAGTAAACATTATTAGATTGACTGGTTCTCAATTATTGTAAAATAACATCAGTGTGTTTCAGCAAGAAAGCATTGGTGTGATCTTTGACAATACATGCACATTAATCATTATAGAAAAAAATGCATTAAAATAAGAAAAATGATCACCTTTCATTCTCTTTTCATCTCATTTCCTCTTTTGTGCCAGCACACACCTAAAATTAGGGTCTATAAGGAACAGCACTGTAAACCAAATAGAATATACAAAACACTACTCTGTATCTACTTACAAAATAATATGGGAATCCATCTTCAGGGATGTCAATAAAATGTGTCTCTACATTTCATAAATGGCCATTGGTAGTCTTCCTACAATTTGTAGGATGATTTCAAGGACCATCCTTTAGGATGATAATGCAAATGTTTTAGGAGATTGTTTGGACTGCACAGGATTAAATTAAACCTTATTTGCATTATGTAAAATCAAGCAACTTGACTAAACTGACACATGATAGAACTCAGAATGAGAGAACAAGTTATTCATGACTTCAAAATGTTCTTAACCCAGTGAATTCCCAGCTGTGACACTTATTCACACCATCTGTTAGATCTGAGAGGCTAGAAAGCAAGTAGACTTGATGAGAGCCACATGGCTGGCACCAAAAGCATCAGTCCCTTCAGCTATTCTTCTTCCTTCTTCCATATGTCAAGTTATCAGTCTAGTACCACTGGTCCCCTTCCTAGTTTACACTTCATTGCCTGCTACTTGTGAAAACAGAGAAACTTAGATCACACTCTGCCTTGAAGATTACTAGATGCTAAGAAAGTGAAGTGGACTTAACATGTATAGCGGTTACATGTTCATACATGGTATGCCATGTCTGCTTCTCACCTGAAAGGGTTCACCAATCTTAGCAAACTAAAAACTATAGGAAGAATTATCCCAAAGCATTGGTCAGATGATGTTCAGAAGCCTACTGGAAACAGTCATCCGCCACCTATCAAGTGTTTTTCTGAAATATTGTATTTGCTTGTGCAAGCGTCTTTCCAATGGTACTTGTTCCTCAAGGAATTGGCACCCAGGACTTCTCAAGGACCTTCTTTTTTTTTTTTGCCAAGAAGACCCATCTATGAGGTGTGGAGGGCATTTCCATATTTTGACCCTCCAGAGTTTAAACAAAATTGCAACATGTTTCAAAAATTGTTTTTGATTAAAATGTTTCAAAATTCTCACTAAGGGGTGTGAGGACCACATTTTGGGGGATTTCTGAGTCACTTTAAGTCCAGGAGAGACTTTTTTTGAAGTTCAACCTATGTTGAAATTGTCCATAACTTTAACAGAGTTTGTTATCTATCATCTTTTTTGCTGGAGCAGGTGCAGCCCGCCAAGGTTTCCTAGGGGTATAACCTCTCTGCCTTTCACAGTTGCCCACACCAGATATACATATATATCCAAGGATTCCTTGGCAGACATATTTATTTCTGTGAAGAGATTCTTTGAAAGCAGAAAGTTGGAACACCAGCCTTTTAATGATAACAGGTGATCCCTAGTTGTTGAGTACGATTGTCTTTCAGAGTCTTGGTGGTGGATCTGTAAATGACTGTGAAGATCCACATGGTCTTTCACACGGATGACATAGATTTCCAGATGGAGGCCTTTTCATTTGTTCTAACACAACTAGAAAGTGGAATGCAAGCTTGAAGATATGGAATGCAGCACTGGATCCATTTTTCTCACATTCTGTTTCAAATCCTCCTACCTACCATATACCAAGCACATATGGACAAAACCCCATGAAAAGAACTTATCCTTCTCTTCTTTCCCAGTTCTTTCTGTGTAAACTAACAGATGAGTAGATAAACACCTCCTGAACCCATGAAAACATTACCAATATGTACCTTCTAAGGTAAGGAAAATGGGAATATTTTCATGATCTGCTGCATATTTATTATTGACTGGTGCATTGTTTTTCCAATAAATGCATTTGCACCCATTCTGCAAATGAGAATAATCTGGCTCTCATTCAAACACAGTTTTCTTTCTCCCAGAATTAAATGAAAATCAAATTTAATAATGCAGTCTAGCTATTTTTAGAGGCATTCCTTTCCCCATCTGAAAAGGAAAAATGCTGGATGGCTATATGTTGCTGTGCTGAAATGCTGGCAGAATTTCAAACCTCCCTCAAAAATATTTAAGACTGTGTGCAAACCAAAATAAAAATTAATATGAACAGCACTTTTCCCACCATGAAAAGCTGGCTATGTAATTTGTTAGACTTAGAAAACACCAGTACTTCTTTTGCAAACCCCCAATTACCTTCGATTCAGAATGATGGGGGTTGTTGCCTCTATTTGGAAATTGCAACCAAAATGATCAGGCCACCCTTCTTGTGGCTTTCACATATGACTAATGCTATGGTCAGCAATTAATGTTTAGTAGGGGCCATATTTGGATGTGAAGAAGCAAAGTCATCAGACTTGACATAGCAGTGGCTAATTCACCCTCCCTAGGATGCCAGTTGAGATGGAGCTAGGCCAGGGCCTTTCAATTGCTTCTGGGTTTGGGCATGATGGAGCTGCGCCTGTGTCTTCTTTCTCTGAGAGGCCAGGACAGTGGCAGATGGGAGGTAGAGAGGGCTTTTTATCTGTGTAAACTAAAACAGAAATCCTCTAAAAGAAACAGGCAAATCATTTATAGAATATGGGTGGGGTCCTTGACATTGGGTAATTTCTTGGGAGCTGGAATATGACCTTGAGGTGCAAATTCTCTCTGCAATTTAACGCTATGGAAAGGTGTAGAAACCAAGTGTTGCCTTGTACCGGTTTGCAAAATAAATAGTTTGCCAGATTTCCTTTTTTCACAAAATTATTATATAAACTTAATGAGTTGAAACTCAAAAGTATAATTAGCATCAGGTTTCAGATACTACCCTCTGAACTTAATTTAATTTAGCTTACAGCCCAAACAATTACATCGACATGTTAAAGCAAATCTTGTCCTTCCCCTCCCTTCCAACTCATCAAATCTTCCCCTCCTCTTGGTTGCTGTGCCTCTACTGAGGTGAAAGTTCGCTCATTAATCTAGGCGATTACTAATGAAGTCTGGCTATACTAAGATTTGGATTTGTGAAATGTGATCCTTAGAAATATCATGTAAAGGATGTAAGCTCCTTTGACTGAAGAAATGTTAAAGACTTTATAAAATGTACAGGCTTAAGACTTCAAAGAATATAGTGTTCTTGTTGCTTAGCATGGCAATACGGATGGTCACATAACAGAATGTCCTTAGTACAGTATAGTAGAGAATTTATGCTGTAATTGATTTGAGGGATATATTTTAAGTAGTGGGGAGGTTTTCCGTTTCAAAATTATAGTGCCATGTTGAACCATATTGTTGATGAAGCACATTTCCTTTCAAAATGAAAGTTCCTTAACATCACATTGTGACCATGGCTATGGGTTCCCTCACATCCTAGTGTTGAAAAACAAAATCTCAAGGTAAGCTCTGACAGCACATGATCCAGTTACCTTTCTGAAACTAAGCAGGTTCAGGTTGGGTCAGCATTTGATGGACAGTTGCCTGGCAACCATAAAGCTTTCAAAACTCAGATTAACAGGGCCTTCTCGGTGGTGGCTCCTCGGCTGTGGAACACCCTTCCCGTGGACATCAGACAGGCTCCTTCCTTGATGATATTCCACAGGAAACTAAAGACTTGGCTGTTCGAGAAGGCGTTCGAACAAGAAGTGCAATAATTGGTAATGACGACAGGAATGGAACAACGGAAAATGATACTGGATTGTGGTTTAACGATGAGACGACACGAATGGCTTTTTGTATTTTGTATTATTGATATTGTTGATGTTTTTTGATGACAATGTTTTTGGTTATTGCTAGACTGTTTTTAGATTGTGTCTTGTAATTTGTACCCTGTCCTTTCTATGTTGTACACCGCTGTGAGTCGCCCCCGGGCTGAGAACAGCGGTATATAAGCACAGTAAATTAATTAAATAAATAAATAAATAAATAACTTGCTAATTAACATATTAAGATACTGATTTGCTGGATTTCGCTGCACATCTCCAATGTACTATGTGTTAGTTTTTCTGGTGTGCCTTTGAGGAATGAACAACAAATTCCCATACCATGACCGTCCCAGTACAAATTTGTCCTTTTGATGCACTTTATCTCATCCCTTAATGAAAAATCAACTCCATCATTTGTCCCATCGGAATCTCCCACCAGATACACTACTCTATGTATCTATCTCATTCAGGGTTTTGTAATTTTATCCCTTGTATTTGGCCCAGCCCACTCTGTACAATTCTTTTACATTTTATTTTATATCTTGTGTTTACCCTATTGTATTATTCTGTTATTGTTTACATTTGATTGGATGTTATTATCTGTTGTATTTATTTTACTTTGCTTTACTGTAATTCTTGGGCTTGGCCTCATGTTAGCTGCCCCGAGTCCCCTTGGGGAGATGGTGGTGGGGAATTTATAAATATTATTATCATTATCATTATTATTATTAGTTAACTGGGCTGTTCAAGTGTATTAGGATTTATTAGAATGGATGCCTCAACCAGTATCATTCAGGAAAACAGGAATGTATCTTTCCTTATGAGAAGTCATATTAGAATTAGAGGAAACAAAACACTTGACTCTGTTGTTTAGCAGACTAATGATATTGGGAAGAGGGTGAAAGAGACAATGACAATGCATCCTCTTTCAGGGGCTCAAAAACACCAACTCATAAAATATTATAATGACTGGTAGGAGGACCGAGATCATGTATAGTTTTCCCCTTCTACCTCATTGTTACATAACTTTCCATCCAAATTCAAACACAGGGAGGAGAACAGCTTTTAATCCTGACCCTGTTTTTCCCACAATTACACCTCCCACAATAGAAGCAGAATGTTTTGTTTTTGGAAACTGGTGCTAAGAAACACAAAACAATTTTTTAATTCTCTCTCTGTAAAAATTTATTTGCCAGAAGGCATGCCCTACCCTAATAACTAGCAACATTAATAGACCTACCGCTTTGAAATGTCCTGAATTTGTATGGAGCAATTTTGGAAAGGAATGATACAGGGATGTTTCCTTTTCAAAACAAAGTATCTCTTTGCATATTTTAAATGCACTACAATCAACCTCCCTAGACAAAAAAAGCAACCGCAGTTTCTTAGTGGAATGTCTAAGGAGCAAATTTGGCTACAAAAGAAGCTTATTAAAGAGTAATGAAGACTGTCAAAAATTGTACACTTAAAAGCTAGTAAATAACAAAGTGAGGCTTTTAGCTATTGCGGCTGGACAGTGTGAGGTCAGAAAGAAACAACACATTCAGCAGCTCTGCCATTGGGCTTTTGATGTTGCACATCTTTAACAAGGACTCTTTCCATCTCTGATATGCACTCAAAGCCCTTTGGTTTATGTGAATACCAATGGAGTTATCCAATGTTTTTATACATGTGGCAAGGGCAAAGATGCCAGAAAGCTTCAACTACAAAGCATCCATTATTTTCTGTGGAGAAAAGAGGAAAATTCATTCTGTCGTATGAGACTTTCATGTTCTGTTGGCATGCAACAAGCATCAGGTGATGGACTTGTGCAAGGTACGGTACCCATCTGCAATGCCAGAAAGACTGCTTAATGGTGTAATGTTAGAAAATGTCGACCATTTCAGATACCTTGGCAGCCACCTCTCCACAAAAGTCAGCATTGACACTGAAATACAACACCGCTTGGATTCTGCGAGTGCAGCATTCTTCCGAGTGAAGCAGAGAGTATTTGAGGATTGGGACATCCATAGGGTTACAAGGTTCTTGTTGTCCTCCCAATCTTGTTATACATCTGTGAAATGTGGACTAGTGTCTACAGATATCACACTCAACTCCTGGAATGATTCAGTGTTGCCTCCAAAAAAAATCCTGCAAATCTCTTGGGAAGGCAGGCGGACAAGTTTCCACATGCTGGAAGAAGCAAAGACCACAAACATTGAAGCAATACTCCTATGCCATCAACTCTGCTGGACTGGACATGTCCAAATGAAAGTTGACCATATAATCTGACTGGAAAACCTAAAAATGTCTAGAGAATTGTTTTATCTTGGCATCATCACCTGAAAGTTGGCCATAGAATCAGACTGGAAAACCTACAAATCCCTAGAAAGAACATATTAATCAAATCCACAAATGTGGAGGGCCAATGATACATATATCAAGAGAGTTTGGGAAAGGTTCAGTGCCTTCAATAATTCTTATAAAGTATAGTCTAAATTTCAGGTCAGATTAAGTGTTCCATTGACATGGGACCAGCACCCACTATTGCATTACATTTCTTAAAACTTTAAGGTGTTTATCCTCACCTGGGGCCTTCCATACAGCCATATAACCCAGGGCAGATCCAGACAGGCCTTTACCCCAAGAGAATCTGCATTGTAAAAACACAGATCTTCCTGGGAGCCTGTTCACACACACCCCAGAAAGCATGTACTTTCTGGGGGTGGGTGTCCAGATGCTCTCACGGGACTGGACCACAAGAACATCTGGAGGCCCTACCCCCCTTCCTTGAAGCCTCCAGACCCCTTTGAAAAGTAAAGAAAACTTACCTGGCCTCCAGTAGACTCTTGGAACAGCCCTCCCGGTGTGTAGAAATGACATACCAGGAGAGCAGGGGGGGAGCGATTTTCCTCTCCCCCCCCCCCCATTCTCTTGCCGTATAATTTCTACACATTGGGAGGGCTGTTCCAAGAGTCTACTGGAAGCCGAGTAAGTTTTCTTTACTTTTCAAAGAGGTCTGGGGGCTTTGGGGAAGGGGTGGGAATATCCACCCCTCCCCCAAAGCCCCCAGACCCCTTTGAAAAGTCTGGACTGCAGTCCAGACACCGGAAATAGTGGGTCCAAGAAGGCATGGAATAAATCCACTTTCTAATTAATTTGCTACAAACCAGAGTTTTCTTGGTTTGTAGTGAATTAATTCGGGACTGCCCAGAATGTTGTCTGGACAGCCCCTTCTTTATTGCGGGAGTCACCACAATAAAGGTACTGTCTGGATGGGCCCTAGAATATCAAGGCACAAAATCCCACAATATCTGCTTTGAACTGGATTATCTGAGTTCACACTGCCATATAACCCAGTTCAAAGCAGATAACGTGGGATTTTATACAGTTGTGTCGAAGGGGCCCAACTCTAGATACAAAATTCAAAATCAGATTATTAATATTAAGGATTCAAAGCCCTGGACCTGAGCAAACCCGAATGCATTGTTACCATTCTTTGAAAAGCCATTAATTTTTCTGCAAATTCTCATTTTTTAAAAAACAAACAAACTGAATCCCTACCCCTTCCTTACAGTTATCTTTCTCATTTTCTATTTTCCCAGCTTCCACATCTGCACTTCCAGTGCCAATTCTCCAGAATCATGGAGCAAAGAGGGCAAAATGAAGAGTTTTAGCCATCACTTTGGCCCTCCACTGGATGCTTTTGACATGCAATCACATTCTTGCATTTGCTATCAGTCTGCTTATTCTTCTGAGAGTAGTTTTGATTTGATTAGTTAATAGGCTAGATCCAGTGTCATTTCCCTTGTCTTACTGTCTTGGCTTTAATAGCCATGCCATAATTGTACACAGTGCCTTGAGCAAAACTTAATTCACTTGGACTGATTTATATCTGTGCTATGCACTGATGGGGATAGCTTTTTTGGAAATGTAATGGTGCAACAAGCTTATGCAGCCATAAAGAACTGATTGGGTTGGGTTAAGCTCAAGCTTGCATTGTGCAGGAATTAGGTGTGTGCTAATGGATTCTACAGATTCTGAATCTCTCCATTCCTTCATAAGCTGCCCTTTCTGATGTGCTAAACAGGCAGAGCATCTGTAATTATCAGATTTCATTTTATCTTGAATATCATTTGACAGCCTTAAGGTAGATAGCGGAATCTTCATAAACTAATAATGATGTGAGCAGAGGAAGAAAAGGAGAACAAATCCCATGCTCAGTCATGTAAGCATGACTCCGAAATGTAACTCAAACAAAACAATCTTTGAGCACACTCTGATTTTGAGCATAATATATAGCAATATATTTTGAATGCGGCAGATTTTATAATCAAGGGAGATGTGGATAATGCAAGCTATTGTGTGGAGTCCTATAATAAAATCGAATACATATCTGATTAGAAGTCAGCGCACGAGTTCAGTAGGATATAGTTTCAGACAGGTTTGTTTAGAATTGAAGCTGTATGGCAGTGTGATTGTACAAATGGAAACATTTCCTCTAAGAATTTTAACGTTAAGATGATTAAGCACCTGTTTGAGAGACTTCTGAAGTTACAGGTATCCATAGAGCAACATATAACTGGTGGCACAATGGGTTAAAGCACTGAGCTGCTGAACTTGTTGACTGAAAGATCGCACGTTCGAATCTCGGAAGGGGCATGAGCTCCCGCTGTCAGCCCCTGCTTCTGCCAACCTAGTAGTTTGAAACCATGCAAATGTGAGTAGATCAATAGGTACTGCTCTGGCAGGAGGTGTCTATGGACAATGCCATCTCTTTGGCTTAGAAATTGAGATGAGCACCAACCCACAGAATTGGATACAACTATACTTAATGTCAGGGTAAAACAGTTACCTTTACCTTAGAGCAACATCGGATATTAGATGTTACCATAAAAGCAAGGGCACCAGATTCCATCATATCTTGGAAGTTGAGTAGGATTAGGTCTGGTTACTACTTGGATGGGCGATGTACAAGGAATATGATGTACTATATGAAACATTCTTGTCAACTGCTGTCAAAATGGCTTTGACTGATGAATGAGAGACTTCTAAGTTATCATTTCAGCAGTTGAACATTCTTTCACTTTGAGTCCAGTCGCATCATTAGACACAACATGATTCACACTTTTTTCCCCTTTCCTCCCTAGTAGCTAGTTGAGAGTGTTATATCCCGGGTGCTTCATTTCTGTCACTAGCTCTTGTTTTATTTTGGATTGTCTCAAAGTAAAAGTCTTCACAAATGGTTTACAATGTTATTCTCTGTAGAGTGCCAGCTCCTTTGGCATTAGCTATTGTGTCACTATTTCTCTGAAAGGCCCTCCACCAGTATCGCTTATAGCCCAGCAGCTGTTCTGCACATTTAGTCTGGCTACTAGAAGTGTGTATTTTTTCGTTTGTTAAATGTGTACTTACACAAGCTGATATCTGACATGTGGGCATGGTCCATGCCAAAAACAAGAATGGTTACGTACCCAATACTTTTTGATTGTAAATCTCAGAAGCCTCTCAAAGTCAGTTTCATTTTCAGCGCAAAAAAGCAAAGCAAAGCCAAACAGGCTGCCATTCCTCTTTAAATTAATGGCCTCTCACCATTAGGAGAGGGAAAGCAGGGAGGAAGCAGAGTTCACAGGGAAAGAAAGCACAGAACTCTGGGAAATGTAGTTTGGGAAGGCAAGGAGCGCTATGGTAGAGAATGCAAAAGGCCCTGACGTAAACTACATTTCCCAGAATTCTGCTGACACCAGAAAGCTGCAATCAGGAGAGGGGAGAGATTTGTTCCTACATAGCAGCAGCCAGCCAGAGCTCCAATAAATTGTTGAATCTGCAAAGAGGAGGACTGACTGATACTTCTAGTAAGTAAATTACTGTTGGGCTGGGAAGAAATCCCTAAATGGATTGCCCTTGGGGATCACCTCCAACTCTAAGATTTTATGAAAATGTAGAATTGGTTAATACTGGTTTCTATCAATTAACATATGAGAGACATTTTGTGCCTTTAAAAAATGTTTTGTCAAAACTAAAAGAAAATCCCTAAAATCAGTAGATGTATAAATATTTCTAAAGTTTGGGGGAGGGAGGATGATTCCCTGTTATCTTATTCAAGGAGATAGCTCTTGTAGTTGGTTTTTTTAATGTTGTTTATCAAAACTTTGAAAATTCCCCAATAATCTGTGGATAAGTGAAACATTCTGGAATTAGATGGGCTAACGTGGTAAATATGTTTTACCATTGTCATTGGTTTCATCCCAATAGCTATACAAATGAGGGAGAAAGGAGCCCCTGAATTTCCTCCAATTATAATGCTTATGTGCAATTACTATAACCAAAAAGTAACAAAATTTCATTACTTCTGTTATTGTAATGAAATTTTTACTAACTATACTTTAGAAACAAAATGCCAGGACCCCCTAATTTTGAAATGTCTTTTGAAACATTTTTTTTTCAATTGCACCTGCTGTCTACTGATCAAAAATCAGGTTTGGGGGACCCTATTGATATTACATAGCTTGTTTCTTCACTGGAGCATTTGAAAAGTAGTGCCAAGATATCTTGCAGAAGAAAGCAATGGCAAACATCTCCGAATACCCCTTGTGTAACAAATTCCTATGAAATCCATGGGGTTGCCATAAGCTGAGAGGCAACTTGAATGCATATAAATAGAGAAATGACTATATAGTCAACACAAAAAAAAAATCCCAGCAAACAAATTATTTGTCTGATATTTTGTGGCTCCCTCAGAGTTGAGAATATATATCCATTTATTTTGGAGTAAAGACTCTCCCAGTCTTTGTTTCTCTCTGGAAGGCTCAGGGTTCATGGAGAATGGCAATTGTGGGCAGAATCGAAGCCAGTCATGGGTGGGTTCAGAGGCAAAATGTAGATGAACCCTCTAATTCTTCTGTCAATCTTTCCTCCCCCCTCCTCCTCCTGCTCCTCTTCCTCCTTCTACTCCTCCTCCTCCTCATCATCATCATCCTCATCCTCATCATCATCTTCTAGGTTACTTGCTGCATTTTCTTGCATTGTTCGCATTAGCTGAGTCTGCTTAGAATAATTTTCTAACTGGATTGAGTGCACTGACTTTCTTTTTGTCAAAACCCTCTGGGCAGTTGATTTTGGCTGGTAGGGAAAGGGCCATGTGCAAATAAACAAAAACATCATTGGATGCCTCTTGGGAGCTTGTTTTATATGTATTCACTGTTATCGGGCCAAACACATGTAAACAATATGAATGATCCCCAAGCTAGCTTTCAACCAAAATGTATTGCCACCATACAGTAATTGCTGCATAAACAGTCAGTTGTAAAAATATAAAAGGAGAAAATGCTTGCCTTTTCTTCTTCTCTCTATCCCACCTACCCCATCTGAGAAGGATAGAGCCTTATTAGTGGCTGCGCCCAGGTTCTGAAAGGCTAGGAAAGGACAGGACAACAAATCCTGGCAACAGATGAGATTTGGGTTGTTGTAGGTTTTTCCGGGCTATATGACCATGTTCTGGAGGCAATTTTTCTCCTGACGTTTCGCCTGCATCTATGGCAAGCATCCTCAGAGGTAGTGAGGATGCTTGCCATAGATGCAGGCGAAACGTCAGGAGAAAAAATGCCTCCAGAACATGGCCATATAGCCCGGAAAAACCTACAACAACCCAGTGATTCCGGCCATGAAAGCCTTCGACAATACAGATGAGATTTTGTTGTTTCAATATGTCTTTGGAAAAAATTATTATGGGGAACTGAAGAATGCATTCTTAATAATATGTGATAGTATCCATATTCCTTCAGTGGATATGTTTTAAATGCTTTTAATTCTAGTTATCATTCCACGTGTTTTAATAATATGAGCTTTCATATATAGCCTGTTCTAATTTCTGTAAGTCCTCTTGGAGAGCTTGCATGGATGGATGGAAAGACGGAAATGTAGAAATCTTTTTTATGCCACAGATTATTTGCTTCATTTCTCAATTCTGTCTTGTGCAGTTCCTACATTGTGCTTGCAAATCTACACTGACACAACAACATGGTACTGTTCACATGAATACTCATGCTGTACAACCAGTTACATATCTGAAACGTAGCTGTTTGTTGTCCTGTTTTCAATAGGGGAGAGATAGGGGCTATTTCCACAATCCCAGTGAAGGTACACTGATGGACTGAGGAGCAATTACAGATTCAAGAATGTTTGACTACATGGCTAGTCCCAACTAGATGATAATGATGATGATGATGATTTAGAATAGATCAATAGAATCAATTTTTGAATGGTAAGCCAACCCATAAGTACATCTATTTGATTCAATTGCTCTTTATTTCTAACAACTGAATTTAGATCGATGTGAAATGGTTACACATGGGAACCTCCACTTATTTAACCATTAACTCAATCCATGCATTGCAAAATGGCAAATACTTAGAAACGAATGTGGTCATTGCTTATAGTCAACACAGATTTATCCAAAAAAAAGTCATACCAGACTAATCTGATATCTTTTTTTGATAGAATTGCAAGCTGGGTAGATGCAGGGAATGCCGTGGATGTAGCGTATCTGGATTTCAGGAAGGCCTTCAACAAGGTCCCCCATGACCTTCTGGCAAAGAAGTCAGTCCAATGTGGGCTAGGCAAAACTACAGTTCGGTGGATCTGTAATTGGCTAAGCAAACCAAAAGGATGCTCACCAATGCTTCCTCTTCATCCTGGAAGAAGGGACAAGTGGAGTGCCGCAGGGTTCCGTCCTGGGCCCAGTACTGTCCTACATCTTTATTAATGACTTAGATGAAGGGTTAGAAGGCATGATCATCAAGTTTGCAGATGACACCAAATTGGGAGGGATAGCCAATATCCTAGAAAATAGGAACAGAATTAAAAATGATCTTAACAGATTACAGACATGGGCCAGAACTAACAAAATGAAGTTCAACAGTAACAAATGCAAGATACTCCACTTAGGCAGAAAAAAATGAAATGCAAAGGTACAGAATGGGGGACGCCTGGCTTGACTGCAGTACATGTGAAAAAGATCTTGGAGTCCTCATAAACAACAAGTTAAACATAAGCTACCAATGTCATGCTGCAGCAAAAAAAAGCCAATGGGATTTTAGCATGCATGAATAGGAGAATAGTGTCTAGATCCAGGGAAGTCATGCTACCCCTCTATTCTGCCTTGGTCAGACCACACCTGGAATACTGTGTCCAGTTCTTGGCACCGCAATTGAAGGGAGATGTTGACAGGCTGGAAAGTGTCCAGAGGAGGGTGACTAAAACGATCAAGGGTCTGGAGAACAAGCACTATGAGGAGCAGCTTAAAGAGCTGGGCATGTTTAGCCTGAAGAAAAGAAGGCTGAGAGGAGACATGATGTGGGCCATGTATACATATGTGAGTGGAAGTCATACTGAGGAGGGAACAAGCTTGTTTTCTGCTGCCCTGGAGACTAGGGCGCGGAACAATGGCTTCAAACTACAGGAAAGGAAATTCCACCTGAACATTAGTTAGAACTTCCTCACTGTGAGAGCTGTTCAACAGTGGAACTCTCTGCCCTGGAGTGTGATGGAGGCTCCTTCTTTAGAGGCTGTTAAACAGAGTCTTGATGGTCATCTGTCAGCGGTACTTTGAATGCGATTTTCCTGCTTCTTGGCAGGGGGTTGGACTGGATGGCCCACAAGGTCTCTTCCAACTCAAGGATTCTGATTCTATGATTCTAAGATAGCAGTCTGAAAATTAAAGAGAAACTATTTATTTATTTATTTATTTATTTATTTCAAGCATTTCTACCCCGCCCTTCCCAACCCCCTAGGGGGGACTCAGGGTGGCTTACAACCAGCACAATTCGGTGCCAACAATTCAATATAGTAAAATATATAACAGCAACAATTATAAATAGTTAAAAGCATTCAATTAATACAATAACAACTAAGAAAAAGAAAAAGAAAAGCTACATACATATCACCGTGGTAAGGAAGACCATTACCCTGTTATGTATTTGGGTACATATTCAATCTGCTGTGGAGAAACCAACTTTTGACTAGTCTTCTGTTTTTTTCTTTTATCATTCTTTATTTCTGACTTGGGAACCTGAGTTCCACCACTGCAACCTGGTCTAGACACCTCTGCTAATAAAGGTCATTTTAAAATAATTACCTTTCAAAGGAAGAATTGCTCTTTATAGAGAAGGACATAAGGACACTGTGAACTTGGTGCCTGCTGTGGAGTGTCAAGAATTGTGATTTAAACTGTGTGGGCATAATGTCAAAAACGAGATAATAATTATGTTAGGTTCTGGATCTGGATTTGACTGAAATCCAGCCCAGAAGTGAAACGTCCAATTTATTTGGACAGTCCACCACATCTGACCCTCTAAATATGAACTGGCTGAGCCTAATTGGAATGCAATGTGATTGCTTTTCATTTCCTGTTAAAATTTCTTAACTTACTCAAAACTTGGCATTTTGCTCTAACTATGTCTATTAAGGAGCCCATTATTACATATTACATTTATATTTCATAACATCTCCTGATGTACTCATGAATAAGCGGCCACATAATCCAACACATTCACTCTCTCCATAAGAGGTTTTCAAGGAGCCTAGTGCCAAAAACACTTTCAGGTTCAGAAAAGCAAATCTAGTCCGTCTGACCTCTTTCCTGCAAGATTGTCAAGAAGAGTTGGCTTCAGAATTAATCGTACTCAGAATAAACCCTTTGGAACTTGTTAGTCATGACTCTGTTTAAGGCTAAATCCAACCTTTACTTTTAAAACAGTGGAATTAAGTTCCCATGAGTGAGCTGAACTGCATGTCCTGAGCATTTTCTTAAAAATCTGCTTCTCTTCCCTGTTATTTCAGAATTTCATGTATTTGTATCAAGGTCACAGTCATACACAAAACTGCAACAGCTTTCCTCTTACAGAGAAAACTGCAAGTATACTCTTATAAAGAAGACAAGCAGGACTTCTCTTGGTTTCCAAAGAAAGAAACATTACTATTTTGGGTTGTAATCGGATAACAATTTATTTGGAAACAAGCCCCCATGGAATGTAATGGAGCTTATTTCTGAGTAAATATGTACAGAAAGGCACCAAAAAGGATGTCATTCTAATACAAGCTTCCACACTAAATTCCACAGATACATATGTCAGAAAGTTCATCTCTTACAGGAGATGCAATGATATGGCTGCCTTGAAAATGTACTGTGTGCGGCAAATTACAGCCAGACTTAAATTAGCCATGACTTACTTGTCTCATTGATTTCAGTGGATCTACTCTAATGATGACAAAGTCTGTCTGGATCCTGCTCAGGATGACATTGTGTCCTAGTTATCCTCATAGGTGCTTTCCTCGCAGATCTCTGAATGGCAACTTAGGCTGATAACTGTCAACCAATTGTGCGAAAAACATCATAACTAATAAATGTCACTTAATGGGGGGAACAGATGCTGAATGGCTGCATAACCAGCAATGTATTTAAATGCTATTAATATTTATAATGGAGTCATTCAGAAGCCATCAGCACAATTCTGGAATGTGTTTTTGCCCAAGGCATTTCTTTTCTCTACACTCAGCTTGCTGCCCCAAAGCATTGAAACCCAGTTCTTCTATTGCTAAAGTCACACTAGTCATTGCCATGGTGGTCCAGACCACCAAATGTGACAGCAAGTAAGGCAAACAGTTAAAATGATACTTATGTGGGTTTACATGATACATTCTAGCCAGTGAATTTGGATTTTCTTCTCTGTGGCATTGATAATTCTGCAAAATATCACAAGCAGAATAAATTATGCAGATTATCTAGATCTGTACAAGACTTTGTTGCATCTAGACTTTAGAGCATTGATTCCAATGATCTCAAACTAAACAAGATGAGTAATGGCCCAGGAGGGATATAAATAATCAATAGAACATCTGAAGATTTTGCAATTCAATTCTCCCGGCAATGGTGTTTAATATTTACACACAAATCTTCATCTTTCTCGGGGTATTAGTCAGATGTTTAATGCCATTTTGATAAAGTGCTGTGGGGTTTGCCCTAGTTTATAAGATCCTTGGAGTTGGCGTTGTTTTCTTCTTTCTTTCTCTCCTACAAAAATATTATGAGAAACTTCTAGGTTATATTTAGCTTCCAGCTAAGATCTTGAGGTCCAAGAAAAACATAAAGACATCCCAATGTCACTGACTGGAGACAAATAACAGGTGTTAAGAGCTCTGAAGGTGAGAAAGTAAAGACATATTTTGGCATGAAGCAAGCACTCTTTTTTATTTGTCCTATTGTCATTTCTGTGTCTAACAGTCTTTGCAGGTTTTTACATTTGGTTACATTTGTTCATTATTGCATACAATGGCTAAGAACCTATTTTGTTTGCATCATGTAACTCTACATCCATATAGCTATACGATAGTTGTTAGCATAACCCTTCTTCTGAAAACTAACTGTACAACTAAATATGTATTTTCCAATATCCTTGTGCACAATGGAAACTGCATAGTGGCTGTTTGCGATCCCAGGGCCCTTCTACACAGCCCTATATCTCAGAATATCAAGGCAGAAAATCCCACAGTATCTGCTTTGGGCTATCTGAGTCCACATTGCCATATATTTCAGTTAAAGCAGACAATGTAGGATTTTATTCAGCTGTGTGAAAGGGTCTCCAATGAAATATGTGGTATGATGAGGGCACAGATTAATAGTTATACACTACCCAACTCTATGTGACTGTGAAATCACTTGTGGAACCAGTGATATCACAATATACACAATATGCATTCAAAAATTTAATACATGCATTGCACAACAACCCAAAAAAATTCCATTATATGTTCAAGGAATCTTCTACAGGTATATTTAACACCAACATAATTTCAAATGTAATGCCTGAGGTTATCCTCATCAGATTCATAACTTTGAGATGTAGCTATGTCCCAACAGAACTACAACTCTTCTAGTAAATTGTGATTATTCATTTTGGCATGTTCTGTACAGTGTCGTGTGGTGCAATTTGTTTATTTATTTGTATTTTAGTTATTTTCCCATTTATCCCATATGGATTTCAAAACAATGGAAGTTCCTATTGTGCAACAAATCACATAGCACTCTAGTGTCTAATGTTCAATAGTTCAATAACAACTCTATGCTTACTGGGTAGTGGACAGTAGGCACAATGGCCACGATATTGGTTCTATTTGCACAACAAATCTGAGACATAGCTACAAATTTATTTCCCTTTTGAGAATATGAGCATTTCACAAAGTTTATATGATCTTAAATCAGTGTACAGTGATATAAATACTTACCAAGCTGCCAGCCAATGCTTTCTCTCACTTCTTCATATGTATACATAGCAGTCTGCCAAGAAAGCCCCATGATAAGGTAGCCTTAGGGTCACCATTCATGAGTCATAAATGACTTGAAGGCACACAATAGCAACAGTGATGTGCCTTTTTGTGAATAAAATGGTACACTGAAGGAACTGGTAAACAAAGATCCAAAAGTGTGTACCATCCAGAAACTCCAAATATATCTGAAAACCAAATATATCTTTAAAAGTACAACCACACATGTAAAGGAACTTACATGTCAGCAAAACATCAACAAGATTATGGTTTCCTTCATTTTTTCCCCAATCTAGCATTCATCCTCCAAAATGGCCAAAAATGAAATCAAAATTATGTTATATCACCTCCAGTTTTAGCATGGTAGTGCAGTGTTGTCAACCAGAGATGTAGACAAATTAAAAATGGGTCATATCCTAGTGCATTTGATCGCCCCTGTCAAGAAAAAGCTAGAGATGGTGATAGGTTCATACAGTCACTGAATGCAACATAAAGTGAGGTGTACTGTAGTATAAAACACCTTCAAGCCGTTTAATTCAGAGTACCCTATTAAATATAGAGATTGCTTTGTACTGGGTAGATTGGGTGCATTGCAGCTGGCATTTCCGGGAATAAGGCTGCAAAAAAACCAGAAGTGCTGAGCGATTTGACCCAATGCTTACAGGAACTTGTAAGAGCAATTTACAGTCACACAGTGTCTTTTCTTTTATTTTGAGGGAGTCCAAAAACAGCTCTATAAATATTTACATACGATGCACTCATGCCTAAAGAATTTATTAAAAGGTTCACTTAAATAAGTAATTACTCCAATACTCTATTGTCTGCATTCTTCTATTCCTGTATGAATGTATTTGTATGGATGTACCGCAAATACATTATTCTGTCTTTGCTATCCAGTTGGAACTCTTGGATAATTTAAGAATATTGTCAAGGGTTTTTATACAATTGCCAGCAAATAGCTTTATGATAGAAGTAAACAATACAAATACAGTGAATTTGGGTTTTAAAATATATTATCTATTCTTTTGCAAGCTTACTCAGAGTAACCATTCCGGAATTTAATAGCATGTTAATGCCAACCAATTGTATGTAGGACGTGCTCTCTCTACAAATACTTGCTGTGAATGCAAATTCAAAATGGTGCCGATTGACCTTGTTTGTAGTGATAAATCTATATGCCACATTTTTCAAGGTAGAAGTTACAAAATATCACCCAGCACTTCAGCATATTCTCTTTGCAATGTGAAGAAATGTATAGAAGTGCACACATAGAGGACATCTGGTCATCCTATCTGACATAAACTGCAACAGCTGTTTGAATGTCATAGTTGTATTGAAGAAGTATATAAGATTTGTCACATTGGATCAGATTAATGGTACCTGTACCAGATGTTTCAAAGGATGCTGGATAACTCTCCTAGTAAGCAACTATGAAAAAAATGATGGGCAAACTTTCATGCCTAATCTATAACTAGACCTTGTTATCTGTATCTATTTAAGAGCTATGCTAACCTAATGAAAACTACATTTCTTTTGAGATGTAGAACATATTACTTTGTATATATGCAGATCCTACCCTGCCTTCCTTCAAAAGCATTTCCATTCCTTTGGCTTTCACAATATTGTCAGCTACTGTTGGCAGCTTCTTAAAGTAGTAGGCTGTTACTAGAGTCCCATGGATTAATCCCAGGTAGAGAAGTTGTTATTCTATGAAGATGACATCAGTTTATGGAGAACCAGTGAATGGGGACCTCTAAGATCCATATTCATAAACATTTCTGCTTAGGTCTTGCAAACTGAGACTTGAGTCTTTTTTGATAGAATCAATCCACATCTAGTGTGGTTTCAGCTAAAGAAAACCCAGCGGAATCAGTGGCTGGTAATGAATAAACAGATAGATAAATTGCATTGATTCAATGGGTCTAGTCAGGAATAACAAAATGATTTAGGTCCTTAAGTGAAGGAAATGATGAAATAAGTTATTTAATTTGTTATTATCTTTTAGTGTCAGGTATGGAGATAGTTGTTTGTTAGAGTCTTTGCCTCACATGCACAAAAATCTCCCTGGCTTTGGGTACCGTGCAAGGTTATCCGAGCTCACATGGAGAAATATTCTGAGGTGGTCCTGTGGCAAAGCTGAGATAGCTCTGGTTTCAACCAACTAAACCTTAAAAACAGATTGTGTTACAACTCGATTTCCCTTTCTCAAAATATGATACCTTTTTGGACCCATTACAACATTGGATTTCAAGGCTGATAGCTCCTCTGAATTCTGAACTGTTATTTCAGCCATGTTTAAACTCCTGAAATGAGTAAGTGGTACACATATGAAAGATGGTCCTATCTTTTAATCTCTGTGGTGTGTTTCAAAGTATAGGAACACAAGGGGGAATCTAACATACCCCTTGGCATCTCCAGCTTAGTCTGGGGAAAACTTCTGTGAAAGGTGCTGCTAGTGAGCAAGTTTACCAATGGTCTGAGTCAGAATGTGGACAAAGTAACATTTTGGATGCAATTACTTCAGAAGAATTACCACAAAGACACTGTTATCTCTGCCTCACTAACTTCTCAGGCTTCTTTGGTGGGAACAAATGAGAGGACCTTTTCACTGGCTACTCCAAAACTTTGGATGTCCCCCACTTAGAGAGGGTAGGATGGCTATCTCCCTACTCTCCTGCCATTAAGTAAAAACACTCTTCTTCTATTAGGTCTTTAGACATGAACTCTGGTGGCTTTTAATGATGTGCTATGCTGTTTTGTTGAAAATATGGACTTTTAATTCATTTTATAAATATAAAAGCTAATTTATACTTTGGATTAGTTTTGTATAAATCTGTATTGCTTTTCATACATTGCAATATACTTTGTGTATCATTACTGGGGGAAAGGCGGGCTATAAATAAATAAAATCGTCATTGTCATCGTCATCTGCCAGCCAATATGCTGCTGACTATGATGAGGGGGATTCTAAGACATGCCTTCCAAAAATATACTTTCTCAAGCACTGGTTTCAATATGAGACAGCTTCCTACATTCCGTTTTCCTATAATAGCAGCATAATGGAAGTGAGGGGGCAGAGTGGTGAGTCACACAAAAAATGGAAGCAAAAAAAACTAAGGGCACAGTGACCCAAATTGCACAACCTGCCCTGAGATAGTCTTGAAATGCATTCCATGAGTTCTCTCAGTGATCACAAATCACTTTGTATGTGATCTCCAACCAGTACCCTGGGTCAGTGGGTTGACACTCACTTGAAAGGAAGAATGTATGTTTATCCATCCGTTTCCCTTGGCATAGCATTAGATGCTCTCCTTTGACATCTTGCCATCTGTGCTGCCAAGGCCTATGTTCCATGCGGAGGCTGGTACACGTCTGCATAGTGACAACATTTTCATCATGGTAGCATCTCCAAATAAAGGCAAGCTGGTCCCTCTTGATCATAGAGCTATATTTAGTCAAAGTCATCGTTTCTTCCTCACCAACTGCCTGCTCCCACCTTCTCTAACAATATGAGCTAGCATGATGAACTATTTATATTAGAACAGCATGTGCAATATGCCACAGGAGATGTGGCGTGGCATCACAAACACATATGCTTCAACTGCGTACTTTCTTCTTGCCTCTTACCTGTGACCTCTGTTGAAGGGGATATGATTACTCATTATGTTGTCATTTTGGAAAGGAACAGAGCTTGGACAGAGTAGCTGGTAGCTGAAATAAAGCCAGAAACAAATAGGGTAGGTGGGAAGATTTCAGGAAACCTTTCTAATATATATTGTGTCAAAATATTTGAATTGTAGAGTACAATCCTAAGCACACTTATGCATAAGTTGAGCTACAAATTAACATCGTTTATGCAATTTCCAAGACATGCATGTGTATGATTGCAGTCTTAGGAAAGATCTGAAAGTGACAAAATGTGGAATCATAAAATAATTCTCAAATGAATATATATATATATATATATATATATATATATATATGGTAATCACTGTATATACTTATATATAAGTCTAGAAATATGAATTTAACATTGACCTTAAAAACTTTGTCAACTTATCCACATGTCTATGCAAGTACTGTTCCTTAACTCTAATTTAAAAAGCACCTGTGAGTAGTATAGTGAAAAGTGAGAATTGAGTCCATCCCAGGAGAACCTAAAAATAAGTTCTTGTTACCTCTATTATCTTTGCCATGGCAGTGGTGGTTGTGGCCAGGGATACCTCATACTTTCCTTTCTCTGCAGAATGGCCTCAGCTTATCCAAAATTTTTACACCAATTCCTGCCATCCACTTAAGCATGAAGTTGACTTATACACAAGGATATATGGCAGTTAAGTATCAAAGAAGTAATTCTTTTTGACCTGAGCCCAACCCCAAAACTGACAGAAACGTCATTCAACCACGCTCTATTCCTCCATAAAAAAATCTCCTTCTTTCCATTCAGCTGATGTCCAGTAAAGTAGGGGGTAGAGTTATGATCTGACAGAAGTGATGATCTGACAGGCATTACTTTCAATTTCTTATATGAAAAACAGGTAATTGCTTACTGTCATCTCTTTACAAGATATTATGTCTCTGCCCACTTGGACAATCAATAGATCATAAGTTCATAGGGCAAAGAAGTAGGAGGTGTGTAAAGCCCATCTAATCATTTGCCTATTCTCTAGATAGAGGACACAGCATGAACATGGAGCTATTACGACATGACTTTTTAAAAAACTCTCATGCACAATGACCTGAATAAAAATTCAATTGAATGAGTTGTGGTACATTTCCACACCTCATTGAGAATTCCAATGTATTGTGGTTAGCAGTGGGATTAGCACTGTCATCAGGATTAGTGATTGCTACACACGTCTTGTATTTCCTGACCCCAATAAGAATTTCAATGTTTTCCCAAAAGTGGCCAACCCACTAACAACCCATATATTTCATTCTAGTTCTGTGTGTCACAGTTCATGGAACAAAAAGCATGGGATTACCCCCTCCCCAGTATATGACATTGACTACTGCAGAAAAAAGTGCTTCAGTGTTGTTTAACAGTTTTTCAACTAAGTAAAGTTGTCTTAAAACTTCAATTTAAAAAGCAATGAAGTGTTTGCAATGTATGTCTACATGTGCAGATATTGCAACAAAACATGATTTTGGGGCAAGAATGGAAATTTAGCAGTCCACCAATTTTATTGAAGTACAAATGTATCCAACCACTCAGAGCAATATTCCCCAGGAGAACATGGAGAGAGCTTTCTCTGCAGGGGCAGCTCAGATTTGGAACACCTTATGCATCAGAAGATCTAATAAATTCCTAGAAAGGATGCTTCTTTTACAATCTCTAAGTCTTCCAAGAAAACTCTATGGTATGTCTATGGTATGTTAAGACCAGAAATGAAGTAATTTAATGCCATTCATACAAGGTTTCACATAATTGTAGTTATCCTGGGAACAAACCCCCTATGGGTGTTTTTAAATAAATAAACTCTCACCATTCCTCACCATTGGCTATGATGACTAGGGCTGTTGAAAGTTGCAGTCCAACAAATCAGGAAGCCGATACCACTACATGCCTGCTCTGGGGAAATAAAGTCCCTTATCATGGTGATAGGTAAACAACAGCTACATATTTAAAGAGCTGTTTTCCATATTTTCTCCAACATCATTGCCAATAGACGCTGCTTAAATGGAGTCAGCTTCTTTTACAGCATTTTCACACATCTGCCCATTCTCCAAAAGCAACGTAGGTTCATCAGAGTAGTGATCTGTTTGGGCATTTGAAGGTCTCTTTTCAAATGTGGAATGTTATTAAGAGCAACCTCAACTGGCATTTACACCATTTTTGCAATTGGGGGCAATGATTTCTAACACATAAAGGGTTACATGAAAGGTGGTCCCTCATTAGGGTCATGAAAAAGCAGAAGAGGCCCTACAATTGCAGATTACCTGCAGGAGAAGTTCAGACACTTCAACCAGTTTCTTTCTAACTTTCGAAGCCTAGGACTATGATTACATCGATTGGAGAGATTCTTGCACCTGGATTAGATTTAATGGAGCCACAATCAAACAGGCAGGCAGCGTGTGTGCTAGATTTCAGGCAGTCAATTACACACACTGTGAACCAAATTGTCTCTAGAAATTTTCTTTGCAAACTATCAGATGCTTTGGTGACCTCCATCAACCTTCATGGTTGTTATAGACTGAAAATAAGAGATGCCATTTTGGCTGGGAAATGAAAGGGAGAGGAAACTGGTCCATCTGCCGTTGTCTGATGTAACTCAAATGATATAGCAATTGGGAAAGGATGGGGGGTTTTTTAAAAAAAGAGGGGGGGGAGAAGAACGAGATGTTTTCTCATATATAGAAAAGGGCAACTAATTTTTGAAACTCTAAAAGGTAAATATTTGTCTGAAACCAACTTTTATTTTCTCAAATATTTGACAGGAGCATGCTGTACACTTCTGCAAGGAGTCTAGTCATCTGTGCAGATTGACTTTTGGAGTGTAAAATAAACCTTTACTTAACAGACATCAAGGCTGTAGCTTTCTGATATAATGACAGTTACGTGTATGTGTGTGTTTTAAGTCTGTTGGTTGCTGCAGTTTCTCTGTGGTAAGAATAAAGTTTTTGGTGCCAACTCTTCAGAAAATGACAACATGATTATTAACAATTGAATGAAGTCTAGAAAGTGAGGGAGGAGTGAAAAAACACCCAGCACTTTTGTGTATGACTAGAAATCATAAAGGGCTTGATAATCTAGTCACTTTGAAAAGATGAAGGTGATGCTCCCTGTCTGAGCATGTTTTGGTATATCTGATGCCTTGGCTAAGGAATCAGCAGTGGTTGTTTTTCCCCCTTTGGGCACACTTTTCTGAACATCCAGTCTTTGATACCTACATACTTTACATGCTCCCTAGGAGTTTGGGGAATGTTTATGCTGAACTAGGGAGGCAATGCTTTAATGGGGTGCCCTAAACATTCTGTTGAGAGGCAGTGTCATGTCATGATGTAAAAAAAAAACCTGTCAAAATATGTTAGAAAATGTGCTTTTAAAAAATGACAATAATACATCAGGGAGTATGATAACTTCATGTTTTCTGCATCTGCTGCCCAAAACATTTTTCTATCTGAAGAGGAACAGAAAATGGAATTCTCTCTGGGTGCATCTGCACTGGAAAATTAATGCAGCATGACACCACTTTAATTGCCATGGCTCAGTGCCATGAAATCATGGGAGCTGTAGTTTTACAAGGCCTTTAACCTTCTCTGACAAAGAGTACTTATGCTTCACCAAACTATAATTTGAGAATTTCATAGTACAGAGTTATGCAGTTAAATTGGTGTCAAACTGCAATAATTCTACAGTAGATGAATCCTCTATTCATCTCTTATACACACAGAGTGGGTGGTGGCGGGAGGAGGGGGAATCGAAAGGCCACCAAGTAATTTTGGCAAATTATGTCAAAACATCTTCAGGGCCCTTCCAGACAGTCCCTAGATCCAAGGATCTGCTTCTGGGTTTTCTGTTTATCTCAGATTATCTGGCAGTGTGGACTCATATAATCCAATTTAAAGCAGAAAACCTAGGATCAGATCCCAGAATATAGGGCCTGTCTGGAAGGGCCCTCCATTTCTCTCCTCATCCCTTGTAGTAGAACTATATGAATGTCCACCTTTTGTTTGTTCTTAGGTGCCATCAGGTGACTTCAATTTATCATGACCTTATGAATGAGAGGCCTCCAAGTCACTCTGCTAAAAATAGTCTTGTATATTCCGGGTCATGGCTTCCCATCTGCAATGTGGTCTTCCTCTTCTTCTACCTTTATTAAGCACCATTGTCTTACCTTTTCTCACGAGTCACATCTTCTCATGATATGACCAAAGTACAACAGTCTCAGTTTTTGTCCTTTCATGACCATGAAAATTTGCTTCCTGTGGAAGATGCCTCATTTTGCCTACTTGATAGAAACAGGTCTGTGAGGAACTGAAATTTGTCCTCCTGTTATTTTCCATGACACAATGTGCCTTCTTCAAGCCTTTTAGCACTGCTAAGGAGTTGTGTTCCCATTCAAGAAGGCTAATGGCCAAGGTTTGTTGTTCTCAAACTCTGAGAAAGAACTGAAGTAAGGAACATTCATCTTTTCTTTTCGCTGATGTTCACCAAATGTTTCAGTGGAGTAAGTGAAATGCAACAGTTGTTCCCCACTATGTTAATTACCCAAGACTGTTAAACATTGACTTGTCCTTTGTTACATCTAAGAAGAGATCCAGACTTAATTCACATGCCCACTGTTTGGTTTTGGACTTCAGAGGAGGAGGAGGAGGCTTTTTTGCTGACCCTAATTTTGTTGGCTTGTAGTGTAAATAGACACTTGTGTCATGGGTCTGGTAACCTTGTTAGTATTCTACCATATTTAACCATTTGGATACTTTTACAATTGTTTGGGTATTTCTGTACTGGTCTTCTTCCCTAAGACAAAACTGTGCTATGAAGAATCAAGTGACAACAATAAAGACTTATTTTCCCTTATATTTTGCCATAGCTTGGGAATGTTAGTGTTAAAGTAGACACTAGGGCTATGCAAAAATACGTCTGTGGGTTGGAAGTTGGAAGTATTTTGTTAAATCTGTACTTACAATATGATTTTAGAAGCTGGAGCTGCACCTCCATAGACCAAAAATTATTGAAAACACCAATTTTCGATGTTTTTGGAAGAAGTTCATTAGGGTTGCCTCCATGAGTCAGCATGTTTTTGAGTGCAAGCAAACTTTCCTGGGAGGTGCAGCCAAAATACTCTATTACATGCTCTCCTCAGCCTATAGGGCTGAGGGAGAGGGGAAGACAGGGGTGAGCCCAGGAGTTTTGCAAACATTTTGCAATTGGAGCAGCAGCCAGCCATGTGCCTCCTCCTGTCATTCTGAGAGGGAAATGGCTGTGTGCATGGGGCCATGGAAACTTGCTCTGCACATGGAGAGAAACCATGGCCCCTGCAAAGCCTCCCTTCAGCCGCTTTGAAGGGGCTTTTCCTCATCACAGAAGCATGTTGGTGTTCTGGGGTTCCTCCAATTATTATTACTATTATTATTATTATTATTATTATTATTATTATTATTATTATTGCAAAGGTTGGATGGATTGCCATCAATTGGGAGTGCTTTGGATTGTGCTTTTTCTGCATGGCAAAATGGGATAGGACTGGATGGCCTCTGAGGTTGCTTTAGCCCCAGAAATGTTCCCATTGGCACAAATGGACAGATTAACTAAATTAACTAAACAAAATATTATTGAGAGTTGGGTGTTTCTCAATCGAAATGAACAAACTGGACCCCTTAAGATATTTTAGAAATGATTGGCCAACCCCCCCCCCCCCCCCACCACCACCACCACCACTACCACAAAAAAAAGTAGTAATGAGTACTGAAACATTTTTTTCATTGATTGCACAGGGCCTAGTAGACACTTTGATGTGGATATAAATTCAGAAACAAAAGTGTTATTTGTAATTGTTGAACTGCATATTGAAAAATGGGCTCATAACATTAATTGTAAATAACACATTAGTGACATGTCACTGTTAGGTTCTTTAAAATCCCAATTAAATAGCCAAAAATGGCTCAATCTCTTCCAACAAAAAAAAAAACACAAGTTTAGCATGACATATTAATCATTATTCAGACTGCTAAGGCTGTTGGTGTTAAAATGAGTCAAAGAATTACTTTTAAAATTGTCATTAAAATTAAATTTTATTCTGTACTCTTTTTTACTATTAAAATAGCACTGTGGGTAAGTTGGTAAGGGTCAGGACCCCTGGAATGGAATGAGAGGATTAATCCTTTGTACTCGTACTGGTCTATTTGTGAAAATCTACTGTAGTTGCTAGTTGCATGGAGAGAAGTTTCCATTAGCACAAATTGTGAACAGGCTCAAAGAAAAAGTACCGATAATCTACATTGGCTACTTAGTTATGAATACATGACAAAGTAACACTCCTGGCCCAACAACCCCACCGAGCCCACTTTAATAGCATCTGTTAAGATGCTGATTAGGGTGCAAGAAAGATGATGTTTCCAGTCACCTCTGGCCAACATGTTAGGTTGTAAAAAGTCAAAAGCACAAGCCCTGTCATAGTTCCTCTTTGGAGCCTCACTCACTGGTGAGTGCAACCTGGACACCTCCATGTTCAAGAAGTCATGCCCTGATCAGCAGGTGAATGGATTCCCTTCATTGATTGTGGAAGTTGGCTCTCATGGTGGGCTGGGGAGGAATTTTCAGTTGTAGCAACAGTGCCACTATTGTCACTTCATAGACTTATTAAACATTGAGCAGTTAAGGATCTGTAACACTCAAGGTTATGAATATGTCCTTACTGAATATGGAGCAGGTGTGAATTCATCACACTCTAGGTTACAAATCCATAACTGCGACACTAAATGCCAGCCAAGATCAGTTGAGTCAACTTCATAGCACTTGCTAATCTGGACCACTGGTAGAAATCAGGGTCATCTTGCTGATGGCATTGTGCCTCTTAAATTTCTTCTAGAGACAAAGGATTCTTCTCTGCAGGACTAGTATTCTTTCTAGAAATACAGCAGTAATAGCAACTCTGGATGTTGGGAGTGGGGAGGATTGTAAAATGAAACAGGGATTCACATATGGCATACATACTGTGTGTTGCCTATATCAGTCTCTAGACTGATCTTTCCCAATCCAAGTCCCTCCAGACATTTTACAGTGCTCTCATTATTACCGGACTACATAGGCAATGAAGCAATAACAGCTGTATTTTGACAGCTCTCGAGGATTTGTTATTATGAACATGACTGTCAGTGAATGAAGGAGACCTCCCCATCCCTATCAACTGGAACCTAGCATTATTATTATTTTTAGCTGGAAATGTCAGAGATTGAACCAGGGAATCTTTGCTCACAAAGTGTGTGTTCTACCTCTGGAGTGTGATCTCACTTATATACATGCTAGCACCATTCAATCATGTTGGGAAAGCTCACAGTGTTGAATAAAATGGTTCCTACCTGTTCTTGTTCCTGTTTTGACATGCATTGCTGCCCTAGGCAGATACAAATCATGTTTGCCTCGAAAATAAATTTGCTCAACTCACATGAGTCCACAATTAGAATAATTGCTCACATACAGTTTCAAGATACCTGTAGAAGCTGAATTTGTGTTGGAGAAAACAAGCATCCGGATCTATCTTTTGAAATAGTCTGAACACATTGGCAGTTGCAGAAACTTTTGTTCAGAGAATGGTCAGAATCTCATCCTGCACCAATAAAATCATGCTTCTTGGAGGCTTAGGGTAGAGAAATTAGCTTTTCAATAGGACACCGTAATGTGCACAACTATTCTCAGATCCAATGGTAGATTGCTGCCTGAAAAAGAAAAGTTCTACATGGGGAAATGTTTTCTCTCCCCTGTAATCAATTATATTAAATTCCCTCTTCTGCCAGAGTATGATTCAGAGGATTATTAACACAAGGGTGGTGGTGTGAAATAGTTGTGATCTACATGATGTCCTTCCACCCTTACAAGTCACAGCAATTGTGTTCAGACACAATTTAACTGTGCAGAGACAATATAACAGACCTGGAGAAAAAGCAGAATGACTGGACAATGCTATTGGACAATGTTTTTAACAAGGAGACTTAAACTGATACATGTTTTTCTTGATATTGTTGTTTTATCTGGTTTTATATTTAATTAACTGTTTTTATCATATTTTATGTTTTTGATGCTGACTGTACACCTCCCCGAGATGCCTGTGGGCTGAGAGGGGCAGTATATAAATATAGTAAATAAATTAAATAAATTAATAAAATAAATAATAAATTCATGACCTGATAGGATTCTATCAGGTCATGATTTTATTCCTAGCAATAGGAATATATGTACTTAGCTAAACTGGTCCTTGGAAGATATAATTGTAGTCCACCACAACACTACAAATAGGCAGTTCTGAAGTTAAGATGTAGAAATCAGTTCACCTTGCTTCTATAATAAGAAGGGTATGGTGAAAACACCATCTTGTGAGATGCTACACAGTGGAGACTTTCGTGAGAATCTAAGGCAGAAGACCTGTTGAGCATTTCCTGAAGGCTGCCTTGGTCACAAGAGTTGAGTATGCTCTTGCTGTCATTTGAAATTATTCTATGACATGTAAAGTATGTATTTAATAATAATAATAATAATAATAATAATAATAATAATACTTTATTTATACCCCGCCACCATCTCCCCGTTGAACATATAAGCAATAACACACAAAAGATTTTAAAACATTATGGCAGGGCCAGATGTAGACTAAAAATTTTAAAACCCTGGGCGTGTACAGAGTAGGGTATGTCTAGGCATGGGGTTTTTGAAGAGTGATATGGGGGTATCAATCCAATAGATAGATAAAGTGCTTCAGAGGACGTATAGAAGGAAATTGGTCAGATCGGGCAATATTTCCTTCATTCAGGGAAGGCACACTGGAATAGCCACATTTTCAAGCTCCTCCTAAAGACTGCCAAAGTGGGGGTTTGTCTGATATATTTAGGTAGAGAGTTCCAGAGTCGGGGGGGGGGGTCACCATAGAGAAGGCCCTCTCCCTTGTCCCCACCAATCAGGCCTGTGAAGGGGGCGGGAGTGAGAGCAGGGACTCACCAGATGAATGAAGAGATCGCGTGGGTTCGTAAACAGAAATGTGGTCACGCAGGTAGGCGGGTCCCAAACCATTCAGGGCTTTGTAGGTAAGAACCTGCACCTTGAATTGGGACTGGAAGATGAACGACAGCCAATTGAGCTCCTTAAACAGGGGGGTTTCACAATAGCGCTTGCCTAAAAGTCTCCAATTTGTCTTTTCCTGGCTGTATGTGAAGATGGAAGATTTCTTTGAACAAAGCCTTGAAGACCATGGAAGAACAAGTTAACTAGATACTGATCTAGCCTCTCACTGAGCCAAGAGCCTTCAGCTGCTTTCAGGCATGGCTGGCTTTTAGTCCAACTCCTCTAAGCAAGCCAAGATTTCATGCCATCTTAAAGCCTAATTAATTGGGAACAAATATTAAAACCAACATTTACCTTCTGAATGTTCATTCCGATTTGTCCAAACTGCTCCCTCCCCAGTAAATCCAATATTAAATACCTTTTGTATTAATCCTTACATGCGATTAATTTTCAGTCCCATAATGCAATATCTGGCAATATAATCTCTCAGATTTTTTTTTTAAAAAAATGTGTAGTTGAGCAACCAGCTCAGTTGTGAAAAGAAACAATAGTGAATAGTCTCTCCATTCCTGTCAAGATGTTAAATCCATCTACATTCAAATCCATTTACATCTGCCCATGTAAATATCATGCGCACCTTGCTATTTCTTTTATACATGTCTGTGTTTTCAACACATTCTTTTGGAGAATGACAAATGCAAGTAGGTTCCGGAAGAAATGGTTTTCCTGATCTTTATCATTTCTGCATCTCATCGCCTTTGTGTGAACTCTGTTGTATAGTAGTTTGTTGACAGACAACTTTTTAAATAAACTTTGTATATCATGGTTTTGTAGTGTGACTGCCAGAAATAGAAATTATCCCAAGCCCTGGCTGTGGAAAGGCCCCAAAGCATTTTCTTATCTCTCCTTTTCATCTTACTGTTTTATTTTGCAGCAAAGCATAGAATCCATATTAATGCCTAACTCGAGCTTTTTCTTTCTTTCCTAGCTGAACATAAGTAGTTATACTCTTTCCTGTCAATATTGTACAACTGGGTGTGGATGAATTATGCTTCAACAGGATGGCAGTTCAGCGGGCAGTCTAGATCTGTGTCTGGGATGTAATCAATTTCATGAAAGAAATTGGAACACTAAATGATGTGTCTTTTAATTGCCCAAGACCTGTTAGCCCTATGAAGCCAATGCAAGGTGAAATCTGTACTGTGCTGGTGATGGATTGAAAGGGCTGACATTGAAAGCAAATCCTTAGCAATATCTGACACCTTTGCTGATATAATAAATAGCTTGCAGGTGTTTTGTGAAGCAGTCAATGTTTTCTTTTCATAGGCTTAGTAAAAAGAATCCCACTTGGGAACCTGATCCCTGTTTCTATCGCTTTCAGAAGTACAGCAGGATGTGGCTCACACTGAACAACCAGAACACATCCCTGCTAATCCCTTTGGCAGGCAGGTGTAGGGAGAGAAGCAGCAAGTGGGATGGGCAGAGCTTGGGAACCAAGAAAATGCTTGCAGAATCAATGAATCATCACAGAAAAAGGTCAGGCTGAATGAAGAACAGAAAATGTGAAACACCACAGGGAGGTGCATTGCTTCTTTTGACAGGAGGGGAAAGTTACCTAAGGGACTAAAAAGGTTGGGGCAAATCAGAGCAGGGAGGGAGAAACCATGCAAGCAAGGTTCCTTGTTGAGGCTAATCATTCATATGTCTTTCCAGGGAGGTTTGCTGACTTAAGAAATGATCCAGTGAGTCATCCCAAAAGCTATGGTCCATTCCATCCATGGCCAATAAACCTGATAGATGCATGCCAGCAAGTATGTCTCTGGGCTTCATATCATTGCTATATGGCTGTGAAACGTGGACTGCCTACAGACGTCACGCTCAACTCCTAGAACAATACCATCAGCGTTGCCTCCCAAAAATCCTGCAAATCTCTTGGGAAGACAGGCAGACAAATGTCTGCATGCTGGAAGAAGCAAAGACCACCAGCACTGAAGTGATGCTCCTATGCCATCAACTCCACTGGACTGACCACGTTGTGCAAATTCCTGATCACTGTCTCCCAAAGCAGTTACTATATTCCCAACTCAAGAATGGGAATTGTAATGTTGGTGGACAGGAAAAGAGATTTAAAGGTGGGCTTAAAGCTAACCTTAAAAATGTGGCATAGACACCAAGAACTGGGAAGCCCAGGCCATTGAGCGCTGTAACTGGAGGTCAGCTGTGAGAAGCAGTGTTGCAGAATTCGAAGAGGCACAAATGGAGGGCAAAAGTGAGAAACATGCCAAGAGGAAGGTGCATCAAGCTAACCAGGACCAGGACCTCCTTCCACCTGGAAACTGATGTCCTCACTGCAGGAGAACATCTGAATCAAGAATAGGGCTCCACAGTCACCTATGGACCCACCACCAAGAAACTACACTTGGAAGACCATCATCCTCGAATTATGAGGGATTGCCTAAGTAAGTAATATATCAGAAAAAAATGTTCACAAGTAGAATCCATCCATGGATAAACAAGAGAAGCATAACGTATAAGCCAAGTAATGTTGGTACTCGGTAGATCCATTGCTGTCAGCTGGTAAATCCACTACTGATTATACAGTTGTAGCTACTCCGACTGCCCCAGGTTGTAGAGGACCCATCTAGATTCTCATATCATCAAAAGTATTTGCAAAAGAAATAGTCAAAGTGTGGATTCAGCACCCTTTCCCTCTGCAATAGAGCAATCGGTCACCCTTGAGCAAAATGGCAATGCCTAAACAAGATAGTGGAGCAATGAGAAATAATCCAGTTCTTTAATCCCCTATCATGGACCAGGAATATATTTGGTTATAACCCTAACCAATGAAACTTCAGTCTTGATGTGACATGTATATTCGTATGTCAAAATATGTTCTAATACATTAGAAGAGAACTTGTCCTACATCTACCTACCCAGGAATCACCATGCTTCTTTTTGCCTCTCTCCCACCATTTTTTAGCCAGAAAAATGCCTCTGATAAGTCTTTGAAATTCTATCCAGACCCAGCTGTGCTCTGTTTATGTCTCAGGAGATCTCTGATAGATGGCTTCTACCATCTCGATGCTAGTCTGTGTACGAAATGGCCATATTGTTTCAAAAACCGGTAATAAATCAAAGTGCCATAACCAGACATTTTTTAAGCCTTCAAACAATGATCAAACAGATATTTCTTTAAAAGCACTTAGATTTCGTTTGCAAAATTATCAGTGATAAGGTATCCTGGGAATACTATTTTAATGCAGCCTTTTCCCAGAATCCAGATGTGTGGGTTGATCTTGCCTGTTCAGGACTATTGCCAGAGAACCTGCAATGGCTATCAATTGGCATCTCTGCAGTATACCACACAGAGCATTCAAAACATTTATTATTATTACTATTACTACTACTACTACTACTACTACTACTTTATTTCTCACCTGCCTCTCTCCACGACCCGAGGCAGGTCACAGCACAGTTAAAAACACACAAATACTATAAAAACTCTACAAGCACACATCAAAATTTATTCCCATAAAATATACAGATCAAGGCATTTCTGTAAAATACACATTAATCACACAAGAAAGGAGATAGCCTATTATTTAAAGAATCACCTCCCAATAGAAATGCAACTAATGCTGACTTTACTGTTTTTCCCATACCAGATTAAAACATTTGGGTTGGCCTGGGCAGTTTAGCTTTAATATTTTATTATTGTTTCACTTGTCCCAAGTATACAGTCAGGAGAATCTGAGGTAGACCTGAATCAAAAGCCAAAGGCAAGTTCAAAATATTTGAGGGAGTGTGTTAGGATTTATCATTCCATGGGACATTTCTCTGGTCTCAATATGGTCCTGCATCCTCATTTATGGTGCCACTTTAAGCATAACAATAAACATTCTGTGTAATTTTCAGTACCTTGGCATGGGCCAAAAATACTGACACTCCATTCTGCTGCTAAAACCTGGTGGCAAATTAGAAAAGGCCTCAAACATGCAGGCAATGTAGATGTTAAAACAACATACAGGACATACAGAATTGAATCTTGAGGAATAATACCGAGAGAGTCTGGGTCTGTAACTCTCCCCAGCGAGATTAGATTACCCTGTCCACTTTCCACAAAGACCTAAAGACTTGGATATTCCAATGCACTTTTGATTAATCCGGTTCACTAGATGATACCCCCCCCCCCCCCCGCTATAATTTAATACTGGGCCTTTGCATTTTATTATTATATTTCCCCTTGCAGTGTGCTCTACTAATTGATTTATTATTTACTTGTTTGTTTGTTTGTTTGTTTGTTTGTTTCTGGTATTTCTGTCCCATTCCTTCTCAACCCCAGAAGGGGGACTAAGGACAGTTTACATTTGGCAGCAATTCGATGCCACTAAATATAACAGAGCAATATAATAACAATTAAAACAATAATTGATCTCACCTCTCTAGCCTTTATCAGGCCTCTGGCCCTTGCATCTTACTATCAGTCCCATCCTGGTAGTTGTATCGCACAAGCCCTTGCCTCACCCTTTAATTCTGAACATGGCCGCTAATTGTTGATTATGATGGTTAAGTTTTTATGATGTTTTTACATGTATTCTATTGTTTTCTTGTTCCTTGTTTTAATTGTGTTTGACTGGGCTTGGTCTCTATGTAAGGGAGATGGTGCCAGGATACAAAAATTAAGTTGTTGTTGTTGTTGTTGTTGTTGTTGTTGTTGCTGTTATTACCACCAACCAATTAGAATAATAGAATCATAGAATCAAAGAGTTGGAAGAGACCTCATGGGCCATCCAGTCCAACCCCCTGCCAAGAAGCAGGAATATTGCATTCAAATCACCCCTGACAGATGGCCATCCAGCCTCTGCTTAAAAGCTTCCAAAGAAGGAGCCTCCACCACACTCCGGGGCAGAGAGTTCCACTGCTGAACGGCTCTCACAGTCAGGAAGTTCTTCCTAATGTTCAGATGGAATCTCCTCTCTTGTAGTTTGAAGCCATTGTTCCGCGTCCTAGTCTCCAAGGAAGCAGAAAACAAGCTTGCTCCCTCCTCCCTGTGGCTTCCTCTCACATATTTATACATGGCTATCATATCTCCTCTCAGCCTTCTCTTCTTCAGGCTAAACATGCCCAGTTCCCTAAGCCGCTCCTCATAGGGCTTGTTCTCCAGACCCTTGATCATTTTAGTCGCCCTCCTCTGGACACATTCCAGCTTGTCAATATCTCTCTTGAATTGTGGTGCCCAGAATTGGACACAATATTCCAGATGTGGTCTAACTAAAGCAGAATAGAGGGGTAGCATTACTTCCTTAGATCTAGACACTATGCTCCTATTGATGCAGGCCAAAATCCCATTGGTTTTTTTTGCCGCCACATCACATTGTTGGCTCATGTTTAACTTGTTGTCCACGAGGACTCCAAGATCTTTTTCACACGTACTGCTCTCGAGCCAGGCGTCCCCCATTCTGTATCTTTGCATTTCATTTTTTCTGCCAAAGTGGAGTATCTTGCATTTGTCACTGTTGAACTTCATTTTGTTAGTTTTGGCCCATCTCTCTAATCTGTCAAGATCGTTTTGAATTCTGCTCCTGTCCTCTGGAGTATTGGCTATCCCTCCCAATTTGGTGTCGTCTGCAAACTTGATGATCATGCCTTCTAGCCCTTCATCTAAGTCATTAATAAAGATGTTGAACAGGACCGGGCCCAGGACGGAACCCTGCGGCACTCCACTTGTCACTTCTTTCCAAGATGAGGAAGCATTAGTGAGCACTCTCTGTGTTCGTCCACTTAACCAATTACAGATCCACCTCACCGTAGTTTTGCCTAGCCCACATTGGACTAGTTTCCTTGCCAGAAGGTCATGGGGGACCTTGTCGAAGGCCTTACTGAAATCCAGGTACGCCACATCCACAGCATTCCCCGCATCTACCCAGCTTGTAACTCTATCGAAGAAAGAGATCAGATTAGTCTGGCATGACTTGTTTTTGATAAATCCATGTTGACTATTAGCGATGACTGCATTTGTTTCTAAGTGTTTGCAGACCGCTTCCTTAACAATCTTTTCCAAAATCTTGCCCGGTATCGACGTGAGGCTGACCGGACGGTAGTTGTTTGGGTCATCCTTTTTTCCCTTCTTGAAGATTGGGACCACATTGGCCCTCCTCCAATCTGCTGGAACTTCTCCCGTTCTCCAAGAACTCTCAAAGATGGTTGCCAATGGTTCCAAAATGACTTCCGCTAGTTTCTTCAATACTCTGGGGTGTAGTTGATCTGGCCCTGGGGACTTGAACTCATTAAGAGCGGCCAGGTATTCCTGGACGACTTCTTTCCCAATTTGGGGTTGGATGTCCTCCAATCCCTCATCCACTCCATCTTGCTGAGGTTGGAGACTCTCTTTTTGTGAGAAGACCGAGGCAAAGAAGGCATTAAGTAGTTCTGCCTTTTCCCTATCCCCTGTCAGCATTGCCCCATCTTCTCCGCGAAGAGGTCCTATCGCCTCCTTGTTTTTCCTTTTTCTACTGACATAAGAATAGAAGCCCTTTTTATTGTTTTTAATGTCCCTGGCAAGCCTGAGCTCATTTTGTGCTTTTTGTGCATTTTGTGCAACAATTGCTAGGTTGTCTGATAGGAGACCCCAACACCACCTAATGAGTTGTCCCCAGCAGGAAGGACTGAAACTACTGTTAAACAATGCACTTTCTCCAATATTTTGTTTCTGCCCCTGTGACACAAGAGATGAAAAGAACATTGGAAACCACCCCTGAATCACAATGTAAACCACATGCAACAAGAGGATAAGATATAATTGCAGTAATAAATTATCTATAGTATTGATTTATGTTGGGATCAGCCATAGATACACTCCCTACAGAAGTTGGAGTAAAGAAACAAACGACAATAAATGTATTTATTTAAGAGGTTTGCCCTGTTTTCCAGGGCTTTCTATGAGTTGCAGTTTCAAAACAAGAATTTTCTAAGCTCTAGTAAACATATATAGAATTATAATGAAAAGTGACATTGGTAAATGAGTGGTAGAGGCTCATTTACCTTACCAGTAGTTTTTACCTTCCAGAATGTGCATACAATAAAAATGGAAGAAATGTGGAACACGCGGAAACTAAGGCTGGAGTCCCAGTCACATTGGCATCCACTCCTGCGCAAACACACACTAGATTGTACCATCAGAGTTTCTTTTACTTATGATGAACCAGTAAGGGTCAAAAATTGCTTTATTGCACCTTGATTAAAAATGATTGGGGCCAACAAGACAGTTAAATTGTGCTAGAGTTGATTCTATGATTCGCTGCGTGAGAAATGGTTAGGCTATTACTCACTTTGGGGATTCTGGAAACACTTGTTGAAACCTCTCTCCTAGATTTACAAATACCTTTCAGAGCTCATGATGAATATCTCAAGTTCAACCGCACTTTATCAACACATTCTTTGGACTGTTAAAATGTAACTTCTTTGAAATCCGATTTCCTCCCAGCAGGGCAATTATTGCAGGGAAGCATTTGCAGCTTGGACTGTCTCACAACGGCGTTCTTCCTATCCATCGGTGTTAGGGGACTGTAAATCTTTGCTTGTGACATCATAATCTGTTGCTGTGGGAATGCTTGTGGTATCACAAAGAGAGGATTACATTCTCAACTTCGGTGCAAATAGAAAGAGGAGATTGGCTTGGTGAGATAAAATGCTGTCTTTACAGAGTACAAATAGATCATCCTCCCAAACCTTTCCAGATCAGGTTTGCTCACATCTTATAAAACTGGGATCAGATTCCTGCTTACTATGTTGGAGTAACCTCATTCATAACCAAGAAAGGGAACTTTGCCTTTGAAAAATTGACCTGCAGGGAAATATGAACTTCAACAGCTTTGTTAAGATAGAATGCCTAGATCTCTTCCATTGAAAAAGTAACACCCTTTGATAAATATTACTTCTTATCAATACAAGTTGAGTATTCTTTATCTGGAATTCTGAAATACTCCGAAATTCAAAATTCTTCACATGTAACTGAGATATTGAGATGTTTGCCTTCTGATGGCTCATTGTATGCAAACTTTGTTTCATGCTCAGAATTATTAAAGTTATTTTGTATAAAACTACCTTTCGTCTATATTTTTAAGATTTTTATAAACATGAATATTTTCATGTTTATACTTGGGTTCCATCTACAAGATATTTCATTATGTATGTGTATATCTATATATACAGGCATTCCAAAATAAGAAAATACAAAATACTTCTGGTCCCAAGCATTTTGGATATGGGATATACAACTGGTGTTACATTTGGATGTGCCCTTATGTTTTGGTGTTTGAGCTATATTTTAATTTGTTCAGATGTCCACAATATTTCTCCCCTTGACATAGTCTGATGATTTGATGGTGGTTGCATAATAACATCATTGACCTGGACTGATTAAAGCATCAAAGAATATTGTGATGTATGTACACATTTCCATCTCAGCAATCATGGTATGTTAGCAAGAAGTGTGCGTATTCATGTATATGCATGAATACAACCAAATTGCTTCTTTTGAAGAGAATAAAAGTTCAGTAGAGTCCTAGTCGATCATTATTCCTAGATGGGTTAGACCAGAGGTTCCCAACCTTTTTTTGACCAGGGACCACTTGACCAGGGACCACTTTGACCAGGAGCCACTTTAACCGGGGCCACTCTCCAACATTAGTGAAAAGGATCGTGAATCAGTCTTTGGTCAACTTCAGATTAGGTTTTATTATTTGGGGTGCTGATTGAGAAAATCACATTTGATAGACCACATCAGCTCTCATTTCTGATACAGAACATATGCCATCCAGTTGTTGCCATCTGCTTGCCCACAAAAAACCATATTTAATAATCCAGAGCCACGGACCTTATTTTAGATCTCATGGCCCATCAATGAGCCATAGTCCACAGGTTGGGAAGCACTGGGTTAGACAAACATAAATAAATCAATACAAGTGAAAGCCTATCTCAGACTTTCCTACTCAATAGAAGAATCCTAAAAATAAAGCAGGAATATATTGAAATAAAGACAGAGTGTGCAGCCCCATATCCTTCACATGTGTTCGGGCACAATGAAAGAAGCCATATAATTTCTAAAAAGAAAAGAAGAAAAGAAAAGGTGGAGATCTATGTTGTCTGCAATCCATATTTTCCCTCTTGGAAGTTTCTACCCACACAATGCCCCCTATGTCGATGGGGTGGGGTGGTAAAAGCTGTCCATCGTGCTGAATTTCTTTTGAGGATAGGGCTTGACATAGATATGTCACTACACTGACACTGAAAATCAACATCTTTCAGATCTCTTTTAAAGTTAATACTTTAGAATGGAACAGATATGTCACTACACTCTCACTGTTATTGCCATTCATATCTTCATCCCATATGTATATCGTGCATGAGGTAGGAAAATAACTGTGGTTAAAGACCCATTCTTTAGAATAGAGTTGACATTAGTGAACTGTTTTTAAAATGAGGTTCTGGAAATGTGACATAGTTCAAATAAAGATTAGATCTCATGTGATGGAGTGGTGTTCTATATACATAGAAAGAGTTTTTCATGCATTTATTTAGATCCAGGTCACAACATCAAATGTTGTGTAAATAGAATAAGCATGCTGCTTTGTATGTTTCTACTCAATTGCATAATTTAGATGACCTGCTATAACTGAGGTGGACAACTTGTGGTCCTCCAGATGTTAGGGAACTACATATGCTATCATCCTTTGCCCTTGAGAAATACTTGCCTGTGGTTTACAGGAGCTATAGCCCAACAACTTTAAATCCACCACCACTTCAGCAGAACAATTTGAGTATATCTCAACATATTCATTTCTGACATATAAATAGATTTGCTTATAAATCAACTACTGCATGATGATGTTCATTGCACAACTGATTTGAGGTGTACTTCTTTTCACTGTGAAATTCTCCTTGAGAGTTTCTGAAGCTGTCTAAAGGGGAAAGTGCTATAGCCTTGTATTCTCTCCAGAAATGAGCCAGTCTTCTCTGGGAGTCAGTTTTGCCCTGATAGAGTCATAAAAAAATATTTGCAGTGAGCAAACAATCCCTCTTTGCTAAACTAACAATGTTCTCTCTGCCTCATTGTCCCCTTGCCACTCATTTCCACCTCTCTGGTTGCTCAATATGTCGTTACCATGAAGCTCTGCCTGAAAAACGGCGGCTTCTCATCTCTGCCTTGCAAGTCTTGCTGGGCAGTTGAAACTACCGGTAATGTTGCAGTATATTACATCTAGAAAGAGTATTGGTCTGAAGGGTACTTTGAAAGTCTCAAATAGTTGTTGAAAGCTATTTGCTGTCTGGTTTCTAGGAAACAGCATGACTCACGGCATCTTTCTTCACACTCTACACTTCAGATGTATTTCTCAACTAATGTTCATGATGAAGACTGATTAAAAAAATATGGGGTGGGGGGGGAGAGATTAGGGATCACTCTGAAATTACAGTTGAAGATAAGGAGTACTAAACTAAATCCTAAGAGAACATACTTGATGGGTGAAGAGAATTATCTATGGTTGCAGAGAAGCAGGAAAAAAAATAATACATGCTTTTTCGTATTTTCTTTTCAATATTAGTAATGTATTTTTGCAATATTGCAAAGAAATTTCTCTGAAACTCAGTCCTTCATTTGCTACTTTTCCTTCACAGAGTCGATGGTGAGGAAGATGATAAGATCTAACCAACTTTACAATGTGATCCTTCATATGTTCTATTAGTAGTGAGCAATGAGGGCTATTGGCTTCCATACCAGTACTATTCCTCTGGAATCTTTTAACAGTGATTTCAACAACCTACACTGGCAGGTAGTTGAATTAGTTTGCTGGCTCTATGAATCTTCGGACTCTTCCAGACAGGCCCTATATCCCAGGATCTGATCCCAGGCTTTTCGCTTTAAACTGGATTATTTGAGTCGACACTGCCATAATCTAGAATAAACAGAAAACCATCTTAATTTATGGAAATATAGGATCTTACATTTATCCACAATTGATTTTAAGCTGATATTTAAAAGGAGGCATGTAAGGCCCTAAACCCTAAGTCCCTCAAATAGGTTTGGCACTTTGGAGAACTTATTGAAAGGTTAAAAAAACCTCTTTCTCCACTAACATGGAAGGCGTTTTTCTGTGACCTTGCTGTCTGAGGAGTCCTGGGAGATATGGGCGAGGGGAGCAAGCACAAGAAATGTGAAAAAAATATATTAAAATTCCCATTGTCATTGAAATTATTCATATTGGCAACACTTCTAACCTCTACTGTGAAAATGAAGCAATAACAGCTTTAATTTTCAATAAGGTTTCTGTTATTGATGCAAAAATATTTCTGTACAAAATGGTTGTTTGCTTTTAATTTGAACCAAATGCACACACACACACACACACAAATCGGCTAGTTGATCAAAAGCATTCAATCTACATACCTAATATTTATAATTTTCAAAAGTCCATACAACAAAGCCATGGTTTTTGAAGTTTATCTATGCAATTTGTACTATGTTTGCAGTTTATACAATGTATGCAACTGGCACATTTTCTGCACGCAAAAGAAACCATTCTCATAATATACAAAAACACAAGACTGACAGAAAAATATCATATCCATTTCACAGGTGAAGAAAAGCACTTTATGGTTCATTGCCTTTTGCACATAAGAATAGGACAGGCAGGAATTTACATGGCTAACAAGCCCTCAATCCATGGTATTTTAAATAGTAATATTTTCAGTAGCAGAATTATGTTCGATTGAGTTGGTTCATGTTTGGTGCTAAGCTGTGGAACTCATATGCTACACAGAACATCAGTTACTTTACTCTTGACTTTTAGACTGAATTTTCCAAGAGCTACCCAAAAGCCTCTCCCTGGAACAGAATCGGGTGCCGGGCTTTAACACAGCAGGTTAACTCCCAGCTGAAATAAATCTTGCCAATCAAAAGGTTGATAGTTTGAAGCCCAGGTTGGGGTGAGCTCCTGGCCTTTTGCCCAGCTTCTGCCTACCTAGCAATTTGGTTATGTCCATTGTATTACTGGTTTTGGTTTTTTAACATAGTTTTGAGTCTCGACATTGCTGTTTTATATTCTTATGTTTTATTTAATTGTGTTTTTTTCTGGATTGTTCTATTTTACTATGCTCTATTTTAATTGTGTTCTTCTTTAAATTGGTTGTTTTGCTTTTATATTTTGTGGACATTTTGACCCATATGCAAGCCACCCTGAGTCCATTCAGGGAGATGGTGACAGGGTATAAGAATAAAGTTATTATAAGAAATAGTTTCACTCTTTTCTTTCAGCCAATAAAAAACATTTTGTGGCCCATGAATAAAATTAAACACCAGGCTTGCATGAGACTATTTTTTAGGATGGCTTTAATGTCACAAAAATCTTCTGGTTCACCATATCAGGATATATGGTGCAAAAATTACAGATGTGGAAGAAGCAAAACTGCAAAAAAAAATCTAGCCAGATATGGAGGCTGTTGTGCTGGCAGCCAGCCTAGCTTCCAAGATGCAGAGTGCAAACTCAATGAATAAGAGAAATGTAAAGATGTCAATTTATATCTAGGACTGTCTGCTGGGATGTGCAGTTAATGGCTATTCTCCATCTCTGCAGACAAAAGGCTGGCTGTAACCCAGGGATCTGTCCATTGCCTTGGTCAAATCACACAGGCTCCTGAGTCAGCTTAGAGAAGAAACATCAAGTAAAATTGCAGCTTTTATATCAGCAAAGCACTAAGTAACTGAAGCCAGACAGCATATTCCCTAGTGGTTGATGTTTTCCCAGATTCTTCGCCTGTTCATTTCCAGACAAAATTACATATATATATATATATAGAGAGAGAGAGAGAGAGAGAGAGAGAGAGAGGTTTTTGCCTTTCTACACTTTAGTCACATTTATCATTCAAGGATGGAGATCAGAAAAAACAAAGGGTTCCTGAGCAAAGATAAGAAATATATGTATGTATATTGGTGTTTTATGCAGGCTAGAGTTCTATAGAGCAGATTGGGAAATTTTGCCTGATGTACAATGTCCTAATTATGTTCAAAGTTATAGCAGCAGGATTGCATATGTGGCGTCATTGGGCATACACATGAACATTCACATTCCCTGTTGGAAATTGAGAGTGGTACTCCTTCAGTTGTATATTTGGTTGCATGATGTTGCCATTCAAAATATGAGTCCTGCAGTAGAATCAACAACTGCACAGGAAATAGCATTTTTCGATGTAGAAAATATCATGTGAATTTTATGCAGACTAGAGACCTCATCCTGTTGGGAAGGGGAGCAGGTGGAATCATATTCATAGCATGGCCTTCCATCTCTAAAGTAGACAGAGAATTTACTCACCACCATCACACAGGATCACCTCCTCTCATTTCTAGCTCAACAATCCACTTCATTTTCCTTACTTACTTACTTACTTACTTACTTAGGTGATCCCTCATAACCCGCGGATGATGGTCCTCCAAGTGTAGTGTCTGGGTGGTGGATTCGTAGGTGGCTGTGGAGCCCTATTCTTGATCCGCATATTCTCCCACAGTGAGGACATCGGTTTCCAGGTGGAAGGTGGTCCCAGTCAGGGTTGGCTTGATGCGTCTTCCCTTTTGACATGTTTCTCCCTTTCACCCTTCATTCATAATTCTTTGAATTCTGCAGCATTGCTGGTCACAGCTGATCTCCAGTTAGAGCAATCAAGGGCCAGGGCTTCCCAATTCTCAGTGTCTATGCCACAGTTTTTAAGATTGATTTAACACCAACTTCATTTTCCTCCACATGAACAAATGTTGTCTACCTTCTCCCTTCTGCCTCCTCAGAAGTAAGGCAGTGTTTTAAAAGATATACCAATAAAGCCAGCTGAATCTACTCCCTCCTGACTTCTCAGAAGTAAGGGAGAAAGAGAGAGACCCAGACAGCTCCATCTGTATTTTTTTAAAAAAAAAAAAAAACAAACCCTGTCTTACCTCTTCTGAGAAAACTGTCTCTACATACTGCAGAAACAGAATGCCATGGGCAACCACTGGAAGCAGTCCTGAGTTGTTTGATGAACTCCGTGGGATTCTATATTTGAAGTGTGTTGAAATGGAGAAAAACTTCCATTTGATGAGGTCTTATGTCTCAAAATGATGCTGCTTCCTGTGCATAAATAAATAAACAAATCCTAATCTGTGACTTTTGTGCAGGGTAATTGTCCGAATACAAATAGTTTTTTAAAACTATTCAGTTCTCAAAGACTTTCTTGCAGCAAGAAGAACATTGTTAAAATGGTTGTTTCTTTTAGGTTGAAATTAGCAAAGAATTATATCCCACCCCCACATTCATGAAGGCTGTGTTGGGAAGGTATTCCCCGAATTCATTCCCTATTTATTTTACATATAAATACATAGTATGTTTATATGTATACATGCATAATGTCCTGCTTTCTTCTACTGTGAGATCTCAGCTAAAGAGGAGCCTCCGTGGGTTAAACCCTTGTGCCAGCAGGACTGAAGACCGACAGGCTGTAGGTTCAAATCCAGAGAGAGTGTGAATGAGCTCCCTCTGTCAGCTCCAGCCCTCCATGCAGGGACATGAGAGAAGCCTCCCACAAGGATGGTAAAACATCAAAACATCTGAGTGTCCCCTGGGCAACATGCTTGCAGATGGCCAATTCTCTCACACCAGAAGTAACTTGCAGTTTCTCAAGTCCCTCCTGACACACACAAAAAATCTCAGATAAAAAGAAAAATCCATGTCTCAAAAAAAAAAGGTAAGTTTTCTCATTTTCCCACTGTACAATTACTAGCATAATACAGCCATGATATAGGGTAGGATTTATTAGATGCTGAGGTATGATTCTTAAAAATCAGCCAAATGGGACATACAGATTGGAGGGCAGGTTGCCCGACAAAACAGTGAATAATCAAAAGAAGGCTTTGGGTCCCATGGTACTTGTAATAATGTGACATTAATCCTTCATAGCTACACAGCACTTTATCTTTCTAAAACACTGAGGAGCAATAACGTATGCATCCCATTTATGATTAAAATTGTATCTAGGTTGCAACTTCTTCATAGTGTCCTATGAGTAGGTGCTGCTTAGTATGCAGAAAGATACACAGGGTGGATGGGTGGGGGGAGATTTCTGTGTAGGCTACAAAAGAATGGTCAACAGCTTTTGTAAAGTGTACAGATTTTATCTAACAAAAGGAGAATGATATTTGAGTTCATTTCCATAACAACAACTAAATGTTGTCATATGCGGAACCTGTGAAATAAGACCTTCACCTCTATAGCGCAAAGAAGATAGTCATAATGTTTGCAAAAAGCTGGGAAAGAAGAGGAGGAGAGCTGCAAAAGCATGTATGTCAGTAATAGAAAAATGAGCTGGGTTGTCTAGAATAGGATCATTTTAATGGAGACTGGAGTTTGTAAAGCTTGGGTATATTAAGAACTGTGAGACCTTTGATTTGAAGTTATTCTGCAGCTCAAATCATAGGTCTACCTCAAGGATGAGAATTATTTGGCCCTCCAGATGTTCTCGACTGTCAACTCCCAGCATTCCTCTCAATTATCTATGTGGGGTAGGGCTGCTGAAAGTAACACTGAAACAAAAGCTGGAAGGCCACACAATGTCTACCCTTCACTTAGATCCAAATGTTAAAATAGACCAATTGACTCATATGCTTGTTGGCTTATTATATTGCCATTCATTCCATGGACCAACGCCATTTAGGAGTAACCACTGGATTTAGCCCATAAAATGATGACCAAGACCCCACATTGTGCTTTTGTAGTGTAACTCCATCCTACTCATTGGAGCATTTCCAGGAAACATATTCAGACATAGTGTCTGTCATGCCCCCACTGAGTTTTTTGTTGTTTTTCTTTGTCAAGCCTCAGTTGTCCCCTCAGTTAAAATGGGTTTAGTTATATTCTGAATAGTTTTAAGACCCCCACCCCAGGTGGAGATTGCAATCCTCTAGTCCTCAGCAGCTCCTTTGCTGCTATTTTAGTTAGTCAAAAGATACCAGGGATCTATAGGTTGCAACACATTCCACATTTAAAGTTTAGGAAACTCCAGTCTAAGGTAGTTCCCTTTAGATCAGTGTTTCCCAACAATCCTAATGCCAGGACTCCTCAATATAGCTCCCCATGTTGTGGTGACCCCTGACCATAAAATTATTTTTGTTGCTACTTCACAAGTGTAATTTTGCTACTGTTATGAATTGTAATGTAAATATCATTGGGGGGGGGGGGAGAGAGATTGATTTTGTCATTTCGGAGTTGTAGTTGCTGGGATTTATAGTTCATCTACAATCAAAGAGCACTCTGAACTACACCAACAATGAAATTGAATCAAACTTGGCACACAACTTCCATGACCAACAGAAAATACTGGAAGGGTTTGGTGGGCATTGACCTTGAGTTTCGGAAGTAGGCCAAACTTCCCACACAGAACCCCCATGACCAACAGAAAATACTGTGTTTTCTGATGGTCTTTGGCAACCCCTCTGACATTCCCATTGCGACACCCCCCCCCCCCCCCCCAGGTCCTGACCCCCAGGTTAAGAAACACTGCTCTAGATTCAGGTAAGAACAAACTGCTGCAGACTTTTATAGCTGATGGGTTCTTCCTCATTACTGATTTTTGCCGTTTTTACCACATTTTAATGTTGCTCGGCTATATGTGTCCCAGTTCTCATCTATGAAACATTGGAGGGTAGACAGTTCCTAAACCAAAAGAGCATACAAACATCAGAATGATTGTATAATATAATATAACCGAAATATAGTGCACGTTAATGTGATTTTTAAAAAGTTCTGATTGAGGTCAACGCATGCTGCCTTCCCTAAAAGTTAATTTCATGATGGAACAAGTTAGCCAGATTTGGCAATGTAATGTCACAAAGCAGCTTCAGTGGTACAAAAAATATTGACCTCAATTCACAGGCATGTTTCCCTCTGTTTTCCTGTCAGAATTTGAAAAGTGCATCTTTTGATTTTTTTTAAAAAAAATCCTTTAATCAAAGTGAATATAAATTGTAATGAATTTCTGTGTTAATAGGAAGCTGTTCCTAATTTCTCAGCGGCTGCACAGACAGAAGAATGTGAGTTTAGTTGTGCTCTGTCTCTATTTACAAGAAAAAAACTCTTTCACTTTCTAGAAAATATACTTACATTTGTAGCCCTAATAATATATGTGGATTGGATAAATGAAGAGGTAACATGAGAGTACAGTTTGCTGGATGGTTCACTGGAGGCACCCTCCTGTGAATCTCTGAAATATTTTGGTGCCTTTAGGTCTTGGCTTTTGCTATTTGTATTAGCAATTTGCATAAGATAATGCGAAATTCAGAAAGAAAAGGTCAGAATGATAAATTTTTATTGGGGTGCAGGCAACGGGGAGGTAGAGTGAACTTGCTGAATTGCAATTGACGGAGAGAAAACTTTAATCATACAGGCCTTCATTAAACAGCATAAATAATAACAGAGAGAAGTGTGCATTCTAAATTACATCCAGACAGAGTGTCAGTTATGGACTAAGCATCATGTCTTGTATAGCGTACAGTACAGACAGTACTTATTCTCCTTTTGGAAGATTTTACCTGGAGACACAAAGAGACTGTTGGTCGATATCATTAAGGTGAGCAGGCGTCTGCCCGGAGTCCCTCAAGCGATCTCCTCACCACATTTCTGTAAAAGATATGGTAGGAAAGGTCCTCAGGATGAGTTGGAAAAGAGTGTAATGACAAGCCAAATTGGGCAGATTAATCATCATTCATCACTGATGAGATGGGGAGGCCACTTATCTTAATGTACAGAAAGCAAGTCTCCACTTAGTACAGCTTGACATAGCCTCAATGTTCCCTTTTAGCCTGGCAGGAACCCAGCGAGAAGTGCTGATGCTCAGACACTCTGCTTGCTGAATACTTTGGATCCCTTGGTGCAGCTGATTAAAGCCAATGATCAATACTCAACTTTGAGGGGGAAAAACTGGGGCAGTGTATATTATGGATGATGTCCCATGAATAAATAAATTTCGTTAATGGCATTTGTCTTACAATAGAGTTCATGTATAATTGAGCACGAATAATGCCCATTAAAAGAACACCTAGAATGCTCACTGGCAAAAGAAAGACTTAATTGATTTCTCCCTTCTGGGAACTCTCATAACAAGGCAAGAAAGCGGGTGAAAAAAAAATCCAGTTGTCTACTGCATATAATGAATCCATAATATCTGCTCAATATATTATTGCAGTTGCTCTGAGTCTTTCTTTCAATTGCCATTTAATGGTCTCTTTAGGATCCAAGTTCTTTAACTTGCTAAAGGCTTCAGATAGGTCCCATACTTCCCATCAGTATAGAAAGCGTCTAGGATGAGATCCAACTTTTTCTGAAATCAATGGGCTTTGAATTTGGCCTCGGGTCATTTTTATGAAACAATGCTTCTCTCGCCTTGTGAATGCATCTTAAGTGAATGAAAATGAATTTGAGTGGGCACATGGGGCAGAACAAATTCAGTGCATTTTTGGACCTGAACAAAACGGCTGTTGGCTCTTAACTGAACACTTCTATAAAACAATATGCCTGCCTCCCAGGCCTCTTCCCCAGATTTGTAGATGGCTGATTTTTAATCAGTAATAATCCATTTTTCTATTAAGGTAAATAGGGTGATGCCATGTTCCAAACTATTTAAGATGGCAATTGAAGAAATCTGTACTTTGCCACAAAGCCAGATCACACAGATTCACACATTTTTCATTACACACTCTTAAAACTTGGAATGGATATTGCTGTTGACTTGGGGGATTAATACTAGCTAGCTACTCCAGGATGCCAAATGCATATGTTTTAACAATCTTTCCAAGACTGAGAACAAAACTGGGCATAATTTCCTCTGACATCATCTCTAAACATGGCATGTTCAGTAACATTGCCCAAGCCATAGGTGATCTGCCATCTGGTTCCAGTTAACACATTGCATTTGATTGTGGGATCAGAGTGTTGAAATTAGACCATATTTTATACTCCATCCTATTCCATGTCTACATTTATAGTGTATAGCAACCTACATTGTCTACTTCCTCCATAATTCCTCGGCACAAGACAAAGTTACATTGTCTGTCATACAGCCAGCTTTTACTAGAGGGGCTGTGAAAGTTTTTAAGCTGAATATGAATGTTCACTTTGGTAAAAGAAAAGAGGAAATGGTTCTGATATATAAACAGAATGGGTGGTTTCCTTGGTCATCTGAAAGGCTGAATGTTGAGGCAATATCTGTCTGAAAAGAAAACAATGAACAAGATAGATTTCTTTTTTGGCAGTGTGTTTTGTACCCTGTTCTCACTGTTGTAATGAGTTCAGTCTTTCTCATGTTTAATTTCAGATGTGGCACGTGTTCAAGAAATAAACATTATCATTTGAAGATGCTGGTGTGGCTCACCAATGCTTAACATTGTAAAACTTCAAGCTCCAGAAGGACTTGATGGCGCAGCATTTGAAAGAGTAATATAAATGAGAAGTGGTTTCCATAAACATCCCTGTTTCTGATCCTGGTGAGGAAAAAAGAACCACCAATCCATGCTAATTTCCTGATACATCAGACCATGTTGAGGCAATTATGGTTGACCACGAACCTGTAGGGATGGGTCAAAGTGAAAACATGCAGCTGTATTTCCAATAATCACAATCCTTCAGAGAGCAGACTGCATTGGTGGGCCACTGTTAGTGAATTTTGAATTAAAGGCTAGAGGGAAAGAATAACAGTCCACATGGCACCATGGAACTTTTTGCAGCCCTGCATTTGCCCAGTAGATTCCAGGAATCAGTATTGGACATGGAAATGCTTACCACTTAGTCACAATAGTGCTGTCTACATTTGTGGACACCCTTATCCCTGGTTCCCTGTTACATCTTACTCATCACTCTTCAGTGTAATCCTGACCCTTCTTACTATCATCCATGACTGGAAAAAGGCCTTCTCCTAGCTTCAGCTTCCAGTCTGAGTGTTATGCATGTGGTTGGGACAGGCAAAGTATCTTGAATTGATAAGGTTGTGGGTGGTGCCTCCCACATCAATGGGACAATAGAATCATAAGAGTTGGAAGGGATCTTGTGGACTATGAGTCTAACCCCTTGCTCAATGTAGGATCTCTAGATAAAGCTTCCCCAGCAAGTATCCACCACCTCTTTAGGCATTTGGTTCCACTGCAATACAACTACATAGGGTTTTACTCTGACCTTTATTTAAGCTATTCAATGGATACTCTTAATAGATTCAGACCTTGAGTAACTTTTTAAAGTTGGGCTCAATACCTCAATAACATTGCTGCCACTGCCTCCCACTGGGTTGCCAGGCCTAGCATGAATAAGGCCCATCAACATAATTTCTGCCCACAATGGGGCCAAAGTTCCGTACACAAACTGATGGTGGAAGAATCATGACAAGTCACCAGTATATGTAGTGTTAACATTAAAGAATATGATCTTTTATCTTGCTTTGAAGTATCCAATCTGTGCAATGGCTGTAAAAAAAAGAGTATTCTAAACTTTCTCAAAGACTTGCAAGAGAACTGTGACAGTGTTTGCAAGCTTAAGGAAAAAATGTCAGTGCTTTAAATCCATCATTCTGTGTATAATATTTTGGTTTCATGGACGAATGAGCTTCCAGCCCCAAAGCAACAAATCAGTCCACTTCCCAGTGAACCTGTCATAGTCCCGTCTTTGAATAAGACCACAGGTGTCACAATTGTCAGCTGTGTAGTGTCAGAATACACACAAGGTGGGTAGAAGTCAGAAGGAAAGCACATACATTAAAAAGTGCTGGGCTAAGGGACTGGATGGCTCAAGGGACTGGAAATAGGATAAAAACCCTTTTGTGAGGTCGCTATTTTCATATCCAGCTCATCTAATGGCTTTGATCGGTGACCTAGATGGTGTTAGTTCAGTTCCAAGAGGACATGTGTCAACATTATAGGAACAAGCACCACTAATTGGCACTCTGGTTACTAATAAAAGATGAGAGGCCAAAGATTCAGAGGGCATAGACGTTGAACTTATTCCTCACTCCTCAGTCTTCATTCTTCCCCTACAAGTAGAGAACATTGACAAGGTGGTGTGTGAAAATTCACACTGCTATTTCTGAATGGAATATAGAGAAGACAAGTCCCCGAAGACGCCTGTCTGACATCTTTAATGAGGTCCAGAATCTAAAGAGCAAGAAAGCAAGAAAGGGAAACAACACTTTGTACCAGCAAAGGAAATCTACCCAATTAGGGTCTATTATTCCCCGCAGAGAGAAATCTCACAGACTCAGCAGACAGTAGTGGAAATGATGGAAATCTTTGTAGTGCCTCCCCATCTCCATTATTGGACCAGTACTCCTTTTGTGAGTAAGGTTGTTGGATTTTTTCCAAGATGTAAAGTAACTACATGGTTGTAGAAAGTGCCTGAATGAAGTAAGGACCAAAGTGAGTTTTATTCCTGGATAAAATAGAAATCACAGTCAGTTATTGTGCTTTAACAGTAAGGGCTGACTCACATAGCATTTTTCTGCGGTGGAAGAATTGTTCCAGTCTATCTACACACGCCTGTGACTGCGTGGAAAAAGGAAATTGGCAGGTGGCCAATCAAAGATGTAACTAACAGTAGTAGCAGATGAGTTGGCCACTGGCAGAAATATCTAATCCAAGAGGAAATAATATCTACCCAAAATGCTGCAAATTTAATCCCGGTGATTTTTCCAGTCCAATCACTGTGGGGCTATCAAAGTGAGCCACACAGTTACAAGAAATGATCAGAAATAAAAGTTAAGACACAGATGAGAAACATCTCAGTAAAGACCTATCAATGTAGAGCATTCCCAGATGCTCTAGGGCAGTGATTCCCAAACTGTAGTCCTCCAGGTCATCGGACAGATGGCAAGCTATTCAACCTCAGCAGACTGAAAGCCAAAACCAAGGTTACAACAACAGCTGTTATAGAACTCCAGTATGCTGATGACAATGTCATCTGTGCACATTCAGAAGAAGATCTACAAGCCACTCTAAACACCTTCGCAGAAGCATATGAGAAGCTCGGCCTGTCACTGAACATTGAGAAAACCAAGGTGCTTTTCCAGCAGTCACCAGCCATCCCCTCTCCAATGCCAGTAATACAGCTTAATGGTGTCACATTAGAAAATGTGGACCATTTCCGCTACCTTGGCAGCCACCTCTCCACCAAAGTCAACATCGACGCCGAAATACAACACCGCCTGAGCTCTGCAAGTGCAGCATTTTCCAGAATGAAGCAGAGAGTGTTTGAGGACCGGGACATCCGTAGGGATACCAAGGTGCTTGCTTATAAAGCTATTGTCCTCCCAACCCTGCTATATGCCTGTGAGACGTGGACTGTTTACAGACGTCACATGCAGCTCCTGGAACGTTTCCATCAGCGCTGCCTCCGGAAAATCCTGCAAATCTCCTGGGAAGACAAGCGGACAAACGTCAGTGTGCTGGAAGAAGCAAAGACCACCAGCATTGAAGCGATGGTCCTCCAACATCAACTCCGCTGGGCCGGCTACGTTGTCCAGATGCCTGACCACCGTCTCCCAAAGCAGTTGCTCTACTCCGAACTTAAGAACGGAAATCGGAACGTTGGTGGACAGGAAAAGAGATTTAAAGATGGGCTCAAAGCCAACCTTAAAAACTCTGGCATAGACACTGAGAACTGGGAAGCCCTGGCCCTTGAGCGCTCCAGCTGGAGGACAGCTGTGACCAGCAGTGCTGCAGAATTTGAGGAGGCACGAGTGGAGGGTGAAAGAGAGAAACGTGCCAAGAGGAAGGCGCGTCAAGCCAACCCCGACCGGGACCGCCTTCCACCTGGAAACCAATGCCCTCACTGCGGAAGAAGATGCAGAGCAAGAATAGGGCTCCACAGCCACATACGGACCCACAAGGAAATCCATAATGGAAGACCATCTTACTCGTCCAACGAGGGATCGCCTAAAAGTCCAAGTCCTCCAGGTATTTTGGATTTCAATTCCCAGATGTTGCAGCTGCCTTGGCCTATGATCAAGGATTCAGGGAGCTTGATCTTGTGGGGACTAGTGTGACTCCTGAATCCATTGACAGCTGTGTACTGTGTCTTATGAGGGTAAGCTCTGGGGAGGATTATTGTGTGTCTGTGTCTCAACTCATCATGATGTTTCAACTCAGGATGCCACAAGTGGAAGACACAGGTTTCCTCATATCCTCCCTTCTTTTTCCTCGTAACATTCTGTGAGGTAGACTGGGGAAAGAGAAACTGGCTCAAGTTCACCTGTGACATGATGAATCCCTACTACTGGCTATTGAATCCCAGAGGTGGCCAGATATACCCAGCGGAACCTGCTGCAGTATATGGTCCAATCACAACAAGACAACATTGGCTACACAGGATCATCATGTCTCCATTTGCGCAACTATAAAGAAGGAGAGATGATCTTCCCTTTGCAGTGGGGCTCCAAGGCTGACTAAGGACTTCTTCACAAGTCCAGCAGGAGGAGGTGGTGGTGCTCTGCTTTGAAAGGTGTAGGGAATCTGGTGACCCACGCCTTGCCTTGCCTTGCCTTGCCCGTCAATGGGGCAATCAGATGGAGTGAGCATGTGGCTTCCTTCTATAGATTTGGCAACATGGGACACTTCCCATGTTACCTGGGTGGTGGCTGCACATTGATGCCACCCCCTGCACCCATGGATCCTCCATGACATCATGTGAATGAAGCCATCCGGCTCTGTAGGTGATGGGCTAGATCAGAGTTTGCTGCCAAATCTAGCCCCATATGATGGGGGTCATAGGAGCACTGGCAGTGGTAACACAGGAACAATCCATCCCTTTTCCCTGTCCTGATGTGTAAAGGAAATGGATGAGGGTGCACTGCCCCATCTGGACAATGGAATAGTCAGAACTGGTCCTGATCCCATTGTCCAGATTGTTTTAAAGCCATGGGATACTCTCAAGTTTCTAGTGAACTCTGGAGTATACTCCAACCTTGTCCAAACTGGGGCAAATCCAGTTTAACCCTGCAAAACCTGTGATACTCACTGGAAGCTGATGAACATCATGGGAACAGCTTGAAGTGACTTTGAAGTGAACCCAGGGTTTGTTTGTTTGTTTTTTGCCTGTGTATACTTACCCCTAGTGAATTTCATGACTCTGAAGACTTTGATTATATTTTTCCAACACCATACTGGCTCTGTTCCGTCATGCAGGATATTTTACTCTTTTCTCCATGTAGGAGTTGTATCAATGCATATTATAAAAAAAATCCTTCCATGCATTCTGAGGTAGAAGTTTAGGATGCTGTCTGAATCACTTAACAGCAAAACAGAGCTGTCTGAATAAAGTATGTAAACTATTAGGGCAGGGGATTTATTTATTGGGAAAGTTCGTGACTCTTGAGTTTTTCAGAACATGGTCTGATTAGTTGCCAGGACAAATTCTGCTTTACTCATAGTCTCATGACCATTCTTAAGATATTTCTGCAAGGCATAGCTAACATTTCATTCCAGTATCTCCCAAGAGGTTTTACTGAATAGTCATAAGTAGGCAGCAAACACTTCTCTTTTGTAACAGAAACATATTAAGCTTTATCATAACAACTATCTCATGTTTTGTTTCATTGTGAGCTGCTCTTTCCCTTTTTTTTCTTTTTCTTTTTTAAAAAGAAAGAATTCTAAGGTTTCTCTTGACAATATGTCAGGCATTAGAGCTGTGCACATATTCATTTGGACTTAAAATGATTTGGAACATTCGGTGACAGTTGCTAAATCCCCCAAAACAAGATGTCCGGGAGGGGAGGGGGAGCCAGATAGGAAAGCATGAGTGACCGTTCCTTTAAGGTAGAGAGTTACCCCTCTTATATCATCACCAGTTGTTTTTTATGCAACATGGGAAGCTTCCTGTGTCACCACCATCACTGGTTACCATGCTTCCACTTCACTTGCAGCATGGAGCCCTACCAGTAGTAGATTGGCGTTGTGGGATAGGAGCAGGCAGGCAACATGTCGCAAGTGAAATGGAAGTGTCATACAACAGGGAATTTTACCCATCTGATGAGGCTGTTCGTAGTCTGCAATGATGAATGAGAAAACAGAGAGCCTATAAAGTCCAGTTTATTCAGTCCAACAAATAGTTGTCATCAGAGGCAATGTGTGAAACAAAGTAGTGTTCTGCAAAAAGAGAAAAATCCTACCACCCATTCTGGATATTTGGCTTATGGATTAAGTACAGTTTGGACTATTCCAGTGATCTGAATTTGCCAGATGCACACAAGAAAAAACACAAAAGCACCTGCTATCTCCTAGGGCTTTTGTGAAAATGAGGTGTTACATCTCATGAGCATATCCTGGCAAATGTGTTTTGTAAACTAAAACCCTACACAACCACACATGAGAGTTTTTGTTTTTCCAAAATGAAATCCATGCTGTGTTTAGAAGACCACAGAAACTCTAATTAAAGTCAAATCAGCTGGGAGAGTGGGACCTCTTTCTCAAACATGCTATTTTTGCTCTGTTCTTATTAAGTCTTTCTTCATCCTCGTGGCTGGGCTCAATATCAGCTCAAAAAGCTGGTTCCAAAAGAAAATTATATTATTGGCAACTGCTTCACTTCTCATGAATATATCAGGAAAGCAGACAAGTTTGTAAACCTAGCGGGGTTTACTTACCAGAATTTACATGCAGACATAACTCAGTCTAATTATAGTCCTCTGAAATTCTCTGAGGTAGATTCTCTTTCTTTTCTAATGCAACTCCTAAAGTCAAACCAGGAAAAGAAAAGAAAAATAGGTTACAAACAAACTGACATATGGTTCTTTTCCCTTATCCTTCCTCTTATAAATTTGCACCTGCCTTATTACACTACAGATAATATGGTGGTTAACCTCAATGGAGTTCCAAACTATTGTAAAATATATAAAAGTAGCTATAGTATTTCTGTCTTAAAATATTACTAGACCTGTAGTCCAAAAGAAGAGAAAGCCTATACCCATGCTAAAAGAAATGCCTAAGTTATATTTCCCAATGCAAACTTCAAAATTGCAACAAGTCCTTTGGCTAAGCAATTTTGTATTTCAAACTGCACTTTCCTTAAGATCATTTTCAAGAAAGAAGAGCATAAAACAAAATGAAATTGGAAGTTGTTTAGCTCAGAAAGCATCTGTATAAAAATATAAAAATCCTAACAGATTAGAAATCATGTGAAGAGACATCTAGTTACAGATAACTCAGAATGGAGCATGTTGAAAAGTGAACAGCGGGTAGGATGCCTTAGATTCCTGTAGGACAAATTAATTTAATTTGCTTTATTTAGAAGTTTAACCTGCCCTGACTCTCATGGCTGAGAGCAGGTGGCAACATTAAAACCAATTTCTAGCACAGCATTTGAAACATTACAAGATAAAATATTTTCATGATAAGAGAACAATTTAATTTAATTTACGAAGACATTTAATTTGCCCTATCTTTAAAAGCTCAGAGCAGGTGGCAACATTCCAATATTCATTTTTGATAATAATGTTTTTATTGCTGTTTACAGGGAAAAAAGACAATATTGCAGTAAACAGCAATAATGTCTTTTATACAATGCAATGCAAAGCAATACAATACAAACAGCGGTTACAATATATTGCATTGCATTGTAACCGCTGTGCAGGTTTTATGAAATAAAGTAGATTCATGTAGATAGTTGGAATAGCAATAATTATAGCTAATGCACAAAGGGGCGATGGACATTGCATGTATTCATTGTCTTTGCAAGATGAATTCGATCCAGAGCTGTTTCAAGCCCTTTAGGCTTTACTTCTTGTTGTGTGCCTTCAACTTATTTCCAAATCATGACAACCCTATCACAGGATTTTTGACAGCAAACAGTGTAAGGGTGCTTCTACACTGACACCATAATCCAGTCTGGAACCAGTTGAAGAGGAACTGATTTTTCTATGGGGTAATTAGATTAACAGATCTAAGGACTTCATCAGACGTTCTTTGGACTTCATGCACTTAGGAAATGGAGACCCATGGACATGACGTAAGATCACTTCCAGTGGGTCTCTGTGGGACTCCATTTCCTAACTGCATGGAAACAGAGTCCAAAGGCGGTCTTCAGAAGTTAAGTGTTACCTGCCTCCAAACTTGAGAAGCAGGAAAAAGTGGAAAGTAAATGTTGGAAGGGGGGTGTGGAGGAACAGAAAGTACATGGGATGGCTGACCATCCCAGAAGATAGGGAAAGATGGTAGGGAAGAGTATGATGTGGTTTCCTGTGCTTTCCCCCACTCTTCTCCCACCTGTCTGAAGTTCTACCCATTGAATTCTATGAAGCTTAGCAAACATGGAGGGGGTTACACTAACATCAACTGAATTAAATTTTTCCATCGAGACTAAGTGTGATTTAAATTCCACTGGATCCCACACTTTACATTCCCGGCAGAGAATAAATGAAGGAGTGGGAATTGAGCCATTTCACTCTGCTTCCTTAAGAAATTTTAAATTCATGTGATGAGCTAGATCATGGATGTACTAATCAGGAACATTGGAATATATAATGTCACAATCTATATATTCAGTGGGACTTACTCCCAGTAAGTGACACCAATCCAACTCTATTCAGAATGGTTTGTTTCCCAGTAAATGTGAAAGTTACTCCATTACCGTCATACTAAAGTCACTCCACCAGCTGCCAATTAGTTTCTGAGCAAAATACAAAGTGCTAGTTTTGACCTTTAAAGCCCTTCATGGCTTGAGTCCAGGCTACCTACAGGAAAGCCTTCTTCCAAACATTCCACCATTTAGGATACTTAGGTCCTCTCGAGGATGACTACTCCAACTAGCCAAAATCTCACTGTCTCCCAAAAGACCTATCCATCCGCTGCCCCAAATCATAGAATCACAGAGTTGGAAGAGACCTCATGAGCCATCCAGTCCAAACCCCTGCTAAGAAGCAGGAAAATTGCATTGAAAGCACCTCCGACAGATAGCAATCCAGCCTCTGTTTAAAGGCCTCCAAAGAAGAAGCCTCCACCACACTCTGGAGCAGAGAGTTCCACTCCTGAACAGCTCTCATAGTTAGGAAGTTCTTCCTCATTTTCAGGTGGAGTCTCCTGTCCTGTAGTTTGACCCCATTGTTCTGTGTCCTAGTCTCCAGGGCAACAGAAAACAAGCCTGCCCTCTCTTTCCTAAGACATCCCCTCACATACTTATACATGTCTCCTCTCAGCCTTTTCTTCTGAAGGCTAAACATGCCCAGCTCTTTAAGCTGCTCCTCATAGGGCTTGTTCTCCAGACCATTGATCATTTTAGTCGCCATCCTCCGGACATTCCAGCTTGTCAATATTGCCCTTCAGCTGTGGAGCCCGGAATTGAACACAGTATTCCAGGTGTGGTCTGACCAAGGCAGAATGGAGAGGTAGCATGACTTCCCTGGATGTAGACACTAGACTCCTATTTATGCAGGCCAAAATCCCATTGGCTTTTTTTAGCTGCCGCACGACATTGTTGGCTCATGTTTAACTTGTTGTCCACAAGATGATCTGTCAGAATTTTAAACCAGCAGCAAACAAACTTCAAAAGGAGCAGGGGAGATAATTTCAATGAAGCAAGACTTTCATGATTCAGGGAAACAAGGTTGTCTTATTTTAGGGACATTTTGGAAAAACAGCAGTCCACCTTCGCACAACTCTTACAATGACTATTCTTATTGTAGCTAATCTTGAAATGTAGTCATCAGACACTTTGCAAAAGAAAAATTGCTTCTTTGGTTTATTACTTAAAAGCTGCCCCAGATGAAAGTGGTCTAATAGTTTTAGTAAGAAATGCCTTATGCATTAAGCATGAGCAATAAAAAGTTTTACCATCAGCCACCTTCTTATCTTCACTGGAAAAATGAAATAAACAATCAGCAGTTTGGAAAAGCAAGGCACATCGCCTCAGCATTTCAGGTGTCAGAATTTCTAAATTACCAGAAAGCTTCACAGCAGATGGGCTTTTACTGGAAGCCAAAATAGGGATTTGGTGGAATAATAAATGAGATTCTCTAAAACCATTTGGCACAGAGTAAATCATTTTCTAAACTAATAGAAACCAACAGATAAAGGGTTATGAGAGTCACACAAAGTTACTACATATTTTAGATAAAACCAGTGTTCAGAGTTGCGTTTCCCCTGATCTGTTAAGTGTTAGGCCTCCCATTTTTAAAAGAAGAGACATTTTAATAGGTCTTACATTTTGCAAAGCCTCTACATAAGCAATTTGTTGAGGAACAAGCAAATGGAACTCAAATACTAAAAGGAAAGTAAAACAGAAGTATTGCATTTATTTCTAATGCAATATTATTATGAAGTAAACATTAACATTTCTAATGTATTGTTAGGTATGTATGTTCATCACTGGTCAGCCAAGTGGGACTTTTAATTTAACCTACTTTGAACATTAATATCCAATTGCACAGTGGAATGGACTTTCTGGAATTCCCAAATTTCTTTTTAAAAGACCAAACAATCAAATCAATTTAGAAATAGCATCTGCTAATAGTTGCAGTAGTGTTCAGGCTGTAGCCAAGAAATCAGAAGAAATTTACTTCTTGGGAGGAGAGCAATGACCAATCTCGATAAAATAGTTATGAGTAGAGACATCACACTGGCAATGAAGATCTGCATAGTCAATGCAATGGTATTCCCTGTAGTAATCTATGGACGTAAGGGTTGAACCATAAGGAAGGCTGAACAAAGGAAGATAGACGCTTTTGAACTATGGTGTTGGAGGAAAATTCTGAGAGTGCCTTGGACCACAAGAAGATCCAACCAGTCCATACTCTGGGAAATAAAGCCCGGCTGCTCACTGGAGGGAAGGATATTAGAGGCAAAGATGAAGTACTTTGGCCACATCATGAGAAGACAAGAAAGCTTGGAGAAGATAATGACGCTGGGGAAAATGGAAGGAAAAAGGAAGAGGGGCTGACCAAGGGCAAGATGGATGGATGTTATCCTTGAAGTGACTGGCTTGACCTTGAAGGAACTGGGGGTGGTGACGGCCAATAGGGAGCTCTGCCTGGGCTGGTCCATGAGGTCACAAAGAGTCAGAAGCAACTGAATGAATAAACAACAACAACTGTCAGCATAGTTGTGTAATTTTGGGGATATGATCATTCCACTTAAGACTATAATATATTTTGATCTTCCAGTTTTATCAAATCTCAGGTGAGGCATATTTATTTCTTGAAGGTACATAGGCGTAGCATTCAAGTAAAGCACCTATATGACTTTCTCCATATGAATTTGTTATTGTATCAAGTCTGCACTTTGTCTGAGGTCCTTTCCATTTCTTGTGGATAAAACATTTCTTGGATAAAACTATAAGAAAAAAAACCCTCACTTTTTCAATTCTCTCAATAAAAAATAACATTCAATAGCAAAATTGCTTAGAATGGAGAAACATCACAGTTGATGCCAAAGAAGTGTGTAAAATAGCCAGTCTGTGTGTGTACTTGTGGGGAGTGTCAAAACTGCAACCCACTTTCAGTATTCTTGGACATTCTGTGGGTTCGGTTAGACCACATCCTTCTTTTTAGATTATTGCGCCAATGATTTCTAAAGCATTGTGACACAATGGATATTTAACTGCAATGCTGTTTGCTTTTTCGATCTCGTGGTTCATCACATGTCATTTTTCTGAAGTCAGAATGAGAAAAGTAGAATTGAGCCAAAACTACTTCTGTTTTTGTTTCTTTTATTTTAAAGAAAATTTTCTTAATGGCAAAGTAACTCTCTCTCTTTTAAACAATTTTGGCAATCCTTCTATAAACATGTTGACTTACTCATTCGCTGTTTCCTTGATTTCAGTTGCCTTCTTTCAAATGCCACATTAAATCTCGATCACACAGTAAGTACTGATTGGGCCAAGTTACAAATGCAAGGAGCCCAAAAAGAGTGAAACAGCAGAAATTACTGACCTTAGGGGGAAACCCTTTGAAATGGTGTTGGCCAAAAGAATTGAATATATATGTATGTGTGTGAATATTTTACAAATTGTGTGGCTAAATACAATTCTCAGCCAAGTAGCAAGTACAATTAAATCCAGTAAGATTTATTCCCTAGCAGAAGTTGGGTAAATTACTTTTTGGACGACCACTCCCATAATCCCCCAGACAGCATGGCCAGAATAAATCAATGGATGTATGCAGTACTTTTTAAAGTACTTTTTTCAAGCTCTGACAGTTTGAAATTATGTGCATATGCATCCTTAAGTATGTTTCTTTAGTGATAAAATTTAGTCCCTCAAATTTCCTGCCATTCCACCGCAAACTTGAAACCTTACAGAACAAGGTCCTTGAATGACTTTCTCAAAACACATGGGGTGGTACCCTCTGTATTTTTAGAGGTTACTACATATTGCCTGTTTCTTTTATTTGGATTTCAATGGTTTTGGTGGTAATCACTACTGTTAACATTGGAATTGTGCTGGCATTGGGTGTTTGGAGTACCGTCCCCTGTCGGTTGCTTCACAATCACACTGAACACATGCATTCCCTTTCCCTAATCAAAATATATGACCCTAGAGTTATAATAATAATAATAATAATAAAAATCCGATGTGTGATCCAATAAAACAGCCAGCAGAGTGATCTTGTCTGCTGTGGACTTATCTTGTTGTGTTTCTAATAATAATAATAATAATAATAATAATAATAATAATAATAATAATAATGTCAAACTACTCTGGGACTTCCGAATTGAGAATAACAGAGTTTTGGAGCACAATACTCCTGACTCACAATTGTGTTAAATATCAAGTATGGATTGTCAATGTTGCAATCTCAGATGACAGAAGGATTGAAGAGAAACAACTGGAAAAGCTGACGTGATACAAGGATTTAAAGACTGAACTGCAAAGACTCTGGCACAAGCACGTAAAGGTGGTCCCAGTGATGATCGGCACAATAGGTGCAGTGCCTAAAGACCTTGGCTTGCACTTAAACACAATCAGCACTAACAAAATTGTCATCTGTCAGCTGCAAAAGGCCACCCTACTGGGATTTGCATACATTATTATCTGATACATCACACAGTCCTAGTGTCTGACATGTGATCCAATACAACAGCCAGCATAGTGATCTTGTTTGTTGTGTACTAATCTTATTGTTTCTAATAATAATAATAATAATAATAATAATAATAATAATAACAATAACTTTATTTATAGACCACTTTCTCTCCCTGAGGGGACTCAGGACAGTTTACATTTAAAAAAGGCAAACATTCAATGTCCCAATAAAACAAATACACACAGATCAACCAACATAATACAATTAACATCAATAAAGTTATAACTAAAAAGAAAACTGAATATGTAGCGTATGCTAAATCGTAGCCTTTCTGAACTGGCAGTGCCCAAGGTGAAGATAGACATAATCAGTTTTGTGGACATCAGGAGATCCAAAGCAAGACTGAGAACCAGAGAGAATGGCTCCTGCTTGACTGGTATCATTTTAACTCTTTGCCTCCCCATGCTGAGCCAAAACAGGTTCATTGAGATGCAATGGCAAGATGCAGATTTCTGTTGTTCCTTTGTCATATACTTCTTTCAAACTGCAATTCAGAGATGGCAAGGTAAGACTGTACTAAGCATTAGCCAAATAGCCCAAGTAGACAGTAAGACTGGTATTGCCAGAAGCTGTCTCTTCTCTTTTAAGACACTGCTTGACTTTTCATTCTCACAAGTAAAGTCAGATGTGAAAAACCTGGTCCTGTGAAGAGATTTTTCTCCCAGTTCGCTGCCTTCTCGCCTCCAGTTAATGCATCTGGAGAATTATGTTGTAATCGATGGTCCAAGGTGCACAAACAGCTAGTTTTCATTCAAATGAAACAATAAGACTAAGATTCTTGGCCCCTTTGTTAAGAGTGAAAGCATTCAAGCCCAGCACTAAGTCTGGGTCTGAAATGAATGGAAGCAGGCATGCCTTAGCATTGTAAACAATGACCACCTGCTATTTTCTCTACTGCAACCCAAGGATAAGGGGGTACTTTATTATTTTAACTAGCATTCAGGCTCACACGCATATCCTGGTAGATATAAATCAGCGTGTTTCAAGACATAATGATATCAAGGGTGTACCATTTTTAAAGGCACTTTTCATAAAATATAAGGTCAAATGGAACTTTAATCTTTAAAGGGGAGAAAAATATGTCATTGTTCTCTGGGAATTAAAAATGGGAGTAAATGGTGACTCACTTTTAAAGGAGACAAAAGACTCCTATGCTTTATCCGTGAGCACAATAATTGCCATTTTGTGCTAGCCTTTTCTGTGAATGATTTTTTTTCCCTGAAAGGGGATAACGCCACCTGATTCCTCACAGTCCTGCATAGTTCAGTGCTCCTAAATATGCAACAATATTTAAATAGTAATTAGTAAAGGTAGCTTGGTCAAAAGCCATCACAAATAGGAACCTTTGTCCATTGTTGTATTCTTTTGAAATTTTATTTAAAACACAAGGTCATAAAATCTGACCAAAAAGTAATAACAGCTGGATTGCTCTACTAAAAAGACACAATATATAACTCTCCTTTGAATCATATCATACAGCCCAGAGATACAAGAAATTCTGCTAGTACAATAGCTCATATATTTGGATTTTAGTGGACAATGGTAGGTGAACAGCCTCAGCAAAATTTGTAATCAGCTCAGGTAATTATGAGCATCCTCCATTAGCATTTGAAAACTCCCTATTCAACCATTCTTTCCAGGTTTGTGATGTTGATGTCTGAGAGCTGATGAGGAAGACTACATGCACATTGTAATATGAAATATTGTCTCCTTGGAATATACATTCCAGCACCAGCCAAGGCAGATACTCAAAAGGTCAACCTAAGTATAACCAGGAATAAGAGCAAATGTTTATCAGAGCTTGGAAATGTTACATTTGGACTACAACTCCCATAATCCCTCAGCCTCCTCTTTTACCCCCACTATCCATGATGACTAGGGGCTTCTGAGAGTCATATTTCAAAAAAAGTAATTTTTCAAGGTCTAGTAGGATTTAGATGAGAGACAGTGCCTACATAAAACATTTGTGAGAAGCCATGGAAAGAATTCACAAAATAAGAGAAGAAATAAAGGGCTATTTGGTTGAGTATTCTGGACCTGTAGTGCAAAGCTATCAATGAAAGTCTGTCTCATCTACACTGAAGGGAGCGATTAAAGCAGTCTGCCAAAGAGCTAGCATTGTAGATCATATAGCTTGCAAGAATTAATGAGTCTCAATGAGCACAAAAAAATTCAACCTTGAACCAAGGCTGACCAAAGACAATTTTCTTTCCTATAGTGGAAAAGGGGCTGCCATGCCTCTTCCAGTTTCTAAGTAGTCATGGGGGTGTGATCTGCAATTGCCAAGGTGCCTCCAAAAACAGCAGCTCAGCAGGACACTGCAAGTGGAACAATATGGCCCACCTGGCTGGCAGGCTCAAAACCAGAAAAACAATCCAAAAGGGTTTGAACCCCCCCCCCCCAGATAATTGGGGGGGAAGGTGGTCAGTGTCTCCTGGTCCGGCACAAGATCTCAACAAGAAATTACCATCATTATGTAAAGGTTCTTCACAGGTAATAGGTCCTGAATCTTTGCTCCCCCTTAAAACCTTTTTTTTTTTTCAGCCACAAAGGACAACAGTTTTTACAACTGGCAGAAGTTTCTTTCTGTTTTCTTCTGGTTTTTTTTTTTTTTCTTATTTCCTTTATCATGATGACAGATAATATCAGGACATTTTCCCGGTGAATTAGCAAGAAGTTTTTAGCCAAGCACAAGTTGTTCTGATGGTACTCTGTTTTTTAGTGTCTATTGAAGATTTCTATTGCATTTTGCAAACAACATACCAAGCTTCTGATGACCACCTTTACCCCATAACTTCTCCTCCAAATACCACACAGTACTTACAGAGTGCACCTTGTACATGAAATGAGTAGGCTAACCAAGGAAATCTGCTGAACCATTTGGGTTGAAATCTTAGAAACCTCTACTTATCCATAGAAAATACTTAACGTGGTAATGGACTTTGTGGATTTTGCACTAATTGAGCTTTCACTTGGTCACCAGAAACAGTCTTGTTCATATAAAGACCAATGACACAGCTTCTTCTCTTGTTCCATTGTTTCTTTGGCAGGGCTTGGATTAGATGAACCAGTTGTAGACACCTCAGTTTCCACAGTTTTTCTCAGGCTTTGCCTACTAGCTACCACATTTTGGCAACTTTCACTATGTCAGTTATTGCTTGTATTGCAATGTTAATTGGTAGAAGGGTACCCATTAAAATTCATGAGTAAACCAGGAGTTTTTTACCTGAAAATTTTTGGGGAAGGGGGGTGAAACCCCTAAATCACCCCCTTGGCTATGGGCTTGCTGGTGCTCCCAGCTTATGTCTGCATAAACCATGGTTTATCAGGTTGAGAATGAACTATAGGCCCACATACTCTTTTATTTTCATTCCTTTTTTTGAGCCAGAACAGATTTTAATTTCATACTTTGGTTACTAAACAAGGAATTAGCCATAGTACATTTTGATTGCTCCATGGCTATTAATCTGTAGTATATCATAGGATTCCATCTCATGCTTTTCAATGTCTGCATGAAGCCACTAGTGTAAGTCATGTGGCATTTTTATTTAGATGCCATTGGTATGTTGATGACAATCATTTCTAATTCTCCTTGTCAGACTCACCTGGGATTATGCAGGTGCTTGTGCAGTACCTGAATGTTGTAATGAATGAAGACCAATACAATAAAGCTGAAACCTAATATAATGGTGGTTCCGTACATGGTTGGTTCTCTAGTCCCTGAAATTGATAAATGACCTGCTCTGGATGGGGTTGCCTGCCCTCTGGAGGAGAACATTAATAGCTTAGAAATGCTCCTGACTCTACCTCTGCCACTGAAGGTCCATGTAAACTCATTAGTTCAGATTTTGTTGCCAGCCTCATCAGACCCATGAGCCATAGTTGGTACTTCTGCTGACAACAGAACTGGACACCTGCATGATCTGTAATAAAGAAGAGAGCTCAGCTGATATCCAGGAATCTCTGCCAGTGTCAGAGCAGGATCTCCTGCTTTTTCTTTTTGGTCATGCAGGCAACCTATTCTGGTGTGAGCGGAAGCAGCTGGCAATGGCTAGAAGTTCTCATGGAGCTCCGTGTCCAGCTAGGATTGGCAGTGGTAACATGACCACAATCCTTCGTCTTGCCTTCATAATGAGTGCAAGAAAAGGGTGATTGCATCGATGTTTCATCTGAAAATAGATTGAGGCAAATTAGATTGATCCAGCTGTCCAGATTACTCCAAAGGCATGGAATACTCTGGAATTTCAAGCAAACTCCAAAGTATCACTTAACGACCAAAATGAGCAAGCTGGGTTAAAGCTAATAACTCCAAGATAGTCACCAAAAGTAGTTGTGCATTGTAAAGACTGCCAGCCATCATTCTGGTGTGATCCCAGGGTTTGGGGTTTATGTAGACAAGCCCTGAGTCTATTTCATCAAATGAAGCTCTGTCTATGAAGCAAACTTCATGAAACAGACTTCTTACTCTCTGTTAGTCACAAACAATCCCTTAGGGTGCTCACTAAGCACAGCAGGACTTACTCACAAGTAAGCAAGCATAGGAGTGAACCCTTCAACAACTGCACAATATGTGATGAAGAAGAAGAAGACGAAGAAGAAATACTTCTGGGTCGTAACATTGCAATGGTCAGCAAAGGAATTCTACAAATCAACACCATTCTGGACATCGCAGAATAATTAACTTCCATTGTCTGACCTCCATGTACATTCCCAAATCCTAGTGTCTGGTTTTCCATTCAGTTAATGCTCCTTATACATACCAGTTATCTTGGCTTTTCTCAGCAAGTTTTGCTCATAAAATTTACAGCCTAATAACTCACAAGTGATAAAACTGTGGGATGAACATAACTAACAGTTTTAATGGGTTCCTTGATTAATAGATTCTTATATATCTGACAATATTTATCAGACAGGATAAAATATACTGTTTTAAAATTAGGAGTCAGGGAAAGAGAAAGTTCTTTCTCTTGCCAAGTGGCCAAGAATGTTATTTGTTTCATTTCTAGATGTTGGGAAATCTCCCTAAGCGCCAGAATGGTTTCACAGAATTGCTCAGGGTGCTTTAATATGCATTCTGTGTAGCTTTTACAATTACAATGCTAATAAATACTGTGACAATTTTATTAAATTCAAGTATATATCTCTTGCCCTACTGCAAATGCTTGGGAGGATGAACTAGTTTTTCAAAGAAAAAAACGTATAAAATATGATAAAGATGCAAAAATTCAATCAGACTAACAAACCCTTTTAAATATTACCCACCATGCCCCAAATACCCCAGCATATCCTTCTATGGCTGTATCTACACTATAGAATTAAAGTAGTTTGACACCACTTTAACTGCCAAGGCTTCATGCTATTAAATCATGAGAGTTGCAATTTGGTGAAGCACCTGCACTCTTTGACAGAGAAGGCAAAGGATTGTGTAAGGCTACAACTCCCATGATCCCATAGCATTGAGATGTGGCGGTTAAAGTAGTGTCAAACTTCATTAATTCTATAGCACAGATGCAAACTATGTCTTTCTATATGTTGTAGATTTATTCCATTTGGGAGTAAATCTCCATGTGGCTCTGAAAAATTCAGCACTGCTACTTAGTTTCATACTCTCCCATATTCTCCAGTACTGCATAGCCAGCAGTGCTGCTATAACCCCATGAATTATTAATTTGCCCTAAGGTTAAACCTAAGGAAGGGTCTGTACGTACTTGTTGAGATTAGAAAAATGGAAATCTGGAGCTGGAGATGAGCTGCGGTTGCTAGGGCTAAGGAGTAGACCCTTTTCACCTTGAGTAAAGTAGTGATAATTTAAAGTTCAACTTATGAAGGACAAAAGAGTAAACTTTTCGTAGCGGAACTTCTATATTGTATTTGCATCTTTTTTTATTTCAACTTTCAAGGTTGCATCAAAATGTTGAAATACTACTGAACAGCAAAACCAGAAGGGTCCTACAACTATATCCTCCAGTGGAATCTAATAGATGCATAGAACTTTGAGGGAACTTTGTGTGCGCCAAAATTAATATATAATTTATTGTACTACTGCTAAAGATGTATTGGGACATAAATTGCGATTGAATTTGCAATAAGCAATCATAGTTAGCAGCATATAAATTTTCTCCCCTCTTTTTGCACTTGAAAGCAAGAGGGCTAAGGGAAGTCATGCTGCCTTGTTGCCATTGTTGAACTAAAATTCAACCTGTCCACCTGTGTGAGAGAAGTGACTATCTTATCCTTAACTTGAGGCATCCAAACTCTAGGCATATTACATAACAGGTGTGTTTTATGTAACTGAGTTTTAATTGTCTCACTATTTCATCTTTTATGCTACCTGGAGAACTTTGATATGGTTTGGGATGGAGAGGGCCGGGGAGAGTGGAAAAAAGTTATTTTTCACATAGTGCAACCACATGCTGCTGGGATTTGCTTCTGAATAATGTTACTAAATTTATGGCATATACTTCTTCGGAGTAAAAAGATAAATGAATCTTTCCCACATGATTATGCATATATATTCCCCCTGCAGCTGGGATTACATACATGAATAAAAAGAGCGGGGAAGTAATAAACAGACGTATACAGAAACTTGAAAGAGATCACACATATGCCATGTGATCATTTATCCAAGATTTGTTTCTTCTCCTCCTCCCACAGATCGTGTAACCAAGGTTTGTTTCTTCTAACTTCTTTTTTTCCTCTCCTCTTCCTTCACCCCCTCTTATATGACCATCTAACCAATGTTTGCTTTTTCTTCATCTGTTACTTCCTGCTTCTACTTTTCCTCTCCTCCTCCTGTATGATCATCTAACCAAGGTTTGTTCCTTCTTCCACCTTCTTTTACTCTCCTCCATCTCCAATATGAACACCTAACCAAGGTTTGTTTCCTCTTCCTTGTGAAATAGGAACACCAGGGGCCAGGACCACTGCATATGGAGAAAGTATGATCCACACTTAATTGTTCTCCATTGAAAGTCACCCTAAAATTTCCATTTTCCTCACAAGTGCCTTTCATGTAAATCACAACTTCAGAATCAAGCTGCATATTACTCATGAGGATTTCTGATATGAAAACAGCATGGATGAAAAGCTAACCCAATGGTTCCCTACACTAGTACTGTAGCCTTTCCCTCATTGCTTACCCATACAGTAGAATGTCGCTTGTCCAACACAAATTGGCTGGCAGAACGTTGGATAAGCAACATTTTTTAATAATAAGCCTATTAAACGTCAAATTACTTTATGATTTTACAAATTAAGCACCAAAACATCAAGTTTTACTACAAATTGACAGAAAAAGCAGTTTGATACATAGTAACGTTAGGAGCCCCCGGTGGCGCAGTGGGTTAAAGCACTGAGCTGCTGAGCTTGTTGATCAAAAGGTCGCAGGTTTGATTCCGGCGTGAGCTTCCGCTGTCAGCCCTAGCTTCTGCCAACCTAGCAGTTCGAAAACATGCAAATGTGAGTAGATCAATAGGTACCACTCCGGCAGGAAGGTAACGGCGCTCCATGCAGTCATGCCGGCCACATGACCTTGGAGGTCTCTACGGACAACGCTGGCTCTTCGGCTTAGAAATGGAGATGAGCACCACACCCCAGAGTCAGACATGACTGGACTTAATGTCAGGGGACTACCTTTACCTTTACCTAACGTTATGTAGTAATTACTGTATTTATGAATTTAGCACCAAAATATCACAATATATTGAGAGGAGGAGGCGGACTGCATTGAATAATACTGTATGTTGGATAAGCGAAGGTTAAATAAGCGAGACTCTACTTCTTTTCTTCTTTTGATCTTCCTTTCCTTCCTTCTACACAAGCCTACAAGAAAGAATCAAAACTCAAACATCTTATCTATTCCCAGCCATAAGGATTGGAGGGGGGGGGGGGGTAGTGAATGGAATTAGTTTGGTTTTAAAGAGAGGGAGTTACACTTTTAAAAATCTGGATGAAATGGAAAACATCCAGCAAGAGTTTGTTAAATATGGATGTTGGTGGAAGTATAAGGTTATATTCGAGCTCATCTTACAGATTATGTTCAAATATTCCAAGCCTGTTGTTCTTTTTCTTTCCTACAGCTAGGGAGCCAGGGTCCTTAAACAGCAATGGAGGGCAACACAGCAGTTAAAATAACATCAGTGCCCCTTTAAAATGTGTTAATAAAAACGACTCCAAGCCAAAAAGTCAAGATCTCATGACATGAAATCCTTCATACAGTATCATGCTGTGAGCCTGAGGCCTATACTTAATTTGCATGTGAATTTATCTAAATTTACATATAGTTGGCCTGTGAGGGCAAAGTAAGCTATGGTGCTTGTTATCAAAGTTCAGCCATGACGTTATTAGGTGAAGGTTACATCAGAGCAAAAATATGGGTGAGAGATGGAAAGGTTATATTGTCTATAAACCTTTTGGCAATGCTTTGCCACTGAATATTTTATTTCGATTCAAGACAGTCTGAGGATGAGACGATAAAGTTCTGCATTACCCAAACCCAGATTAAACATTTATGGTTTAAAGTCGATTTAAATATATCAATTTCAAGTTAAAGCCTGCTGATGGCTTTTCAGAGTTTTGCATCAGTTCTGTATAAAATGTAAATGCCCCCATTTTCACAAATATAAAATAAAAAGCAGGGATATAAATAAGGAGCATAAATTATACTACCTCTTTAGAGCTTTATCCTGTTATTATTTTTATTTGCAGCTCCCCTGTCTTTTCCTTTTTGTTATTTCACTAAAAATATTATGTCTATCTTCACATGTTGAGTAATGTAGAGTTCCAGCATAAACAGTCTTTGAGGCAAATAGAAGGAAAACATGTATAGAGCAACCCTCATACCCGCATGACCATACCCATGATTTCACCTGCCTGCGTTCAACAAAATATGTCATACCTAGGAATCCTTGAGGACAGTGCTTCTCAACCTGTGGGTCCCCAGGTGCTTTGGCCTACAACTCCCATAAATCCCAGCCAGTTTACCAACTGTTAGGATTTCTGGGAGTTGAAAGCCAAAACATCTGGGGACTCACAGGTTGAGAACTACTGTTTTAGGGCCTCCAGGTGGGATTCCATGGTATGCCTCAGCCATAAGTTACTACAGAGTTATGTTGGAGCACATAACAAATATAATCCAGGTCCCCCAGTGATATAGATTGTGATATATATTGCCCCTCCTCCAGTCCCTAGACTGGAGGAGGTTTACATCTGGCATGCCTTGGGCCCTCCTGCAGCCCGATGAAATTGGAGCACAGTTTCAGGAGTCCATGAATATGCAGGGAAGACTTATTGAAGAATTCATATTGCAGGACTTCAAAATTAGGGATTTTAGAACTGTTTTGTAATGTATTTGGTATTATATTGAAATTATTTATGATAACACTACATGCCAGTTCAGATGCATTAAAGGATGAGCTCCCTCTATTAGCTCCAGCTCCTCATGCGGGAACATGAGAAAAGCCTCCCACAAGGATGATAAAACATCAAAAAAATCATCCAGGCGTCCCCTGGGCAACGTCCTTGCAGACGGCCAATTCTCTCACAACAGGAGCGGTTGCTCCTGACACGACAAAAAAAAATCAATATCAATAACAGTAGTAATAATGTCTCATGATAGTAATGGCCATAACATAATAAGTTTAACTTTTACATCCCAAGTGTCAAGACCCAGAAGCCTCAGTAAAGCCAAACACAGGATATAAGGTCCAAACACAAGTTTATTGTTCACAACAGAGTCTTTGAAACACTTAAATTCAGTGTCCCAATCTCGGCCAGCAAGTTGGCATCAAAAATAAAGCGTTATAAGCAACTGAAGTATAACCCGGATTATCCTGGCGTTTTAATCCGGTTTAACACAAAACTACAGCAATCCGCTTTAAATTCACACAGTTCAAAAATGCAACAAACAGAGACAAAAGGCAGAGTCCAAAAGACATTCCAAGATCGTGGCACAAGGTAGGCAAGTTGAGTAAGTCCAAGAAGCAAAAACGTAGTTCAGAGATGGTCCGGAGTCGAAACGGTAGAACAGCAATCGTCAAACACAGAATCACATGAACAGTGGTTCTCAACCTGGGGTCCCCAGATGTTTTTGGCCTACAACTCCCAGAAATCCCAGCCAGTTTACCAGCTGTTAGGATTTCTGGGAGTTGAAGGCCAAAAACATCTGGGGACCCCAGGTTGAGAACCACTGCACAAGAAGGTAAACAGGAACGCTGAAACACAGGAATCTGTAGTCCAAGGACCCAAGCACGAGAGCTGGCAGGAACAAAGATTCACACCCCAAAAGAGACACTTTGCCTTCTGGAAAGATCCATACAACAAAACCCCATTTTTATCCTAAAGCTCCTCATCAGAAGCTGAGGAGCTCCCCACCCTTTCATCATTGCTCTCAGCTGCCCCATTCCCCACAGCTGAACCCGAGCGCCCATCCCTCCACCTCTGCCAGCGTCTGTCAAGACTTAAATCTTGCCAAGTGCTTCCCGGTTGCCATTCCCCAGTTAACCCCTCAAATTCCTCGCTGGAGGTGGGTTGATTACAGATATCCCTAATTTCTTGAACACAGGTCCAATCCAGCTCATCCTCCTCCCCTGTGTCACTCCCAGACCCAAAACTCCCTTCGAACCCCATGAAGTCCTCATCCTCTGTAGGAGCGCTAAGTATATCATGGATACACTTCCTTTGAATCTCCACATCGGACTCTTGTTCACTAGTAGCCCTCTTGACTCCCCTGCTTTCCTCCCCATCCCCCATTTCACAGTTGGAGAAGCCCTCAAAGGTTTCAGAATCACTCGGAGCCATGATTATCTCCCTAATCCGCTTTCACTGCTGCTCCTCTTCCAACACCTGCGCGGCCCTCTTCTCCCTTCTACCAGTAGTAGCAATGTTACCATCACGCTGAACTACAACACCAAGCCAATATCCAGTTTCAGACACATGTTAGTGGCACTATTAGATTGTACTTTGTTTGGGGGTTATTTTTAGACATGGGACACAGCTACGATGGCCATTTATTGAAGTTTCAAACTAGAAGAAAGTAGTTTCACTGTGCAGATGATTGCATAGGAAATCCTTGAACCAGTTTGGGTCCTGATGATGATTAGACAAACCACAGAGCCCTGATGTGCATTAAGGGCTTTCTTTCATACACTTTTGTGGGTGTTCGTTGTCTAACCGCCATGGTTTAAGGCAGCAGCTGGACAATAAATTAAATGGTTAGTGGAGATGGGCCATGGTGACTATTCCAGTATCTGGAAGCAGATATTGTGGGATTTTTCTGCCTTGATATTCTGGGTTATGTGGCTGTGTGGAAGGGCCCTGTGTGTACCTTACTATTGCAGCTTGGCCCTTTTCCTTTCTAGTATTTAGTGTCCACTTTTCAGTAGTTTAATCCATTGTTTTATCTTGACATTGATTGATTTTTCTCCCACTCAGACTTCATTCTGACCTTCTGGCTTCTGACCTTTGATGACCTATGTAGCTTTGGACTTATCTTTATTTCTTGGCTACTGTTGCCTATCTCACCCATTACTTGCCCTAGGCCATGTTCTCCAAAGTGGTATATGCTTTTAACTTTCTTCTGAGGACATTCGGGTCCTGGCCCCATTCACCCACAACTGATTCAACCAGTCTTAGGTGAACTGGGAGGGAGGGGGCAACATAACAGGAGACTGATGAGCTCGACCATTTAATTCATCTAGACACACTGAAATTCAGCACCTTCACTTAGCCCACTTAGGCCCCTTCCCCACAGCCATATATATAACTCAAACATATCAAGGCACAATATCTGTTTTGAATTGGGATATCTGAGTCCACACTGCCATGTATTTCAGTTCAAAACAGAAAAAGTGGGATTTTATTCAGCTGTGTGGAAGGGGCCTTAGCAAACGCTTGTAATGCATTGCATAATTTGAATGTATATCTGTGCCTTCAAGGCATCTATCGACATGGCAATCTCATGAATTTCATAGAGCTTTCTTAGGCAAGGAACATATAGAAATTTTCCACTGCCTTCCTCTGAAATATAACCTACAGCAGATTATATTCATTAGCAGTCCCCAATCCAAACCAGGACTGATCTTGCTTAACTTCCAAAATCGGATAGGATTCATCCCTTTTATATCAGGTGATGGCACCAAAAAACAGAGAGTCTAATTCTTTGTGGCAAGCTCCCATAAGTGTATCTTGGAAAACCTTGGAAACAGAGAAACATTCTCAGAGGAGGTTCTAGGAAAAGATTTGGATCAGCCATTAGAACTTTGCAGACTTTGCCTGAGGAAAAGATATATATACCCTGCAACTGTCCCAAATTGGCAGGTACAATACCAATTAGTTTTCTACCATTGAACTTTTTCAAATGCTTTAAAAATGTTTCAGTTGCTCATTTCTCTTCCCCATCTCCCCTTTGCTCTCAGTTTAACTGGTAAAAACTGATTTCAAAGTGCAAAAGTAGTTCATACTTAATTAATTCAATGGGAAGAGAGAAGGGGTGGCCGCACCTGATGCTACTTGATCTTGATTTTTGTGTGTGTAATGTTGGAGAGTGTGGGTGACTTTCTTATGGCTCTGGTGTGTTCCTATATGCTTCTGCCAACAGCTTGACATTCTGTGCGTAAAGATTTCACTGGCCAGTTGTCATCAGCAGTTAATGAATAGCATTGCCATTGTGTAAAGTGGGTGCTTATTTTACACTAGGCTCAAATCCAAAAAGCCATGAACAATAGGAAAATATATGCTGCAAATGTTTGTGCATTGTAAAAAAAAAATAGCTTCTCTAGCAGTCCTTTATGGCCATCAAAATACCCTAAGCATAAATGATCATGCCTGATTTCGATACCTTAGCAGGCCCAGGTTTGCATTTGGCTAGGAGATGGCAAACTAATATTTATGAGCTTGTAATATTATCCTAGATGAGCAAAAAGGTCTGACTCAGTATAAAGCAGCATTTTGAATCCTTACATTTCTATTGAGCATTTCTATTATTCACCACTGGATTTTTGTTGTGTGTAGTGTTCATATTCAAAATATAAACAAATTCCAGCGAAAAGAAAGGATTAACCTTTAAATCCAACTCATCACATACATTCCCAAGTAAAGATATCCAAATATAAAATGCATGTTTCTTGGGCCCATAATTATGTAAAATTAAATGCATGCAAGAGAACTTTCAGTAGCTTCTTCTACCTATTTAAGGAATAATATGCCAATTTTTCATCTGAGCAAATCAGATACAATGTGAAGCAGACACAACTCATGATCTACAAGAATTAAAATCAAGGAGGTAAAGGGAGAGCTGTTCCTGTGTTCTAGATTACCCTCAGAAACTCTGTCAGCTCAAAGCTGCACATATTTATTTGTGAACTGAGTGTGTCCAAGGGTTTATTTCCAAATAAGTATGTATAAGATGGCAGTCTAAAGAGTAGTTCAACTGAGAATTATAACAAAATTCAAACTCCATGAAATAGCAATGTCATTTTTGGCTATTTTATTGATTTTGTTGAATTTTGCTTCATCACCAGCACAACTACCCATTAATATGTCAACTGAGAATTGTTTATTTGGGAATGTGACGGATAAAGCAAAAGTATTTTTGCAGTGTTTCTTCTACTTGGTGATTTGTTGCAGATTTTCCATATGAGAACTCTGTCCATCTCAGTGTTACATATAACTCTGTGCCTCCCATTTATTCTCTTTCAGCCTGTGTTTTATTGCTATTGTTTATAGATGGAAATGCATATATACTTCCTTTCAAGACAAATATATATGCAGCTTTATCAGTGCAGTATATCTGCTCTGCATTGCCAAGATGCTCATAATAATTGTGGTACCGTTTTATCAGTCTCAGCCTATGAATTTAGACCTGGTCTTTATTGTCTTTATTTGATAAATTCCCTCTTCCATAAATATTGCTCTCATAACATGAGAGTCCAGAAACTTTACCCACAACATTGACTTGTTCATTTATATGCCAGCCACTTCAAATTCAGCCTGCAATGAAGCCAGTGATTTTGTTGGTGGGGTTAATTAAATTTTTGTTATATTTATGTCACTCCCGGGGTATTGTGATCTGTGGGTAATTGCTGGAGTCTCTGTTTTATGGAGTGTGGTTTAAGAGACTGTCAAGGGCGTTCAAAGTCAGGCAGAAGTACCAGTTTAAACTGACTCAGTGTAAACTGAGTCAGGAGAAGAAATGAAGATAAGGTCCATTGGCAAGCGGGTCCTTGATGAAGTTACTTCTATGCTTCAGAGAGCAAAGTCCATTTTATTAATTGTTATCTCATGAAAAGGTAGCACAGCAAGTACGATTACAGGGACAGTTATTGGTGAATTGTTAGATCATTTCCCTGAAAGATGCTTTTAATTCTATTACTCAAATGCAAGATATATGATAATTCCAGAGAAGAGATGGCAGGCAGGACCAGACATACTATTGAGGGTTAGGTTGCCCATCTGTTTCCAAATGCTAGGAAATGCAAAGGGACACTGAGATGTTGGAAGAAGGGGGGTTTATGTGTTTATTCTGCCCTATATGAAAGGCTGCTGATAAGTCTTTGGCTTTACCCAGAAAAAAATGAGATAGGAAGATGAAACTTTACATTATTCCACATACTCTCCACTGATATCAACACACTTCTTACATCAGTGTTCCAAGTTCTGTAAGCCTTGCAAAAAGAAGGATTTTGTTTGTGCCTCAAGCCAGTCATCTGTAGCAGCCATGGCATCAGAAATGGTGTGAAATCTGGTACCCTTGAGGTGTTTCTTCAGGTTTGGAAACAGATGATAGTCAGAGGGAGCTAGATCTGGTGAATAAGGCGGGTGGTCTACCAGCTGGAAGTCTAGCTCTGCCAGTTTTGCCATGGTTGTTTGTGTAGTGTGAGCAGAGGTGTTGTCTTGCAGGAACAATAATTTTATCACTCCTCTGCTCTCATTTGCTGTGAATATCGCCTTAGACTCTGCCATTTTGTTTTCCCACATGCTTAGATCACTGTTGCTATATGCTACAAACACAAAATTTTGAAAACATATTGTAGACACATAAGGCTTTTGTGTGATGTAACATTTGTTACCATAGAAGCAAAAAAAAAGAACACAAAGCCAAAGACTTATCAGCAGCCCCTCATATCTCCTAAGTGAAATTTCTGCATATGAGTACATTGGAGATGCCCCAAGACATCTCATTGCTTGAAAAAAGAAAGATGGTATCTCCTCTTCTGTCCGTCTGTAAAAAATGGCTAGATTAGTAGCTGAATCTTACTTCAATCCTAACTCATTTGCCTCTGTGGAGAAGGCCAACTGACTTTGCCTACAGGTTATAACCCTTCCTGCTATTTCATATTTGTATCAAAGTAATTCAGGCCAAAGGTGCTGGCTTCTCAAGTATTTCATATTTGGATCATAGTAATTCAGGTCAAAGGGGTTGGCCTCACAAATCTCTTGACTGACATCTTGAACAATAGCATCAGTAGCAACGCCTAGAAGAAAATAGTCGGCTTGTGAATTTTGTCATTTAAATCCATCAATTTCTAAAAATCATACTTGATCATATTCCAGTCAAGTATTAAAATAAACAAAGGTTTATATATCAGCTAGTAATAATGAGGCAAATTAATGTATGCTTTCTTAATTGGTTCTATAGTACTTTTCAGGCCCGTAGCCAGGATTTTGTTTCGGGAGGGGCTAATTTTTTTTTCAGGGGGGGTTTTTTGGGGGGGGCTGAGTTTCGGGGGGGGGGCTGAGTCTGAGTGAAAGAGGGTCTACCCTAGCAAACCTTTTGTATCATTACCCCAATACCCCCATGCATATGGGATATATTGAGTATGGTGATCAGATCATGATATGAATAAACGTAACAGATTAAATAATGCACCAGTAAGGCCTTTTCGCGAACCACCATGAGAATTTCGGGGGGGGGGGCTGAAGCCCCCCAAGCTCCCCCCCTGGCTACATGCCTGGTACTTTTTAATCCCCACTATATTTTGAGCAATTCGCACAGTACTGAAATCCTTCTTAACCTTCACACACAAACAAACCCTACTACAACTTAGTATAATCACATTCAAAAGTATTTTAATTCTTTCAAAAAGCATTTTGATCCCTTAGAAAAGTATTAATATATTTCTTTTTAACACCACCAAGTTTGGCATATCTTTCTGCGATGATAATGTATGGTTTTTAGACTCATTTAAGTGTTTGCAGGAAACTGCATTATATGATTGAGACAAACATGTAGCAAGCATATATATTCAACAGAGTAGGGAATGGCTTAGCTTCCTTTCAAGTATGCATTCAATGTTAAAGTGGAATCATAACACTATAATCATTTTGTTATGAAATGCCGCCAGGACTTCCTTACAGTTCTGATGAATACTATTTAAAATATCTGATAGAGGATAGCCCCCCTGGTGGCACAGCAGGTTAAACTGCTGAGCTGCTGAACTTGCTGACCAAAAGGTTGGTGGTTCAACTCCGGGGAGTGGGGTGAGCTCCTGCTGTTAGACCCAGATTCTGCCAACTTGGCAGTTTGAAAACATGCAGATGTGAGTAGATCAGTAGGTACTGCTTCTGTGGGAAGGTAACGGTGCTCCATGCAGTCATGCCAGCCACATGACCTTGGAGGTGTCTATGGACAATGCTGGTTCTTTGGCTTAGAAATGGAGATGACACCACCCCGAGTCAGAGGGGAAACTCTCAAGGGGAAACCTTTACTTTTTACTAATAGAGAATAAGGAATCATGGATCACTTTAATAATGGCTAAGTTCTGTGCTGCAGTTATAAATTTAAGGAGTCAGTTTGTGGATCATGTTAATGGATAATGTTTTAACCTACACATTTTAATATCCATTTTTACAGATTTTAGTCAGGTATCATTTGTAAACCATGCTTCAGATTTGTATATACCAAGTTTTAGACTTGTTATGGTTATGTTTTAATATGAGGCCAATTATGTTGGTTGTATATTTTGGACTTCCTGTTTTTAATGTTTTGAAATTCTGGTTTTAATGTTTTAAAAACCTTTGATTTTAATGTTCTAACATTTCAAACTTCTGGTCTGAGACTGTAATTAATCAATTCATTCAGTTCTGGACCTTGTAGCTCTATTTGTAACAATAAGATTCTAAAAGGAGCTTCAATATGTAATCATGAATTGACTATATTTTTAATATATCAAAACATGATACTGTTATGTCAAACCAAATTGTAATAGTGCATTTTCAAAAGCTTAGATTTTTTTAAAAAATCCATCCAAAATGTTTTGTTGATGTTGTTGTTTTTGTTGTTGTGGCTTCAAAATTTCCAGAAATGTTACGTTTCTCAGGGAAAATCCTTAGAAATCAGCTAGAGGAAGTACACATGAGTGGAACCATTCCAACAGTGGAAGGTAGATCCTAGATCCAAACCACTGTTATTATTTGACCCATAGACTATTTGCAAAAGGGGTATCTGCAGCAAAGTTTGATAATGTCATTTTTAAACTACTGCTCCCAGTATTCTCTAGCCATGCTGGACAGTAGGCTTGTGCACAGAGGCGGCCCTAGGTAATTTTTAATGGTAAGCAAACAGTATTTTGGCACCCTCCCCCTCCCCAACCAATCACTGATATATATTTTCTGTTCGTCATGGGAGTTCTGTGTGTCATATTTGGTTCAATTCCATCATTGGTGGAGTTCAGAATGCTCTTTGATTGTAGGTGAACTATACATCCCAGTAACTACAACTCGCATATGTCAAGGTATATTTCCCCCCAAGAGCGCCTCAAGATAGCCCCTGGGCAAAATCAGCTGTACTGCAAATGCTTACTTTGTGTAATGGGTTGAGCCGCCCCTGATTGTGCATGAATTCGGTTTGGCCAATCTGGCTTGTTCAGCTGGGCCATAATGGTAAGGGCTCAGCCATCATGTTTCTTTGCCCAAAATGGCCCATGTGGCTGCCAAGCACTGCTTCCTCCCTTCTATTTGGGAGCATATGGCACATGCTTCCTTAACCTCATTCTTCAAACTCAGGCTGTCTCGAAAGGAAGAAATAACTGAAGAGCCAATAGATCCTGCTATATATAGCTTGCCCTGCCTGTTAAGAGTTAGGGTTACAAGCATGTCAATAAAACGTTAATTTTCTCTCAAAACAAGGTGAAAAGGTTCAAGAAAGTATGTTCTTCTTTAAAACAAGTCAAGCATTTGTCTGTAGGTTCTGTTTTAAACAATATGCCTTTTATTTTGTTCCTGTCACCATATTGGGGGCACTTCTACACAGCAGAATTTATGCTGTTTGATACCATTGTAATTGCTATGGCTCAATGATGCAGAATCATGGAAATTATTCACTCGCTTCCGCCTCCATCTCAAGTTGGTGGGACAAAGGAGACAAGGTCGGTGGGCCTTCTCAGTGGTGGCTCCCCAGCTCTGGGACTCTCTTCCTAGGGAGATTAGACTGGCACTTACCCTGTCCACCTTCCGCAAGAACCTAAAACATGGATGTTCCACTGTGCCTTTGACTAGGTACTTCCAAAGAATTGACCCAATATTACCTAAGTTCAAGCACTTTAGCTCTACAATCCTGACATTTTAATGCCCATGAACATTATCCTCCCAGCCCTGCCTTCTAAATTTTGCACTTTCCCTTAGCTCTATCTAAGAATTTGCATAAACACAGGCCCTTTGAACTCAGCACTTTTGTCTTTCTGTATGGTACTGTTTTTATGATGTTATGTTTCATTGTGATATGTTTTATTTAGTTCTGTTTTCATGCTATTTTACTAGATTATGTTTTTAACGTTGTGCTCTCTGGGCTTTGTCCCTTTGTAAGCCACTCCAAGTCCCTTAGGGGAGATGGAGGTGGGGTATAAAAATAAAGTTGCTATTATTATTATTATTATTATTATTATTATTATTATTATTATTTATAATTTTACAGAGTATTTAGCTTTCTCTGCCAAATAGTGATATGCCTCACCAAATTCCAACTCCTAAGATTCCATAGCATTGAGTGATGGCAATTAAAGTGCTGTCAAACTGCATTAATTCTACCCTTACTGAAATTTGGAGTTGCAACAGCTAAATCAGCAATGGAGTCAGAGGCAGCATTAAATCTTCTATGAGTCCAAGAAGGTGGTCCCCAAACTGTGATTTAATGGTAACTTACTATAATGATCATAACCAGCTCTGTCTTCTAGAAGACTTTACATGAGGCATGAAACTTTCTGATTACAGGAAAAATGTGGAAATGTGGGATTACACAATTTTTACTGTTCATACATATTTACTTTATATAGATGCTTGCTGCACAGTATCAGCATTATTATGTTCTTTTGAGAATCTGAGATATTCTAAAGGAGTTATACAGCAAGCACTTTCACAATAGTTTCTATCAATTCCAAAGAATCCGTTTTGTTCTTGTAAGACTCTTGTCAGTAGTTATGGCAGCCCTAAATGTGTACTTCTCTGACATACTGTAATGACTTCTTCTCCCCTTTTATGCCAGTTCATGTGTTCCTAAGGAACAATTTAGTTCACAGCTCTTTCTGTGAAGCGGTAAAACTTACCTTGCTTAAAATTAGCAATTGTAAAACTGCATTTGCACAGTGGAAGCAGATGAACGTTTTTTAAAGAGTACAGAAGAGAATAAAACTCACACGCTAAACACAACAATATCATGCCTATTACACAACTATAGCTTGAATGTATCACAATATGGCAAAAGGGAGGATGTTTTGTGATGCCCAATGACCGTAGAGACCTTATTTTTGGACTATTAGCCCCACTATTTTATTTCCCTGTGTGAGTAGGATGGTTTGTCAACCAGCTGTTTCTTCCTACTTACAGCCTCTTCAAATCTGCTTCCTCTAATGAAATCATTTAAAATGGCAATGATCAACTACTCAGATCAATTCTCAGATCAGCCATGTAACCGAAGAAAGAGTAATGATATGCTATGTATTACCAGTCTGCATTCTAGTGAAGAAAGGGGAAGTATATTTCACGATAAAATCTTTTTTTAAAGCATAAAGGTGATCTGAAAGGCATTTTATCTTCTCAACCCTAAGTGAAATTTTCCAACCTTGAACTGCAGTGGTTATGACAGGATCGTCACCTACTCCAGTCTTTTATTTCTTTGTGTGAGCAAGATGATTTGTCAACCACACATTTCTTTTCCTGCATACAGCACATTAAAGCCTGCTTCCTCTAATGAAATCACTAAAAAGCAATGATCATGAGGATCACACTACAAGCAGATCACAGTATTATCAATGGATGCAGCAGTGGTTCTCAACCTGTAGGTCCCCAGGTGTTTTGGCCTACAACTCCCAGAAATCCCAGCTGTTGGCTGAGAACCACAGGCTGAGAACCACCGGGCTACAGATAACCTTTTTCTGAGTTTTCTCCATGTTCACAAACATGATCCAAACAACATGGAAGAAATAAAACAGTTTGAGCCACTGAGAAAAGGCATCATTTTGCACAAAAAAAATGAGACTGTATATGATTTTTATTATTACATTTCTTACATCAACATTAAAGCTTGGAGAAGTTATGAATTGGGGAAATAGCTCCTGAAACTGGGAATGCTAGCAGAAAGTACTGGGATTGTCATGCCCTCACAGAGACCCCTGCTACTTCCCCTGAGTTGGATTTCCCTTAGTTAGAGGGCTCAGTCTTTTTGTTGTACGATTATTATGGGAGAGAACCACAGTTAGCCCTTACCCTTTAAGAACCCCCCTCCCGAGAGGTGGAAACTCTCAGTTCCAGCAGCTTCCAGAGAAAGGAGGTAAAATGCTTCTCACATTTAGGACTGGTGCTATAATCTAAAACAGGGGTTCTCAACCTGTGGTCCATGGATCACCAGTGGTTCACAAAAACTATACCATTGCAACAAGAGCGGGCGGTCTCACAAAACCCTCTTATAGTGCCAAGGCTTATTAAGTATGGTTTGTCGGTGAGCAGATGGCGACTACTGGATGGCATATGTTCTGTATAAGAAACTAGAGCTAATGAGGTCTATCCAATCCAGTTTTCTGAATCAGCACCCCAAATAACCAAACCAAATTTAAAGTTGACCAAAAACTGATTCGTAACCCTTTTGGTACTAATGTTTGAGAGTAGTCCCTGGTCAAAGTGGTCTCCAGTCAAGAAAATATTTAATGAATAGAACTGAGACTTATTGAAATTCGTATGGAGAGGGAAAGGACTAAGAATTAAAACCTTGGTACTATCGGATAAGAAGTCAAAGGGAGGCTTTGGGTTCCCAGACATGAGACTATATTTGGAGGCCAGCTCTCTAATATGGATTAGAGACTGGATGAAGTTTAAAAAAATGAGAAGTTACTTGCCCTGGAGGGCTCTGACTTGCGGGCTGGGTGGCATGCCTATGCATGGTATGATCGGGAACAAAAAGAAAAAGGTTTTGGAAACCATTTTGTAAGGTATGCCTTACTTAGAATTTGGCGGAAATATAAGAGAAACTTCTATATAGAAACCCCGTTGTGGGTTTCCTCGATGGAAGCTAGCCAGAGGAGGTTGTTAGGATGGAGAAACTGGCCAACATATAAGGACCTATTAATAAACAATACTTCAATTCTGAAATCCCATGAGAACATAAAATGAGATCACCCCAATATCTCTTGGTTACATTACCTACAAATTAAGGAATATTACAACCGAGATAAAAGAACTGGTTTCAACTTGAAAATGTCCACATGGGACAGGTTCCTTCAATCAGAAAAAAAACTAATTACTAAATTTTACAACCAATTACTAGATTGGAACACGGAAACTGAGGTTGTAAAAAATTGTATGGTCAGGTGGTCAGAAAACATTAGAAGACCCATTCACTTGAAAGAATGGGAGCAAATTTGGACTAAGAAATCAAAATATACATACGCCATGGATCTCAAAGAAAACTGTCTTAAGATGTGCCATAGGTGGTATACTACCTCCCAAAAATTAGGCCACATGTAAAAAAAATGTTGATAAAAATTTCTGGAAATGTCACGAACATGAGGGGAGTTTCTTCCACATGTGGTGGACTTGTGGAGAAGCTCAAAAATACTGGAAATGTATACATGAGGAGATGCAAAAATATTTGGAATCAAATTTGTAAAAAAAAAGCCAGAATATTATTTACTAGGCATTACAGACCCGGACCTAACCCTAGATCTAAACAAAGATATTCTTTTCACCTACATGGTTACAACGGCTAGAATCTCTCACGCGAGACTCTAGAAAACTGACAGAATTCCAGATACTGAGGACTGGATAGACAAACTAAGAGAAATCAGAGACATGGACAAATTAACTTTCTTTTTGAGAACAAACTTGGGAAGCCCAATAAAAAGAACAGATTGGACTCTGTGGGAAGAATATGAAAAGGATAAGAAACAGAAAGATAATGATTAATATATCTTCTCTTTTTTATGAAAAGGGATATAGCTTGCATTATTACTTTTTTTCTCTAGTACTTTTTCCTTTTTTGTTTATTATTCTATAAATATGAATTTATAGAATAGGAAGTATATAGATGAAAGCCAAATTAATGGCATAAACGTAAAAAAATTCACAAGGGATATGAGCGAAAGCACAGGATCGAAGTCAATGGACATAAAACACTGTGTGTGACTGCTTTTTCCTCTTTGTCTTTTTTCTTTCTTCTCTCTTTTCTCTTTTTTTTAAATTAGATCTACTCTTTTACTCTTTTTTTCCAACTTTTCTGGAAACTCAATGTTCTCCCACTTTCTATGTATACATTAAATGTTTTTCTCTCTTTTTCCATAATGTCTATATAATAAAATATTATTTCAAAAAAGAAAAGGTTGGGAACCATTGATGTAAAGATACAGATGAACAGAAGACAAAGAAGAAAAGACACAGAATAAGACAACCGTAAGCAGGAATCATGGTTAAGTCAGGCCTTCTACCCTTTTCTAAAGACTTTTAATTGTTAGCCCCAGGATGAGTGAGAATATGGACTTTTGTTGCTTTATTAAATTCTCTGTTAATTGTTCATCTGCATAATTCCAATTTCTTCCTGATGAGTTTAAGGCACCTTCTGGAAGATAGCTCATGGGGGCAGAACAGGAATTATTGTCTGCAGAAGTTACCTTTCTAAGTCTTCAATATTACCTTTGAGATGCTGCATGTGGCCATTAGGCAAAGTGAAGGTGTCAGCTGAGGTTGTAGACTGCAAGAGTTGTCAGCAAGAGAAGAGTGAGCTGTGGAGATAACTGGGAAGAAAATCTTCAAAATCATTTCTGCAAAGAAGTGTAAAAATTGCTGTTATTCTTCCTTTCACCCAGGATTCAAAATCTATCTATGTTAAGATTTATTAATGCAAAACAAAACATGGAGTTCCTGTTTCAGGTGGCATATATCAAACACAACAATAAATAAGCAAACTAGTCCAAGGTCATATTGAGACACTCCAAAAGAGAAGATGAGTGGTCAAGGCAGCCCAGCATCTACACACAAACAGAAGTACAAGCAGGGTCAAAAGTCAGTCAGGAAGTAGTAGCAACCCAAGAGAAAAGTCCAAAATGCAAGCCAAGGAACAGATAAATAGAGAACCAGACTCAATACAGTGCCATTGATTGTGAAGCTGATGCCCTGCAGCACAAACAACCCCCTTGGCTGTCCTACTTTATAGCCAGCTGTCCAGAGTTACAGCATTTTCCTCATTCTTCCAGCATTTTCCCTTTGAGGCAGGCTATATTCTTGCTTGTGTTTTTTGGTGGTGTTGTTTTAGTCTGTAATGTTCCAAAGGATAAAGTAGTTTAATACATTTGGTAAACCATAATAACCCACTATTCCATTACAGTCAACAGTGGATACATACTGTTTTGAGCACCTTGATATCACACCTCTTTTCATGAACATAATTATTCCAATTCACCAATCCATTATCTTGCGATCTTACATCTGCACACCTCCACAACCCCACCTTCTCACACTGTTCCTAAACCAAAACCAAACAATAGCTATTCCTAATAAATAACATTACAAAATACCTAATCCAGAGAATGCTGGTTACATTAGTATACCAGAAAAGAAAACAACAAATTGAGGAATGGTGATGCAGGGAGGGGAAGAATTCTACCCCCCTGACCTCACTTTATTGCTTGCATGTCAACATAGAAGCAGAGGGACCCATCATAACATGCCAGGTGATAGGAACATTGTGAGATTAGGAGATATTGATAGCTTTTATCCATTGCTAGCTAGGAATGGGAGAATCTCAAAGAGAAGCAGATTGGCAAATTGGTGCACATAGCAGCATCCAATAGAGACCATTACCTTTGGTTCAGCTGCAATGCCAATATGCCTGACCCATGAGATAAACTGCTTTCAGATCAGCATGTTATGGTCTATGCTATGCTTTCAGAGAAGAATTGCCAACCTCACCCTGGCTATGGCCAAAGCCTGTTATCTGGGTTCAATGTTTTGTCCTTCCTAGCAATGCTTGAAGTATAGATGTCATCCTGTCTATTCACTGAACAACTGGTAATTTGTACTGATGGGGAGAGCAGCTCTGAACCTTGCAGTTCTCCCTGCCAGAAAACATATCTCCTTACTACAAAACAGATACATAGGTGTATGACACGCTAGTTTATCCAAAATGCCCACAGGATGCCTATTGTTATTTTTTTACTCTCACATATCCATTAATTATATGTGGTACCTTTTTTAAAAAATACTTTCTTAGATTTTGCTTAATTTACCATTAAACAAAATGAGGCAAATGGCTCCAATGGCAAATAGCGGGGACTGTCAACTTTTTAGCTATTCTATATTATTCTAGACTGTAAAATGTTCTCCAACTGTTCATTTCTGCTGGTTATACTATCAGCTGACATTATTTTGTCCTGCACTTCAAGCAACTTCTCATTTTGTGAAAACACAGAAGTTCCAAATAACTGGTAGGACATGACTATTTCTCCCTCCATTTTCTTTTATCAGGTGATTAGTAGACAAAAAAATAGGTTCACATTGAATAAGTGCATCTTGCAATAAGAAGATGGAGAATGAGGGCATAACAATACTTCATTAACATTTTGAAAAGCTTTCTTTGATGCTTTGCTCATTATTTTTGTAATTAGGCCCACAAAATAGTGCTTACATTTATTCATAATTTAACAGATCATCCCAGTTATTTCCATGTAAGTCATGTTATTGATGTTCTTTCCCGCAGACTGTAGATAAGGAGTCAATCACATTGGACTTTAAGCTCTTTTTTTCGAGCAAACAAACAAAACTGTCGTGGTAAATAGATGCTGGAATTTCTCAAACTTCTCCACTAACAGATAACAGAAATACATAATCAACATTCATAAGAGATTTCAAAAGGTTTCATCAAGAGATTAAACTGGAACAGAATGAAAGAGATTTTTTTTAACCAAGGCAGGGGAAAAACTAACAGCATTTCTACAAATTCAACATTTCTTTGCAGATTTTTACTCTAGCAATCATCAATGTATTTTTTTTCTTTTTTTCCCTTGAGGCTAAATTATCTGATAAAGTTTGATAGCAAAGTATGTGATTATTTTTCAAAGACAAATATTTTTTAAAAAAACACTGTAATTTGTTTTATTCAACCCTATGCATCCTTACTTGGAATAAAGGCCAATTGAACTGAGTATTACTCCCAGGTAAATGTGCATTGGGTGCTGTTACTGTGTTTTAAATACATTTAACCACAGTTCAATGAAGCAGATGATAAATTATTTTCTGGAGAACATGGATCTTTTTTTTCCCCCATGCATAAGAGCTAATGACTTGAAAACCATAAAATGCTTCATCCAATGATAAGAAAGAGACTATTTGTGTACTTTCAGAGTGCTTTGGGAAGTGAACTTTTATTACCCCCTTTTTCATTTGTATTATGAGAAGCTATTTTTATCCCCTTGTCTAGTGCAAGGCAACTGACCTTTATGTGAGATGCTGGGCTAATGACTGTGTTGTGGGTCTCCAGGGACTGCCCTCTAAGATGAGTGAGATGAATTCAATATCTCAGCTCCTCCTGTCCTAAACCTTCCCCAAGCAGAATTGCCAGCCACCCTGGATTACATGGATTTCATGTGAACTTTTTTGTTTATTGGCATCCAAGCAAGAGGGCACCTAACCTCATTTCTTTGAAAACTACCAGCAGTGCTTGAGGCACAAGGTTTTTTTCCCTTCCATTTTTCCAAGGTGGAAAAAGATGCTTGCAAAGAACACAGATGAGGGTCACAAATAGAGTGATCTGACTTTTCTTTTCTTTCCAAGTACCCAAAAAGTACTAGAAGAAATTTGCATGGTCCAATTGTAAAAACTGTTACATCTCTAAGAATTGAAGATGAATTGATGCATCACTATTATTATTATCTCAGTTTCTAAGATAGATGTCCTCTAATTCATGCTAATTAGTATAGAAGTAATTTTGTAAGCTTATTGATTCTCACTGCTGAGAATTAAGATCAAGCAAAAATGTCACAAAATAGTGTGTACAGTTTAAGGTTCTCCAGAACTGTTCATTCATCAAGATGATGGCTTAACATGCAAGAAGCGATGAATGGGCTAAAGCATGACAAAACCACATAAAATAGCCCATATGTTATAGCCAGGAAGTCCAAAACTATTAGGAGTCTAGAATAGCATTTCTCAACCCGGGGGTTGAGACCCCTGAGTGGGGGGGGGGGGTCAATAGGGGATGTCAGAGGGATTACCAAAGACCATCAGAAAACACAGTATCTTCTGTTGGTCATGGGGATTCTGTGTGGAAAGTTTGGCATAATTCTGTCATTGGTGGGGTTCATAATGCTCTTTGATTGTAAGTGAACTATAAATCCCAGCAACTACAACTCCCAAATGACAAAATCAACCCCCCTCCAACCCCACCAATATTCAAATTTGGGCATATTGGGTATTTGTACCAAATTTGGTTCAGTGAATGAAAATACATCCTGCATATCAGATATTTACATTATGATTCATAACAGTAGCATAATTACAGTTGTAAAGCAGTAACAAAAATAATTTTATGGTTGTGGGTGACCACAACAATAGGAACTGTATTAAGGGCTTGTGGCATTAGGAAGGTTGAGAACCACTGGTCTAGAAGAACACCTCTCTAAGGAATGATTGCAAGATTTGGGGGTTTTTAGCTTCAAAAAAGGTACACCCTTCAACTGTTTCAATTCAACTGACACAGTCCTGATTAATTCTTTGCATTCCACTTTTTCAGCTGTTTTTAAAATGTCCCAGTTTCTCCACTTATTTATTTATTTATTTATTTATTTCGTATGCTTCTACCCCGCCCTTCTCAACCCCCGAGGGGGGACTCAGGGCGGCTTACAAAATGGCACAATTCGATGCCTACACAATAATACAATAAATGTATAAAAACAACAGTTAAACAGTTATAACAATTAAAACAACAATATATATCACAGTCAATAAGCCAATCTCATGCATAGCGTTCACCAACTCAGAGTCCACTTTCCACCATTATCTTCACTTTACAGATACCCCACAGTAAATGTGTTCCTGGTCATTAGTGCTCAGCAGAAAAATCGACGCTATGATAACTTTAAAATAGTTGAAAAGCAATGCAACCAATAATGGTGGGGAATAGAACATGCATCTCACAATTAAACGAAGTTCTGCAATGACTGGTTGACACTCAACATAGCCAGCTCTTTCTCCACCCTGCAGAATGGCTTCCTGTGTGTCTCAAATGTCATACACTTTCCTCTGATTCTGTGTTATTAGAGGAAATACATTTCTGCCCCTGAGAAGTGAAACAGTATTCTCTCTAGATTTCTTATAGTTGAAGTTTCTTATTTAACAAGGCTAGGTTGTTCCAGAGCCAATAACACAGTCACATCTTTCTATCAAGTGGAAATAAGTTGCCTAAGAGTTAGTTGCACAAGGTGCCCTAGGTAAGAGAGAAACCTTATTCACCTTCAATGAACCCAAGTAGACTATTAGTGAAATAAATAGAACCAGAAGGATTGACACATCTTATCTGCCAGGATAAAGACAGAAATAATAACTTTATTCAGATTTTCACCTGAACATGCAAGGTCATATGTGGGTATTGACCAAGAAGTATCTGATTATCCTAATTATTCTGAGGTTTCTAAGGATATTTTACGTTGAAGATATAGTGACCAGAGGTGAATCCATCCTTTCAGTTGGAGGGGTTCTTCTATATGTACCCAACTCTACCTTCTCACTTTAGCACAAGGATGGTAAAACATCAAAACATCCGTGTGTCCCCTGGGCAACGTCCTTGCAGACAGCCAATTCTCTCACACCAGAAGTGACTTTAACAGTAACAGGCAATTACAGAACTGGTGTCTCGTTTCCATACATGTACAAGCCCCCAAATGAAGAGTTCTGTTTGATCTGTTTCTCCTCTCCTGAGAACTTTGATAAGCACCAAAGGACAGTAGCAATTGGTTACTTTAACACCCATAGCTATGTATGGGGCTATGCTCAGGAGGATAAAAATGGAGAGGCTGTCCTTTCATGATAGTAAGCTCCCACCATCCTACAACAGTAGGAGATGATACCGAGGATATAACCCAGGCTTCCTATTTGTGAGTGACAGCATTGTACAGCAATGTCCTAATTAAGTGGGGCCACTAATACCAAACACACAGCACTGGTTTATAATATGCCAACTGTTTCCAACTATAAGAACTCAAGAAGTTTGTTTAAATGAAGATTAAACTTCAGAAAGGCAGATTGGTCTAAATTCTCATATATGTTAGATGACAAGATTATATCAGTCACCCCAATCCCTGAGGAATATCAGTGCTTTATCAAAATAGTTTAAAAAAATATAGTCACTCCTCCATATCCACAGGTTTGATGTCGATAGGCTCAACTATTCACAACTTGAAATAATTTTTCAAAAGTCCAAAAAAATCTAGATTCATAATAGGCAGATGGTGCACTAGCAATGGATATCACTTGCTTCTATGCTGGTCTGCCACTTCCAGGCAATAAATTCCAGGGATGGTAAGACTGTGTTACACAAAAAGATAACAAGAGTATTCAATGCCTCACAAACAGTATAACTAATCAAGCATAGGCTGTGATTGTAAATGATTCACTTCCTGACATTTCAAATTTCAAAGTTTGGAGTGGGGGCGGAGGGGTCAAGTAACCAGACCAAACTGGCTCACGGATTGAGCAGGTGTTGTGAAATTTGTACAAGATGTAAAATAACATATATAAATTGTTTCTGCCTCTTTGTGCTTCATGAGCAAGAGGTTCTCTTTAAAACTGATAAATTATAGAGAATAAGGTTGCCAATGAATTTATTTGGAGAAGTCAAGTTAAACCAGATAAGCAAATTACAAAGAGGTCACTCCCCTGTTTCTTGTTTAGTCACACATAAAATATGGCTGAATTGGGTGATTAATAATCAGAGCCTATATACAATGACTTCAATTTATAATAGCTTATGTAAATACAGAATCAGCATTAGAAGCTCATTTACGATTGCTATGCTAGCATGTCAGGGATTTTTCACCCCCATTTGAAGAAGATACGAAGAAGGCAGAGGAACAGTAAATATTACAATAAGGTTACATAGGCATGAAAAGACTGAAGCTAACGGGAAATTTGAGAAACATACTGCTGGAGTGATTCAGACAGAGAATGACACAGCTGACAGCAAAACCTGTCAAAATATTGCAAAGGTGGATGACTAAAATTGTATCTTGAATCCCACAGAATAGAATTAATATACATTACTTTGAGGAATGCAAGAGTCACCATATGCACTTATTAATAATAAAACACTCCCAAACTCTGATCACAACAATTCACTACGTAAGAGCTAACAGTATAATTTTGCCATATCTAACCAAAGTAAATGTGTGAAGGATTTCAGTGTGAGGTGTATTTTTTAAAAAAACTAAACATAATTGTTTAGATTGCAGTATAGATAAAACTGAATACCTAGCTCTAAGAAAACTACTATCTGTGCTGGCAGCAGGGTTATGGGTACTGTAGAACAAAAAAGTAATTATTCCATGCCCTGCTATTATCTTACTTACACTGGGTGACCATCTGTTATGAGTACTTTTATTGTGTGTTCCTGCATGGCAGAGCATTGGACTGAATGGCCTTTGGGTTCTCTTCCAAAGACATTTCTACACCATGTTTTTTATTAAGATACGCAAATGATCTATGTTTTAATATTCTTGTTATGGTTTTATATTATGTGTTAATTTTAAAAAAATGTTTTATGGTGTTTTGGGGCATTGAATCATTGCCATTGTAAACCGCCCCGAGTCGCCTGAGGACTGAGAAGGGCAGTATACAAATGCAGTAAACAAATAATAAATAAATGGGCCCTTCCACACAGTCATATAACCCAAAATATCAAGGCAGAAGATCCCACAATATCTGCTTTAAACTGGGTTATCTGAGTCCACACTGCCATATATTCCAGTTCAAAGCAGATAATGTGGGATTTTATTTAGCTGTGTGGAAGGGGCCCTAGTCTTTTTTATGCCTTTCACACATTTTACTTCATCCTCCATCACCAGCAGACAACCTTCCAACCTTTCTTTTCCCTTTTAATTTGGCATCCAGAGGTATTTCAGTGCCTCTTCTCCTCAATCCTCTCATGCTTCGATCTCCACCAGGATTCTGCCTCATTTCTTTGGGGAAATATTTCCCCAGGCTATACAGTATATATTTCTATATAAGAAAGATAAGAAGAGCCAAAGTCTTACCTACTCTGACATTTTGTTCCCAGCGTGGCCAGCCAAATCCTCATGGGAAGCACACAAGCAGAACAGAAAAAAATACTCTTTTCCCAGTTACATCCCAAAGCAATTGGTATTAAGAAGAATTCCTATACCGATGTTTATCCTGAAGATCTTTATAGAGTGAAGAAATACTTTTAAACATTTCTTAGGTATGTATGTGTGACAGAAAGAGAAAGAAAGTTAAAATGAAAAATAATCAAAGAACATTTTCATACTTTTAAAAAAACAATATTTCATACAATTTCTTACAAAATGATTCAGACCTCAATTACTAATATGTTTTGTATCTGAAAGCTTTCATTTTATTCACTATCTAGGGGAGACATCTGTCAGCTTCTCTTCATTCATTTCACTAGAGATGACCCCTGGCTAAAACTACATATTTGAATAATCTCAAACTAGGAAAGATTTTGGCTTCAGAGCAAAAATTTTCAGCTTAAGGCTGGCTCTAATTGACAGGTTTAGGTTACACTCTGGGGGCATTTCTTTTTTTATATGGAGTTGTTTGTTGTATGCCCATTACAGATGACAATGTCTTGTCCCTAGTTTCATTAGCATAATTTCTTAATTTGTATATGATAGGGCTTGGCAAGATGTAGCTTTCAGATCCCAACATGCCTCTCAAGGGGAGCCACTGCTTTGCCCACCAATTGCTACCAGTTCCTCTTCTCTGACAGGCTTCTTGCTCAGTAAAAAAGAGAAGTAAACAGAAAAGACTTTTCTCTTTCTCTCCCCTTTCCAAGCAGTTGATTCAAAAAGACAAGAGAAGTGGGAAAGATTTCCACCTTCCAGGCTCTTCTCACTTTCCCCTTTCTTATGCTTTTACCTACTCAACATAGTAAAACAAGGGGTGACAGGGGAACAACTTCTGCATCTCATATCAAGTCAAAGTTGAGCTGTAGGCAACTATCAGAGAAATGCACAGTAGTAAAGGCAAACTAGGAAGCAGAAGTGAAGAGTCAAGCCAGTAAGTCAAGCTTAGCAAATTTGCAAGTTCCAGTAAGATCTTATTGATCAGTAAGTTAAATAAGTAGGTGTGCCCTCTCACCCACACATACACATATGTGTGTCAGTAAACCTTCCTTCCAAACAAAAATGGACATTTATAGAATGATGGACAGAATTCTCTAGAGTGACTCTTGTAATGTACCGTTTTTCTCTACCATGACTCTAGAAAGGTGTTGCATTACCACATCATTTTATTTATCGTGTCATCAGCAACCATACCATTGTATTACATTTCTAACTGAACAAAACAAACAGATAAAAAACCACAAATTTTGCAAACTTGGTAGTTGATTAAATGTCCTTTGACATTTGTCGAAGGACATTACCACATCATATCGTCCTAGAACTACTTTAACAGCCTGCTTTTTAAGAGTGTAGTTGTACTGTTGCCAGTGAGCAGGCAGTCAAATCATGGCTTCAGATCGATTTATGAGGAGGAGGGAGTGACAAAAATCCATGCTTTGGAGCATCTTAAAAGTTACATGTGCTAATAACTCTTCCCCCCCCCCCATCTCCAAGCACATCTGCAGGACCAACTCCTTCCATATGACTGATGAGACTTCCACTGGCACACCCCATATTTACTTATCTAGATGTTTCCTGGTGCTTAGAGTAGCCCTTGGTGATAGCCTTTTCATTCAACAGTCTTGGTGAGTATTTTCAATCCAAGATCTGAAAGTACTTCTGTGCCATGGAGATGGTCCAAGATGTACATCAGAAACTTCACCAAAGAGGGCACATTCACCCCTATCAAGTATCAAAGGTTATATTCCTGGGAGCTTTTTCCACTACACAACCATGGATGTATGATTCCACTAATTGTCATGGAAACACCCTATGAAATTCTGAGGTATGATGTTTGGTGGGGCACTAGAATTCTCTGACTGAGAATAAACCACTCTATATTGCAAATCTCAGATTTCTGTAGAATAATCACAGTTATGGGAAGATCATACTGATGCAACTGTGTAGTGTGAGGGGATCCCTGGATGTTCTAAACACATTGTTTCCCCAACCTTCCTTGTATTCATCCTGTTCTCCATGCCAGACCAGGGAGGACGTCAGAGAATATGAAGAACACTCAGTGGTTTCTTCTTCCCTTGGTCCCTCAGAAATGCCTGCCATTAGTGGCTGATCAAACGAGTACATTTTTATACCATTGTGCCAAGGATTGTGCATTGTATGTGTGTTGAATGGATGTTGAATTAATCACACAGTTGTCACTTGCTTTGATTTCCTTTGGCTTCCCTGTTATCCGCTAGTGGAATATTTATTTTTCATCAGTTTTGTTGCCCGTCATAAATCTTTCCTTTTCTTTGGTCTGCCTTTTTTGTCAAAACATCAATCCAACCTAGACTTGTTGAGATATTGCTTTTATTTTGCTTGGAATTTTATTTTAGATGTAAGCATGTGTCTATATAGCTTTTGAACTGGCCACCAGGAGAGCATTAGGTAAGCATCAATGCACTTGGTTCGGAGAGGGCAGCCCTTTTCAAAGTCTCCTGCCTCACTGTGTCTCATTCTTCTTCCACCGCTGAGCAAAGCTGACATTGATAGAGTGCTGGCAGAGAGACCCTGAACAAGGTCAAATATTGATATGTATGGCTGTATATGACACATGAGGAGAATGAATTGTGTGAACTTAATGTCTGGAGTGGCACAAGTACCAGCAAAATAAATACTTTTTGAAAGACCTTGACTCATTACTTTTCATGGGAGTGGACTCATTCATGTTTATTTTGTCCTTATGTATAAATAGAGTTCATGTGGATCCCCTAGAGTTGGGACACCGGCAAATTAGCTTTTGAAAGTTGACCGGGAAAATTGAAAACTAATTAATTTAAAACACTGTGGTTACTCTTAGTATGATACTTCCTTTCCCATGTTGCTGCATGCTGATGATTTAAAGAAAAATTGCCTTTGGGATGGTTTGTAATTTTTAACAGGAAAAGTCCCTAGTGTTCTGCTTATTTCCTAGTGAATTACAGTTAGCTAAGCATAATCTCAGCTTGTTTCTCTGTGCCCTTCTACATTCAAGTAACAATTGCATGGATTGGATTCTTAAGAGGCTCAGCACATGGTGTGAATGTAGCAATTTATTCTGACTGCCTGTATGGGAGCATCTTTGTACCCTTTTGTAATAGGAATGTGTATAAAAGAGCACTGTATTTTTCTGTTACTAATGAATAGTTCTACTCTCTCCAGTTTTTATCCTTCAGTCCTTCAAACAATAAAGAAAATCTAAAAGGAAAAGAAATAGACTCTAAACTTAGCTTACAAAAATTAGTGCACACAGCAAGAATGAAAATGATTGCAGTCCTCTAAAAAGCTACCCTTCCACCATAAACTAGCCCGATTCTTTTAAAACCTTTAAGGCTAGTTGCATTTTGTACTCAATACTATGTTAGTTATCCATTCTGGAAGGAACAATGCTGTTCTATCTAGCATGATGCTATTCTCAATAGTTATATCCTTTTGTTGCTGATTATAATGTTTTGAAACTCCCCATCTCATCTCTGATCATAACCATATAACTCTTCATCAGTTCTCTTCTTAATCTTTGGATCTAAACAAAAAACCTCTAAACAGAACGGTATTCATTGACTATTCTAGATGTCCATGCAAATTTAGTCATCTGTTAAGAACTTAAAGCAAATTACTTGGCAGTTGGTTCAACTACAGACAAAAGATAAGCCAGATCCTGGGATATTTTTGGAAACAATTTTAAAAGTTATTGTGATGGCCTCAGTTCAAATTCCAATGGATCAAGGACTCCGGCAGAAAAAGTGAAATAAAACGCTGGGATCTTGTTGTCCCTCTCTACAGAAAACCATAAGGACAAGCACAGTTTGAAATATGGCCTAACCTCTCACCTCATTTGCTGTGACTCATGTGCATGTCACACATTAATGGGAGCTTTGTCTTTGCTTTTCCTGTGTGTAGCATAAACATTCTTTCGTAGATATCTCTGTCTAGTTCTTTGTATGACATCAGCACTGGTGAGGCAAGTCACAAGGATCTGGACAGTAAACTTTTAACTTTTCATCTGTCCAAAGAAGGAAAATCAAAAGTGACCATGAAAAACTCAAACTTCTATTGTTATTTGAGAATAACAACAATTAAAAGTTATTTGTTATGCGACCAAAGATTTATGAGACATTTTAAAGGGGATTTATTCATTCAACAAATGAACTTTCATCCTCTGGGTGTGTGTGTGAGAGAGGGAGAGACTGTATACATGAATGGGCCTTTTAACTTGATAATGTTGATCTATTTATTTATTTACTTGCATTTTCCCCTAAGTGGGAACCTAACTCAGCTTCCAAAACAATTTTTAAAAACTCACAATAAAATTAAAATAATTAAAACTACATAAAATAATATAAAAACACTTTTTAAAACAACACATTTTTTTAAAAAAAAGAATAAGATGTAAGATTCGACTCGTACCCACCCTGTCCACTTTCTGTAAAGAATTAAAAATGCAGTTGTTCCACTGTGCCTTTGATTAGACAGTTCCCTAGATAATTTGGCCCCCAGCTAAGATCTAGTCCTCACACTTTACTACTGTCCCCTGCCCATAGATATAGTGTTCTACTTCGTATTGCCCTCTACTCCTAATTCTGTCATTTGGCTTTTGCACTTTATTCATCAGCCCTGTCCTTGCAACTGATTGCACTTGCCCACCCGCCCACCACAGCCCAGTAAATGTTTACTATATCAGGCTACTGATTGTTTGCTCAGTGGTTGTTTTTATACTGTGTTATGATATTGTTAGTTTTTATATTGTTTTACAATGTTGTTTTATGAATGTTACTGTGTTTTGCCTTCTAACCGCTGAAATAACGAGACTGGACAACAATAGTTTGGATTGCCCCTTAACCCCTGAAATAACGAGACAGACAACAAAGGTATGGATTCAAATTGGGCAACTTTTATTGAATGTTACCTATTTAACTTTACCTGAACTAAACTAAATGTCAAGGAACTTGGTGGCAAGCTGAGGGAGCGTCCCCAGCCACAACGTGTGTGATGTCAGTGTGCCCTGGATCCCCAACCAGGCAACCTGAAGGTAAAAGTCTAGAGAAGCCTGCGTCCGATTCTTGATATCAGCTTCTCTCTTAACTGGGCCAATGGATGTCCCCTCACCCATTTGTTGACTTCTAGGTGAGTGTTTGTTGTACAGTGCCCCCCACCCTTAATGGGTGCCATGTGTATACCTCCATGTCAGTGTTTTCCTGAACTATTTACGCTGGCCTATTTAAACCAAACCACTCCATCTAGCCCCTAACCAACAGTATAGGGTAGGCGAAAAAACCCCCCAGAACATGAGAGGCAAAAAATTCCTACCCGGCTCCAAACGGGCAACCAACATATACTGTCAATGGGCGGGAGTGGTGGGCGAAAAGTCTCACAAGACTGAAGGTAAGGGGCTGGCTCACGTGACCAGCCAGCCCCTCCCCTCTTCCAGGAGGTTCTAAGAGGAACCTCCCATCTCTCCCTTCAGGGGGTGGGGCAAATCGCTCTCCCCACCAACTGTGTTGGTGTGGAGAGTCCCTTGCCCCTTAACCCCTGAAATAACGAGACAGACAACAAAGGTATGGATTCAAATTGGGCAACTTTTATTGAATGTTACCTATTTAACTTTACCTGAACTAAACTAAATGTCAAGGAACTTGGTGGCAAGCTGAGGGAGCGTCCCCAGCCACAACGTGTGTGATGTCAGTGTGCCCTGGATCCCCAACCAGGCAACCTGAAGGTAAAAGTCTAGAGAAGCCTGCGTCCGATTCTTGATATCAGCTTCTCTCTTAACTGGGCCAATGGATGTCCCCTCACCCATTTGTTGACTTCTAGGTGAGTGTTTGTTGTACAGTGCCCCCCACCCTTAATGGGTGCCATGTGTATACCTCCATGTCAGTGTTTTCCTGAACTATTTACGCCACAGATTGGGGGCAAATGTCCATTTCGCCCCCATCCCCCACCAAGCCCCTTAAAACTTCCTGAATGCCTAACTGCAAATCAGTTAAAAGTGTGCGTTACCCAAATCCGACAAATGTACCCCATCAGAACGGTAAATTGCGTTTTGTCATGTATGATGTCCCTATGAGGAATGTAAGACCCCCTGCACCGTGCTAAAGCCGTACGCATGGCCCGGTTCACACGCTTTCTGGCCTTCTCGAGCTTCCTGACATCACCGCCTCCTGCCTCCGAAGGCGTGGAATGATGGCCGACCAAGCGATGTGAACCCGGGGCCATGCCTGCCAGATCTAAAATTGCCAGCACGGGCTTGTAGATACCGGGCCCCGCTGTTAAGCAGGCCCAGAACGTTACCTCCGATATGGAGCACCGGCCCACCGAAGGCCACGAACACCCTTCCACTCGCCAATGCAGCGGAAGCGCAACCCGGCCCAGCGAAGGCCACGAACACCCTTCCACTCGCCAATGCAGTGGAAGCGCACCCAGATGCTGGCCAAAGGATGAGTTCCTGGCGTATCTCTCCGCCCAGTGGACATAATTATGCCCACAACAAGGATTCTCCATCTAAGCACCAGCCTGGCAGTTCCTGCAAAATAAACGACAAACAAACAAGCACAGGGCGAACCTATCGCCGGTAATCGACCTATTTCCCCCCGCCCAGTAATTTAAAGGCCATAACACTGTAACCCTAGCGAGCTGCCAAAGATGCCGCCCCTATATGAAAGGAATGAATGCCAAATTATCCAATTCAACCGTTCCTTCTGGTGTAATGTGAGAGACCGTGGACCCGACACAGTAATATGAAAAATCCTCTAAAACCAACCCTAGGTACTTAACTGCCCCTTAACGAAGAACCGATCCACCCCAACTCTCAACTGCTTTAACCTAATTAGGCTGAGGCCCCTGAGCCACCGCGGCCTGTCCTGAAGGTTTCTTAACGAACTGAGTTTCCCTCGTATTACCTCTCACAGCTCTCCCCTTGGGGCAATTTCGGGATGGGTGAGTCCCGTAACAAATGGCACACGAGTGAGCGAATCGACAGTCCCTACGTGAACAGGCTCCCTGAGCCACAAATTCCCAGCATAAAGGCTTTTGGCCCTGGGACTGCGGCTGGGGAGCCCCCTGCCGAGAGGGCTGTCCCGCTGTGTTCTGAATAGTGTGCCCACTGTCCGCCTTCAAGGCAGAGGAAGCCCTAGATGGATTCATCACCTCAATCCAAATTTGATCATCGATCAAATCCCAACGCTTATCCGGATGGGAAGCCGCCTCGGTCCTAAACCGCCTATCATATTCCAGCCAAGCATTAGGAGGGCCGCTGACGTAGGCTTTATTAATGATGTTCTGATACTGCCACAAAGCTGTAGCCCTTTCAGGGGCAGCATCAGAAAGCAGGTTCGCATACATTGTAAAGCAAGGGAGCCAATTCTCCCAATTCTGCTCAACCTTGCGCTTTTTGATCTTTTGGTGGCAAAGTCAAGGTAGCGTCCTTGGCTATTCAGTGTGTAATATCTGTGTCCCCTGGAGCCCAAACCCGGGCAACGTCTAAGGTAAAGGTCTGGAGAAGCCTGCCTCAAATTATTGATATCAGACTCTCCCATTCCTGGGCCATGTGATGTCCACTCACCCATTTGATGACCTCTAGGTGAGTGTTTGTTGTATAATAACCCACACCCTTAAGGGGTGCCTTGTGTATACATCAATCTTTGTATTTTCCTATGCCATTTATGCTAGCCTATTTAAAACCGCACCATCCCAGCTAGCCCCTAATAACAGTATAGGGTAGGCAAAAAAAAAAAAAAAAAACCCTAGAACATAGGAGGGCAAAACATTCCTACCCGATTCCAGATTGCAACCAAATAATTATACTGTCAATGGTTGGGCGTGGTGGGCTGAAGTCTCCAGCCAGAATGAGGGAGGAGGCTGGCTGTAACAGTCAGCCAGCCCCACCCTCTTTACTAGATGGTTCCATTGGAACCAACCATCCTCTCCTTCAGGGGGAGAGGCAAATTGCTCTCCCCACCAACTACGTTGGTGTGGAAAGCCCCATATTTTAAATTATGTCAATCGGGCTTGTCCCCATGTAAGCCACCCAAGTCCCTTCAGGGAGATGGAGGTGGGATACAAAAATAAAGTTATTATTATTATTATTATTATTATTATTATTATTATTATTAAGATATGTGCATTAAATGTTCTCCTGCTTCTCCTGCTTAAAAGCTTGCCTGTGTAGGAATGCCTGGCAGAGAAGAAACAAGCATAAAGCAGAGCAGTCTAGCTTTCCATGGAACTGCATTCTGGAGGATGGGAGCAGCCAGTCAAAAGGCTCCCCCTCCTTCCCTCAAGAAGCAAGTCTGTGATGGTGGTGGGACCAAGAGACAGCCTTCCTTGTTCTTTAAACTCTGGCAGGTTTGTATTGGAATGTACAGCCTTTCACTTAGTCTGGAACCACACTTTTTAAAATCTTCAATTTCCAAATATTCCCTATTCTTTTCCTATTTGAATTAGTCACCTTGATCATAAGAGTGGTAAGATGAAATTAAATTTAGAAAGCCTAAGCTGTTGAGTATTTTTTTAAATTTTGTATGAGCAAAACAACAACAGCGCACAATACCTGGGGCAACAAGCAGCATCAGCAAAAAATTGCCAGTGGGAGTAATAGTAGAGCTCCTTCTTTTTGCTGCCTCTCCCTCTCCCTCTCCCTCTCCCTCTCTCTCTCTCTGGCTTCATAGTTCTTGACAGGGAGATAACCTCCAGCCTCCAATCATCAGCAGGACTGAACAATTAGCAGCCCTGCCCCAGACAAGACTGAAATAATGATAGCTGTCAGCTCATATTACCTTAGCAACATAGAGGTGCCCATTATTGATCAGATTTGGCCTTTTGTGTCATTCAGATGCCTTCAAATATTTCTGGACCCATCATTACTTTGACAATTCGAGACTGCAGCAATGTCCAGGAGCACATCCTCACAACTTCATATCTGTGGAAAAAAAGGAGTGACACTTTTCTTTCTCTTTCTAGCCTGGTAGCTGTCATTCAGTGCCTTCATATCCTCAAGTCTAGACCAAGGGCAGGTGAGGTCCTTGAGGACTCCTTTGCCATTTTAGTTAGTGTGGATTCCAGGCACCATCTGCCTCTTCATGGAGGGTCACAAAGAAAGAATGTGTCAGATGTCACTCTGCACTTCTGCCCTGCGAGTGTCAGTGAATGTCTCATGGGATCCATTTGTCAGTTATAGGTTCCATGTTTTCAACACGCCTTATAATAGGAAGCGGGGGAATCACAATGGGATAGTAGTCAAAAATCTGAGTTCCATCTTGCAATTTCTCTTTCCTTTGTCCTTCCTTGTTGTTTTCATTTTCAGTCTATCATATATCTATAGAACATATATCTCCTAGCTAATTCACCTGTTAGACCCCTTCCCATATTAAGCATACTTCTTGGCAGGGGGTTGGACTGGATGGCCTATGTGATCTCTTCCAACTCTATGATTCAATGATTCTATGATCTATGATTCTATGATATGGGTCCAGTAATAAGCCATGCTCATATTTATCATTCTACCAAATGATGGGACTTTTACTACACACTTGGTTAGCTATTTGGAGAAATGTGAAAGTATGGTGACATTGGTTCATTACAATCAATCTTTTCCAACCTTTTGTCCTCCCAGTGACTTGGATTACAGCTGCCTTCATCCTTAGCATCCTGAGGGGTGATATAAATTGTAGTGCCACACAACTCAAAGTCATTAAATTACAAAAGTTGGAATTACATGGACAACCATTGCGATAACAGTAATGAAAGGCAGTGTGATAAAGTAGTTTGAGCACTAGACTATGGATATCAGAGTTGGAAGTCCTACTCAGCCATTGAAAACCCACCTGGTGATTTTGGGAGAGTCACACTTTCTCATTTTCAGAGGAAGGCAAACCCTCTGAACAACTTTGCCAAGAAAATTCTCTGAGAAATTCCCTTTAGGGTTGACTTGAAGGGGGCACACAACAAGTTTGTATTTGTCCTGTGGGTAAATAGAAACATTATACTGTTGTATTGGTGTTTGCACTTACAACCCATAGCCCTTTAAGGCCCTTTCAGACAGGCCAAAATTCCGTGAGAAACTCAGATTTTAAATCTCAGTTCCTCTTGGGACTGAAGTCACACAGAAGCCCTAAACCCAGGAATTTTGCAGGAGGGATGGCTACATGCCCTCCCACATCAACCAGAGGTTGACCCGAGATGGCATCTAGCCAGCTTCCATCCTCCCATTTCCTTTCCCTTGTAAACATATCAGAGGAGCCTGGCTGCCTCTCCAGGCCTCTCAGAGAATGCTCCTGATGTGTCATTTTGATGCATTATAAGTTTTCTCCAAGGGGCCTGAGAATGCAGTCAGACTCTTCTGGCAAATTTACAGGAGAAACAAAGAGCTAGGAGGAGAGGTTGGTGGTGCCAATTGAGCCTAAAGAACCAGGATGGCAATAGGATTGACTCCTGGGATTGCAGCAGGAGGTCCCAAGAGTCAATTCCTAGAGACCCAACACCTGAAAAGATCCAGACTTTGCATTAAGATCCAGATCTTTTCAGGTGTGTGTTTTTTTAACCCAGAGTAAATCAGGAAATCTCAGTTAATTTGAGGTGTCATTTGAACATATCAGGTTAATCCAAAACCCATAATGACTTTTGGGCCTGCATGAAAGGGCTCTTAGACTAATCCTAAGGACTTGTTACTACAAATAAATGTCATACAGTGCTGGATAATGGCATTTAAAGGTGTGTGTTTACATGTGCTTTTGAATATTGTTCACTGTTTTTAGAATAATTAAACCCAGGAGAACTAAATAAACCCTTGGAGCTAGCAAAAGACAAACAGCTGTACTTCCACATGGCCTTAAATTGTGATGTGGTGTGTGCATTCTTTAATTTCCAATGTGGCCATTGGAGACCCTGACTGCTGGTCTGAAGACAGCCCAGTATACAGTCAAAACCATTCAAGCTAAGAGTCTTAGGGCGCATCAGTATTAAATCAAAAATACATTTTAAAAAAGAATCTTATTTGCACTGGAAAGATGTATAGTCAGCTCTCTGTATCCATGGACTCAACATTCACAAATCCATAGCTTGAAAATACCGCCCCCCCAATCCAAAAAGCAAATTTTGTTTTTGCCATTTAATATAAGGGAAACCACTTGATTATGCACATGTCCATCCATAGATATGGGTAGCCACAGGGCTCTTAGAAGCAAATCTCAGCAGACATTAAGGACCCACTATAAGGTAAAGGTATTCCCCTGACATTAAGTCCTGTCGTGTCCAACTCTGGGGGTTGGTGCTCATCTCCATTTCTAAGCCAAAGAGCAGGCATTGTCCGTCAAGACCTCCAAAGTCATGTGGGCAGCATGACTGCATGGAATGCCGTTACCTTCCTGCCAGAGCAGTACCTATTGATCTTCACACATTTGCATGTTTTCAAACTGCTAGGTTGGCAGAAGCTGGGGCTAACAATTGGGGCTCCCGCCATTCCCCGGATTCAAACCTGAGACCTTTCGGTCAGCAAGTTCAGCAGCTCAGTGGTTTAACCCACTGCACCACTGGGGGTTCCTTAAGGGCCCACTATTGTTAGAGAGCTGAGCTGAGCTAAACACTAACAAGAATGGCAAGAAAGGGGAAAAGCAGAGATGGAGAGTGAAGAAACTGTGTTTGTTCTTCTACCATTTGATAACACTAAGGGTTCACTATAGTTAGTGTTCTCAAATGGTAGAAGAACAAACTCAGTTTCTTCACTCTCCACCTCTGCTTTCTCCCTTTCTTTCCATTCGTGTTAGTGTTTAGCTCAGCTCTTCTTTCCACAGCTCAACTGTTTTCAAAGTTCAGGGAGCAAAACAAAGTTCAGGGAGCAAGTTGGTTGCTAGGTTTAAGGACATGTAGTTATACTGTTTCCTGCCTACTCATCCTGGACAGAGGGGATTTTAGCTTCCTTGCTCAATTCTTCCAAAAGAAGGAACTATTCAGATAATTATTTATTGGTTTATAACTTTAATGAAAAATCCAAAGGCAGCGAGAGGTCTTATCATCAACTTAGCAGCTAACATTTGATATCTCATTTTTCTCTCAATATAATCCTGGTGTTCAAACTAGGTGTTGTGTTTATCATCTTTGCCCAGAGCTGAATCTTACTTCCTCCCCCTCCCCTACTTTTAGGCCTTATCATGTCATTTACAAACACTTTATCTCTGTAGCAGAAAATAAATGAAATTCTAGGCTTTTCAATGAAATGCCTTGATGAAATGGATGGTCCAAAATCTATATTTAGATGACTGACTCCAGTTTTGCTTTTCTTTTCTTTTCTTTTTTTTTTTGTAGAAGACATGATAAATGTTTCATGCATAGAAACGGAAGATTGATGGATTTAATGATCATACCCTAACTGGTAGAATACTATTTTGGAATAATTAAATGTTCCATCATTTGCAAGTCTAAATAGTCCATTGTTAACTTGTGCTTCTGTCTGTCATCAGGCTCCCCCACTTTGTATGGGGAATTTATCATTAAAACAATTGAACATCACTACCCAAGTATGTATGTGGCTAACAGCCCATTTCACAGGACCCTCACTTGGCTCCATCACTTAGGAAAACTTAATTTATGTATGGATAGCTCTCAAAGAGAAACATATGATGGACATTATTGCCAGCATTACAAGATATCCAAGAGTAGAGCTAGATCTGTAGCTTGAACTTTAAAGTATAATTATAACAACAGCACCAGAAGCAATACATTATGATACAAGAATATGCTGCATATTTTTATAGATGTTGAAAAGTTTGATGCTCTGTATTTCTATTCTGTTTGGAAACTCAACATCTACTGGAAATGTTGACAAAGGGGAGTAGTTTGTGTATGTCCAGCTCTCCACATGCATTCTGTATTATGTTTTTAAAATCCTCTTTAGCACAACAACAATTTGTACCAGGAGCTCTTTTCACACCCTTAAAGATCAGGGTGGATTTGCCATGGATACCAAGCACTTCGAAGCTGCTCCTGATTGGCTGGTCTCAAATGGGATGTTCAAGTTGCCCAAGTTGGTTGACTCCAACACAAATGGGAACTTGGCCAGAAAGCCTGATAGGCAATGGGGTGGTCAATACACTAACATAATCCCCAGTGTATCCCTTGTCTTCAGATTCATCTACATGCATTCAACAGATTTGGTTCTCTAATAAGTAGTCTGCTCAGGTTAAGATTATTTATTTTGACCACAGCTTCTCTGCTTCACCGCCACTTTCTCAACTTTTTCTCACCTGCTCACTAATGAAGTTTCCTAGTGGGATATCTTGAGTCCATTTTAGACCACTATAATCTCCCAGGCAAGTCTCTGTATTGTACAAAGAAAGATACAGAGAGACTCCTCTCCACAAGGAGAATAGAATAAACATCATACCTGACTTTTTGTCCCATGTGTAATAACATCTGTATTTTACCAGATGTTATTATTCCCTCAGCGGACCGTGGTGTCACAGTGGGCTCAACTGCTAAGATGCAGAACTTGTTGATTGGAAGGTTGGTGGTTTGAATCTGCAGATGGAGTGAGCTCCCGTTGTTAGCCCCTGCTTCTGCCAATTTAGCAGTTCACAAACATGCAAATGTGAGTAAATCAATAGATACCACTTTGGTGGGAAAGTGACAGCTCTCCATGCAGTCATGCTGGCCACATGACCTTGGAGGTATCTACTGACAACGTCAGCTCTTCAGCTTAGAAATTGAGATATCCACCATCCCGCAGAGTTGGACATGACTAGACTTAATGACAAGGGGAAACCTTTGCTTTATTATCATTTCCTCGTGACCCTCTTGTTTTTCTACAATTTTTCCACCCTTTTCCTTGCTGGGAAAATTAAGAATAAAATACAAAATAGCAAAACTGTATCTCCTAATTGTTAGCTTGAGGAGCCACCTGGAAAAGCCTATCTTGCACTTTAAAGGAACCTTCTTCTATAAGTCCTATTACAGTGAATAGAAAATATTGAACAGATGTGCTTGAATTACTCACATCCCCTTCAGTAGGGCCTTAGTGAAAGACATGAGTAGCCAATATGTGTCTAATGCTACATCCTTTCATAGGCATCAGCAAACAAGAGGATTATGCATGGAATCCAGCCTGCCAATTACAAACCTGGTTGCAAAAGAAGATTATGTATGAAATGTGGTCTACCAGTTTATGTATGAAATTATGGGTGAAAAGGAGCATTTAGGTTAGTGACATTTAGTAGCAGATCTTTGGGAGCTGTGTGTGAATCAACTGCTCATCACTTTTTATTGCTTAAAACAGTAGTTCCCAAACTTTGGTCCTCCAGGTGTTTGGGGCTCTGATTCCCAGAAGCCCCTAGCCAACTTGGCCAACAAACAGGAATTCTAGGAGCTGAAATCTAAAATAACTGGAGCACAAAAGTTTCAGAACCCAGAGCTTATAAGATTAATTGATGACCAAGTTAGTATAGATTGCTAATTGCTCCAAACTGTGATTTACAAATTGCAAGTGGAAATGTCTCTTTTCTGCTTGCTTGTTTGCGTCAGAGACATATGCACTTCTAGACAGAAACATCTTAATGTTTCTGCTTCTAAATATCAGTTTACTGAAATACAACTAATGTTGTTATATTGTCACTTTGTGTATGTGTCTGTTCTCAGCCCTGATTCCACTTAGTTTGCCCTCATTGGCCCCAATCTGTACACAGAAATGAGTTTCATGATGCAGCGTGATTGCAGTCATGCCAAAGAAAAATCTCTATATCAGGCCAACTGGCTTCAGTGCTTGTTCTGCTCCACCGCAGAGAAACAACACCATATTTTTCAATGATGGAAGCAGAAAGAGGAAAGCAGGCCCAGTCTATGATATTTTACTGCCCCCGGCAGAGCAACAAATGGTCCTTCTTACTTGCCTATGTCAAGGCTCCTAATAACCAAAGCCAGTCAAGTTACTTCTGCCAGAAATCCCACAAAAACCATTCCTGTTCTTGACAGCAAAACACAAAATAGCATTACAATATAAATGCACAATTACAATATAAAACAAATAAAATATGCAATAAAATTAGCTAATGGCTAGCCAACAATTTCCTTTGCTGAAAACCAAAATCTGCTGCTTGAATCAGATATCTGAAGCTATGCAATGATAGGGTTGGGCCAGGGGAACCTCATCCTCATTCTTCATACCAATTTGCTCCTCTTCCACCTTGTTTTTCACTTCTGATCATACCCACTATCCATAATTCAGTAGCAACATTAAGTAAGAGCATGAGAAAGTGAAGAAAATTAAAACATACATGCCCAACAGTTATGTCTTTAATGGAAACATGAAATTATATCAGAAACACCTTATAGATGTGCATGGGTTCAATATGGTTTACCGCCAGGTAAATGTACTGAGTGCCCTATCCTAAATAATATCATATGTTAAAATGTCATAATAAATACAAATGTTTTTGACGTGGTACCTAAATAATAGCTGTGCTGACTATAACTAAAGTACAAATATGACTGTAACATAAGTATGTTAGTAAAACTGTCATCAGATTTGCTCTAAATCACTATAGACTATCACGTGAAGCTACTATTTCATGGTTGTCATGTCATCACAGTCAGCAAATATATACCAGAATGAACACATTCAATATTGTGCCTCTCTTCATTTGCACAATTGCACTGGTTTGACAATCTGTGGTCCCACAATCACACTTCTCCATTATTTCATAAACCTAGGATAACATATTTTGACTGGAGTGTTTTTAGAGCAATTTCACAGTTTCAGCAATGATTAACCAAAAAAAAGGCAAACATAACTCTAAAACATTAAATAAATACTAAACAGAAAAGGGAGGGGAAAGAATCCCACCTCCTAATATCCCTTTACCTCCAACATACATACACAGAAATGGAACAGACTCATTATATATGTAAGTAACAAGAACGCTGTGAAATTGTGAGACAGAGTTTCCTGTCAATAGCGGGAAGGAGGCATTACAGCAATGGATATCCATTATGCCATGTGATAGGGACTGCTTTTAGACATTCAATGCCAATTTTCCTGTCTTGTGTGATAACGTCCTACAGGTCAATTTTTAAGACAATGGCTGAAAAGATGGTTTATTATTCTGAGATGCTGTTTTAACTAGCCTTTTGTGACAACTGGATGTCTAAAAGCAATCCCTTGAGAAAGCCTCACAGGAGTTTGATAGCCATAAGGTGAGTTTCTGTCTTCAAAAAAGTGTTCATAAAACTTGGACTCCCTCTTGTAAAATTAAGTTGAAATGCTTGTGTTTCAAATGTGCAGACTCAAGGCACCTGATGTCAGACCTCGGGAGTTTCTATGTTTAGTAGCAATGAAAATAATTTACTGTAATGTGGAACTAAAACATAGCTAAAGTCTGGCACATGACATATTTTGGAGAAAAGTGGGGAAATGAAATCTCTAGTGCGCAGAAAAATAAAGATTTTCCTGACTTATGGCATTGGGAAATATATTTCTTCTTTGGTGAAACCAGGAAGCACATGATAATGTTATCTAGTGGGCTCTATAGTCACCTGAGAGAATTTCAAGAAACATAGCTATGCCAGTCTCTTATATCAACATTAACTAAGTTTGTGGTACCATCAAGACAAGAAGAAGAAGAAGAAGGGGTTGGACTGGATGGCCCATGAGGTCTCTTCCAACTCTATGATTCTATGATTCTAATAATAATAATAATAATAATAATAATAATAATAATAACAACAACAACAACTTTATTTTTATACCCCGCCTCCATCTCCCCGAAGGGACTCAGATGGCTTATATGGGCTCAAGCCCAATCACACAGAGTTAAAAACATAGCATATAAAAATATAACGTGTAAGGTAGCATAAATTAACATTATAACAATAATAAAACAGGCATCATAAGTCTTGTTGTGGGAGGGCTGGCTGGTGTGCAAACAAGTTAGAAAATAGGCTAGTCAATAAGGTGGATAGGTTATATAGAAGTGTATGGATAAGAGCAGTTATAACAGGGTCATTATGGCTTTGAATAGTGCAGTAGTATTTTAGTCCATGATTAGGGCCAACTGTCAAGGGAATTGTCTAATCAAATGCACAACGGAACATCCAGGTCTTTAGTTCCTTACAAAACATGGATAGGGAGGGTGCTAGCCTGATCTCCCTGGGGAGGAAGTTCCAGAGCCGAGGGGTCACCACCGAGATGGCCCTCTCTCTCGTCCCCACCAACCTGAGATAGAGTGGGAGCAAGAGAAGAACCTCCCCCAAAAGATCTTTGAGATCATGTGGACTCTTAGGGGAAGATACGGACACAAAGATAGGTTGTTTAGAGCTTTATAGGTGATAACTTGCACCTTTAATTGGGACCGGTAACTTATCAATAGCCAGTGGACCTGTTTAAATAGGGGGGTTGACCGCTCTCTGTAACTTGCTCCAGTTTATATTTCTAAAATATTTCTTAGACCACAAAGAAGAAATATAGTTCAAAATATAGTTCAAAATTTGCTAAGCTAAGTTTAAAAAAACATGTTGTATACCCCTAGGATTTCAGTTTTAGCCATCCATTTCTTGATATCAGTACCTTAACTCATTTGTTTTATCATTACATAAGATACATGAGCCCCGCCAGCTTGTATTCCATTATTTTCCTTCTTAAATCTTCATCTAACTAAATTTAAAAAATGCTTTTACAAATTTGAATTTCAACACCAAAAAAAAAAAAAAACCACCCTACAGCCTTCATAGAGCTTCAGGATTCAAAAGAAATGCTTTTATTCCATTTTTCATGATATCACCCATTTACTAAATCATTTTCTTAAGCTTTGGTGTAAACCATAAAGAGTGCATTCAATGACTCTAGAAAATGTTTGGAGGTCTCTTTTTGCAAAAAGTGGCCTGAAAGGAAAAAATGTATTGGATAAGCTGTTAAAAAGACAAATGGATATTACTAAAATGGGTGTTTATGGGGCCTTTGCTTTTAATTACTTGTTTCCAATCCCAAAGTGTTTTGAAACACTGAGGTTAACTTTAAGGTCCCAGTTAAATATATGTTTATAATTCATCTGCTTTAAAAACTCAGGGTTAATAGTGAAAAGGCTTTTTGCAATCGAAAGGGCTTTGTTGCTCATAAATAGGCACAAAACAAAACAATCAGATACAAGGAAAGTGTTGTGGTTTGAATGATACAGAAATCGCTTTTTTAACAGTAGAAGTAAAATGCCCTATCTCTGATCTACTTTACAAATGTCAGCTTTAAATAATATTCTATAGATCTCAATTCCAGACTCTTCTTTACCAAGAGAAATAATATGCCCTATATGCATTTTATTCTGTTCTATGGCTGGAAGAGATGTCAGTGTAATCTACAATTCTGTTAAAAATACAACACTAAATGGAAGGGAGATGAAAAGAAAAGGAAAACGTGAAAACCAGGCACAAGTTCTTCATGTCATTAAGTTCTTTGGCCTTGTGGAAAGGCTGCTAAATGTTATTTGGGAAGAAACAAACCAATTGACGGTGGCCTTGCTGTAATTTTAAATTTTAATCTGCAATTTACCAGTCGACTTTAACTTGTATTTTAACTCTGTGTATCTTGCTGTATATCTTTCAATAGTGTTTTATGGGAGAGGATAATAAATTTATTATTATCATCATAATTAAAGAAACACAATGACAAGCCCATTTTACACAAAACCCATTCAAAACAATTAATGTAAGTAATGGGTGGGTAGCTACAAACAATTTTCCCCAAACCCCTCACCATAGGCCAGAAAAACTTATGTGACTTTTTCCCAGCTGCATCCCAGCCTAAATAAGAAGCCTGTAAACCAATAGTGTTCTGGTTGCTATTGCAACCAGGACATAGCTTTAAAAAGAGAAGGCATTTGGGGAATGGAAAATAAAAATCAGGTGGATAGGGATCTTGGGGCACTGTGACGGATTTGGGGGGCTATGAAGATGGAGACCAGGACCACACAGAGCTTGTAAATCATTGTTTTCTGAACTCTAATGCAAGCCTTAAACATTTAGAAATACTGCATTTACTTGATTCTAATGCTCATCTTTTTTTATTAAGTTACCATATATTCTGGCATATAAGACGACAGGGCATATAAGATGACCCCAACTTTTCCAGCTAAAATATAGAGTTTGGTATATACTCGCCATATAAGACTACCCCTCTTCCATCACACTCCAAATAAATTTTTTTAAAAGCATCAGATTTGATTTCAGTATGGTAATTTTCCTATTATTGTACCTCTTTCTCTGCCTCTCAGATCTCACACATGCGCACCTGCACCACTTCACTGCAGTCTTCAGGAGAGGGATCTGAAAGGCAGAGGAGGAGGTACGGTAATAGGATACAAGGGCAGGCCAGACAGGTAAAAGAGGTGTGTTTTTCTGGGCCCAGAGCCATTCTCTCTCTTTTTTCCATACCCCGGGCGCCCCAGATGCCTGAAGCTTGCTCTGCCCTTCACTTACACCTTCCCGGTGAGGTGCCCCTTCACCTCAACATCAAGACAGTATTAAGTCCACCAATCCTAATGAATGGATTTTCTTCTACCGTACTTGAACAGCGTCACCCTTAATGCTTTTATACAGTCGCTGCATACGCCATTTTTTAGCTCCCCCCACCATATGCAGCAACCACAGATCATCCAATTTGGATTGGAAGTTTCAGCACCCGCTCTATAAGATGACTCCCAGCGTATAAGACTACGCTCACATATAAGACTACTCCCATGCATAAGGCTACTCCAGCGTATAAGATGACTCCCGTGTATAAGACTACTCCTGCGTATAAGACGACCCCTGACTTTTGAGAAGATTTTCTTGGGTTAAAAAGTAGTCTTATACACCAGAATATATGGTACCTTCTCAAAATCAGGGTGCACATTAGATTAGCATTATATGTTAAATACTTTTGGGGTTTTCAGGGTTTTGAAATTTGAGGTACACAATAGAATTAATGGCGCATTGGACTCAAGTAAAAAGAAATGGGTATATAAAATTTCTTTGGAATGTGTTCTAGGTAAAATCATAATTGATGCTCGTAGAACCTCCAAAATTCACATAGTTTTCTTTCCTTTCACTATGGAACCCCCGGTCCCCATCACATTCTGAAAAAGTACTTCCAGGGAAGCTCCATGGCCAAACTGGGGGGGGGGGGGGGAATCCTGTCACCATCAAAAAATTGCTGACAGCAGACAACAGGAGGCTCCCTGTCTTTCCATTGGGAAAGATGGGTTGAGCTGGCATAATCTGGCTCCCCCCCCCCATGTGAGGAAGGAAGGAACAGTGTGGGGCACGGGGTGATAAGTCCCCACACCCCCTGGGTGGGCACCACCAGAATTGCTGTGATCTGCAGCAATACTGGCCTATTCCATAAGCATATGTGACAAAGCTCTCTAGTTAGACAAGCATTTCATGGCAATCCAAAAAAACTCACACAACATGGAGAATGGCTCAGAAACATACACAGCTACTCCATAAAAATATTTTTATCACTAAATTGGGAGGGGTGGGAGGAGGTGAAAGCATAACCAAACATGAATATTGTATAGTTGTTAGGAATTATTGTATTGGTTCATGCATATATAAATGTATATAGATTTATTTCACTGTTTTTTATGAATATGTAGATTGAAAATAAAAACATATTAATCACAATAAAATATATTTTATCTATTTTGGTAATAAGAAATAAAAATTATACATCACCTTTTTATCCACAAAGACCACCTAAGACTGCAAAGTGATAAAAAGTAGACACAATTAATATACCACAATATGATCATACAAATGTAACACAATTTTTCTGGAAGCAATAGAAAACTGCTATTCCTCTTTTTATACTCAGTAAGGAAATGTATGTGAGTGGAATGATTCAAGTCTTCTTCAGGCTTTGACTCTTAGTTGATAAATATTTTGTAAGTTTTGTAGAGAATATGGATCTTAAGGGTGGGGTAATAAAAGACACAATTATTGAAAGCAGCAAATTTTCATCTTCTAACAAATCCATCAAAATAATTTTTGAACTTAATTATGAATAATTTAAGCACATCAGGACAAGGTTCCAGTTTAATAAGTTCATAAGGTGTTGAAGTTAACAGTTTATTACAGGGCCTTTAGCTAATTTGGTATCATTAATATTTTTTAAAATGCTTTGTACAAACTTTCTGTTTATATATTCTCTTTAAATTAAGATGAGACTGATTTGTATGATATTTTTTTAATTGATTCCAAAGGGAAATGAATATGGTGAAATATGCTGACTGGGTTTATAAAACTCTAGGCTCCAGTCGTTCAGCATCCGTTACACTTTATTATTATTATTATTGACAAGCTGCTGTGCAGGGCTAAAAATCTGAATAAAATTTCTCTTAATAGTCCTGGTAATTGTTATAAGTCACTACCTGGTGTATTAGGAACAACAGATGTTTACTAAGGCTTGGAATTTTAGAAGACCCTGATGGAATCAGGTGCCTCAATTCAGTGAAATTTTAACTGTAGTTCGTAGAAATCATATTGTATTGCACATCCATTGCATTTCCATGCTGTTTTTCTCCAAAAATGAGACTCAAGGTGGCTTGAAGCAAAGCTTAAAACAAAAGACAGCTAAAAACCTGATACTAAAAAAGGAGGTGACTCTAGCTTAGCCTCCTATGGAAGAATATTTTATAGTCTTGGAACTGCTGCCAAAAATGCCTTCTCACAGGCCTATGACATTGGTGAGAACAAAGACTTTGTTGCACGGAGTTAGCAAACTGCCATAGAAGCCGAATGGTTACCTTTTGTAACTGTCCCTATCTTGCAATGGCATATGCTACCCATTGTCAGATCACTAACTATTGGTAGAAACTCAGCCCCTGCTATCGACAAGAAGAACATGTCAATAATCCCTGATCATGCCACTGTCCCAGGATCTGTACAATGATTTCTTGACCCACTTTTGCATTGACATATGCTGAGTGTGACTGGTCCAAGGCCATCCAATGAGTTTCCATAGCTGCCTTGGATTCAAACCCTGGTCTCCAGTCATAGTCAATTAAATTCTGGCCAAATACAGTACACTGGAAACCTAAGTCAGTATTTTGTTATATATCCCATATGACACTCTTTCTCTCACCCTTAAGTTGTCATTTAGTCTTCTCAAAAGCACATTGCAACAGGAGTAATGTGCAGGAATCAATCTGGCATTGAAGCAGTTTCTGGTCTGACTCCTCCTCATGATTAATACATCTCCCACTATTGATGGACAAAATCTGTCAATATCTGCCTATCATCACACCATATTTCCGTCACTTACTTGACAGGCATCATTGTGCTTCTGTGCTTGATTCATGGAGTGGGGTTCTCATCCTCTCCCATTCCTCCCCTACTATTCCCAAGCCAGATTTTAAAAACATTTTCAGTAATACGCACGCTCTTATTTAAATTGAACTCATGCAAGCAGAACTCAAGCAACTGACAAAAACATCAATTAAATAATACTGTACTTCGAATAAAAAAACTGTTTTTACAATACAGTAAAACAGTAAAACGGTGTTACCTTCAGTTAAGTTTATCTTCATCTTAATATGTCTTTAAATACTTTATTTCAATATAGTAGAGTCTCACTTATCCAACATAAACGAACCGGCAGAACGTTGGATATGAAACTGTTGGATAATGAGGGATTAAGGAAAAGCCTATTTAACATCAAATTAGAATCATAGAATCATAGAGTTGGAAAAGACCTTGTGGGCCATCCAATCCAACTCCCTTCCAAGAAGCAGGAAAATCACATTCAAAGCACCCCCAACAGTGGGCCATCCAGCCTCTGTTTAAAAGCCTCCATAGAAGGAGCCTCCACCGCATTTTGGGGGAATTGCATTATAGTTTTACAAATTAAGCACCAAAACATAATGTTTTACAACAAATCAACAGGAAAAGCAGTTCAATACATGGTAATGTTATGTAGTAATTACTGTCTTTATGAATTTAGCACCAAAACGTCGCAATGTATTGAAACAGCTGTGGATCTGGGCAGGAGGCAGACTGCATTGGATAATACAGAATGTTGGATGAGCGAAGGTTGGATAAGCAAGACTCTACTGTATTAATATCAAGTCAATGCAGAGTTCATGGTATGGTATAGTATGGGGTATAATACTAGTTAGGCCTATTTTTAATAGTAGCTCTCAAGCAACCAGAAACTACATTTATCTACCATCTACCAATCCCTATGGGTCCTGGTTAACTGATAGTCTACTGTACTTGATAGTTTTTTTATTACTGTTCACTGTACTTGTAATTGAAACTTACTTTGAGGAATGTATTTTTAAAAAAATATAAAGCACTGCAAGCACGTGAAGGCAGAATTGCAAGGTTATGTAGAATTATGAATGAAGGACCACGGATCTGCGAATTGGCACAATTGTGCAAATGGAGAGATAGGTGATAGCAAGGATCTCATGCTGGTATGTAGCTGCTATCAGTGATTGCTCGACTGCTGTGGAATGGCAGCTTTGTGCACAAAAGGAGAAAATATTTATGACTCCCACAGAACATTTGTTTGCTACATTCAAAATTTGCATATTCATTTCATTCCTACATTCATGAAATAAATGCTTTGTGCCTCATTCCGCCGCCTTCCCCGGTGACTCTGCCACTGTTGTTCTAAATGCAAGGGAGTGTAAACTAAATCATTGTTCATAAGGCAGGCACACTCATATGTTATTCTCATCAACTTCTCCTCATTAAATGGCACACTGTCATGTGGCAACCATCCTGGCCAAGCTGAATCTAGCGCATTCTCCATTTGAAAAAGGCCAGCTTCATGTTTTCTTTGAATTCCCTCTTAATTGTATTCTTCTCTTCATCAAGTAAATTACTGGCAGATTAATGCCCATCTGTTACCATTCCACATGCTGAATTTTCATACAATAATATTTCTATCTTTGCCCTTCTGAGAGTCTAGAGTCTCTTAGGAAGCAGAACAAACATCCATATTTTTCTTTCTAATTTTCCTTTCAAAGTTTCCAGCTTCAGAAGGTCAGAAGGTTGAGGGTTCAAAGTGTTATTTTTAACCTCAAAGAGTCGGTCACCTAGGAGCTAAGGACAGATTTGGAGACATCAGAAGGTCGGTGTGTATACAAATGCATTGTTCTTGCAGTGGGTGAAATTGCTGGGTTTCTTTGACCTTGACTATACCCGCTACAAATAATTTGCAGCCTGTAATCCAAACACTATATTATTTGAACATTGCAGTTGATTGGAAGAGTTGTTTTGATGCAGTCCCAAAATATGAAATGAAAGAGAAGAGTGTTCAAAGAACACTTCAGAAGAGAAATTTTCCCTCTTGGAAATGCATGGAACTTCCTCTCGATATAAACTAAATATACAGAATAGCCTGAACTATGACCGAACCCCCTGTTGATAGCTTTCTTTTTATCTTTACATTGATTCTTCTTTCAATTTACCTCCCGCTTCCACCATTTTTTTTATTAAGGAGACCATTAATAAATTGTACTGGAGAACATCAATGTTATTGGAAAGCTGTACCAGACGATAATAACTTTGTATGCAAAATGGCTGTTTAACGAGATTGCGTCCTTGAACTTCTCACATGACTGTATCAGCCACTCTCATTTACTAATGGACATTTTATGGTAGCTTCCTACATCTATATAGGCTAGTATTTATGTTGAATTTTCACAAATGGTATGCCTGAAATGTAGCATGGTGAAAGACAGTTTATATAGTATGACAGTTCTGTTAGAAAAAAAGGATGCAATTTATTTCATTTACAAAAGGATCCCGGGATTTCAACCTGCATTTGAACTCTACTTCCAAGTGGGTAACAAAGGAGTCCTTTTTTCCTTTTTGTGTGTTTTAGACTGGTTAAAGATGTCCGCAGATTGAAGAAAGCGTCTAAGAAACTAATTTGGTTCACATTTAATACATATATATTTAATATGCATTTCCCAACTCAGTGCCTGAACCAAAACATATAGTATTGGCCTAAATCCAGATGCAATTCTCTGAGTGGACTTACTGAATACATTCTCTAATAGCAAGCCAACAATTTGTGTAATTCCCATTGACTTGAGAGGTTTGTTGTAACTGAGAATAGTTGATACAAACATCTGCATTTAGACTTGATAATTACAGTTTTCTGAAATTTGCAATGCAGTTAACAAAAATAAAATATTCAAAAATGTGCATATTGCAGGAATGTGTACACCAAACACACATATATTTGAGAAAATCAAATATAAATGTGCATTCTGTTGGGAGAAAATATTTGCAGTTGAAGTGGAATGAAATAGTCATAACTGTCTCAGGTTTCTGGTTGGGCACGGAGAGGAGGAGAAGCACCTTCTGAATCCAACATAAGGCTGATGCTTCTTCCTGCAGTGCTCAAGTGCAGCTGGAATGAACCTTGTTCTATCTATGGAGCCATTAAGTAGGTGAAGAGACAGAAATATGCCAGGGAGCAGTGTCTTACAAAAGTAGGTACTGATGTCTTCTTCCAAAAAGCTTGTCATCATCAGGATGAATATCATCAAAAGGATGCCAGCCAGACATTGTGTCCCTGATGCCACAAGAATCAGCATGAACTAATTTTTTGCCCACGTTATCAACAGGATGCCAGCCATTATATCCCATCCCCATGGGAATCAGCATGGGCTAACATTTTGACCATGTCATCAACAGGATGCCAGCCAGACATTGTATCCCTGATGCCACAAGAATTAGCATGAGTTAAAGTTTTGCCCATGTTATCAACAGGATGCCAGCCATTATATCCTAACCCCATGAGAATCAGCATGGGCTAACATTTTGACCATGTCATCAACAAGATACCTGACTTTATATCATCATTACCTCAAGAATCAACATGAAGATGGGTTTACAATGTCCCAGCTTACTGCCAGTTCAAGAAATTGGTAGTAACCCTAATCTTGACAGATATCCCATTTGACATCAAACTATTTACAAAGGTAGCATGCTTGTTTTCTGAATTTGCCAGTCTAATTTGATATCTTTTCTGCACCATTCCACAATCAAACCTTATTTCTAAAAAAAACCCACTAGCAACTGCCTAAAATTTCATACTTTTTCAGGCAGTCTGTCTTAAAAGTCATTTGACACTTATTGTTGTTCATTCGTTCAGTCGTCTCCGACTCTTCGTGACCTCATGGACCAGCCCACGCCAGAGCTCCCTGTCGGCCGTCACCACCCCCAGCTCCTTCAAGGTCAGTCCAGTCACTTCAAGGATGCCATCCATCCATCTTGCCCTTGGTCGGCCCCTCTTCCTTTTGCCTTCCACTTTCCCCAGCATCATTGTCTTCTCTAGGCTTTCCTGTCTCCTCATGATGTGGCCAAAGTACTTCAACTTTGTCTCTAGTATCTTTCCCTCCAGTGAGCAGTTGGGCTTTATTTCCTGGAGGATGGACTGGTTGGATCTTCTCGCAGTCCAGGGCACTCTCAGCACTTTCCTCCAGCACCACAGCTCAAAAGCATCGATCTTCCTTCGCTCAGCCTTCCCTAAGGTCCAGCTCTCACATCCGTAGGTGACTACAGGGAATACCATGGCTTTGACTAGGCGGATCTTTGTTGCCAGTCTGATGTCTCTACTCTTTACTATTTTATCGAGACTGGACATTGCTCTCCTCCCAAGAAGTAAGCGTCTTCTGATTTCCTGGCCACAGTCTGCATCTGCAGTAATCTTTGCACCTAGAAATACAAAGTCTGTCACGGCCTCCACGGTTTCTCTCTCTATTTTCCAGTTGTCAATCATTCTTGTTGCCATAATCTTGGTTTTTTTGACGTTTAGCTGCAACCCGGCTTTTGCGCTTTCTTCTTTCACCTTGATTAGAAGGCTCCTCAGCTCCTCCTCGCTTTCGGCCATCAGAGTGGTGTCATCTGCATATCTGAGGTTGTTAATGTTTCTTCCAGCAATTTTCACCCCAGCTTTGCATTCATCAAGCCCCGCACATCGCATGATGTGTTCTGCATACAAGTTAAAAAGGTTGGGTGAGAGTATGCAGCCTTGCCGTACGCCTTTCCCAATCTTGAACCAGTCTGTTGTTCCGTGGTCAGTTCTGACTGTTGCTACTTGGTCCTTGTACAGATTCCTCAGGAGAGAGACAAGGTGGCTTGGTATGCCCATCCCACTAAGAACTTGCCACAATTTATTATGATCCACACAGTCCAAGGCTTTAGAATAGTCAATGAAGCAGAAGTAGATGTTTTTCTGAAACTCCCTGCTTTTCTCCATTATCCAGCGGATATTGGCAATTTGGTCTCTCGTTCCTCTACCTTTTCTAAACCCAGCTTGAACATCTGGCAACTCTCGCTCCATGTATTGCTGGAGTCTTCCTTGCAGGATCTTGAGCATTACCTTACTGGCATGAGAAATAAGGGCCACTGTACGGAAGTTTGAGCAGTCTTTCGCATTTCCCTTTTTTGGTATGGGGATATAAGTTGATTTTTTCCAGTCTGATGGCCATTCTTGTGTTTTCCATATTTGCTGGCATATGGCATGCATCACCTTGACAGCATCATCTTTTAAGATTTTAAACAGTTCAGCTGGGATCCTGTCGTCTCCTGCTGCCTTGTTGTTAGCAATGCTTCTTAAAGCCCATTCAACCTCACTCCTCAGGATGTCTGGTTCTAATTCATTCACCACACCGTCAAAACTATCCTCAATATTATTATCCTTCCTATACAGATCTTCTGTATAGTCTCGCCACCTTCTCTTGATCTCTTCAGCTTCTGTTAGGTCCCTGCCATCTTTGTTTCTTATCATGCCAATTTTTGCCTGAAATTTACCTCCAATGTTTCTAATTTTCTGGAAGAGGTCTCTTGTCCTTCCTATTCGGTTGTCTTCTTCCACTTCCATGCATTGCTTATTTAAAAATAGTTCCTTATCTCTTCTGGCTAACCTCTGGAATTGCGCATTTAACTGGGCATATCTCCCCTTATCCCTGTTTCCTTTTGCTTTCCTCCTTTCTTGGGCTACTTCCAGTGTCTCAGCAGACAACCATTTTGCCTTCTTGGTTTTCTTTTTCTTTGGGACGTACTTTGTTGCTGCCTCCTGAACAATGTCTCGGACTTCTGTCCATAGTTCTTCTGGGACTCTGTTTACTAAATCTAGTCCTTCAAATCTGTTCTTCACTTCCACTGTATATTCGCTAGGAATGTTAGTGAGATCATATCTAACTGGTCTGTGTATTTCCCCTGATCTCTTTAGTCTTATTCTAAATTGGGCAATAAGAAGTTCGTGATCTGAGCTACAGTCAGCCCCAGGTCTTGTTTTCACCGACTGGATGGATGTCCGCCACCTTTGGCTGCAAAGGATGTAGTCAATCTGATTTCGGTGTTGACCGTCTGGAGAGGTCCATGTGTAAAGCCGTCTTTTAGGTTGTTGGAAGAGAGTATTCGTTATACACAGCGAGTTTTCCTGGCAAAATTCTATCAGCCTGCGTCCCGCTTCATTTTGTTCTCCCAGACCATGCTTGCCTGTGATCCCTGTTGTCATTTGACTTCCCACCTTGGCATTCCAGTCTCCTGTAATGAAAATAATGTCTCTTTTTGGTGTATTATCCAGTAGTTCCTGCAGATCCTCATAGAACTGATCTACTTCTGCTTCTTCAGCAGCTGTGGTTGGGGCGTATATTTGGATCACTGTAATGTTGAAAGGCTTTCCTTGCACTCGAATTGAGATCATTCTGTCATTTTTTGGGTTGTATCCAAGCACCGCTTTAGCGAATTTCTTATTAATTATGAAGGCTACTCCATTTCTTCGATGTTCCTCTTGTCCGCAGTAGTAGATCTGGTGGTCATCTGATGTGAAGTGGCCCATTCCAGTCCATTTCAGTTCGCTGACCCCCAGAATGTCTATCTTTAGTCTTGACATCTCACCAATAACAACATCCAATTTGCCCTGGCTCATAGATCTTACATTCCAGGTTCCTATGGTGTGTTGATCTTTAGAGCATCGGATTCGTCGTTCACCTCCAGTACCGTCGGCCGCTAGCCTTCCTTTCGGCTTTGAGCTAGCTGCGTCATCACATCTGGGGCTAGTTGAACTTATCCTCTGCTCCTCCCCAGTAGCATTTTGGCCATCTTCCGACCTGGGAGTCCCATCTTCCAATGGCATACCGACATATCTCTGGTTGTACTGATCCATTTAGTTTTCTTGGCAAGGATACTGGAGTGGTTTGCCATTGCCTTCCCCAGGGATCACGCTTGGTCTGACCTCTCTGCCACAACCGTCCCGTCTTGGGTGTCCCTTCACGGTTTCGCTCATGACATCATTGAGGTGCTCAAGCTCCAGCGCCCCGACAAGGCGGTGATCCTTTGCTGGAGACACTAGTGAATTTTAAAATCAAAGGAGGAATCTACCGAACAGTAAACAGTTGCTTCTGCTTAGATTTCTAAACATTTCCTATAATGGAAATATATGCCACTATAAAGAGCTATATACTTAGGGTGGGAGTTCATTTTTTTAAAGGTTGCAAGACAGTTGATTCAAAATGTGGTTATTTTTAACATATTGGTGTAAAACTGCAACAATAGAAATGAAGTTGGGGCATTACCGCCTGACCCTGGAGTTAACCAGTTTGCTAGTGTGAAGCAAAATGATCTGTCACACTGGGATGCAAAAAGAATATTCTTTATGCACATTTTGTATCTTGCATGGGACAGAACTTTTATCCTTAAACTGTCAAGATGATAAAGGCATCCGCATACATTTTAAATCCCTTTTTAAGAAAGATAGGAAATGATGTATGCAAAAGCTTAAGCGATAGCATGGGAAATTTCTTTAGTCAGTTCTTGTGCCATTGAAGTAACCAACTGTAGAGGGTGGGGTGAGGAGAACTGGGAGAAAAACTTTGTTTTCTTAAACTCATATTAATTTATGATGTGGAAGGTTAAGTGGCAAGTGAATCTAACCATCCATTTTGATTTTCTTAAGCAAAAGAATCTTTTTTAAAAAAAATTGAGAGATATGAAAAAGCTTTTTTTTCACCCTTTCACTGATATTGATGGACTGTGAAGGTCAAAGAGAGATTGATCTGCAGAGCCCAGTAAAAGTTAAAAGTAATTTAATTAGAGTTGTCCAAATCTGGAAATCTTCTAATCCACTTATATACTTATCGCTGGAGGGAAAAATGTATGTGCAGATGGCTATAGTTGCCATACTGGCACGTAAGTGGAATTGAGAAATAGAGCATTTCATAACATCTTCTTTTGGAAATGCTTCTGAGTTTCAAAAACAAAGATACAAAAACACTTCCAATTCTAATCAAAATATTAGCCATGCAAAGTAAAAATCAGACAGTGGCAATTGGTGGCTATGAATGTCATTTGGGGCAAGGAATTTGCGCCTTTACTAGAAAAGCTATTCCATGTGCTGACTTTATTTTGAGTATACTGTTTAGCACTTTGAATAGCTACAGATTAAAGAGTAAAACATGGAGTGGAACCACTCCCCCATTGACAATGGAGCCACCAGCAGCCACTGCATTCAATTCTTTTAGCCCAAAATAAATATCCCTCCATTGGGATATCCTTCTAGGTTATGCGATGTGCACACATATGTTCCAACACAGGCTTCTTAATTTTCATATTCTTTTTATATAGACACCAAACAGTGTGCATATATATACATACCTAAAAGAGTATTAATGTGACTGACATGTATTTGAAGATATTTGTAACCTGTAAGTACTCTTGCCAGGATCGTGGAAATGGCAGTAGTTCCTTGCTGAAAATATATAATTCACCAATCCTAAATTCATTGCAGAATTATATGGAAAGATTATATGTGTATAAGTATATACTAGCCCATTTTGGTTTGGGAGTTGAATAAATCCCCAGATCTTTTACCTCTGTCTTTGTACTGTTTATCTTTGTTGTTAGTTGTATGATGGCATGGAATGTTTGCCATATATGTATTCTGTAATCTGCTTTAAGTCCCCTCTGGGAGACAAAGCTGAAAATAAATAAAGATTATTATTATTATTATTATTATTATTATTATTATTATTATTCTCCTTGAGATCTCTGCATCTCAAATTTTGGAAATCAAATTAATATTTATAGCTGCCATTGCTTCATATAGCTATAGTTTCAGTTACAAGTATACAAGTTCATATTATAGCTGTTTTGAGTTCCTTTTTGGAAGGAAAAAAGGAACAAAAAAAGAAATTAAATAAATGCATAAATAAATGTATTCACCATCAGTTGCTGTTAGAATGGGCTATTATGGCCCAAGGTACATACAGTCATTGTGACTGGCTTCTCTGGTAGTTCAGTCAAAGAAAGTTTGCCAATTTTGCTTCATGATTTCACACTAGACAATTACAGCATTGTGATTCTGATTTAACTGTCATATGGAATCTGGGCTTTCTTGCACAGTGATGAAGAACTGGAGCTCTCTGGAGGAAAAATATAAATCCTTGGAATGAACCATGGTAGTTGAAGTGCAATTATAAGAGCTAAAATTGCATAGGTTGAAAATGTTCCATCCTATTTTAAAGACATCTTGTGGAAGTGTGAGTTATATTCAGATTATATTCAATTCCAAAATTGTTTCAAGATATTTTGGGGACCTCATTTGTAGACCGCATCCACACTTTTCCTGGCCCCTGATATAATTATAAAAACATGATGCAGGGATCATACACAACTCAGCAGAACAATGTATGATCCATAGGACCCAAGCCCACAAACACATTCTTGGAATCATCATATTTTGGTGATGTGGCAGCAAAATAATAATAAATCTAAAATTCCACAATAGCACCAGACATGCAGCGAGAATATGCCTCATCTTTGCTTAGACATGAGACAGTTTCAGTGGTAGCAACAGGAAGATAAATGCATAGTTGAAGATGAGTTCATGTGATCCATGCTACACCAACATTTGAATTTGTCCACCTTTGTACTGTATACCAATTTGCCCTCCAGTGAAGTTAAATGCAAACTAAACGTATATGATTAAGCAGTTCTGCCTTTGGGATAAGTTCAATATTAATTAAGTTTGTATATTGTTGATATTTGTCTTCAAATCCATTCTACATTATGGCAGCCTGACCCAAGGATCATTATTATTATTATTATTTGCAATATTCATTCACATGAGGTTTACTATCACCTTACTTTGAAGATGAGAGAGTGAGATTTGTCCAAGGTTACCTAAAGCGTTTCCATGGCTGAGCAAGAATGTGAACCATGGTCTCCTGGAATCCTAGTCCAACATTCAAGCCCACACCTCATGCTGACTCTCACAAGTGTATATGTATGTGTATCTGTCTGTTTATATATACTTGCATTTTCACTGCTCTACATCCTCAGCAGACTACATTGATACACCTGGAAGGGACAAAAATATGACGTTTTGAATGATAAAAAGTCACTCCCACTCACTTTTTGATTTTGTTTCTTCTTTTTTGAGATGTGTGTCTCAAAACAGTATTTATTGGCCAAGGCTGGGCCCTGGAATGTATTTTCATCCAAAACAGATTTTTTTTTTTTACCAAAAACCATTTTTCAACCTCAAAAATAATCTCTAGGCCACAAAAGAGCCCTAAGGGCTTCCTCCAGCCCACAATACACGTCATTTCCACCTTTGCTTTAAAACGAATGTACCTGCATCTGAAATCAGTCTTGAAAGTGAGTGAAATAGGCTTAAGATAGAAATAGGCTTAAGACAGAAATAGGTTTAAAACCATTTAGTTAAACTTTTCAGCTTCTGCTTTTCTCATAAAGCAGTTAATTTGGTTGGGGAAAATCAGAGAATAACAATTGGCTGGGGATAACCAGAAACAGAAACTAATGAATAATCAAAATTTGAAAGAACAAAAAAAAACACCATTGCTTGAAAAAAAAATGGCACATGATTGTAAATATTGTTTTGCTGATCGAACTAAAATTCAGATAGGAATTGAAACCTCTAAGGTCAGCTCTGAATGCCTTCTTGGAAAGAGTTTCACAATTCCAGTCTTGGAAACAGATACACAAGGTTTACTATCACATAACAATTTATTATATCATCCTGACAGTATTATCTGAAGTAGTTCTGGTAGCAAGAAAGCCAGGCCACTGCAATATATGAGAGGACCCAGCTGTTAAACATTCTCAGAGGCCCCTTCCACACAGCTGTATAAAATCCACATTGAACTGGATTATATGGCAACGTGGACTCAGATAATCCAGTTTAAAGCAGATATTGTGGATTCTCTGCCTTGATATTCCGGGTTATATGGCTGTGAGGAAGGGCCCTAAAAGGTCATTTTTGCAACTAAACTATGGCCATGGAAATTAACATCACTGGCCACATAATCAATTCTCATATTTTACTGAACCCTCATTGGCTTCTGTAAATAAATGCTGATGTTTTATGTTAGATATATTTTTGATAGGTTGTGTTTTATTTAATCTATAGATGTCATATCATAAGTTGTTTTTATATGTTGAGTTATTTTGGGCTATTATTATTTGTATTCGTTGTTGTATTGAGGTATTGAATGTTTGCCTTTTTTGTTTGATGGGATCGGCCCTGAGTCGCCTTGGGGAGATAAGGCAGAATATAAACAAAGTATTATGTTGTTGTTGTTGTTGGAATGTCCACAAAAGCATGCATTTTTGGCAGTTCTGCTTGGTATATATGCTTGGTATAAGGCATACACACTTCGGGTCCAATCTATCTTCGAGACCACATCTCTTTCTACAACATGCACGAGGCTCTTCGTGCATGTTGTAGAAAGTCCCACCACCATCTCAAGTATGGTAGGTGGGGACGAGAGAGAGGGCCTTCTCTGTGGTGGCCCCCCAGCTCTGGAATACCCTCCCAAAAGATATTAGATTAGCCCCCACCCTTCAATCCTTCCATTCCAACCTGAAAACATGAATGTTCAGACAGGCCTTTGACCTTGAATAGGCTGAATGGGCCCATATGAAACTGACACTTGGCACCTTGTGAATTGATGACAGTTAGTTTTATCTACTATCATTTTAAAATTGCATTATTTTGATTTTATGCTACATGTTTTGGTGGAGGTTGTTGTTATAATTTGATTTGTTTTATACTTTTGTACTGTTTTTACTTGTTGTATGTTATATGTGCACCCTGGAGTGCCTTGTAAGTTACCCTGAATCCCTTCAGGGAGGGGTGGTGGGATATAAATAAAGATGATGATGATAAAACTTTATTTGTACCCCACTACCATCTCCCCAAGGGGCTCGGTAGGGTTTTCAGAGAAAGATGAGGGTGCGCAGACAATCCTAAATCAATATTAAAGTGCATTTGAGGACATAATGCTAAGAGTTTTCCTTATTCTGGGAAGGCACACTGGAACAACCACATTTTCAGGCTCCTCCTAAAGACTGCCAACATTGGGGCATGTCTGATGTCCTTAGGGAGTGAATTCCAGAGTCGAGGGGCTACCACCGAGAAGGCCCTCTCCCTCGTCCTCACCAATCGCACCTGCGAAGGAGGTGGGAGTGTGAGCACGACCTCTCCAGATGATCGAAGAGATCATGTGAGTTCATACACAGTAATGCAGTCACGCAGGTAGGCGGGTCCCAAATCGTTCAGGACTTTGTAGGTAAGAACCTGCACCTTGAATTGGGACCGGAAAATGAACGGCAGCCAGTGGAGCTCCTTAAACAGGAGGGTTGACCGCTCCCTGTAAGAAGCACCAGTTAGTAACCTGGCTGCCGCCCATTGTACCAACTGAAATTTCTGGGCCATTTTCAAGGGCAGCCCCACATAGAGTGCATTACAGTAATCCAATCTGGAGGTGATTATTATTATTATTATTATTATTATTATTATTATTATTGGTAGGGATGCCAGAGAAAGCACACTGACAATAAAAAAATAGTGGTCCTTTTCATTGGTTTGCCAAGGAGGAAAGATAGAGGAATGTAAGGGCAACACCATGTTAGACTTATCTATATTCACTACTTGCTCACTTGCATGTTTGCTAACTTCCTACCTGCTTGCTTTTTCACACTCATACTTTTCCATCAATCTAACCTACAGCCATTTTAATATTTCTTCTGTCTCTCTCCTTTATACGATCATGTCCTTGATTATAATAGTATCATAGAAACACAGAACTAGAAGAGAAATAATTTGTAAGTAAAGATATTTTTACATGTTTTAAAAATAACATTTCCTTAATTATTTTCTCTGTTAGACCATGTGTGGGTAGATGGCTATAGAACTGCCTGTTCACCTTTTGCCTTAATTACTCTGGTAGGGATCCTTCCAATTTTCAACAGTCACCCAGCGCCCCGCACCACCCACACCTGCTCAATATGGTTAAACCAGATAAAACCCACTCTGGGCAACACTATTTTCAAGGGTGGGCTTTTCTTATGTACAGCTGTGGAATAATGTCTTTCTCGATCAACTGTATACCATACTTTCAGGTGGCCGCATTTATTGTAAAAGCATATAATGTCTCCTAGACTTTTCTTCAGGGAATTATTTGGGCTATTGGGTTTCCTGTAGTATTTCATACAGCTGGCATGCTCATCATGATGTATATGATAAAGCAGTGATAACCGCTGCCTACTCTGGCTGTCTCTCTGTCTAGTGGGACTTTTCTAAGCTGTTAATTATGTGGTTTATTTTCACCTATGAATAAATTTCCTGTGAGTCCAGTAGGTACATCCTGGAATGGACCATGAGAGTACTATTCAGGGAAAAGTCATGAATGAGTTTGTCTTTTTGTACTAAATACTAATCCTGAGCTAAAAGAGTTTGCACAGCTGTGAATGATAAAATATAGGAGCCATGGCAACCTTCTCTCCTGAACTCTGATAATGCATCAAAAATGAGGCTATTAGAATTATTAATTCACATTAGCAGCTATTAAAATTACTACCTGCAGATCCACAGCCAGCAAATCCTCCTTCTGCTTGTAGGAGATTGCTCAGTTGTAGATGGTGCTATGCTGTTAAAAAGGTGTACAGCATTGTGAGCAAGACACAGGAAGACCAATGGATAATAAAGCCCATATTGAGCTTTATGTAGCCACTTTGTGATGCAAAGAGAAGCAGATGTAAAGCTTTACTGTTTTAATGATGGCAAAGAACCAATCCAGCTTCCCTGACGCTAACAAGAACTGAACTCTGACTGGTTTTCTGGAAGCTCATACAAGAAATTCAACTTCGGGCTATTTTGTTACATACCAAGCAGCATACAAAATATTCTGCCATGGTGGGTAATAAACAAAAACCAACAGAATAAAAAGTCAGCTAAAGATTCAAGCCAAAGCTGTAGGAGAGACTTGGGAAAACCATGTCAACTTTTGGCTTCCTTCCTTCAGGCATTTGCTCATTTAACTTAAAAAAAATTGCAATTGCCCGCTGTTTCAAATAAAAGAAAAAAGAGCATTATATAGAGGCCACAGTGGGATATAATCAGGGGAAGCAGCCACAAAATACAGAAAAGACATTTTATGTATGGAAATGAGCAGTAAAAAAGAAACACGTGAGGAGCAGTAAAACCCAGTAGGTACAAGGAAATGTAACAAAAGAACAATCAGAGTTGGTAATACGTATGTTTTTGAATTGTTTTCAGTTCATGAGGGTGGCCACACTGGGAACTGTAGACCAAAAAGTAATTTTTCAAAGTTCTGGGCCAGGAGGCATCCCATTACAATCAGATACTATGACTATCGGACTGCCTCTGGTTTAAATGCAAATTGTGGTTTGAACAAACCACAATGTGCTAAAATTGGAGGCTACATAAAATGACGATATGCTGTGATTTAGCAAGTGAAGTTTCTAATCCCTCCTCACACATAGAAAAATGTGAAAGCGAAGGTTGAATTCAAGACCCGCTGCTGTTGATTCTTTCAAACTGTGATTTCAAGGTTCATCTAAATTGAGTAAGGTGCCATGGGAAAGAAAGAGAGAAATGTAAAAATGGCATTTCACTGTTATGTAGAAAAATTACTTTACACTCCAATATTTCATTGATGAAAATGGGAACCCATGTGGCTAAGCAGCATCAGAGTGTGGCCAAGATGGCAAAAACTATTAATAAGGAAGAACTGACAAACTAAGAGATGCTGCAGGAGTTTGCTTTTCCCTGCGCCCCCTTCCACATTGAACTGGATTATATGGCAATGTGGACTCAGCAGGGCTGTAGCCAGAGGGGGGGGGTTCGGGGGAGAGGTTAAGGGTTCACACACACCCCAAACCTGGTTTACTCATGAATTTTAACTGGTTAACCAATTTATGAGTAAACCAGGTTTCTGATACATTTCATGGTGGGGTTGAACCTTTAACCCCCACCACTACCCCCGGCTACAGTCCTGGAACTCAGATAATCCAGTACAAAGCAGATATTGTGGATTATCAGCCTTGATATTCTGGGTTATAAGGCTGTGCGGAGGGGCTGGGTCTATTGGGAAGAGTGAGATTCCAGCCCCTTCTCTCCTCACTCAGATGCTGAATAAATTAAGTGTGGAGTACTTTTGCACATTGAACAAAGCTTGCAACAATTAAAGTAAGGCAGTCCCCAAGTTATGAACAAGATAGGTTCTGTAGGTTTGTCTTGAAGTTGATTTTGTATGTTAGAACAGGTATATTTTAAAGTGTTGTCTCGCCCCCATTCTGTCTGCAAGTTGGATATTTGTAACTCAGGAACTACCTGTAAGCTCAAAGAATGAGATGACAAAGTTTAACCAGTCCCTGTCACTGCCAAATTGGGATAGTTGGAGGGGTGTGACTTACATTTTCTATGGTAGACAAGTTATCTGCTCAGATTCTTCATTACTACAACTGTTGCATCCACTGCAGGCTATCCAAAAACTCTGTCCTTATTTCTAGCCTCATTAAAAGGTTTGTTTCTACTCAACCTTCCTCCCCAAAAGAATATAGTCTTACTAAAATCTGGTACAAAGCGACCCGATCTATACTTCAGAACTCACCTACTAGCTTCCATGTTTCCCAAAAGTTCGTACATGGTTGTTCAGGCATTATGGAAATGCATTTAAAATGTGCATTTCAAGGGGGTGGGGGGAAATACATATTCTCAGATGAATGCATAAAGTAGATGGAATGGAATTAGAGATGAATTCATGCAAAACTGACACCTGCAAGTAGGTGGATTTGCTTGCTTAAAAAAAGAAAGAAAGGGCATATAAGATGTAATGTAGAAAAGTGCTTTCAGAACATTTTCTCTCAATGTAAATGGCAGTGTCAGAGGAGAGATTTTCCTCACAACTGCCACACATGGCAGAAGAGGGCCAACCCCATTACCACAAACCCCACCTGGCATGATTCCCAGAGTATTATGTATCTCCACCAGCAACTGGTGCTATATGTATTTCTAAAAGTCATTGATTTCAATAACCACATCCTTCTTGGTCTAACTTTCCTCCATTTCAATTGTAGGCTCACAGCTTAGCTTACAGCTATTCAACTGCTTCTCTTCTTATTTCTAGATATACTGTAAAATACTTCTTGTTTTTATTCTGAAAGGCACGTAATCAATATTTTTGTATCACTATATAGTTATACCTCAGTTAATGAAGTAGATGTGTTCCCAGAAATCACTTCTTTAACAAGAAAGTGGGTACGAAGGCAGAAATAACATGGAACAAATAGGGATATGTTCCTGCATCACAAAAACAGAAGAGCTGCTCCACATGTCTCCGCAAACTTTGGTTCAACACTAAAAATATGCACATGTGAAATGAAATAACCAGGTCAAGTAAGCCTTGCCTAAGCAAGGAAAAAAAACCTTTTGAATCCTTAAGAGACTACTTGAAAGCTTCTTCCAAAATACATCCAGCAATGATTTTGGTTCTTTCATTAGCCTCCACTTCTGCTTATGTGTTTCATTTTAGTAGCCAAACCAAATCCCCCTAGGACTGACTTGTTTGCTGCTGTGCCCCCAACCCAAGTACAAATATAAACATGATGGAAGCAATGCACTGAAAAACCATATAAAAGAGATGAAAGGATGACAGATTCATTCAAGGGAGAACCATTTGAAGATAAACCTACAATTTTACAAAATGAAGCAGAAGCTGCACTCAAAGCACTTGGGAGAAATCAATCACAAGGAACAGATGACATCTCAATATTGTTGCTTCAACACACAAAGGCAGAATCTACTTTAGTTCTAACTAAAATCTCTCAACATGTATGGAAAATGAAACAATAGCTCATGGATTGGAAATTCAATATGCATTTCAATCTCCAAGAAAGGGGAAACTGAGAGTCTCAATAATCACAGAATCATTGCATTAATCTCCCATGCAATTAAATTGTTGCTGAAAATTCTACAACAAATATATATGTCCAAGCTGGATTCAGGAAATCAAGGGGCACTTAGGATCATATTGCAAACATGGGTTAGTTAATGGAGCACACCAAAGAATTTGTGGTGGTGGGGGGGGGGGTTGTGCTTTAAATATAGATTACAGGAAAGCTCTTCATAATGTAGATCATTATGTAGATCACTCACAGATAACATACAGAGCACTCCTTATCCAGAGTTCTTCAATTTAAAATATTCCCAAATCTATGAATTATTGGCTCTCATCTCCAAGGTATGTTATTATGTATTTGGAATACTTGTTATGCATAATGAGATGTCTTGGAGATGGAACTCAAGTCTAAAAATGAAAATCATCTATGCTTCATTTTCACCTTACATATAGTCTGCAGGAAATTTTTGAAATATATTTTGTGCATGAAACAAAGATTGTGTACATTGAACCATCGAGCAAGCAGAGGTGTCCCTGTCTCAACAACCAATCTAGACAATTTTGGATTTGGGGTTTCAGAATTCCAGATAAGGGATAGGCAATAGGCTTGTGCATGGATTCGTTATGGACATTCACCTTTGGCTAGGTTGGTTAATTTGGTTGGTTCAGAAGCCTGTAGCAGCATGGGGTCTGCCATCATTTTTTTACCGACCAGAACAAAACAGTGTCTGTCAAAAACTGGCTGCTTTTGATTATACATGGAGTGTGGGGAGGGAGGGAACCAGTAGAAGAAAAAGTAGGGGGGAGGCACTCTCCAGCACCTCCAAATCTAGAGAAAAAAGACGGCTTTTTAAAGGAAGCCCAGGGGAGGCCCTCTTTCTTCCCTGGAAAATGGGAAGCCTCCTTAAAATACCATGGAAAACGGTGTGCTGCAGCTCCTGTCTCCTCTAGAATAGAAACAGCTTTAATGAAGCATTAAACCTGAAGCAGAAAGGAGATTGAAGCGGGGGGGGGGGGATGCACCAGTCCAGTGCTTCCAAATCAAGAGAGAAGAGAGGGCTTTTTAAGGGAAGCCCAGGGTAGGATACCTCCAGATTGATCCCTCTTCCTTCCCTGGGAAATGGGAAGCCTCCTTAAAATGCCTTTGAAAACTGACTACTGTAGGGAGAGAGTGTGTGCGCTTGCAGCTCCTGTCTCCTCTAGAGTAGAAACAGCTTTAACAAAACATTAAACCCAGTCTCTTCTATAAACAAAAGGGAAAGAATGACAGAAAGAGTGGTATCTTAACTTTTTATCCAGAAAGAAGAAGGACAAACACAAAACCTAAAATGACAGGAAGGGGACCCGGTGGGAAGTCGACCCCCCCCCCCTCCCCACACACACACACACACCCCATTGCAAGATACAAAATGAATCTTTTGGTTTCCTGATAAAAAACTGATTTCTGTCCTCCCAAATTTGGGAGGCTCCTGAAAAACAGATCGGACCCCTCCCCCATCGAAATCCGGGACAGATCACAGTTTACCCGGATTGCACAAGCCTAATAGTCAGCCTTTAGTAATAATAGCAGTCCCTTCACCAGAACTTTCCTACCCATTAGGCCAAACCTAGGGTTTGAACAATCTAAAATAATTTTGAGGGCCTTTTGTTTCCTGTCATTAGTAGATGTGAAATGGTAACAAAGCTATGGAAGAAAATGTGTACTCTAGTTTGTGCTTCGCCAATGTTTTTCACAACCATTCTTGTTGAAAAGTTTTAGAGTTTATTTCACAATTTTGATGTCTTCCCTGCCCACTCCAAATCTTATTATTAAAAAAGATCAAAAGAACCAACCACTCTTTCCTCCCAGAGACTATGGTTGGCATGACTTATTTAGTTTAATTTTTATTCTATAATCTACATGACTGATTATTACAATTTCTTCTTACGAGCTACAATGGGAAAGCAGTGTGAGACTCTACCAACTGCAGCTTTCAGATGTTATATGGATGGCTACAAGGACACTTTTTATTTCCTCAAAGATCTCTCAAAAGTCTAAAATAATTAGTAGTTCTTTGAAAATGAATTAGAATGTATTTTCTTTTTCTATATGGCAAAAGTATGAACCACAGCACAGGGGTAGGATGGCAATACAGCTAAGCTAATCAGTTACATTGAATGATTTATCTGATAAGTTATGCTCTTTTTCATCTGTTTCTGGAATGTACATGAACATTTAAAAACAGATTATTTGAACAATGAACAAATTATCTTAATAAATAACATTAACTATTCTGAATAACTTTTTTCATTAAAATTATGTGAATAGATGCAATGTCATTCATACTATATACAAAAATAAATCTTCACATTTTCATTTGCTTGGGTTGTGGTGTGATATAAAAGCTGTTGTTGGCTACCGAAATAGATAGACAGATTTATAAATAGATAAAATGATAAGTCTGTTGGTAGGTACTCAAGAATAAGTCTATAACTTGTGTAATAAAAATAATACCCCCCCCCCCAAAAAAAGCATCCCCCTCTAAAAGAAGCACCAACCCCTCTACTCTCTCCATCGTAGCACCACTTCTGGCCTTTTTAAATCAGCTAGCCCCTTGAACTGGCATTCATGCTTTCACCTTTCTGCAGAATGACCCTTGATTTAGCTCATATCAAAATGAATAATTTTGGTCCAAAAATCTGTCCTTGACTTACACATGAAGTCAACTTATAAGTGAGCCTATATGGTAGATATTTATTTCCTGAGTGTATGGACCCCTATCACCCCTTAAACTGCTGTGGTATCACAAAAAGTTAAGGTCAATCAACATAATGAATCAGCATAGCTTCTTTCAAAGAAACTCAAAGTAGGTTTCAATAGAGCCTGAGGCATAGGATTGCCAGTGTGCTATTGGTAAGAACAGCTAGGGAAGCAAGAACATTTTGAAGGCAAACAGTCTGTATTGTGAAAAGTTACAGAGGCAGATTGCTTATTGACTAGAGATAGCCAGCCAAATCTTTATCTATCAACTCATAATGCTTCATATTACATCCACTGTGAGCAGAAATAAAAACTTCCAGTTCCATTTGGAGGAAAAAGAAATAAGGGAGAGACTTAGGTTGTTTCTACACTTATCTTACTAATCTTGGCAAAGCACTCTGAAGCTACTCTGATGCAGCCCAGGAGCAACCCAGAAGCTCTTTGCCCATCCACATGGGCACATTGGAGCCACCACTGCACCAACACACCCTACATCTTCCACAATGCACCCCCTTCACCTTCCACAATTGCCTACCTTTGCTTAGACACTAGTAAAAGTGTTCAGCTTGAAAGTGTTCAGTATGAAAAGTGGCAGTAAAATTGGTAATGGATTTGGTGACCCCAAATCCTGAGTGTTAGTTAAAAGAATTCTCCCAATATTTTCCAAATTAGGAAGACTTATTTGCCTTCAGTGACGTCAACAAGTTGCCTGATGGATCATGAAGCAGCCCATTTATTACACGATTCTTTTGCTTGTTTGGAATTGGTCATGTGACATAGCAAACATTAACCTTAACTTTCACATTTGGCTTAATTTGTCCTTACCTGTGTTGCCAAGCCACAAAAACCGATAGTGTATGTTATGGCAGAACATCATCCTGTTGGGTCAAATCACGAATGTGTCACATTGAGGAAGAAGACACAGTTAAGATGTCAAGTTACAATCGTCGTCATCCCCGCTACCCAAAGTTTTATGATCAATAAGAAGACTTCAAGCAAGAAATATGATTTTTCCCTTATTTTAAAAACATTTTCTGCTCTTTCAAAGTTTCACAATATTAAAGCCTCTGGAGGCTCTGGGTGAAGCCTCTGGATGTTCTGGAAGGACCCAGCAGCAACAGTACCCCAAACTCTATCAAAACTAAACCTTTAATAAATATATAAAAATGATATTTTGTGTGTAACTTGTATAAACTTATATCAAATGTATCCTGAAGGAATCTACTGCTCCCATGCCCCATTTGCATAAGCTCCTGGGAGTGAAGATCACTATACAATTAACAAAAAGTCACTCCAGTGATCTCTCAAGCCAGATAATATCAGATCCTTTTGTGTATGTATGTGAGAAAGATGACACTTTTGTTACCAAGATGCCTCAAGATGTTTAGCTGTTTCTCACAGAAGAGAGGGCGAAACAAATATGACTGCATTAGTCTTTTGAACAGGCAGCCAAGTTTCTGGTTATTTGGCATTTTGTCCTTTGGGTCTTGCCCCTTTGCTTCTAGAGAACTGGACACTTGAGTCAATCAAGAAATCATCTTCATACCCACATCATCACTCCCTTCTGATTCACACGCTCCACTGGGGCATCTCTGCAGCAGACTAGACCTTTAAACCCTCCAATGATCAGCTGTTCTTCTTCTTGCCATGGAGATCTCCTCCTCCTGTCAGTGATGTCAGAGAAACCTCTGGCCAATCCCTGTGTGGATGCTACCTGGCAAGGTTCCTCAGTCAATCAGGAAGAAGTGCAGGAAGTCTGAATAGCTGTCAGAATTACATAAAATGGCTTGTATTTTTCTATGGAGTTATGCTTGTACATTTTAGTCATTAGCTAGTACTTGCATCCCTTTTGGCCAAACTGTAATAAACCTCTATAGTTTGCCTTCACCCTGGAGTGTTTGCTCTCTGTCCTGGCTGATCTGGTTTAGCAGAAGTTCACCAGGCACAGACCTCTTTATCCATGGTCCTAACTTTATCCATGGTCCTAACTGAAATCTCAACAAAGAGAGGGGAAATCTCAAAAGCAGAAAGTAGAAGGAGGAAAGCAACAATCAATATATTTTTTCTAAGATTTATTTATTTCATGTGAAAGGCATTGCATAAAATGGTTTATCTAAAACTGATAAAATAAAGGGATCACAAGCTGCTAGATAGTTTTAAACTAAAAACAGGCAACAGCGACTGCATTGTCTGTAGCTTTAAACAAACATTGTCTGTGCATGAGGCAGGGCATTGTGGGCAGGCATACAGATTCCGAGTTGTTTGTGTTGCTCCACAATTTTCTAAGATAAACAGTGCCAATTTTTAAGGTTGGGGGAAATACTCTCCTGTAATAACCCCCTTCTTTCAACAGGAAAATAGAAACAGGAGGGAATTTACTGAAGTCTTACTAATAATCTACAAAAAGTTTCCCTATATCAGTCCTTTTTCAATGAATGGAAGCTGTACAAACAGCATGCTTTTTTAAAACTACTCCCTATGGAGTTAGTATAGAAGATATTCAAGTGAACTGTTCCCAATATGTCTACTCTTCCTCAGTTTGTAGTTTAACATTATTAGTAGGAAGTTGTCTGTGCTGTTCTTCCTCCAGCACATTCAGATTGCCTGAGGCAAAGTCTTGAGAATCTCCCTCTGGGAACGCATATGTATGGCTTTAAGTTAGAATTGAGTCCTTGCTATATAGGTCAAAACATTGTATCTGCTTTAACACAGTGCAACTCCAGCATGACGGTAATTGAAGCTGGTAGAGGCTGCTTCTAATACCTGAACTTAGTGAAACTCTGGCGTCCGTCCCAACACCATGACAATGAATTTGCAAACTGTTTTACTCTGTTGATATGTTTCTGTCAGTGCTGATTTACTAAACCATTCCACAAGCCATATTTTCAACCATTCAGGAAATTCAAATACATACGCATGTCTGGGTGCATCTGCACATTTCAAATACCCAAAGTGAAATATAATATTTAGGATTTCCAGCTCAATGGCCTTAATACCCAAAATAATACTGAAAAGGAGAAGACAGCAATGAAGTTGATTTAGTTCCAACATTATACTCTCTACTGACCCCAATTTTTTAACCCATCACCACCTTGTCTGACGTAAGGTAGTGTAACTAGAATACTAACAGTTAGCATAACACTTGTAGCATAACAGTTCTTCATAAGGTAGCAACAGCATCTGTATGTAAGCTTAAATTCGGCCCCTTTTTTCTTGATAGGATTTTCCTTAGATTTGCCCAGAGCAGTCTGGTGCCATTGAATTGCATTATATTACAACTCCAATAAGTCCCTGGTCAACATAGTTTCTAGATATTGTAGTCAGGGATGGATTGATATATGCATAACCTCTCAACAATATCAAGTTTATGTTTGGTGTTGGAGTTTATTTTACTAAGAAAGATTCTTAACTGGACTTTGCTTTTACCTATTTATGGTAACCTCATGAATGTCAAAGTTTTAAGGCAAGGAATAGTAAGGGGTGGTTTTGCCAGTTTCTTCCTCTGAGATATAGCCTACAGTACCTGGTATTCATTGCTAATCTCTCATTGAAGTATTAACTAGGATTGACACTGCTTAACTTCAAAGATCAGAAGGGATCTGATGCTTTTACTTATTCATAAATTCTATATTTATTATTATATGTATTTAGGAGGGTGGGAGCAACAAACTTGGGGATGGCTGACATAAGAGGGTCATACAGAATAGCAATACAGTAGTTAAATACATGGAATAGTACCATTGAATTAGTGTTGGTATATTTATTGACTCTTCTTAATTATATTTTTATAATTAAATTAATTCCTGCATTGAGCAGTGGGTTGGACTCAATGGCATATGGCCCCCCTTCCAACTTTATAATTCTGTGATTTTAGTAGTAATAGTAAGCAATACGATTTAATTCTATATACCAGAATGATTACTCATCATGTAGATCATAGCTGGACTTGGGAAGGAAGGGAAATTCACTTCTTCCCTTTCATGAATAGGCAGTACAGAAGAATGTGCTTTCAATAGAACCAGCAGTAAATGAAGAATGGTCACCTGGCTTGGATTATGTTACTCAGGAGATTTTTCTACAGACAATAAACATGCTGACCTCAATTCTTGGCTGTAGCATGACATTACTCCAACTGCTGGATTACAAATATGTTTGTTTCATTCCATACTTGCTGCCAATGGCCTAAAGGCACCATTACAGCAACTCTGGGTTGCCAAGATGTAAGAAGGCCTTTATAGTAATCCTTTTTTATGTCAATGACATCTTATATTAGCAATGGGAAATAGAACAATAAATGCACCCTATAACTTGCATATCTCAGGTGGAGCTAAATCTTCTTTCTCGATTCATAACTACTCTCCCCTTGAGCTTTCTAATTAATGATTAATGACATGATCAGCCCTAGTTGGCCCACGGAGCCCACCAGCTCTCATCTCACAATGCAGAGGAAGTTCCGGTGGGGCTCTGTAGGTCAACTAGTACAGAATAGGCATATGCTGCCACCGTGGTAACACAGGAGGCTTCCTGTGTTGCACCAGAAGAAATAGGAGAAAGCCACACAGTCAACACTCCCCCCCCCCCACACACACACACACACACCCTGTGGGATCAGTTTCCTGATAAGCTAGGCAATGAGGGCCATGGGGCGATGGGTTCCCCACACCTCTCGATGACGGTCACCAGATTTGCTACGATGCATGGCGATTATGTCAGCCGGTGTGAAGAGGTTGTTACACATCATGGCAATTCTCGTGTAATCATCTTGAGACCATAAAGAAACAGCACCAAGATTAAAGTTGAAATAAGGCAGATTAAGAGCATAGACATGATAAAAAATTATATATAACTGTAGAACAGATTGCAACTTGATTCATAATTAATAATCCTATCCTTCAAAATGCCAGTGTACAGTAACATTGGCAATAATTACAACACAAATAGATTAAATAGTAAACTTTGAAATCTACCTTATACCAGATTAAAGCAGCAGAGTAAAACAATTTTTTTAGATTACAAATCCTATATTTCAAGGCCAGCATGGGTAGTTTTTTCTAGATTCCAGGGACAGCTCTACAGCGACCCTTTATCCTGGGCCTGATCCAGGGTGACAAATGCCTGATCAGCCTTAGGATGGTTTTGATCACTTGACCCTGGCTACTGCAGAGGGTAGAGGGAGTCTTGACCGTCGCCCTCCCATTCTCATCATAGAATTGGCCACTGGGAACAATATGGCTAATGCCTGTCACTCAACAACTGGAATGATGTTGGCCTGGGCAAGTGGAAAGGAATAGCTCCCTCTTTCGTGCCTCCATTCTTTGATTGCTTCATCACTCTGGCTAGCATAACTTCAAGCAACAAGAGATGGACCCAAACCATGTTGCACCCACTGGCCACCATGACAACAAGAACTGGAAGGGGACAGTCAGTGTTATCCCCACTTCTGGACTGCCAGAGCCCAGGAAATGCAGAGTAGCCATGTCAACATTTGAGGCCATTTCTGTCTGGAAACTGACCCAACTGCACATATGGGCCCCAAGTCATAGTTGGTTTGGTCTGAATTCTTGGAATGAATTCAGAGCAACCCATGACTTTTGTTAATGCGGTTCAAGGTTGCATTAACTGACCTTGGCCCATATTAAGCCAAATCAGTTCTATGCATCATGAAGCGACCATGGAGCTGATCTGCCCTCTTTTTGGAATAACGGATCATTATGGATGTGCCCCAGGATTCCTGTACATCTAGCCAAATTCTGGCTAAGGTCTGATCCTCTAAAAATAAGCCAAGGATAGATCTATTTCTGAGAATCACTTCCAGTGCAGATTTCACTTATTATAGGATCACAGTTGTGTTGACCCCTATGATGGAAAGCATGCCATAAAGACTTGGCTCCAGACTATTTGAAAAACTGTATCTCCCTATATGATGAGATCAGTGGAACTCTAAGAACTTTAGGAGGGGACCTTCTCTCCATTCCACTACCTTCTCACGCTCATTTGATAAAAACAAGGAAGAGGGCTTTCTCGGTAACTACTCCCAGGCTTTGGAACTTCCTCCATAGAAAGGTTTAAATGGCTACTTCCTTGCCCTCCTTTATCTGCTCTCTTTCATTTTCCATTAGTCTTTCAGAATTTGACGATAACTTTTAATAGTGTACCTTTTGTTGTATATAATCTTATAGTGAATTTTAATTTTGACTATTGCATAATTATTTTCTAAACAGCATTCATATTACCTTATAATGTGTGTATTTTCAAAGAAATTATAATCTACCTTGAATGACATTATTGGGGAACATACATGAATAGAAAAAAATAAACCTATAAATAAGGGCATAGAGATAACAGTTTGATTTACGGATATATTATAATATTATCATGCCTTAAATGCTTTACCAGAGAGTTTGAACTAGAGATCTTTTCCAACTTTGGTCTTCTGTTTGGGTGGCATAGGTTGCCCTTAAAGTAAAGGTAAAGTTGCAATCTGTTCTAAAATTAATCAAGTTGCAATCTGTTCTATAAGGTAAAGGTTTTCCCCTGACACTAAATTCAGTCGTGTTTGATTCTGGGGGTTGGTGCTCATCTCCATTTCTAATTCAAAGAGCCAGCATTGTCCGTAGACACCTCCAAGGTCATATGGCTGACATGACTGCATGGAGTGCCATTACCTTCCCACTGTAGACCTCTTGACCTACTCACATTTGCATGTTTTCAATCTGCTAGTTTGGCAGAAGATGAGGCTAACAGCAGGAGCTCACCCCGCTCCCCACATTCGAACCAGCAACCTTTCAGTCAGCAAGTTCAGCAGCTCAGTGGTTTAACCCACCGCACCACTGGGGGCTCGGGGTTGCCCTTATAAAATGGAATTAATGATTCAGTTACACAGTCTATGGATCTTTTCCAATGAACAAACAGGCAAATTTTATCCCGTTATTGGTAGCCATCTGTTTCAAAAGTTCTAATGAAGCTGGAAGTATCTACAGCATACTTACCATACAATGTCCATGTTGCCTAAAAATAATACATCTGTTCAAGATGTGGACCTTAATAGCTGCAATTGCTTAATGTTTTGGACATGGAGTGAAACATATTAAACTGAAACCTTTTCTTAATTGAATAGCGTCTATCTACTAGATGCTGTGTAGGCTACTTTCCTGGATTGCTTTTATCAAGCATCCCCTAAGGCATGCCTGCTTTAGCTGTGCAAGTTCCTTGCTGCCATGTACATACCACACATTTCTTTTCTAAAACTTTATTTCTGCTGATTGGAGTGAGTAAAAAGCAATCTACATCACTAGGGAGAGAGGGGTAGAAAGAGGACCACTGGTGCAGATAGTGCATGGGTGTTTGCTAAATGGGCAACATAATTCGGCCATTTGAGTTTAGACAAAATGTTTCTTTCTGAGGGTAATTCAACACTGTAGAATTAATGCATTTGAATAATAATAAAAATAATAACAATCTTTATTTGTTTAATAACAAAACTTTATTTGGAATCCACCCTGAGTTCCCCAAGGGGACTCAAGGCGGATTCCAGCATAACAATGGCAAACATTCAATGCCTACATAAAACACATGATACTAACATAAAATCCTAGAAAACCCCCACATATAAAAGTAACATTAAAGCCTTACATCAAATTAAGACCTAACATCAGTAAATTAAACCTGATATCAAGAAATTAAACTACATGTAATCAGAAAAAAAATTATAATAACACAAATCTAAGAAAACATTCACATTAACTGCTATAACGCAATGCTGTGGAATCCCAGGAGTTGCAGTTTGATGGGGCACCAGCACTCTTAGCTAGGGAAAGCTAAACACCTCATAAAACTAACTTCCAAGATTTCATAGCACTGAGACATAGCACTGAGCCATAGTGTCAAACTGCATTAATTCTGCAGTGTAGATGCTCTTGACAGTGCTGAACTACTTATATGACCTGGCTGTTCCTGATACATGTTCCTCATTTCCAGACGTGATAAGAATGAATGTTCTATTATTTTAAAAAATCAGCTCTTTATTCTTACTACTTTACATGCATAACAAGATCTATTAATTCAAGTAGAACCCAAATGATTGTTAATCTGTTTACACATAATAATAGGAGAAACTCTGGCTTTGTAGGAAATAAAGAAGCACTGGAAATGTCATCTGGGAAATAGCTGACTTGGAGAAGCATCTCAAGAAGTTAGGAAACTGCTGCAGATAAACTTTTTTAAAAGCAGGTTAAGAAAACAATTTGAACTAAGTGATGGATCCTGCTTGCTAGGGTGTTAAGCAAATTAGCTAATTAACTTACTGAACCATTCTGCAAGAACAACAAATGTAGTGCTAATATTCCAGATAGGACAGCATAGCAATTCTTGAAATTGCAACTTGTGAAATGCCTCATGGACGCTATACCCTAAAGGATATAACATTATTAATTCTTCACTGATCTTATGGCTGTAAACACGATGGGAAAACAAACTACAAGCACAAACACATAGCAGATATTAGTTGCAAGATTCCAGCTATGCGTTTTTAAGATTTATACTGGCTCTGCTACAGGGCTAGAAAATCCATGACCTTCCAGATATCCTTGGACTCCAATTCCCATCAGTCCCCAGCAGCCTAGTCAATCGTGAGGGATAACTTGAGTTTCAGAACAGCAACATGGGTTCATTGTTCCTCTTCTACAGCATATTTAGGATCTTGGGCCTTGCTGCCAAATGGAACCCTTTTGGGCTCATAATCTGGTTTTTCAGGGCCCCCAGTTTATCAAATCGCCTTCTCCATGACATCACAACTTTACGGCATCCCAGCTTTTACACAGCTTTTACAGTTTTTCCCATTCCAGAAAGGTTGCAATGCATCACTTAAGGCATCATTACAACAGTACAAGTTTGGGGCTAAAATATATTGGTGTGAAGCTTCATTGAAGCGCCTTGTGGAGAGAAAAAGTGGAGTATCAATAATAGTAGTAGTAGATGTAGTAGAAGTAGTAGTACTAGTAATTTTGTCACACCTTTGGCCCCATGCTAGGTGGCCCCTGAGATCTCTCAAATTGAACAATGCCCTGTTCCTTTACTACATGATATGCATAATTGTGCACACAATCTTTACGCTAGTTCAGAGTTTATATAATACAGGGTTAGTCAAAATGAATAGGCCAATAAGAAAATTAATTTTAGACGAATGTATGTTTATTGTAACCAAACTACAGCTACGTATCGACAGATAAATTATCAAAGTTTTGTCTCACCTTCAGAGATGTTCGATATGGGCGCCCCGTGTGACACGGCAGATGTCCAAGCGATAGTCCAGTTCATTCCACATCCGTTGCAGCACATCCGACGTAATGGCATCGAATGCAGCACATATGCGCTGTTTTAAGTCGTCCAAGGTCAGCGGTAATGGAGGTCGGAACACAGTGTCTTTCACATACCCCCAGAGAGAAAAGTCGCATGGTGTGAGGTCGGGGGACCTGGGGGGCCACAGGAGGAATGGAAGATCAGTCACTCCAGCACGGCCAATCCAACGTCTGGGAAGGTGTTCGTTGAGGTACTCGCGTACACTGTTGTGCCAATGCGGAGGGGCACCGTCCTGTTGGAATACGAAATCGGGCACTTTCTCTTCTAACTGTGGCATCAACCATTCAGACAACATGTCAGCGTACACTATGTCTGTTACGGTTTTCTCCGCGAAAAAGAATGGGCCAAACACGTGACGGTTGGTTATTGCACAGAAAACGTTTACCTTCGGCGAATCCCTTACATGTTCCAATACGGCATGAGGATTTTCAGATCCTCAAAAGCGGAGATTATGCCTATTGACCTTCCCGCACAGGTGAAACTTTGCCTCGTCACTGAAGACCAGTCTGTTGGCAAAGCCTTCCTCCTCTAGTCTTCGCTGCATTGATTCGCAAAAATCGTGTTGTTTCGAATAGTCACCTTTTTTCAAAGCCTGCACCATTTGCAATTTATACGGCTTGAACTGCAAACGTTTGCGTAACACGCGCCACACAGTTTTTTGCGGAACGTTCAATTCCATGGCAACACGATTTGTCGACTTCTGGGGACTTCGTTGAAAGGATGCACGAATGGATTCCACTGTGTCTTCGGAGACACACGGTCGTCCTGTGGTTTTACCCTTGCATAAGCAGCCCGTCTCCTCAAATTGCTTTACCCACCTCGCAATGGAATGTCGATGAGGTGGTTCCTTGCCATACTTGGCTCGAAATTCTCGCTGGACCGTAATTACTGACATTGTTTTAGCAAATGTCATCACACAAAACGCCTTCTCTTTGCCTGATTCCGCCATTTTGAAAACAGCGACTCCTAGCGACGCCTAGCGGCATTAACGTACATGTGTGTTGCTCAAAAAAAACTTTGATAGTTTATCTGTCGCTACGTAGCTGTGGTTTGGTTACAGTAAACATGCATTCGGCTACAATTAATTTTCTTATTGGCCTATTCATTTTGACTAACCCTGTATATGTCAAACAATAATGAAGCTATCATCTAATTCAGTGCTATAGAAAGTCTGTCTCTAATACTGGAAGAGGGAAGAGGCAGAGCTTGAGAGCCTCTGTAGAACTGTTATTTGCTATTATTTGTGACAGGATAGTATATGGAGAAGTGAGAGAATGAGGAAAATAAATAAGCAGAGGCCAGATACATCTTTCTTTTTTCTTTGATGGGATTTTTTTACTTCACTGTAGCAATTGAAACAGTTAGTCTTCTTTGTAAGATTATTTGCATTTCTAGGTAAAAGCTAATAGTTGCATTTCAGCTAACTGAAGACCCTTTATTAAAGTTGAGTGTGTTTTACTAGCTGGATGACGGCAGTTAGAGTAAGCCTAGGAATGTGGGAGAGAAGATGCCAGATCAGACGATGGGTCCATATAGCTCAGGAATTTTAGCACTGACTTAATGGGGGCTTTTCAGGTTGGATTGTTTCCTAGCCCTCCAAGAAACTGAACCTGGGACCTTCTGCTTTCAAAGTATGTGCTTGATCAAAGAGCTCTGGGTAATTTGATTTTAATAGAGATATGACCAACATTGTTTGCCTGCTCCAATGTAACTATGCTCAAGATTGCAGGCATGTTGATCTGAATACATTGGTTATTGTGATATGCTGTACTGTTCTTTGGTGTACATGCATACACATGCTGTCAATATAAGTTCCCATTCACTAAAATTTATGATTACATCTTGTGATTTACACATTGGCTATTGGGTTGGATGCAACATTGGGCATACAAATTTTCTTATGGAAGTCAATGCTATTTAGACATAAACTACAGAATAGCTAAGCATTGTTGTTGTTGTTTATTCATTCAGTCGCTTCCAACTCTTTGTGACTTCATGGACCAGCCCAAGTCAAAGCTCCCTGTCACCTGTGGCCACCCACAGCTCCTTCAAAGTCAAGCCAGTCACTTCAAGGATAACATCCATCCATCTTGGCCTTGGTCTGCCCCTCTTCCTTTTTCCTTCCAGTTTCTCCAGCATCACTGTCTTCCCCCAAGCTTTCCTGTCTTCTCATTATGTCACCAAAGTACTTCATCTTTGCCTCGAATATCCTTCCTTCCAGTGAGCTGTTGGGCTTTAATTCCTGGAGTATGGACTGGTTTGATCTTCTTGCGGGCCAAGGCACTTTCAGAATTTTCCTCCAGCACTACAGTTCAAAAGTGTCTATCTCCCTTCACTCAGCCTTCCTTATGGTCCAGCTCTAACATCCATAGGTTGCAACAGGGAATACTATTGCTTTAACTATGTGGATCTTTGTTGCCAGTGTGATGTCTCTCCTCTTCACTATTTTATCGAGATTGGTCATTGCTCTCTTCCCAAGAAGTAAACGTCTTCTGATTTCCGGGCTGCAGCCTGTGTCTTCAGTAATCTTTGCGCCTAGAAATAAAAAGCCAAGCATAGACCATCAAGTTATGTTCTCATAGTCTATTGCAGTGGTTCTCAATCTGGGGTCCCCAGATGTTTTTAGCCTTCAACTCCCAGAAATCCTAACAGCTCATAAACTGGCTGGGATTTCTGGGAGATGTAGGCTAAAAACATCTGGGGACCCCAGGTTGAGAACCACTGGTCTATTGCCTTTGGATGTGTTGGCCTCCATTCTGTTGAAAGCCTTGATTCTTTTTTCAACTTTCATAGCAAAAATGTACATGAGTTGCCAAGTGGATCTGTTACATGTGTATTGGGTAGCGTACAAATGAAATATAAGTAGTCCACATGGCTCTTTTTTCAAAACATTAATTTTTCCATGTATATTCGAAGCTTCCTGTTTTTAACATTCCAGTGAAAGTGGTCTCACATTGCCCCAATATGAAAAGAGAGCAGGGTCTCTGATCTTTCTTAAAATTCCTCTTGGACAAAAGTTGCTACTAATTATATGTTGCATTTTTTCCTATGTTCTAAAACACCATGCTGGCCTACATGCCTAATTTATGCAAATGTTAAGCATAAACAAATCCTATTTTGCAGATTATGAAAGACTCCTTGACCTTTGGGTTTTTCTCCTGTGGCTTTCTTTTAGCAAAAAGATATAACCTTCCAAGAACCTCCTTCTAACCGCATCCCCCTAATCCTTAGGTAGCATGTAAATCCTTTTTTGTTCTTTGAAAATGTTTTCCACATTTTACGTCTGCATTCAGAGCTGTATTTCAAAGTCCCATTTTAATCCTTTTTATCTTCGTGATAACCTAGAATATTGTTCCCATTTTAGCTATTCCAGCCACATCTTACTGTACCTCTCTGAAACCTCTATAGAGGAATGAATGCTTTAGGCAAAATGAACTCTGAACTTTTATGACATCAAAATTCTTAATGCGAATATATTGCATGCAGCCAGCATGGCTTAACCTACATTCATTATAAACACATTTACATTATAAAGTTTGCACC